>NC_136651.1:12322780-13032780 GCF_949748355.1 Melanostigma gelatinosum | reverse complement strand
TCATCCAGTCTGCTTGCACTGCGACTGAATTGCATCCCCTCCCCCTTCTTTCTTTCCTACCTTTCTCCCTTCTCTGCTCTCTCCTCCCTCTGCCTTCACAGACCAGTCACGCAGTCCTGTGTTCAGCACGGTGGGGATCCTGCTGCAGAGCTCCCCCCTTTTTATCTGTCAAATGTCCTCCTCTTTGCCCGCCGCTCTGCCTCCTTCCTCCGGCTTTCTTCTCTGGCTCAAGGCTTTTCTTACACAACAGCTGCTGTTGCGTCTTGGTGTTGCGTCTGGCAAAAAAAGACGAGGGAGCCGAAGCTGAGGAATGCTGTTCAAATGAATATGTTTGGCACATCGTCCCTCTCTCTGGCCATGGCTTTTCCATGGCACCTCCCACCTGAAAACAGATGGAGAGAAAGAACAGCAGTGAGAGACATGGACGCTTGTAAAATAGAAATGGATATCATGTTTTATCTAATATACATTGCCTAGAGGTGCTGCATGATTCTCTGCCCAGCTCGGTCACTTTTTGACTGTCGAAGGCTGATGTTGAGGTGGAAAGGCAACATGGTGCCATACATTAGCCTACTTCCCTCTTATTTTAGTGTGCGGAGCAGACAGAGGGGAAAACATTACCAACATGTATGCTTCATAAAAACTGCATGTCCTCTCCCTCCACTTTTCATTCTACCACTCTCGCTCTTTCCATCCCATCTGGAGGTCATGCACGGCCGTTTGATTGAGTGGCAGATGAGTAAACAACAGCATGAACAGACAAAATGATTTTAAGGTGATACTTCAAAGGCATAAACATTGTGATTCGTCCATTGTTTTCATGTCCACAAGACCAATTTCTGTCAAATCGATAACTTTTAATAACAACGCCAATTAATCCGTGAAATGATTTGCTGTGTGTCAACACTGAGAAACTAAATCTATCGCGAAATAAAATGATTACTATCACTCACTGCTCTTAAATCGGCACCGCGGCCGCTAGTGGTAACACGGCTGAGTGCATCTGCCCAGCCGCGACTCGCCCACCAGATACACAGTGGGGCGTACGCAGCTTGCACACTTGTTATTGTTTTCGACGATGTGTTTGGCCAACAGCTAGCAGCTAACGGAACTAGCAGTACACACACTGCTGAGTACCTTTCTGACGCTGCCATGTGGCACAGAAGAAGTTATCGGCTTTTCTCTATTTTAGACACAATAAAAGCAAACTCTTTGTCTACTTTCAAATTTTTTGGCCAATTTTTCATCATATTCTGAATGAAATCTCTTCTCTAGAAGCATATTACTTTGTAGTGTGTGTAAATTATGTTATCTGTTTGTTTACCATATTTTATTGTACATTTTGATATTTTTCTATTTTGAAATGATGTCTCGATTATCGCACTGTGTTCACTGTTTATTGTTATGCACCAAGTCAAATTCCTTGTATGTGTAACTTGGTAATAAACGGTTCTGATTCAGATTCTGATGCTGCTTGCCTGTGTCCGCTTGGTGGTGCACAGCAGAACTGGCCCTACTGTACTTGTAGCTCAGGATCGACAAACCATATGCATGTATGCACGCGTTCAACCTGAACGTTCAGATTGTGAGTTGGGCCTGATATCCAGGGCCCCGACGAGCATCCCATTGGTTGATTTCAATGGTGCAAGGGTGTACACGTCTTACTAGCTAGCTAAAGAGGGAACGATATTGTATTTATGTCACCATTACAACAGTGGTGATGACTTGTGTGGATTATTTAACGACAGTACGATTTAGCACTTTACCCCTGGAGCAAAATAATTGAAACAAAACGTTTGGGACCACATCGACCAGATGACTTACTGATATCTGAAGAAGGAACGTACGTTGCCTCTCAGCTTGAAGGTGCGTACACACGAGGCATTCAACAATACAACCGTCAGACTGAAGAAAGCAGCTATGTTCTTGGCAGAATTATAACCTGTATAAAACTTTGTGGAAAGTGCGAAATTGATGGTGATTTGGTGTTGAGAGATCTTCAACATTGTCCTTTGGTTGTCCTGTATGATGGTATGATAAGATATATCGTCAGATCTTCATTGTGTGATTTTTAGATGTCATTTTTTCAGCTGGAATTTTGTCATCACTGCTGTTGGCTTTGTATGTACATCACAGCAATCGCAGTGTCTCCCCTCTCTAACTCGCACCATGGTGGTGAGAGTATGGTTCAATGTGATGTATGGTGTGTTTGAATTGCATCAGATTATCTTGTATGAATATTGTGTGGCCCCAAGAAATTCAAAGATTTGCACTATACTGAGGGCACCTTTCTAGTTTAACTAACTTGATATCCTTTTTGCATGGTTATGACTCTTCTAAAGACTGTATCATGGTGTCCTGATAGTTTCAGTTTCAGCGTGAGCAAAACCGTATCTGAAAATTGAATCACACCCATCAGGCGGAAAGTGCATGACTCATCTATTTGTTGTCATCTCAACAGTTACATTTTTATTCCGGTCATATGATGTATTTACTCTCTGTAGCCCACTTTTCCGCATCAGAGAGAAGATGCACTGACATCTCTCTCTCTCTCCATCTCATTTATTCCCCGCTCTCGCCCCTGCAATATCATCTTTCTGCAGAATGATGTTGTAATGTAACGTGCAGCAAAGCCTTCAAAGCATTTCTTAGGACTTGTTTTTTTTTTTTGCCAAACAGTATAATAGTGTTCGTGGGCCTCTGTACAATTGTGTGTTTGTGTGTGGGTTTAATAATGCATTTGAGTGACAGCTTTGTATTTTCTAGTGCCTGATGTTAATGGATCTATTAAGATGGAGGTATGCGTAACAAAAACGATGCCATAGCCTCGGCTACTCTCCAGATTTCCCTCAGCTGAAAAGGTCTGATGGAAGAGCTGTGAATGTACCCAGACTGATTCTCAGAATTCCACATAGAAATGATCCTCATGGTGACGCATGTGCACATTCATGGTTAAGTGCACATCATAAAGATGGCAAAAGGGTTCCCATCCACAAGACTTACTCTCCCATAATGGTTTATTCAGTAACATGTCAGCTGGTCTTTGGCGGGCCACGTTTTTCTATATGGCCAGTCACTCAGACACTTGAATGAATAAACCACAATGAAAGGATCGGTTCAGCGAGTCATTGACTGACTGGTATCCCTGGTGTTTGCTTCATGCTGTGTACTTATTTTGAAAATATGTATTGGTAGCCTAGTATGGAAGCATTTTCATGAGTAAGCTCTGCATGTATTTAAAAACATAAATAAATATATATATGTATATGAATACACGATGACTTGGAGCAGATGGTGCTGGGATCTATCATTGATGAAAACGTGACACTGGTTCTGGGTCGGGGATTGATTCCACCAGTCAAACTGTGACCTGATTAATACGGAAAATGATGAAGCAAATAAGTTCATTTTCTGTTACCTGAAGCAGAACCATGGGCTGAGTAGTGAAATAAGAAATTCCATGTGTTGTTTTCATTTTGTGGGTTTCTGTTTTTTTTTTTTTAATCTGTAGGACTTCAGCTTGAGTAGACTCACATTGGAAATGGAATATATATATTATCAATATAACCACATCAGTACTTTACTCCATAACAATCACCCAAAAATAAGGAAATACAGAGCAATACATTGACTGCTGGGAACTGGAAGATTTGTCAGAAGGATATATTTTTTAGTTTTAAAAGAAATTTCTGCTGTGTCATTCACTCTAATATCTTTGGGCAGGGTTTTACATATTTTATAAGAAAGACAGATACAGCCACTTCCAATTTGCTTCTGGGATTATTCCGCTTGCTGTAGTGGATGGCCAAGGATGTTGCATGGCCATGACTAAACAATTTTAGCACTAGTACAAAATACAATCGAAACGCAACTGGGAAGTAATGCAGTGGCTGCTGGAGTGAAGTAAATGTCGTGTCTTTTGTTGTTTGTTGTTGCCGCAGTCAAGTCTTGGTTCATTCCCGATATATGGTGTAGCATGAGAGTGTAATATGTATTGCCAGCATGTCACGCTCTACATTCCTGAGTAGATTAAACTCTCGGATGGTGATTCATGACTCTACAGAGTGCTCAGATTTACAAGTACCCCACTGCTATTTAAAGCCTCAAACTGCACTGCAACACCTTTGACTCATGTGCGCTGTGTTATACTGCCATCAGGTGGTAGCTGGGAGTTAGTACTACTGGTGGACTTTTTTTTTCTGTATCTCCTTTATTGCAACTTTAAGTCTTTACAAATGTGGGAGACAAATAGACTGCTGTGTGGGTTCTTACATGCAGTTTTCAGTCCCGCTATTGAGTCATGGAAATCTGGCCTTTTTTGTTTTCATAAAAAAAACAAAAAAAAATGAAACTTTTGATGTCACAGTAAATTCATTCACATGCTTTTTATGAGATGATAAAGATGGCATATATGATAGTGTTCATGGCATTTTTATGATGATGATGATTTGTTTTACAATATTATTTCTCAATTGAAATGTTCTGCATCAACAAATGTTTTTGGTGTGATTGTATCTGATGAAGTGCTGATTTCATTCTGTACTCGCTGTTCTTCTAAATTAGATCTACTCTGCGTATCATCATAAACGATGACAAAGCCAAAAATGTTTTGCTTTTTTAATAATGATCTCTCATATTGTTAGATTTTGCTCATTGTATTTGCACACATATTAATATTAAGTCAGGCATATGTTCTCTAAATGTCCCTGAAATGCCCTATAGCGTGTTGCAGTGTCTTTCCAGTTGTGTTACCTGCCATCTGGCCCAACTCCAAAGCAGACTTGGTATCCACTGGTCTGTGCCCTTGATGATGACTTGCACTTCCCTCAGCAAAAAAAAATAAATAATGAAAATATTCTGGGACTCAGCCAGTATACTGCTGTGTCCAACATAACGCCTATATAGCCATCTCTGCAATAAGAAGAGAGGTTGTGAGCGCCGTAAACAAAGGACAGGTCTTTCTTTTCACCTTGATGCGATGTTTATCCTGCATGTCGTCCTTGAATGGGCTGCATCAGCTGTTCCAGCTCATTGATTTACTCATTAATCAGGTGTTCTTCTGTGTGTGGTGTAAGTGTAGAGTGGTGGATATATTTGATTGAACTTTTGGGACCTAGATAAAAAAAAATACAAGATTACAATTGCAACTCGAACATATCGTCATTATATTAACCTTCATGATATGTAAATGTCAGCTTTTCATTGTTTTCTGTGGTGATATTCCATGAGAGGGAGTTTCTTTCCTTTCTGTTTCTTTACCAAAGCAACTAATGCCTCTACTACTGTCACCATCACTGCTGTAGTACCAGAACCGATACACAACTTAATGCACTTACACTCTTGAAACTCTGGGTGTCAGCAAAGTTTCAACATATGAATCTAGCACACTGGCCATTGTGGAGAAAGCTTTAAGTTGATGTAGGAGCACAGACTTTGAAGTATCTCCTAAAAAATTGCTGCCGGGACCAAAAATGCAAGGAAGAATACCTCTGCTTTTGTTTTCCACATTTTCTTCTGATTTCTGTTCCTTGTTTTATGTGCTCCGGGGTGTGTTAAAACGGCAATGTACGTAGCTACGCAGAAATATTGTGACGTTTGTGTCGCATAACATCTAATTAAGCAACCTCAGCATAACAATGAGCCACTGTATGAACCTTTTAAAGAACTGTACCATCAGCTCTGCAGGGTAGAAGTAATATCTTGTTGTGTAAGGACACCAATGCAGATAAACCATGACACAAAAAAAGGCAATGAGTTTGCTCAGCACTCCAGCTCCTGCACCAGTGGACAATGGGAAGGTGGGAGGTTCTTCTACATAATTACTACCGCGGTTAATCGAGGCAAAGGGAAAGAACGGACAAAAGAATAAAAAGGTTCTTAAAGGAGTTTGTGCCGTGATGCTGAAATGAAGGGTTGATGTATGTGAACCAATTCTGTTAATGCTATCAGCAGTCTTCTTGAAACGTCTGCGGCATTTCAAGTACTTGTACAATAGCAGTGACCAATTCCTTTTTGTACATGAATGGAAAGTACTTTTGAAGATGAGTTCAGTGTGCTTGTATGTGCTTCTCTTCTTTATGATAAGCTAAAAAATCTCCTGGCTATACAGCTTCATGTTAAAAGTGAGAGGGACATTCTCATAAGGTCATTTCCAAAATATCAAAAGATTCCTTTAAAGACAAACGTACTTGCTAAACCTAAAAAAACCAACATTTTAACGTATTCTTGGGATGACTGCACGTTTCTATGGATTATAACAATTAGACTGAGGCAATGGATTTATGCTGCCACAGAGCAAAAGGCTCAGAATCTCTGTATCCGTTTTTTGAATCTCATGCTGTGCGTGACCACTCCTCCATTAGCAACCATTGATCCTTGGAGCTGGGCATGCTGGACCCACTCTCTGTGAGACTCAAAGTGCTTGGGGGTGAAAAGCTCTTGGCATGTGTCCAGAAATTATCTCAGAGTCACCCCTGTGGAAGCCAAGACGTCACAATACTGCAGACCGGCTTCCTGTCAAGGAGAAGAGTAATGCAAACTTTCTCTGTTTCCATCTGAAATGCTGATGAGGAGACTAGCGCGCACAGGAATTCTGCATTGCTTAGAATACGGTCTCCTTTTTCATCGTCGAAGCCCCCCAGCTGATGATGCTGCAGCTTGCATATTTACCTTTTTTTAAACACAGTTACTGGATTTCTCTTAACATCTCCCAATGCAGCATCCACGTTTCAACGGAGCGCATTGAAAGGTGTTGATTAACTCTTTTAAACATCACTGTTGAATCCAGCGCCAGGTGTCTCTTTCCACTCTGGAGCTGCAGCCTGGCCTCCCTCATCCTGCCGGGAAACTCTGCAACCTCTGAGGATTGGATTACCTGGCAGGGCCTGAGTGAGCAGCTCAAGAGCACTCGAGGACGAGACCCGCGCTGCTCCAGATCAATACTCATCGACTGCGGCCTTTCTACAAGAGTTACATTACAGTAAATCTGTTTGCTTTGCAGTGGTTCTGCAAACTGCAATGGCAAACACCTTGTTCCATAGATTAGGAGGTGCAGCTGAGATGTAGAGGCCTGATCCTTCTTAATAAATTGGCTGCCCGGACTATGACAAAGCAAGTGCCTTTTGTTGATTGCAGCTGTAATCAGCGGTTCACGTCATGCTGCGGCGTGATGCGACGGGCCACAATGCGATGGGGACGGGACAGGGCGTGATGGAATGTGATGGGACATGATGGTATGAGATGGATATGATGAGGAGACAGGACACGCGGTATGTCATGATCTAACAAGAGGTCACATGACACGACCCCTTCACCATACCCACTAAACTGCAGAAGCAATGGGGCCCCTAACTCGAGCAGAGCTGGTGAAGCATATTCAGTGCGGTTTAGTTGACAGCAAAGCAAAACCCCTGACATGGGACAGTGTTGCCAACTCTTTTCAAGGAAAGTAGCTAGCAGAACTAGCTCCTAAAGTCGCTAAATCTAGCGAGAAAGTCAGCAAGTTGGCCTCCCTCCATAGCCACGCCCCTAAATGATCACTATATGAACATAAACAAGGAACATGGCTGTTACTCACAGCTGTCAAGAGGCCTGTGGAAGACTCGTATGACGGGCAGGCAGGTAGGTGGGCAGGCAGCACCAACAGTGACTCGTTCCACCGTTTTTACCTGACTCGGAAGTCACAGGTCCTCAACACCGATAACTTGATCGCTGACTCGCCCCTTCTACCTGCTACTACTGCTGCTGCTGTGAGAAAAAAGCAATCACGTTGGAGCTTATTTTCACTCAGCCGACTCGCTCGCCCTGCTCGGGCAGCAGGAATCACTCACCCACCCACAGGTTTCTTGCCACAGTCATTAAAAGTCCAGGAATGTCCTCGGCCACTAATTCTCGATTGACTGATTTAATTGGGGTTATTTACTTTATCTCAGAGTTGGTTTAAGTTGTTTAATGCTGCAGTGTGTGTTCTGCTGACTGACTTGGTGACTCAAGTGACTCGTACAATAGGACGTATGAAAGAATCAAAACTTCCATCTCTAGTAGCCACATTAAATGTTTGGCTTATGGCCGATCACAGTCCTGCGACAGCCACAGATTAAAATTTGCAAATTAAGCAGATACAAGTTTCTAAATATACACTAACCCCCTAGCTTAAAACCAAAACTTAAATCAAAAGATAAAACAAAAAATAAATCTAATGGCCTTCAATCAGTGGATTATGTCTAATTGTGCAAAGCAAACAGTTATGGAGTCTGGGGTATCCTCTACGAGTCCTATAGATTAAGGCCTCCTGTATTTTGAAGGAATATCTCTTCATTTATTAAATCCAGTTACATCTGCTCAACTCTTTGAGATGGCCGAATCCATCTCAGAAGATGCAATCTAAACCTTGTGTCTCCTCACTTTTCAATTGGTCCCAAAGGCCCAGCACTGCCTTGCACAACACTGTTTTTACCACATCGACACTTCTTCAGGAATAACAGCACTCAATGCCTGCACTTTAATTGTGTGTCATTAAAGTTATTAAAGTTATTAAAGTCTCACAGAAAAACTAATTAAACTCATTTCGATGATCTGCATGAGTCTGTTTTTGGGGCCATTAGGTTTTCCTGACAGCGGAGTGGGAGGGAGGCAGTGGTAATATAGATGCGTGTCTGCTGCAGTGTTTCTTTTTCATCTAGTGTTTCATATGAATTTTACAAACTAATAAATACCAGTTACAGCGGAGGGTGAGTCAGCAGGAGTCCTACGACATATTAACGACTGAACATTTGCTACAAACTGAAGGTATACACTGGTTTTCTTCTGTTTTCAGGGCACTTATGACCTGGTGGAGGGGGGGGCGCGTCACCGTCCCGTTCCCCTCTCTGTCTCACTGCAGAGAGACAGAGGCAAACGGGGTAGCGAGACACAGAGAGGCAAGGGTGTTGGGAACGGCAGAGGGAGGGGGCAGAGTCGTTTGGAAACGGGGCAGTGAGCTGCACTGCAGTAACTGGGCGTTGGCTCAGCCCAAGAAAGGAGGCAGAGAGAAGGCAGAGGAGAGAGGGAAACACAATGAGAGGTCCAGGGGAAGTCTACTAAATGTGCTGTGAGGAGAATTAAACACACGTCTTTTTATCGAGAAAATGTACTCCAACAAGTTGACAGAATGATTGGAGTGAATTGCGGGTGAGGGCTGGCACTGTGCTATAGAGTTAAGGTTACATGTGGGGTTATGAGTCCAATGGAAAGTAATGAAGTATATTGAAACTGTAGATTGACAGACAGATTTGAGAGCTAAAATGATTAGTTAATCTGCTGATTCAGATTTTCCATGCCAAACATAGGATCAGCTAACAAAAAATATGATACACATATGATCAATAAAACCACGCAAAGGTATACAAATATCAGTGATAACATAACACTGTGAAAGCAAGGGGCTATTTCGTACTTTACTCCTTTTTATGTTCACTTAGCTGATCATTTCCATGTATGTGTTACTTAGTTTGGGTTCTACATCCATACAATTAGTAAGTGCACGGTCAAACGTCGAAAACATCCTTTTATACTTTGGTGTGAAAATTGAAATAGTAAATTACTTGAATTCATGCACCGCTGTGTCATTGTTTCCCATTTTCACCTGTTGCAGCATCTCACACTGTATGTGCTCTATTTCTGTGTTCAATCAATAACATCACTGGACTTCAGATGTTCTACAACACGCTGTGCATAAGAGTGTATTTGCTCAGTCAAATGACACATTCCGATAGCACACACACACGGCGGGCCATCTCAGTTTGGCTGTCCCGTTGTAATAACGTCTATAGAGCTACAATGTGCAGGCAGCTATAATATTTATTGCCGTAACCCCCTCATATAGCATGCCTTCTATAGGCTCTCAATCTTTCTTGATCCATTCCTCCTCTTTCCTTTCTTCCTCCCTCTCTTCCTCTCTATAGGCCAGGGAAATGTGCTGTGTCTGCAGAGAGGTGGTTTGGTGCAGGAGACGGCGAGTTATTGATAACGGCGCGGCCTGTTTGCTATCAGGAGAGCTGTGTTTGCTTTTCAAAGAAACCAGGAAGAGACAGAAACACAGGGGATTGCTATTCAATAGTAGTTGCCAGGTATACAGGCAACTACTATTGAATAGCACATCAGGTATACTGCACTGTAGATGCATAAGCACACACACGTAGTGCACAAACATATACATTATGTTGACTAGCATTGTATTTCCTGGAGGCTCAAATATACTTAGTCATGACTGGAAACGTTCATATTTCTACATTTAACTATTTATTGCCGTGTTTCATTGTAGTTCAAACTTCTCTTTGACTTTGAAGCACTCACTCTGCAAAAAACAACATAATGTTGCGGGGACAAAGATAACAAAGCTGCAGCAAAGAAGAAAGAGTTTTGAGACTCCACGCCCGTCCTGCACAGGGGAACATTTGCCGCCACACCCAAAATGCGAAACACGAGCACCCCCTCATCTCCTACTCCCTCTTCAGGAAAACAATTAGAAATGCTGATGAAGCTGGCAGCACTCTCGTGGCTGAAGAAGTATCATTTCTGGCGCTTCTGAGGCATCAGAGTGAGTCAGACAACCCGAGGGGGGGAAGCCTGTGATATTCCATCGCTGTCAGTCTTTGGTGTTTGAACTGTGCTTGCCTCGCTCCTTCTCATAGAGTATATTCTCAAAAAACGTGTGCTGTGTCTCTGTTAGGTTCGTCCAACTCTTGTGCCTCCGATACTGCATCCCACTGTTTGTTGAGCCAATGTTGAGTTATTTGTGTGCTTGTCAGAACTTCTTGGAATGCTGTTTTTAATTGAATAAGTATAGGCGTAATGAGCAAACCTTCTGAATTCTTTGCAAACAATCTGCTGTCTGAGTGCTTTCAGGCTTTACTTTTACTTAAACTCTCTCTATACGGCAGACATGACTGCTATCGGCTGCACTGCTGAGAGACAAAACATGTTAAATAATAAAAAAGAAGGCAATAAATGGATGGCGGGGAAATAAATATCTAAATGAATCACAAGTAGATGAAACAACTTGTAAGTATGATGTAAAATAAAAATCTTCCTGGACTGAATTATCTTTCTGCATTCAATATTTGATTTATTTGGTCAGTCATGAAGTTTCTAACAAGCACTATTTCATGCAAGTTTTCCTGAAAGTTTGAATGTTTTTATTCTGTTAAAACATTTGTTCTTCCCCAGTTCCAGTTGTCTCGTAAACAGGATGGAGGACCGTACAAGTGTACACTCTTGCCTTACACCATATCCCCCCCCCCCCCCCCCCGGTGTGCAGTTCTTCCAGTTTCATGAAATATGCAGAGTCAAGCTCAGTCATTGCCATTCACCAGTCGGGGCTTGCGCGGTTTTGAGCTTCGTGACCCAAACCAAAGAGACGGCTTACTCAACCGTGACACTACTCTACCTCTGTTCAGCCTGACTGCCTTGCAGCACAGTTTGTAGAATGAAGAGGGAGGTTAGTGGATTAGAGAGAGAGAGAACAAAAACAGTCATGCTTTGAATTTCTTTGAGTGACACCAATAGGAGCTTGTGTGAATGCAGACATTTCTGCATGGGTCCCTACTGTTATATGCCAGACGATGCCCATTAACCTACTGCACATGAACTTGTGTTTAGGGTTTCATTATGTACCGTACCTTGATCTGCCATGGATTTAATGTATTGAATGTAACAAGACATTAAAGTACAAACTCTAAAAGTCTTACTTTGGAAAAACAAGTGACAACAAGGTGAGTGGAAACAAACTTCTTTCCATTGTCTCTCTCATTAAAAATGATTCTTATCGGCCCTGTTTCAAATTGACAGTTATTATTAATTCGGGTGCAGTGTCTATAATTATATTTTAGACTTTGTTGTCCCTGAAGGGAAATCTTGCTAACAGCAAAGCGGAGAGCAGTTGGAATTATCATAAAACATGTAGTTTGTATCAGCCATTTCAAGGTACGAATCACAATGGAGAGAGGACTGCTTGTGTGATTGGGCAAAGGCGGGGGGCGACTGCAGGAGTTTGCTTAAATTGTTAACACAAAATGGGAAGTTCTAACTTCAAGGATTTCAATGTTAGAGCAGAGCTGAGGCAACAAAGCTGATGGAAGGGTCCAACAACCATGACCCATCTCCATTAGGGCAGCACCCTTCCTCCCTTCTTCTATCCATCCACCATTCCTCCTCTCCTTCAATGTGTCTCCACACCGTATCTCATGATAGCTTTTCTTAGACTGAGAGTAGCTACAGTTAGTTCTGCTTTACCGAGCGAAGAAGTATTCATCTGTAATGCAGTGTCACATATAGCTTCAAGAGCAGACCTCGGGAAGTTGCTCGGTAGGGCTGCGGGTATATGAAGAATAAGAAGAAGAAAAATGTGTTTGCCATAAAAGGCTGTTAAAAAAGATTGTATTTGATGAGCATTCCTTTGAAGCAGCATAGCTTATTGATTTGCCAAACCCTGAATATTTAATACAAAATATTTAACAGCCAAAGTGTGAGTTTGTAATTTCCTGAGCCGCTATTAGTAGTACAAATACAGAAAGAAAGACTGGATTAACCTACCTGCAAATATCAAAGAAATATGAATGAATGAATGAATGAATGAATGAATTTTATTTATATAGCGCTTTTCACAGACAGTACTATCACAAAGTGCTTAACAGAGCAGACATTTAAAAGCATAAAAAACACAATGTGACCCTAGGGTCAATAAATTACATACACAGAGTGAATAAAAAATGTTAAAGAATAAAATTAAAATAAAATAAAAATGTAAAACAAATATTAAGAGCAGGTCTAGGACATGGAAATATGACGATATTAAAATGACAAGGACAGCAGGGAAAAGTAAAACAGAGATAAAGAGCACAGAAAGTACAGCATTGCACCTTCATCTCCTGCTTTTAGCGCAGTCACCATGCTGTCAGTCACTGGCATTAAATAAAATAAAAAACACCCACACAGACCTTTGTGCATGCTTGTCAGGATGCTCAGTGCTTTAACACGTTCCATTTCCTCAACCTTAACCATTAACCACAACCCTAAAGCCAAATCGTATCGCTCCAACACTTATTTGAAGAGGTCGAAAAGTGTCCTAAATGTCCTGAACGTAAAAAAATATTTAAAAGCAGAGAAAGGTATGATGTTATGGCACTAGTGGTATTGTCCAATATGGTATTTGACAATATGTCACAGTATTTGTCTCATATGTAACAGCAGAGCCGACACACAAGTGCACACACGCATATCTTTCTGGAGGCAGACACACTGACTTGAGGGATTACATCCTGTCTCAGAATACAAAATAGTACTTAGCAGGATTGGCTACAGGCTCCCCACAATGATGCCGTGTTAGTGAACCCATTACTGTCTGTAAATACATGTACCCTCATTCGCCTCTGGCCATTCTCTCAATCACAATTTAATGACAACTTTAATCCCACAGTCCGAAAACTGTCAATGAAATTCTTTTGATGATTTCGAGGTGCAGAGAAGCACTGACAACTTAGAGGGTCTCTCAAACATTTAGAAGGACCTTCATACACAAAGTGCACACTCAATGTAAGACAAGTAATCTATGAATGAAATAGTATGCCTCAAGCTATTTAGCTCTTCATTGTACAGAAATTCCAGTTCTTTCTTTTCAGGATTTGCACGAGAAATAGAAGATGTATTCTCCCATGTTGATTTAACTCCTTCATGCGACTCTACCGAGCTCTTAAGCGTCTTTGTGCTATTTGGGTTTTTGTGGCCAGCAAACTTACTGGTTCACTCTCAAGTCTCTCATTCGTGTTGTTTTCAGACACACAAAAAAAAGCTCTAAAAACCCACTGCTCTCTACCGGCCCAGCATCAACGACAGACTGACAAAGTTAGCAGCTAGCTGGTGAACACGGCGGAGCATTTAGCAGCTAAAGAATCTGATATGTTTTGGTTGGTGGAGACCAAAACAGAGCTTGAAGGATCGTGAGTACTGGACTTAGAGTCATCAGGTCGTCACAGACACGACCCATAATGAATGCTAATGTTGCTCTGTGTGTAAGCCTCCATCGCTAACACTCTAATGCTGATGTTTGCCATCAACTTCATGACGTAAGCAACATTTTTTTGTCTTCAAGTAATTTAAATAGTAACAATATAATATGTTGTAGAAGCTTTTACTTTCGAACCACAGTTCCAACCAGTTTTAATCGAGACAGCCTGACATTTTCTCACCTGCAAAAATCACCAACACCATTTATACTGTCCCTCATTGAATGTTTTGGGTGCACAAAGATACTTTGAGAGACTTTGACACCAGATACAGCAGTTTTTCAGGTTGTAGGCGATACCTGACCAAATAGTTTTAGTTGCTTAACCAGACAATTATCAATTATCAGAACATACAGTGTGCATTGGTAGCCCAATGGTTACAGTAAATACCAAGTAAGCACAACACCTAGGGTTTGATTCAAGCCGTGAGCTCTTTGTTTATGTCATAGCCCTCTCTCTTTTTGTCGTTTAGATATGAGGACTTGTCGAGGGCAACAGTTTGACAGTATAATCAGAGACCATCCCCTTCACTGCAACGAGGTTTTATTCCTAATGCAGCAACAGATACGTGATGAGTTTCAAATGAATAGTTAGCATCCCCACAGCACACACACACACACACACACACACACACACCAACCAACACCCACCTTTCTTAACCTCAGAGCCTCTGTTCTCACTCCCTTTCTCCATCTCTCTCTCTCACCCCCATCGTTGTCTCCCCTCCCCTCGCCTCTCTCCCTCCCTCATTCAGCTGTATCATGGTTCTGCAGCTCAACCTCTGCAGCATGACTCCACTTTCCTCTCTGCGCCTCAGTCTGCCTCTCGAGCAGCTCGCTGACAGGTCCAAGAGAAATACTGGACCGGCTTAAAATAACTGGAGGCAGACCTACACCATGGTGTGTTTTACCTCACACAAAAGACACACCGCACTTTTACATTAAGTGGTATTTCTAGTAGCACAGACAGTTTAATTGTTCCTTGCTGCAGCCATTAGAGCTTTGAGATGCCCTTGGATAAATCAGACAGATATGGATAAATCAGACAGATATAGCATACACCACATATATCTGTTGAGACCAGTTAATGTCCCACAGCACCATATAAACAACATTTTTACGCAGTCTCCATAAAATTGTTACCTCCCTCTGTTTCTGTGCTTCGTATCGGAGCAGCCTGTCACGACTCAAAGGAAAAGGGAGGAAGTAAAAACAAACTCCACTGATATGGAGCAAGCAAGCACAAAAGAGCTCATGAAAGGCAAGTTTTTTTTAAATAAAAGACACCAGGGCAATCATTTCACTGACTACCAACGACCACAACCCTGAGATTTTTCTTGAACATCTTGAATGGAATCGTCTACGCTTCACTGATGGTTTTGAACACTGTCCAGATACAGCATCCCCCTCATAAGTAACAAATCAAGTCCATTCTTTATTCCTCGAGCCAGATGTCTTCAAGGACACTTGCCATCACACTTCTCATCTTGGGGTTCAGATGTTGTATTCTGCCTGTAGCCCACTCTTCATTTCAAAGGTTTAAAAGAAGCTACACCTTTACTGTAATGTCAGCATTACATTGGGCCCTTTTAGAAGAAAACAAGCCTATAGAGTCAACAGCCATGAATATCAGCTTTAAACTAGATGCTAATGTCAGAATGCTAACATGCTCACCTTGAGAATCTGAACACGTCGATGATTAGCAGGCATACGTTTAACCATATCCACTGTCTTGGTTTAGCTTGTTAGCATGCTAACATTTGCTACTTAGCACTAAACACGAAGAACTGCTGAGGCTGATGTGAATGCCATTCGCTCTGCAGGTGGAAAAACTGAAGGGGTGATAAAGAGATGATGAGGAGTCAGGGGACAACTGACGTCGTCCTGGGGAGAACACGAATGTCCGAACAAAATTTCATGGCAATCCATCTAATAGTTGTGAGGAAATATACCCGGAAAACCGCAAATGTCAACCTCATGGCGGAGCTGGACGAAATGTCGGGGTGACGCAGCGTCATGAGCTTTAATGGTCTGGGAATGATACATGTTTGCAACAAAGTCCGTGCCATCTAGTAGATTGATGACTCATACAAATGTGACCTGCTGGCGGTGCTAGATGAAAAGCCAGGAGTCAACTCACTCAACAACTCACTCATCATGGGGACCAACAAAATTTCATGGCGTTCAATTTATTCGGGATTTCAGTCCGGAGTCCAAAGTGGTCCAAAACGACCAAAGTGATGGACTGACCAGTTGACATTGAGCTGTGCCGCTAGCATCTAGTCTGAGTTCATAGCACCACATCGAGTCACAAACAATCTCCTTCTTACAAGAGATGCTGATGAATCTTTGATATTTTACCTTTATTGCTATTAATCATAGCATCACCTAAAACACTACAGATACTACAGGTTTTTTGTGTGTGTTTTGCACATAGAGGAACAAACACAGGTATTGTACAACTGCTGACTCATATCAGTAGGATTCAGATGAGTCATCCACCTGAGCAGTTTGAACAGTTTCTTTCTACCTCGCAATGATATCAACCCAAAAACATTGTGTTTACCCGCAAACGGATTAATTGAACTAGTTGCTGACAGTATTCTACAAAACAATACAATTAGTTTACTACAATAAGTGATGTCAAATGTGATTCAACAAGCACTTTAAAAAGCATGATTCAGCATATGACAAGTGTTGAATGCAGCAGATTATTTGATGTAATGTGCCCCTCTGTCTTGTATTCTTCCAAGTCATTTGGATTCTCACACAGTCAGACAGACGATGACGACAAATGTCATTTCAGTTTATTTTAATTATTTTTCTGGTTCCTATACGCATAAAAAATACGCATTGAGGTAATTTCACGAAAAGACGCTTCACGGAGCGTTAAAATGTCAAAAAAATGATTGAGGATGGAGACACAAAGAGAGAGACGGTGAATGTGCGTCTGTGTAGGTGGGGACAGCAGAGGAGGGGAGGAGGGTTGCAGAGAAGGAGGATGATGAGACACACTGCAGATTAAAAACATGGTGTCAGACCACTGACGACGGTCCAGGATATTGAAGATAGATTGATAAAAAAAATCTGGAAATAAACCGTTACATTGGTAACTAAAATGCACAATATGATTATGAAATTAAACTTTTGAAAATAATTTTGCCGCTCGCGCAGGCGCGCTACTTGTACCTGCGTACAAGAAGTCGTTAAATAGCAAGGTTTTAGAGAAGATGCATGTGTTTGGGAAGTACTGAGGATGTGATTGGATAAATGAGACTTGGATTAAACTGCTTGAGTTGTGTGAGACTTTGTAAACGGATATTTTGATATCGATTTTCTGTTGTTAATTAAACACTTCTCGGTTTTTCGATTCTTTGTTTGCCGTGGAGGCATGCCAGAAAAACAATAGCTATTTAAGAATTCAAGGTAAGATGGAGTTTGGCTTCCGCTGATCGTTCACTTCCTCCCCCAGACCAGAACAGCTGCTGACTTCAGCATTAAATATGTTAAGGCCCAACGTGAAGCAAGACCTTGTCAGCATGTGTGTGTGTGTGTGTGTGTGTGTGTGTGTGTGCGCGTGTGTGAGTGTGTGAGTGTGAGAGAGAGAGAGCGATTAAAACATATTGATTTGATAAGTACTATGTGTGTTTATGACAGCGTTTGCATGTTCAACACGCAAGATCTTTCCTTTTGTTCTGAGTGACCCTGAATAACTGCATCCACAACAGCTTCCTGCAGCACAATGCAGGTAGACGGTGCTTTGCAAACACAGTACACAGTTAACATATGGTCTGAATATAGCAAAGCATTGTTGCTTATACGTAAAAGTAAACATTTAAACCGAATAATTGGTACACGCATGGAATTTGACCTCTGCTGCTGCAAAGCGCCCAGGGAGCAACTTGGTGTTCAGTGTCTTGCTCAGGAACACTTATACAGTACATGCTGTCCACATGTAGGAGCCAAGGATGTAACCGGCAACCTCGCCATTAAGGAACGACCCGCTCCACCCACTCCGCAATTGATTAGACAGCTTAAAGGTGTGTGTGTGTGTCTGTGTGTGTGTGGCGGGGGGGGGGGGGGGGGGGGGTGTCTGTGCTGTTGCTCGCTCTAGTTGCAGATTGACGACGGGTGGATACCATGATGTTATTCGTTGAAACTGGTAGTGCTAGTTTACCGAAGCACATTCCACTTTCCGTTTTACATGGAGAAAACACATGACCGGGAATGTGATCTTAAGAGGGTAACACAATTGATTTTGTGATTTCATCTATAAAGACAGACAATGAGACCCTCATGCAGTGCAATGATACTGGCAAAAATATTCGAGCGACATGTACAGTATTAGGAAACAATAAGTCAATAAGTAATCAGGTATACGTACTAAGAGTGTGTTTTAGGGCTCACGGATTAAATTCAAGGCCATGATAACCGTACTGCCAGCTGCTGTAGAGAACAGGAACACAGTAGAAAGCTCTCAGGGTAACTGATGGCCATGTGGCAAGGTGAGAACAAATATTAGCACAATACACAGCATGAATAAGCAGTCTGATTACCAGGCTGGACTCCAGTGTGTGTGCGTTTGTGTGTGCTATACATTGGTTCTGCATTCACTCAGGGAGCTGAACAGATTTGGTCTCCACTTGTTTTTGTCATATATTTTGTTGCGTAGGCTCATTAAAAGGTGAGATTGAAGCTAATATTGATATTTTAATGAGCATTCGATGTCTGTCCAGCTGAGGAAGTGCCTACTGAAAGTCAAAACGTATATATTTTTGCCTTTCAAAACTTAACAGAGGAGCAAATGATTTCTATATAGTTTACCCAGGTATTCCCATTACTCATTTGCGCACATGAATTATACAGGAGTGTTCAAATGACTAACTCTGCCGGGCTCCACAGAAGTCTAATCTGACAGCTTCTTTGTGTGTGTGTGTGTGTGTGTGTGTGTGTGTCCTAACTATTTCTTGTCTTTTTTTTGCCAGCCATACTCCCTGTGCGAGGAGAAGGTGGAACAGTATCGTTTCTGTGGCTACTTAGCCGTCCACAGAGAATCACCTACGAGAGAAGACACTGCATCTGAACCCGATCTACACATGCAGAGAGAAAGCTACTGATGCATTGCAGATAAACTGCAGATCCTAGTGTAACCCCTCCCTTTCTCCCCCCCCCTCCCCCTCCCTCCTCCATTCTTATTGCTCTTATTTGGCCTGCCACTACTCATGACATCATCACAGCCTTCCACCCCACCGGCTAACATCACCCCACACAGCTGTCTACAGCCCGTCACACCCTGCTCACTGTACCTCCCCATCTGCTCCTCTTCTCCTTACACCTCTCAGGAGCAAAATTATCTTTATCTTTGGAAATGTTTGGAAGTCGAACAATGTTTGGCGACACATACGTTTGTAATGACTCACGAGCAGATCAGTGAGGTTTAAACTGCACGGAGTCAATCCCGATTTACATACTCATGGGCAACATTTATACACACACACACACACACACACACACACACACACACACACACACACACACAATATAATCTTTAGTTTCTGCAGATTCAGTGTTATGGGTTTCACTAAATATATTCCTCGACACAAAGACAACCCGCACATAGATTTTCGCCGCCAACATCATCAGCAGAGCTGTGAAGACCTCTAGGGAAACAAATGTGAATCAATTTACAACGGACCTCCAGTGGAAGCTGAACACGCAATCATCAAAATCCTGAGGTGCACACACACACGTGCGAAATGACGCTACGGGGAAATAAAAGTATGTGATGAAGTAAAACCTTCCAAACGCATCTTAATGCAAAGTTATGTTAAATGCAATGTCAGCTTTATGCTGTTATTCTACAGCATTGTATGAGGAACCAGTAGCACATACTGCCTGAGGTGTATTGCTGCATCAGGACACAGTAACGGCCTTGGTGCCCAACATGTTTTATGTACCGTTTCCTGTGAAGGACGTCTCCATGGCAACTGCTTGTAATTAACTGAAGGTATGTGATGTCAGGTGCAGCAGATGGAGGCTAGCGTTGTGGAGGGCGGAAAAGCGATAATGTTATTACAGCCAACAAGAAAGGACAACCGTTATGTTGACTGGGAGCCAGACAGAGATGTATGGAGAGACACAGAGGCAGGAAGGAGACAGAGGGAGGGAGGAAGGAGACAGAGGGAGGGAAGAAGGAGACAGAGGGAGGGAAGAAGGAGACAGAGGGAGGGAGGAAGGAGACAGCGGGACGGACAATGGAGACAGAGGGAGGGAGGAAGGAGACAGAGGGAGGCAGGAAGTCAGAGGAGAGCTGGGAACCGATAGAAATAGGACACGATGGCAAAAAAAGATAAGGACTTAGCAGAAAGAAAGAAATTAAATGTATAAATGAAATGAGTGAACAACCCAGAACAACCCATGGCAAAGCCTTCACAGTCCTTAGACTCAGTATTCAGTGTGTGGTCGTTCAAGTTCATACATTCACAGCTCACTTCAATGAACTGTACAAATAAAAACACACACACAAAGAAAAGCTGCTGTCATTTCATCAGGGGAAGTTTTTCAGCCGATGAAACAACTGACAGATGTTTTGCTGGTCGCTGTCCGTGGTTCTGAAATGACGGGCCCAATTCAGCGAGGATTGTTTTATAAGATCAGTCATGTCACGTCTATTTAAATCAGACTCCCACGTAGCGCCTGCAGCAAACATGGTGACAAAGCCACCGGTGCACAAAGTAAAGTTCATTAAGAAATGGTTTTCTCTCGTCTCCATCCAATCATTTTGAGATGGACTGGAACAAAACGGGTGTATTCAGATCCTGAAGTCAGATAAGTTACAATACAGTTTACTCAAAATGCAAATAAAAGTTCTGCGTTCAAAACTTGACTTGATTAAATGCAAGAACAAAATGTGCTTCTTGTGTAAGAAGAAACATCAAACATGAGTCAGTCTGACTTCATTTAGCGTTTCTACGTGTGCTACTATATTTAGCATCACATAGTTACCACTTGTGGTCACTGGGGCTGCTGCTGAGCAAACGTTACAAAGTCTCGCTTTAAATAGGAGGAAATGCTATTTAGGTCCAAAGCTATTGAGGACACTGAGGTCATGGATTCCTTACTTTTTTTCTGGGAACTAAGAATGTCAGTATTTCTCAACCAGAATTTGCTTAAAAATGATATATCTAAAAGATTTTAAAAACGTGTTGTAGGTACTCATGACCTTAGTATTTCTGAAATCCAGGCTACGGCTCTGACCCTACTGACTGTTGTTAATATGTGCCTCATCTGTCATATGCTTTATTATACTGCTATTAACAAACATTGCAATGCTGCCACTTCTATGTGCCACTCAGCTGAACAAAAGGTCACGCTGTCCATGTATTCTCTGTATCAGCATATATAACAACACATCCCTGCACCATGTCACCTAAAGACGCTCCCTGACCTCATTCCAAGGGGAGTGCACTCCCGGCTGGACTGGTCTCTGAAGGTTAGAAGCTGGGACCGACTGGGATGGGCTCGTCTGCTTTCTGCTGCAGTGCCATTTGAAAACACTCCAAACCCTTCTGCAGTGCGCTGGAGCCCAGCACTGATGTTGAATGACTCCCCTGTTTTTGCCCAACCCACACATCCCTCACGCCACTGTGTACATCAAACCACCGCCTCGGCCCCTCGTAGGGCACCCAAAAGCACGTCTAAATTACTGAGCGAATTAAATATACGCGTCCAAAAACCCTGCAACCAGCAGGAGGGCCTGCGCAGAGAAACTCATGGAGCGGTGATCAAGGACACTGTAACGTGCAGCATGCCAGGAAACTGTGGGTGGGGCTGCTGGAGTATAAGCATTTACAATTCATATCAGGAGGAGCAAGTCATTGTGATCGTCTCTTCCTCCCTCTCTGTCTAGCTCCCTATAGTTTCCCCTCTCTCTCTCTCTCTCTCTCTCTCTCTCTCTCTCTCTCTCTCTCTCTCTCTCTCTGCCTTTCTGTCTCAGGAGCAATCTAAAATGGGCCATGCTTGATGCATTAGCTCTGCTTGACTAAAGCTAGCAGTGGAAAGCCAATGAGGGGGATAAGATAATGTAGCGAGGTCGTTGACGGCCAATGTCGAATTCAGTGTGAAAAAGCAGAATAAGTTCTCTACTCACATGCTACATCCATAACAAGCAGCCCTGTAAAGGTACACTTTATTTATTTTTGTCAGGTGTTAAATGTAAGATGTGGAAGAATTGCCACTTAATGAACAATCACCATTTGCATGACTCATAGTGCGGCCGCACCTGTGGAGGATGGATCATTTTGACAGGATTAAACATGTCATGAACCCGCGGATCCTGAAAAAGCACGAATGCAGCCGTTTTTGCTGCAAGCCTTCCAACAATTGGTAATCGTTTTCGCATTGACCGGAGTGACCCGAGATTAGCGCGAAGCATCAAGATTGACGGGAGATCAATAGCCTGCCGCTGAGGCTGAGCCACCAGTTGGGCAGCCCCTCAGAGGGGAGATGTCTCAGCAAATGGATGGAAAAGCCACGAATCCCACGTGGCGTTGCACCTCCGATAGTGAGGATCCCACAGAGAGCTGGAGGAAAAGTGTGTGCATGTGTGCCTGTATGGTATACAAATGTACAAACACTATGCAGTAAAGCTATATGCGGGAATGTAAGATAAGTACATCCCCCATACAAGAGAATAGTAAATGTCCCACGCCCTGCAGGTAAATGAAAATCCACATGTAGGCTGTACAAATGATTCTGTTAAAAGTTTTGATGAACATTTGTTGTTTTTTGTTTCACCGAGGTTCATCCAAAATGAATAAATGACTAAATTCGATTTAGTTTCAAGACATTAACGATGCAATCCATGAATCAATGAATGGATCTGAGTTCTATGAAAGAGAAATACATTCAACATTGAAGTTTTAAATGATCTCTATACGAAATTGGAATAATATTCTCCTTGCCAGCGTTACTCTTTTGTCACTTTAAATGTTAAAGCACAAATGAGTAACTATATTAATAGGTGTATCTATTAATATAACATGCTAACTCCTGCCACCACTTTCTCTGGATCACTTGGTGTAACCTCCTGGTTGTGAGAAATTACAGTGACAAGGCAAAGTCTTCACAGTCCTTAGACTTGATACAAGAAACAAACAAACAGGCATCTTGAGTTGAAGTTCATTCATTCATAGTTCACTGCATTAAGCTGTAAGAAAATACTGCTGTCATTTCGAGGGAAACAACTGGCCGATGTGCTGCTGGTCGCTGTCCGTGGTGCTGAAACGACGAGACCAATTCAGCAAATATTGTTTTCATGAGAACAGTCGTCATTTAAAATTGTCATTAGAAACGTAATGATGTTAACTAACTATCTCGCTATCTTGTCCTATATCTATCTCAATCGGACACCCACGTAGCGCCTGCAGCCCACGTGGTTCAGACGGAGCGGGACCCCGGACCATTAGCAGGCAGCCTGGAGGGCGGGGGGGGGGGGGGGGGGGGGGGGGGGGGCACTCCCCTCCCTTCCACCAGTGAACGAAATAAAACTGCTTGGACTTGCCTTGTTGGCGACAGAGCCTCAGATATATAAGGTGCAGGCAGAGGAGGTCTCATTCGCACCCCTCACCTGCACACACACACACACACACACATAACACACACACTCACCCACATACAAAACTCGCTCCACGCCTTCGTCCCCTGCACCGTCATCCCCCCCTCCTTCATTCCGGCGCACATCATATAGTCTGACCGGATGAGTTACCCGGTGGACACGGTAGGGAGCCCCTTCAGGAGAATTATGGATACCAGAACGACCGGCTACGGCTACAGCCGCTCCGGCGGCACCCCGTCCAGCGGCTTTCGCTCCCAGTCTTGGTCCCGGGCAAGCCCCGGCTCCACCATGACCTCGTCTTACAAGAGGAACGTGAACATGCCGGTGTCCCGAGTTTACAGCTCGGCGGTGCACGGCTCCGCCGACAGCGTTGATTACAGTCAAAGCTCCATGCTGGACGGAGACTACAAGCGCTCCAATGAGAAAGAGCAACTCCAGGGGCTCAACGACCGGTTTGTGGTTTACATCGACAAGGTGCACTACCTGGAGCAGCAGAACAAGCAGATCGAGGATGAGATCCAGGCACTGCGGCAGAAGCAGGTGTCGCGCTCCCAGCTGGGCGATCACTACGACCAGGAGCTGCAGGAGCTGCGCTCCATGCTGGAGCAGATCCACCACGACAAGACGCAGATCCAGCTCGACACCGACCACACGGAGGAGGACATCCAGCGGCTCAGGGACCGCTTCGACGAGGAGGCTCGCATCCGGGAGGAGACGGAGGCCATAATCCGCCTCCTGAAGAAGGACACGAGCGACTCCGAGTTGGCGAAGTCCGAGCTGGATAAGAAAGTTCAGTCGCTGCAGGACGAGATCGCATTCATCCGCAACAACCACGAGGAAGAGGTGAGCGACCTCTTCGCCCAGATCCAGGAGTCTCAGGTGACCGTGGAGAGGAGAGACCTCCAGAAGACGGACATCACCGAGGCTCTGCGGGAGATCCGCTCCGAGCTGGAGGGCCACTCCAACCAGAACCTGCAGCAGGTGGAGAGCTGGTTCATGTGCCGCTTCTCCAAGCTCACCGATGCGGCGGAGCAGAACAAGGACGCCATCAAGTCCGCCCGTGATGAGATATCCGACTACCGCCGCAAGCTGCAGTCCAAGACGGTGGAATTGGAGTCCATCCGCGGGACAAGAGAATCGCTGGAGAGGCAGCTGAATGACATCGAGGACCGCCACAACAGCGACCTGTCCAGCCTGCAGGTAGGAAACAGCCACAGAGCCGTGCGCAAAGAGCCGAAAACATCCTTTAAATACACTTTTAAATTGTTGCTGTGAGACTTCTTTGATGTTTCAGTTAATATTTTTGTGTGTTTAAAAATTATTAATCGGGGTTTGAGTTGCTGTGATGGCGATGGATAGATTGTTAATGCACTGGATATTTCATTTTTCGTAGCTTAGTTTGACGCAGTTTTTATCGGAGGGACATAAAAACAGCAAACTGATTTAATAAAAGCAAAAGTAATCATATTTTCTGTCCTAAATCACAGTTAACCTCCTGTGTTGAAACAGTTTCTGCTGCGTAATGACCGCTATGGGCGCATCATTGCGGTCCCAAAGTTACGAGCGCTGACTTCCTTTACAAATCACTCTCCCAAGTGTCAGGAAATGGTTAAAGGGAGACACTGCAGCAGCAGCAGACTCCCCCCTCCCTCCTCCACCCCCTTCCCGTATTGCTGAGTCAGAGGCACAGGTCGATGCTGATACCTTACATCACACCACTGAGATTTTAGGGTGGGTGTGGGGGTGCATTGACAAGAGTGGAGGCTGTCCTTGAGAGAGAGAGAGAGAGAGAGAGAGAGAGAGAGGCCTTCGACATGAATGCATACGTTGCATCATATTACATTAAAGCAACAGGGTTTGGTGCACATAGTCGACAGAGTTTATACAAAATATACACGGCAAATAAAAGAGCGACAAATTGACACAGGTTCAGTTTAATTTAAAAGGTAAATTCGTAAAAAAAAATGTTTTAGAATTCTTTCTAAAGCTGTTCCCACAAGTATTGGTAATCCATGAAGGTGATATTCAAAGCTGCATAAATTAATCTGCAAAAGAGGACGTGGCTTTTCTCTTTATGTCATCTTGTTGTACTTAATCAACCTTGTATCGCACTGCTCTGTTTTCTTCTCAGGAGACAATTCACCAGCTGGATAATGAGCTCAAGAGCACCAAATGGGAGATGGCTCGTCACCTGCGCGAGTACCAGGACCTGCTCAATGTCAAGATGGCTTTGGACATTGAGATCGCTGCATACAGGTAGCCTATCTGACATGCAATTGACATCTTATTAAGTAGCAGAAATAACATTTGCAGTCATTTCATAAAAACGGTAACCTTCTCTGTACCTAAAGGGATTACTAAATACATTACATTTGTTGCCCTCAGGAAACTCCTGGAGGGTGAGGAGACCCACTTCAACACTTTCCCTTATCGTCAGGCCACCCCCATCAAAATCTCTAAGCCTAAATCAGACCCTCCCAAGCTCAAGGTGCACCACAAGTTTGTGGAGGAGCTCACCGAAGAGACAACGATTGAGGATGAGAAGTTAGACATCGACGAGGCCCTGGCGGAAATAGCACAAGAGCTGTCTGCCACACTCGGAGGAGGGGGAGATGAGGGTGAGGAAGAGGAGGAAGCAGAGGCTGAGGGGGAAGAGGGCGAGGGAGAGGGCAAGGAGGAGGAACTTGTAGCCGCCACTGTAGCTAAGGTTAGCTCTAGCGAACCTGCTAAGGCGGAAGAAGAGGATGGAAAAGGTGACGATGAGGAAGAAGAGGGGGAAGGAGAAGGGGGTGACGAAGGAGAGAAGGAAGAAGAGGATGAGGGAGAAAAGGGGGAGGATGCAGAGGGAGGCGACGAAGGAGATGGAGAAGAGGGAGAGGAGGAAGTTGAGGAGACAGTCCTGTGCTCCAAAGCTCCAGAGTCTAAAGCCTCTCCTGACAAAGAGAAGGCCGGATACAAAGAAGGCAGCGGAGGTGAAGAGGAAGCTGGTGCTGAAGAGGAGGAAGGCGATCAGGATGAAGATGCAGCTAGTGACAAAGCATCCAAAAGCGGGGATGAGAAAGAGGAAAAAGAGGACGGGGACAAAGACAAAAAAAGCGAAAAAGACGAGAAGAAGTTAAAAGATGAAAAAGCAGAAGAAGCTGTAGCCAAGACAGAAGCTCCAAAGACAGAAGCTGCAAAGCCAGAGGTCAAGAAAGAAGAAGCTGCCAAAACCGAGGCTTCAAAACCAGATTCTCCAAAGGCTGAATCCCCAAAACCTGAATCCCCCAAGTCTGAATCCCCCAGACCTGGATCACCCAAGTCTGAATCACCAAAACCTGAGTCCCCTAAGTCTGAATCCCCTAAACCTGAGTCCCCTAAATCTGAATCCCCTAAACCTGAGTCCCCTAAATCTGAATCCCCTAAACCTGAGTCCCCTAAATCTGAATCCCCTAAACCTGTGTCCCCTAAATCTGAATTACCTAAACCTGAGTCCCCTAAATCTGAATCCCCTAAACCTGTGTCCCCTAAATCTGAATTACCTAAACCTGAGTCCCCTAAATCTGAATCCCCTAAACCTGTGTCCCCTAAATCTGAATTACCTAGACCTGAGACCCTTAAGCCTGCATCCCCTAAGTCTGAGTCCCCTAAATCTGAATTACCTAGACCTGAGACCCTTAAGCCTGCATCCCCTAAGTCTGAGACCCCCAAAGAAAGCTCACCAAAGGCTGGATCCCCAAAACCCAGCTCCCCAAAAACTGAGTCCCCGAAGTCAGACTCCCCAAAACCCGAATCACCAAAAGCTGAATCCCCAAAGACCGCCAAACCCGAGGCCCCTAAAGCTGCTGAAGAGAAATCAGAGAAAAAGAGCGACCCAACAAGCGACAAGAGCGCAGAAAAGAAAGACGTTGCCATGAATGGCGACGTAGACAAGAGCAGCCCCGAAGAGAAGGAGAAGAAGGACGAGGGAAAGGAAGACGACGTGATCTCTAACGGCGTGGACGAAAGTCCCGTCAAGGAAGACGGAAGCCAGAAAGTGGTGATCACCAAAACTGTGGAGACGATCACCACCGGAGAAGACGGCTCCAAGCGCGTCACCAAATCGGTCACCGTGACCGAGACGATGAAGGAAGAGGTGGAGGAGGAGAAGCTGGAGAAGCTGGTCTCCACCAAGAAGACGGAGAAGCACTCCACCCAGTCCATCAAGCAGGTGACAGAGGCCGAATGAGCGGACTCCAGGCGGGCTGATCCAACGGAGGTGGACCGGAGGATAAGCAATCAACCCAGAACTAACATTTAAAAAAAGAAAATCATACAGCTAGAGCGATGTAATAAAGACAGCCACTCACAAATCATAGAGAGAAGCCAAAACTTAAATGCTACAAATTTCAAAAATGCATGTTGAGTGACAACTTTAAGCGGGCTTTGCTGCAGACGCGAGGAGGAGCTTGCGACTGAGACATTTTATCCTCTTTTTCTTTCTTTCCGCAGTTCACGGGTGAGCTCACTGGAGGGAGGGAGGGAGGGATGGGGGGTCTCTGCATGCTAGCTCAGGAGAGGGGAGAACTTTCCTCTCATCTCTATGTGTGGTAGAAATACACTGTAAAAAGAGTACATATGTAAAAGGAATGCATATATATATATTGGGGATGGGAGAGTGAGAGAAATATTAAAGTTGAGAGGTTGTTCAGAGTTTAAGTAAAGTGGGTGAGGGAAGTCTACGAAGACACGTGCTCTACTGACGAAGCCTTACTTGACATGTGAAGATATCAACTGAGCCAAAAAGAAACTAACAGCAAATGCACCACATACAGAGAAGAAAGAGACGGGCAGCGATACGACACACACACACACACACACACACACACACACACGACCATGTACATCCAGTTAAAGCTTAACAAACCTGAAGAAACTCTTAGCCTTAAACATGCTTTTCATCAGTGTCTGTTATGTTCACCTGAGTGCAACTGAAAAATAAACCAACTGTAAATGCGCAGATTCACACATTCTTGTATGCATAGGATGGACTTGAATTTAAATACAGAAATAAATGAGGTGCTACTGTTTGCAATCCCATGACTTTACCCATCATGAACAATTTCCCAGCAGCATTTGCTCAATAAATGTCATAACGAAGTAAAAGAAAAACAGATTGTTTCTTGTCATTTATATTAATGTATTCACATGTTTGCTTTGTGTATACATACATCAAACATTTCTCATTACATTAGAGTAGTTACAATAAGTGGTTGAAAGTATTACGACTTGTCAGAAAAGAGCTTTTCGTAAGAGTTTCGTCATGAAATGAATAACTTTGAGGTCAAAAAAGTTATGATATCAAGATTCAAACTTCATTCACTGTCATTCTACAACACACACACACACACACACATTTATATATATCAACCAACAATATACATCAACCAAGAATGTAATTGATCAATTCTACCATAAAAAAGTCAGAGTGCGATAAGGTTCGTCTGACCATGTTGAAAGGGCAAGATTTATTTCTTGGCTTATGGTTATTTCTTCAGAATTAAATTGAGTTGATGTGCTGCTGAACTACTTTGCCGAAACGGTTTTAAATATGCGGCTTAGTTTTATTTATTTTTTTGTCAACAGCAAAATATACGACCGATGCCAAGTACTAAGAAATACCACTGCATCAGTTGTTTAAACCCACAACCGGGGCTGTTTGCACCGTACCTGATGCAGAGAGCTTGCTGTCTAAACTTAATATCTACCCAAGGGAGTAAAATAAACAGAGCAGCTGCTGCGTGGTGTCAGGTGTCAGAGGATAATGTGCATCAGTGGGTGTTTGTTTTCATCACACTCGAGAAGATTATAGATGTGCTTGTGAAAACAGATTGCAAGCTTTTACTACCAGTCTTTTGTCAAAGTAGCAATGTCAGGTAATTGCAAAAACAAGCTTATGGGTCATCTTGTATCCAGACATGATCAGTTTCAATGAGTGCCTATTTCGTATTTCCCATGTAAATGGAGATAATAAAATAGAGCAAGACTTTCACATCAGAGGCATCATTGTCATCATCATTTCTCTTGGTTGGTGTGCAAAAAGCATCCAATTACCGTAAATAATGGCATGCTTTTAGCTACTGTGTGCGTATGCGTGCCTTCAACTGGCAATCAGTCACTTTGTCTCAGCGTAAACACATTAAAACTGGGACTACCGGTATATGTAACTTTTGAAAGAAAACAACATTATTTGTCTTATATGTATGAAAAGTTAAAATAGAGACATGCTCAATTCAGCACTACTCAATGGGATTTAGCCTCTGCTGCTAGCCTTAATGACAGCTAATAGCTCAATTTAGCAATCGAAAGTTGAAGTCATTTCATTTCACTCTTCTGTGAACTGTCGCGCCATGTTTCAGCATTTACCATCGTCCTGTAATCACCACTTGTGGCCACAGTGGCCGCTGTTCACGCTCAGGTAACCAATCAAGTAACTGTGCAGCGGTCGCTAAACAGCGACCCCCTGTGGTCATTTGTGAAAATAACAGGATAATAAAGCGAATCATTTGCATCCACTTTCTCTTACCGAATGGACCGTATCGTTTCTGTAAAGACATCATCGCCGTAACTGGACATGTCGGTTCACGAGCATAAGTCACGAGCAGGAAGAACAAACTCACACAGAGGTATGGCGTCGCCTACTGTGTTTACTTCCTGTTTTGTTGCATTTGTGATAAAACCATTAACATGCTGGAATGCAATGGAACAGGAACACAAGTATATAAGAGTTGTAAAGGCAGTTGCGCAGCAGTTAAGTCAAACCCCCCTGGGTGTAATAATGGAGGGTTTAATTGTAGTTTGGCTGACTTACCAAGTTGCAGCAGCAGCTCACCTCATGGAAGCGATTGAGCAGTGGCGGCTGGCCAATAGAGGGCGCTAGGGCGCCACCCCTTGAGCCACAAGAAATAAAAATAAAAATTACACAAATTGTCAGTATTTGTGTTTTTGAAAAATGGAATGCACCCAGTAATATTTGTAAAATATGATAAATGCACAAAATATATGTTTTTCCTGCACGTCTCAGCTGGCTGGGTGTCTGGATGTCTGTGTGTTTTATATTATAGTGAATATTATTATATTATACTGAATTACTTGTGAGGGTGACAAAAATAAGATGTCCTGACGTGTTTGTTTAAGTGTTATTTACTGCTTTTTTCATGTTGGAATAACTGCTAAATATTTAACTGCAAAGTAGTAATGCATGTATGACATACCTTAACTTTATTTTGCATTAAATCATTCTAGGATGTTTGCTGAAATTGATTGGATGTGGCTCAGCCCCACCTGGAACATTTTCCAGGTGGGGCCGCCACTGCGATTGAGGTACGTCGAAACCCCCTTAACGCTGATTCCAGCAATTTAAGGAAAAAAAATGGCACTCTTTTCTCGGAGCCATGACTCAATCTATTAACACAAGAGTTAATATATTGATTTTCCATTACCAATAAACGTCCCCAAATGCCCTTATGTGACTGCAGAGCTCACCTGACAATCAAGTTATGGAGTGTTCTATTTCTGTGCATCCACGGGTAACGTTACATTGCAAACAGAAACTGGTAATAGTTAAACATAGTTAAACATAGTTAAAGTTAAACAAATAATGTTTTTAAAAACGGGGGCTCAAGTAACAGCCTATAGACTGTACAACTTCCTGTTTACATCCACCAAAGCCTTATGGGAGCTGCAATTCCAGTATTAAGGAAGACCAAGATTAAAAGTGGTGTGACAAAATGTATATTATATTTCTTCATGCACATATATATGTTTATCTATATTACAATAAAAACATTTTTTTGCATTATTAAGTGTCTGAATGCCACATCAAAATAGTTTAGGAAGGGTTGTGTAGGGATCCGCTTTGCTCTTGAATTTTGTTTAGAATCCGTCACTGACAGTGTTTCCAATGGCCTGTGAGTGACTGTGAGTCGAGGAATTCGTGAACGACACATTTCTCACATTTCTCACCAATCACATGGCGGTGAGCAAGGTGACTACAAAACAGCTGCGTTTTCAGAGGCTTGTGATGTCAAAAGTTCTACTTTAGGACTTGTTTTATGGTTCACCAGGCACAAAATCAATGACACGCATGGCTTTAAGAGGTGTTTATTAAACCACCAACATCTCACACACTCATTTTTGCACTCAGCAATTACACATATTACGCTCATCGGGAAGTGTGCAACCAGACCCTTTATGGATTCATATTGGCAAGCAGTTTACCTTGATTTGCTGCTGTGAATGGCTATTGCATGGTTTTATTGATCACCATGTTAACAAGCAGATTTGAGAGGATAGCATAGATGCCTCTACTGGTTATCGAGCTAATGGACAGTCATGATTGAAGTTTTCTGACGCTACTGGCTTACTTTTTACCCTTTGTGCTCGTTTCCTCTGCAGCTTCCGGTTTGGCTGCTTTTCCTTCCTCTTTCTCCTTTTTGGCTTCAGCTTTGACATCTGTTTTCGAAGGAACTTTGTCATCTTTGTCGTCTTTCTTGGCATCCGCTTTATCTTCTTTCTCTTCACTTGTTTTCGCCTCATCCTTCTTCGCCTTTTCTGTTTCTTTTGCATCCTCATCTTTGTCATCGCCTCCTGCTTTTACCTCCTCTTGGGCTTCCTCTTTAACCTCTCTCTCCTCTCCTTCTCCTTTGTCCCGTTTCTCCCCGTCATCTTCGGCAGCCTCTGTCACCTCTTTCTTTTGCTCCTTCTCGGTCACCTCTTCCTTTTGCTCCTCCTCACCACCTGCATCAATAGATGAGAATTGTATTATTTTTTTGTCATCCAGATTTTAACAATTAAAGTTGAATTGAGAAATTACAGAATGTAAAAACAATGCACTAACCCTTTTCTCCATCCTTGGCTTCCTCATCTCCTCCCTCAGCATCTTCATCTCCCTTAGCCGCTTCTTCATCTTCTTGCTCTTTATCTCCCTCTTTATCGTCCTTCTCCTCTTCCTCCTTTGTCTCCTCTGTCTCTGCTCCTGCCTCTTCTGCCTTCTCCTCCTCCTCTTCCTCCTTTACCTCCTCCTCCGCCTCCTCTTCCTCCTCCTCCTCCCCAGGTGGGCTGGCCTCTGCTCGCTGGGCGTGGCTGGCAGAGAAGAGCCCCTCGGTGGTGCTGAAGCTGGAGCTGAGGAGGTGTGATGTCATCAGGTAGGAGGTGCCAGAGCTCATGCTGGAGAGGAAGGGCCGGGCGATGGAGGGCGCTGCGAAACTGTGGCTGTACATAGAGGACACACTCCCAGGCACTCCTACACTGAAACGAGACTCCTCCCCTTCTAGAAGCTTCCTGTAGAGGTCGGTGAAAAGAAAGGTGATGAGTGCAGCAACACTCATTTATTAACCCTCAACACCACCGTGTTGCTTTATCCCAGAATGTGTTGACCAAAATATAAAGTTTCCTGCTCTTTTTGACTTTTCTATCCTACGCTAAACTCGTAAACACGTTTTACATAAATTATACATTCAGTAAGGCCATACACTTTGCATACTACATACAAATAAACATTAGAAATGCTCCAGCTTAGTTTCAACATTATATTTTCACCTCAGTCGCACCGTTGCTGCTTCTCACCTGTATGCAGCAATCTCAATGTCCAGAGCCATCTTGACATTCAGAAGGTCCTGGTAATCTTTCAGGTAGTGTGCCATTTCGTGTTTGGTGCCCCTCAGCTCACTCTCCAACTCTGCAATGGTGTCCTAAACGCAAGACAATGTCAAGTCAGGATAAAAGGACAAACAACGTGAAATCAAATCAAACCCTTAAGTCATACTTTTAAAGAGTAATAAGCCCCGAAATCTAAAGAGCTGGATAATAATGAAGGCATCACGATAGAACACACTACTGACATGTATAGCATCTATCTCAGCGTTCTGCTTGTCCTCCATCTCATGCAGCTGTTTCTCCAGGGATTCATTGAGGCCTCTGCATGCATCGATATCCAGCAGGCGGGCCTGGAGCTGGCGTCGGTACTCTCCCGCTTCGTCCTTGTTGCTTCTCACGGCGTTACTGTGCTGGGCCACAGTTTCGGTCATGGAGCCGACCTTCCCTCTGAACCACTCCTCTGCTGCCTGCATGTTTCTTGCCGCCAGCCTTTCATACTGGGACCGTATGTCCCGGAGAGCCCCGGAGAGGTCCGATGCTGTGGCCTCAGACTCCACTGCCACCTGGACACCCATCTGGACCTGGGCCTGGAGCTCAACCACCTCGCCTTCGTGAATCCTTTTGAGGAAGGCCAGCTCCTCCAGCAGAGTTTCGACACTCTTCTCCAGCTCAGCCTTGCCTAAGGCAGCCTCGTCGGCCTCGCGGCGGGTGTCCATCAGCCTGCCCTCGGCCGCTTCACGCGCCAGCACTTCCTGCTCATATCGACCCTGCAAGGCGCTCAGGGTTTGCTCCAGCCGCTCTCTCTGTCCCAGGACAGCCTGTTGCTCTGCCCTGGCCTCATCCACAGCAGCTCTCAGGGACCGGGCCTCCTGCTCGTACAGCGCTCTCAGGCGGGACGGCTCCGTGCCCCTCTGCCTCAGCAGCAGCAGCTCTGCCTCCAAAGCGCGGTTCTGCTGCTCCAGCTCGCGCACCCTCTCGATGAAGCCAGCGAAGCGGTCGTTGAGGTCCTGCAGCTGGCCGCGCTCTTGGGTGCGCACGGTGCGGAAATCGGAGCTGATCTGGGCGGCCTGGCTCAGCTCCAGCTCCAGAGAAGCGGCTTGTGAGGAGGAGGAGGAGGAGGAGAGCAGCACCCGGCCAGGGGAGGAGTACTGCAGACGGGAGGAGGACAGAGGGGACGCATGAGAGGAGTAGACGGAGTGGGTCCTCCCTCTGGTCACCGCGACACGAGGGGGGGCCTCGGCATACCAGCGTCTGTGTGACGAGGCGGAGTAGAAGGGGTCATAGCCGATGCTACTCATGGCTGAGTGGTAGGAGGACAGGCTGCTCTCCCTCTCCTCTGTGTGTATATGTATGTGTGTGTGTGTGTGTGTGTGTGTGTATGTGTGGAGGTGTACAACGGGCTCAGGTTCAAGCCTCGAATGCTTGCTGCTGCAGCAGCCTGTGCTTTTATAGCAGGAGAGTGAGCTCTGACGCAAGCGCTTTCCCGAAACTCTGACAATGCAGGTTCGATGGGCTTACACTGCAGCGGCAAGAAAGAGGATCCGTGGGGATGAGCGTGGGAGGGGAAATGAGTTAAAGACAGACAGAAGAAAAGACAGGAGGGAAGAGGTCGCAAAAATACACTTTACATGGATTCATACTTCCGTTTGTCTGTTTGTGGGGGGGGGGGGGGGGGGTCCTTCATTACAACCGTGACACAGCATCTCTCCTTCTGGTGTAGAGCAGAACTACAGCCACAACCTCAAAAGACCTGCAATGAGACAATCCCACCCAAACGGAAGGTAACATGTGAAAAGAAATGCTTTCAAACGTCTTGGTCCGTCAATAAGCTTGGCGGTTTGCTAGGAGGTTGGTTAATTAGCAGTACGCATATGCTGCGTCAGTCTTTTCCTTAATGTTAATACGATTTACTTTATATTCTCAGCTTTTCTTTTGTCCTTTCCTGACTCTGTAAAAGCCATTTTGGTAAACTAACAACATACTTAAATGTAATGATTGGATGTGCCAGTGTCACAAGGTATGCTTCAGTGTATATTGAATAAGTTACACAACGTTATAGAGATAGTCTTAATAGTTTGTTAGTTGTAAAGCAATGTTTTTAATCAGTGAAAGAAAAGTCTTCTTTGCCTTTTGTCAGGTTGTTGTTTCAATTCTATAAAAGACAAACAGTCATCTGCAGCACAGATACCCTGGCAGGTCAATTACACCCAGCTGCTGACATGCATTTTCTTTTCGAGTGTGTGTGTGTGTGTGTGTGAGTGTGTGCGTGAGTGTGTATGTGTGCAGGGGCTCAGTGAAAGAGTATATGTTGGGAAATTCATCTTGCTTTCTAGCTCCATGCATAAATGAAGTGTATTGCAGTGCTTTTTCAGCAATAACTGTGTATGTGTGTTTTTGTGCCTGTGCGTGTGCATGTGTGCATGTTCCGTAGTGTGAATGCTCCAGTAATTTGCCTACGAAGCAAAGCCCCCCAGCACCGATATAGTGCTGTGCCTCACAGGCAGTGAGAGGTTTGGGACTTCAGTGGGAGCTGCATGGACTCTGCTGCAGGCTGAGTCATCGTAACAGTTGTGATCACACAAACTCCCCTGTGAACACTCTCTCCTACCCAAACAGCAGCCTGACAATCTGCACCAGGGCCACTTTTTTTTGGCAGACAAGACACTTCCAGGACCTGGGTAAATGAAAGAGAGAAAGTAGACCATTCACTTCTCTTCCCAAACAAAGTAACTCACCTCGAGTGTGTGTTCACTAACTAAGACCGCACTGGTAAGGAGTTTCAAATGGTGTATTGCATGTCGAAGGCAGAGCGATGGACTTCGCGAGCGGAAAGTGGTTGAGGGAGGAAGGGATGAGAGTTGTGGGATGAAGGGATGTAGAGTAGGGGGAGGAAGTCAATGGGTCAGTTGTGATGAAATCATTTGTGCGGAGGAACTTAGATATGTTCGGGGCGTGGTCCTTGTTCCCGAACTAAGTTTCAAAAACGTAATATTTCTAGATTGTTCTGCCGGTGAAGCTGATTCACATAAAAGCCCAGCCTTAGTCTAAGTATCAAATTATTAGATTTAAAATTCCCAGTAACTCCAGGCATCTACACATGGTGACAGCATCACATCATTCAGCAACCTGTGTTACTGTTATTCACTTACATGGTGGCAGTTACAGGCACTGCAGTTGTTGAGGGTCACTGATTCACTGGGTTTGTCACATGCTTGGTGGCAATAGTGGTGAAGTTGAATAGCTTTATATTTATTTATAAATAGTATTCATCGACACTTCTTAGGCACATTATTTATCCCCTTATGACCACTAGGGGTGCTTTGTATAACAAGCTGACATACACAGGCACCATCATTAACGACACTGTCTGTTAGCCAAATTTGCTTTAATTCAATTTATTTAGCATCTGCAGTGGCAAGGCACGTTTATTTGTATTGCGTATTTCAACACGAGGCAATTCAAAGTGCTTCACATTAAAACCATTAAAAGCATCAAAACATAAGGCAAAAGAAAAGGAGATTTAAAAACAATTCATTGAAACATTAAAAAGCAGTGTAAGAAATAAAATACAGTAGTAAAATACAGAAATGCAGGAAATTGATTAATATCCTTGTGGTTCAATTAAAGGCAGCAGCAAACAGAAAAGTCTTCAATCTTCAAGCTTTCTGGGACTTTGTTCCAGATATGTGGAGCAGAAAAACTGAACGCTGCTTCTCCATGTTTAGTTCTGACTCTGGGAACAGAAAGTAGACCGGTCCCAGACGACCTGAGGGGTCGGGATGGTTCATAAGGTCGCAGCATTCAGTGCAATCCCTTTCATCGCTTGCCTTCAGTGCTTAGCCTGCGTACATGTCGTAAAGGGGGAAGTTCCTCAGCTTGATACATTTCACCAGCATCCAGTGTAACGTGATAGGCCTGGCCTACTGAGAACCCAAACTCTGCCTCAACAGTTTGACAGAGTGAGCTCATATTATGATGTATTCCTGCAAATACAAGTCAAATGTCAACTCTCCTTCTCTGTACTCCACCTATCTGGTCTCCAACGACTCTTAAAGAAAATACATGAACATCATACTGCTCGATGTTTGACCGCAGTCTGTTCAACAGCCACTCTGTATCTTCATCTGTCAGCGGGTTGCTTTGCTGGTAGCCTACGACTAGGTTCATCAGCTCTTTGTTGCTGAATGTGGTTGCCGCAGGGGTTGAACAGTAAATGTGCCATAGAACCAAAACCTACAGCAGCAGAGCTTGATATTAATTATCTGTCATTCTAGCATTGAAAACTCTGTTTTCATATTCATTTTATAAACGTCAATTCACCAGAGAACCAGAGTGACCCAGCTGCAAAGAGGCACATCCAGTGTTTTTCCTGCAGCATCATCCTTGTTAGTTCCTTCTTGGTGCAATACAACAACCTCCCTCCTTATCAGGCTCACACCAGGCAGTCTGGCGTCACGCCTGGAACTCCATTAATATCATATTTTTGGACGATTGTATTTCTCTCTCTTTTTTTTCGATATATATGGAACATAATTTGATTGGCCGTGTCAGGAGACGTTGACTTTGCCTGACAGCGTTGGCTCTGTGGCTTATAGTTTCCAAGCTTCATCAGCACTGCGTATCCTAACCCCGTACGTCTGAGTGCTTCCCGACATTCAATTTCATGAAGGATACTGCAGAATATTTGGCTTCGATTATATGTCTCAGTGGTGTATAATGTTTCCAGTAGGGTGGAACACTCGACGTTTCTCAACTCCAGACTCAGAAAAAAACTTGAAACATTGAGTGTACTTAAAATATGTTGTGGTGATGCTGAGACAGGGGAGCCCTTGCACAGCATATGTACCACTGTATACGTTGTAGCAGCTGTATATGTACATCTAACAGTGCCTTACTAAAATGGAACTCCTTTGAGAAGAACAAAAGAAAGCCAGGCTTCCTCATTGTTACACCACACAGTGTGACATGTTGCATGTAAAACTGATACGAGAGCAACGCCTAGAGGTCATGGACAGTAATACCACTTTATCTGTTTTAGATTTAAGAGACTTGACGATCATTTGCTAAGATATGATTCCTCAGGTTGGACCAGGTCGAACCCTTAAAGATCAAGATGTAGTTCAAGTTCTTTGAGGAGCCTTTTCCCTTTTTTAAACACGAATTGTTTTGCTGTTTCTTGCGTCTTTCACCTGTTCTTAATTTGTACCTCAATTGTATTAACTATTAACAATGATTATTATCCGTTTAGAGCAGGCAAAGAACGTTGTGGTAGCCAGTAAGTTGTGGGGCATTGGCAGCCACATTTAAAGTAAAGCACACGAGTGCACGCTGTATGCAGCTTCTAATTCAGCTGTGTTTTGGCAACATGTTGCTCATGGATCTCCCCCTGTGAACAAATCTAATATTTACTAAACATATGAAATCTTCAAAGTGCAATGAGCTACAGTTTCTCTCTCAGTGAATACAACTGTTTCAGAATGCAGCCAACTCCGATCTTTTACACTTTTGTGCCAAAGATCTCAGTTTAAAAGTCATGTTGCTATTTTGGCTAAATATCTGAACTCTGGCCTTCCCACCCGCCGCATGTCCCACCAGCCCGGCAGAGGTCTGGTTCTATTGGCTGGACGTGTATGTCAGTCAGAGCGTGAAGGCCTCGCACAGGTGGAAAGTGAAGGAGGCCTGTCTGCTCTGCACTGCCACCATCCAGGCTGCTATAAAAAGGAGTGTGGTATGCAGGCTTGGGCTCACTGTTGGTCAGACGTTGTGTGTGTGTGTGTGTCCACAAGTTAGAAGGGCTGAGGGAACTGTGTGTGGTTTAAGTCAAACTCAGGAGACATACTGTAGACATGGCTGCTGCCCACCGTTTGGTTATCGTCCGCCACGGCGAGAGCACATGGAACCAAGAGAACCGCTTCTGCGGCTGGTTCGACGCTGACCTCAGTGAGAAGGGGATGGAGGAGGCCAAGCGTGGAGCCCTGGCTATCAAGGATGCGGGCCTCAAGTTTGATGTGTGCTACACCTCCGTGCTGAAACGCGCCGTCAAGACCCTGTGGACCGTCATGGAGGGCACAGACCAGATGTGGCTGCCCGTGATTCGTACCTGGCGCCTGAACGAGCGTCACTACGGAGGCCTCACTGGCCTCAACAAGGCCGAGACGGCAGAAAAGCACGGGGAGGAGCAGGTGAAGATCTGGCGCCGCTCCTTTGACACCCCACCTCCGCCCATGGAAAAGGATCACGCTTACAACAAAGTCATCAGTGAGGTGAGACAACTGGAACTTAGGGTGTGGGCTAATTATTTTTTTTCCTCACTAATCAGAAGAACGTCACAAAGCACCACCATGTTTGTCTTATCAGTAAGTTCTGTAACCTTTGTCAACTGTCGTGGAAGTAAACTACCTTTCACTGTTCTTACTAACTCCAGTCCCGGCGCTACAAGAATCTGAAGCCCGGTGAGCTCCCCACGTGTGAGTCACTGAAGGACACTATCGCCCGCGCCCTGCCTTTCTGGAATGACGTCATCGCGCCAGAAATCAAGTTGGGGAAGAACGTTATTATCGCTGCACACGGCAACAGCCTCCGTGGCATCGTCAAGCACCTGGAGGGTGAGTACTGCGGCTTGTAGGCTTACAAAAGGTTCTGCAGTGAAAGGTAGAGGTGAATGTTGACATTATGAAATCCAACATCACGAAATGGCAAATTGCAAATTCACCGAATGTTTTGGTTTGAAAATAGCTTTCAGCTTTCATTGCAAAGGCCAAGGCCTAAATGATCACAGACACTTGTCTTTGCACACACACACACACACAGTTGTGGATTACAGAGCATAAAAATAGCATGCAGGGACTCAGCTGAGGGACAGGGCAGAGGGTCATGAGTTTGGTTCCCATTACAGTCATGACCTTTATGTATAAAGGTTGCACTTTTTCAAGGAGTGGCCAGACATGGATAAGGGAGTTATACAGCCAGAGGGCCTAAATGTCAGATAGGAATGGTGCTGTAGGTGTCAAGGATGAGAGCGACAAGTAGATCACGTTTCTTAGATTCGACGTTACAGATTGCTGTGATCAAGATGAATTAAAATGCAATCAGATGTAAAGAAAACCTGCAGTGCTGATTCCTTTTGTTATGCCAGACTATTGTCCTTCCTGTCTGGGCAGCCTTTTGCTGGATCCATTACATTCCCTCTGTGTTCTGTCTGCTGATCTGCATGTCTGCCCGTCTTTCCAGGTATGTCCGACGCGGCCATCATGGAGCTGAACCTGCCAACAGGAATCCCAATTGTGTACGAGCTGGACGCAAACCTGAAGCCTATAAAGCCCATGGCTTTCCTTGGTGATGAGGAAACCGTAAAGAAGGCCATGGAGGCCGTGGCCGCCCAGGGCAAAGCCAAGAAGTGAGCCTGCGCTGGAGGCTCTGTGAGGAGGCAGAAAAAGAGACTGTTCCCCCTTCGTGCTTCAGCCCTTTGCGACCGTGCATTTGTCTATTGTTGTAGTCCATTCCAACTGGGGAAACGTTTGAAGGTTCTTTTAGAGACGGGCCATTTTCAGCACATTAGCCCCGTTTGTTGAAATGACGGACAGAAAGATGACCCGTCAATCAAAGCAGACAGCCCCGGCCCCACATTTTATGCAGCCACACATCACTCGGCCCTTTTAAATTGTGGTCAAGGCCTATGTTAAGACCTCACCACTCTGGCACAACCAATAAAGAAGCCATGTTTTTACGGAGGCCTGGGTCTGTTTGATTTCACTCCTTATCTTATCACGGTCTCCCCTTTCTTTCTTCAAATTGCATTGTCATCCTTATTATTCCCTTTTGTTTCCCATTTGGAAATCAGTGGTTTCAGCAAGGAGCTGTGAAACCTTATCCAGGAGGTAGAGAGGAGGGGGGGGGAGGGGGGAGAGAGAGACACACTGAGACAAGTCATTGGGTTCATTCCCATGATGCAGCTTGTCTGAGTTTTTGCCTGTCCTCCCCCCCTACAGTCAGATCACACAGACCCACGCAGGCAAATGATAATTGTAAGCAATTATCCATCATACATAAACTGCAGGTGACAAATTACAATATAAAAACCACTAAACGAGTGGAGAATCATAAGGAATACATATGCTTCAATAACCTCTTTCCTGATGATAATGCCTCCGTCTGCAGGACACAAAGGATCACCGAATGGGGAATGGAAATGATGTAAATCAAATGCTCAAACCCCAATTGGATTCTTGTATGTGTAGTCACAGCATTACGTTTCCCTCTTTTACATGTTACAATAAAGCACCAGGAACACATTATGTACTGTAGCATTCACCACATAGGTTTATTTCAGGATTGGCAGGCATAGTCCCACAGCAAGGGATTAGACATTTCTTTCAGAATATTAAACAACACTACATTGGTAAAACACAGTATCAGACAAAAACACAGGAGTTCAGCAGGACTGCAGAGAGGAGTGATCCTGGTTCAGAGTTCTATCTGATGTTGTCGTGCCACCTGCTGGCCACTAAGGGCAACACTGGCTAACTGTGAGTGAGTGTTTTTGTAAGGTTTTATGCTGCATTTGTCCTTTTGACAGTCCACAGGTAGCATCAGAAACTGGCTCAGAATCTTGTCGCATCATTATCATAGCAGTGCAAATTTTAATTAAAGACGACCTCATTATCCTTCGAGTTGGCAGACGGCACTGTACTGAAAAATCTGATGAAAAGCGTGTTCCATTAAGCGCAAGCTTTGATGTAGATCAGGATGTTTGGTGCAGTCAATGTTCAGACAGGTTCGGGAGCTCAGTCGTGGTTTGAATCGGAGGCGTTTTGATGAGCAGCAGTTTTAGGTTTTCCTCTTGAACGACTTGAAGAAGCTCGGGACAGACGCTAACTTGTACGGGTTTTTCTTGTATGAGACTGCATCGCAGGTTTGTGCTTTGGACACGTCTACATACTCCGCTGCACTCGTCACGTTCTTTTCTATATTGTTGATCAAGTCTCCCTGATGGAAGAAAAGCACAATCAACACCAGTCAGGTTGTGACATCGGTACATTCCTTTATATTAGTCATGAATGTTTCAACACAAAGCAGCCATCTTACCTGACTCTCCAACAGCATGGCGGTGTCGGCAAATATCTCGTGCAGCTCTTTGATGCTGGACTCGAGGCAGATGATGTCCTGATGACGAGACTCTATCTCACTCAGAGCCTGGCTGGAAATCAGAGCGTCAGAGTTGATCTGTAACAGGAAAGGTACACCTGCTGTTTATATAATCATCATCAGAGTAGCTTCACATTACATTCTAACTGCATATCTAAGTGACCCACAGCAGAAATAAAGCTACGGTAGATATTAGTAACTATTGCGTCGCCATTTTTGTCGGCCAGAATCGAAGGAAATTCCACTAACATCAGATATGAAGATGGTAAGATGGTCACGGTGCAGCATCTCCTCCAACTCTTCATCCGTTGTCACTTTATCCACTGAAATCAACAAAGCTGATGAGTTCAGGTTAGTTTAACCATCATAATAATACTAAAACAAAAGTGCATGCTGAAATCTTAAATGAATCACAATCACTCTACACTTCTTTTTTGTGAGCAATCAAGAAGTGTATTTTTAGGTGTTCACCACAGGATGGCGATATTACACCTCTACTCCGACACCACTTTCTCCTAACTCAAATCAAATAAGTCTACTGTAGATGTAAACCGCAACCTGTGTGTAAACTGAAGGGAAAAATGTAGTTTGAAAGATAATTAAAATTGAATGCTGAGCTTCTTACTCATAGTAATGATTTAATTGGGAAGAAGAAATAACATCACCGTCCTACATCATAACAGCTGACTATCTGAGGAGCTATTAGTATAGAAACCGTCACATCAACAGTACAGGCATGATCCTGGTGTATGAAACGAAGACCATTTACACACTGAGCAGAGCGGTGGTTGGGGGGGGGGGGGGGGGGCATGGGCTCATGTTCTAGTGTCATTTTTGGCAGCTCACCAATCTCCAGCTGTCTCTGGATCTGTGCTTTGCATTTCTCTCTGAAGGAGATCTGCGCCTTATGGTAGCTCCTCATGGCTTCAGCAAAGCACAGAGTCAGGTGAGAGTGCTGGTGAAAGGCAGTCCAGAGAAAAAAAATAACGGGATTATTGATTCATGAAAATGAAAACTGACTGTTATCACAGGTGGGCTTTTTTGACAGGTGCCTAAAGATCGAGGCTTCTTTGTAATGAATGAGTTGGCCGTCTTTATGCACCTGGCTTGTTACAGGAGATAAAAGTGCTGCCAGACCTGGTTCTTCTGAATACGCTGAATTGCTGAGGCTCTTTCACCGTGCTCATCCACAGGAAAGTTCTCCTGCATTGCTGAAAGTACACAGATCAAATACGCAAACAAGCACAGTACAGATTTAAAGGTGAAATTCAAAAACTCTACCACACTGTTCCACCACTCTGCGCATGCAGTCGTAGAAAACATGTTGGTTAACTCACAGATTAGAGTGGACTATAGCAGCCTTCCTTTTCTAACCATTTGCAAGTCAAATGCCATGTTGTGACCAATGCAGTTCCAGAATTTGAGGAAGTGGGTTGTGCTACACAGCTCTTCCTCATTGTCTCAAACACCAACGGCAGCCTACACAACCACGTAGCCATAATAACCTTGCTCTAGTTGTGTTACGTGTTACTACAGCATGAGACGAACCAATATCTACTGTACAATCGCACATTTTGCAAAGACAAAAAAAAAAAAAAACACAGCACCCCTTACATATTAACTTGGCTCGGACCAAGTTGGCGTTCTTCTTGGTCTCATCGTTGAGCAGCTCCAGGTTGTCTTGTTTTCCTAAGAACAGAATACGTTCACTTCATTAAAAGGCATCATTTCAATGTGGCTCATTTTAATGCAGCAGCTTTGGCGATCCCTCAACTTTAAGACGTACATTGTCAAAGAGCATTATCATTCAAGAATGGTTGGCGTTTTGTATGCAATCGTTAATTATTAACATGCAATATAGAGACTAGAGCACCTGCAGCCACATGTTGGATATGTTTTTACTTTCATTCATACAGTCTGGCCTGTTGTTAATGTAACATTATTATCATGGTGTAGCTATATATATCTATGTCTTGACCAAAACATATGATGCATTTATCTTTTGCTACAACATTTCGTGTGTGTGTGTTGCTCTGTTGGTCTGTTCAGTGCTGTGTGCCCTGGAGGAAGGGTAGGTCTCCGAGAGCGCATCAGCGCCATGACGGTGCTCTCTACTTACTCTTGTCTTGGCTTGCAGTGGAAACAATAGCGCCGTGTCGTCCCGCCACCTCTTCTGCTTGGCAGGAGATTTTTTCAATGAGGCTCGTCACCTCCCCCACCTACAAATACACACATTAGGCTACTGGATATGACGAGACGGCCAACCGACAAAACATGTGTGAAGTTTACCGTTTTGAAAAAGTCCTCCATGTTGATTGTGCTCTCTGCTGTAGCATCTGCCATATATCATCCTACTGCTGCTGTTCAAAGAGAGGAAACAATTAAGCTCACCTTACTTTAAAAACGAACAAAGAAACCGCCACCTGTTGCTCCCGATAACGTTGGACAGATAGCAGTGTGGACTTCTGCAGGCACCGTCTACATTTATATGGAGTAATTAAATAAGAATCCGCTTTAACGCTGCTTTCACAAACACAGCTTGGATGTATTGGCCATTTTTTTCCGCACAGACGAAGTCTTTAATAAACTCCCCAAAAACTGTTGTTAGATACTTTGCTGCAAATACTCAAAGCTGCCCGGCATTCATTTAGCGACAAATAGCAAGACATTCTCAACATTTGTTCTACTTTCGGTAACGTCATTCACGATAAGGCGGAGGCTCGACCTCTAACGTTACCTGCAGTGTGTCCTCCCGAGCTGCTGAGCGCACCTGGGAAATAATGAAAGAGCGCGAGCACGCAGGCGCGTAACCGTCCAGGCTAGCAAACAAACCTCTCCACCATCGTGTGCACGAAGACAGTACAACAACTGAGACCTCTCTTCGTTGGATGAGATATGAAGCGGCGGAGGCGTTGCTGTGTTTGAAAGTCATCGCACATGTAAATGTGGGTCGAGCGTGTCATGAGAATAGTGCAGCTCACCAGAGCGCGACGGTTCGCGTGCCTCAGTGGCGGACTCAGGCTGCCTGAGGGCCAGGGGCGAAAAATATAAAGGGCACCAGCTGCACGTGGTGGGACACTGGCATGCATGGAGTTTTTTAGCATGTACAATCCACTGCATCATACTTTCTCCATTTAAGGGTTTCCATTAGTGAACTGCATCACAATTTCTCCATTTGAAGGTTTCCGTTAGTGCAGTGCATTACATTTTCACCACTGGAACGGTACTCTAGAAGGCACTTTATCATGTTTTATCCACCGTAGTGGCATCAAATATAGTACTTGGTCTGCTCATGGTCTCCGTCAAATTGTAATGCAACAACATTACGTACCGCATATGTTTTCAGGGTACTACTGTTACGCATGCCGGCTTACGATCATGGCGAGGAAGAATGCAACGGTGTTCGTATGAGCTTTTTCTTCATACGAAAAGACAAAATGCAGTGTCCGTGGGTTCATTTATCAATACAACACCAGCTTTGGGATGAGCATTACTGGGTGACTTTAAAAACATCTGCCTAACAGATGTAATGTGTCCTCCAGCCTTTAACTCTGGGCTGAATGTCCCCGACAAAGAAATATATATATACTTAATTAAACTAAATAGAAATCTCAAAGGGCTGTGTGTTTGTTAGTGTGCTATTTTTTGTCAACTTTACTCAACACATTGTATTACGTTTATGTCCTCAGTGTCTTAGTCTACAAACAACAATGGCCTCTCCCTTAAGTAGGCTACATGACAGCATGCACCGGTGCCAAACCAAGCTGCAGGAGCTCTGCCAGCCCTATAGGCCTATTTCTACTGTTTACACAATGGGAAGCCTACAAGTCAACGGCCCTTACAAACCTGCTGTTGCACAGTTTGCACAGGTGCAGCTTCATAGCACCATGGATGTCTGCGTCTTTTGACAAATGATGTGGGCTATACTGTCATGCATGGGAGGTAGTGCTTGTTATAGCTGAATAATGAAGGGAAGGTGAAGCATATGGAGAGGCTGTCACACACTGCAGTCTCATGCGGATCCCAACTTCAGTTAAGAGATTGGTTGCTTTGTCCAGGTCCAATTCAAAATCTTTACAGTTCACTAAAAGCTCACCTGCATTTAGAAAGAAATCCATCACGACTGTAAAAATGAAAGCAAGCAGCTTTGTTGACTATATGCTTACTTACCGGTACTAATACACCAACACTTCTACATCGGGCAGACCCTTTATCACAGCAAGGTGGACACAGCTGTGGCCAATGAAATTAATTTGATTCTGGTGTGCAAATTAGCAAGCATTGGTAATAATAATTGACTATTGTAACTGCTTTATCTATCAATCAATGGCTATCCAAATCAAATATCATAGCCTTTAATAAAGGTTAATACATCATAATGTTACATTATATATAAATAACAAGACAAAATACAAGACATTTAAATCTGATGATCACAATTTAGTTTTGAAATGCTCAGCTATGAATGGGTGTATTTCTATGATCAAAGGGTTTAAAACTGGCACTGTGAACCGCCCGAGTCTTCCTCTGTCTCCTCGCTGAGGTGAAAATGTGCTCGGAGGCGTAAAAGGATAACAGCATCTGCCAAGTCAGATGACGGTTCTGTAGAGAAATGAATAACCGATCCTTCAGGGAACCACAGTCTGGCCTTTTCACATGAGTGGCACGCACAGCGAGGAGCTTTCGACTCCAAACCAAAGTGCTAGTTTTCATCAATAATGCACTGAGTGCTTGCGGGTACCAAACAGCTTCTTGGTTTCTTGGTGTGCGGTACAGTACTATCTTCCATCATTTTACCAGGGGCCATGAGCAAAGTGGGCCTTGGCTATAGACACATTTTACACACATACATGTTGGGGTTTTTGTGAAGCTTCTTTTTTAAAGCAAAAGCCACAATCTTGTTTTTAACTCAGTGAATGCTATACTGTGCAAATGTTGAAAGATGTGTCTCCTGAAGGCCGACGGTTACAGTTATCAAGGTGTGGCAGTGTGTTTGCTCACAAACTGACATTAGATCATCTGGCTTTAGAACACCTGTCCACAGCCAGTCCTTTAGTCCTAAACATACCTGGAAACAAACTCTTATGTTGTTATATTAGTTTGATGGACTCATGTTTTTGAAAGCATTTTAAAGTATTACAATTTTAGGATGTAGAACCCAAGTTAGTATTTCAACACAAATCAGGCCGTAGCTAAATGCATCTACTGGAAAAGATATGGAAATTCTGAACTTTCATTTTCATATACCAGTGAGGGGAGGTGTCTTTTGGACACTTTAGAAGGGGCTTGAACAGAACACAGGAATTCATCAAACAACCTTGCACTTTTATACTACAGTTTTATAAATGTAGTATTTATTAACGACAGACCCGGAAACATGTATTTTTGGACACAGTATAACCACCCTGCATCTCTTAGATTTAATTTGACATGAATCTAATTTCATTGTTTGTTGCATGTCTTCCTTCTCACCACTAGATGTAGCTTCAAGATTATAGTCTGGAGGCAGAGTACTTTTTCTCTTTTCTCTCTGGATTTAAAGTAATATTGTGATAATCGATACCTGAATCAGCACCTCATCTTAATTCAATTCAGTTGGAGTTAGGTTTTCTGAGAGATCCACATGTAATGATAAATAACCAACATTTACTTGGCAACAGGCAGAGGAAGTATATTTTACAGCAGCCACTGGCTGAAAATCAGGGGGTGGTTTACTCCATGAGTCAGCAATGGAAATCATATCGATTTTTTTTGTGATGCGGATGCTGTATAACAACACATATTACAAGGTTCTTTTACTCTTTCTAAAAGTTTTAAGGGGAACATTTGCTAAATAGGGGAGGCTCAAAAGTGAGTTTTACATGGTTGGCCACTATACATACAGTCCCTTGACAGGCTACACTGCACTGCTCCACATAGCTAATTCTGCTGTTTTTTGGCTAGAGTCCTCCAGGCAACAATGAGCCGGTAATTACTAATTAACAGTCTGTCCAGTCCAAAAAACAGATGTACCAGCCAGGTCTCACTGCCAGCATTCTTGTTCCAGCCTCTACATCCAAGACAATATGCCTCTGCTGGATAACGGAGCTTAAGATGTTGTAACATGCCATTGTAATGCAAGGCTTGAAGGGACTCCCTTTGCAGAGACAATCACTCTGGTGTTACTCTGAATTAGCTCAGTCAGCAGAGTGGTTGTCTACCATCTGGGAAAGCAGAGACTGAGAAAAGGCAGATGAAGTTCTCAACAAGCTGGATGAAGCTAAAATAAACAAGCGTATTTACTTTCAGGGAAAATAATGAACTAATCCAAAGCCTTTGCATCTCCCCCAATTTGATGAAATAAGTGATTTAGATTTTTAACAAAAAAAGAGGTCAAAACATAACACCATGATTTTGCATAATGTAAAATAATTGATATTATAAATGGTCATTTGCATGAACAAAAAAAATGTCTGTCATTGTCAAGTACTTTGTAGAGTATAGTGATGAAGGGCACAAGCACAATAAATGAAAACTTTATTTCAACCCCCCTTTAGCATTTGTAAACAGTGCAACATATTATAACACACTATTATGTAGTTATAAGCACATATTCAGTGCTTATCAATGCATTTCTCAATCAATAAAACTCCTGTAATAGTCTACTAATAAGCCTTTATAACTGATTACTTTTACAAACAATTAATAAATGCTTTTTAAGATTTGTTTATGTGTAATTATATATAAAATATAATCACAACTGTCTTATAAAGCGCTATCAAACACATTAAAGGGATATGTTGGGTGTTATGAAGTGGGACTGTGTGAAGTACTATTACCAACGGTGGTCAGCACGCCCCCAGTATGTAGAAACCGACTGAAGTACCAGAACAGATGCTCTGCGATGCACTGCTGTAGGGCAGCAAAACATATTTTAGCCAGCTCGAAGAAAGGCCCACCTAAAAATAAATCAATATCTGTTCATGAAATGTAGGCCCACGCTATTTAATTAATTTTCTTACAGGGAACTGTAAGTGAAACTTATCTATACGCTTCTAAATCACACAGGCACCGCCCTCTACTGGACTTTATGGGTAATACTTTCCTCCAATCACAAGCGTGCATGTTTGTCAATCATTATGCCTACCCGAAAACGTACATACCCCACAGTGTATACGGCAGCACACACCACTTTCCGCCATCCTTCACCAAGCTCTTCCCAAAATTTCGACACCGTCAAGGTCCGCGCCCAAGCTGCCAATGCTCCACCGCAAACCCTCCCACGAGAATATCTCATTGGTGTGAGGGTATCTCCACGACCTCGTTGCCATGGCCAAGTCCAGAGAATAGACCAAGTTCCACATGGCCCAATTTAATTTTACACCTGAGCAAGTTGGGGTTTCGCGATCAACTGGAGGAAGAGAAGCCCCATGCCACACCAACCGGTGGTCCGGGGTTATGCTCGACGCATACAGGATGCAGGAAACTCTGGCAGAACAGAGGCAGTTGGCCCTGTAGCACGCAGTTGACAAACTACGGCGGACTGCAATGGTGTGGGGTCAAACAAACACAGCACTTCAACTAGGACACTGGTGTTATTGTGAGGTTAAGTTGTGATGTTTTTAGTGAACATAGTTATTTTATGTCCATGATGTTGTTCCTAAACCTAAGTGGTTTGGTTTTCTTTATTAAAACCATGTTGGCGACACGTCATTTTAACACATTGATCAATGAACACTTGAATTCAAAATTGTATAAGCACATTCTAGTTTGTTACAATGTACTATTTACCATGTAATCAGTGTTTATATGTGTTTCTGCAAGAGAGAGTTTAAAATGCAATGTTATCAATAAATAATAAAAAACAAAAACATCCAGCAGTAGCCCCGGAGGATATTGAACCTGTGAACCTGACAAATTTGATGCCATGATCTACTGGTGGAACAGGCCCACACTCTTTCTTGTTAACAGTTTTCAATGTAAATCAATAATGCATGCTTGCTGGCAGCCTCAGCAGTGCTTAGCAGTGATTTCGTGGACTGGTACACCCAGGAGTAGGCAGACAGCTGGGGAGCAGTTTTGCTCCATCGCTGATGATGAGTCCCTGGTGAAGCAGCTGGAGGGTGAGAGTCCAGCTGTGACATGATTCAGGCCACCTCTCTGTGTAATCTTTCCAAAGCATAGATGACTAGCAATAAAATACATGCATAAGGTGGGTTATCACCTGACATTAAAATATTGTAAGTGCAAAACTGTATTTATGGGATAATAAAAGTGGAAGTCCTATAGATCTCCTCAGCGCTATACCAGGTCTGGCTCCACACATTATCATTCTGTAATATGGGGATCGAATAGCACAAGCTACACCACTTTACACCAAGACTTTACTGTAATTAGGTCCATAAAATAAATATCATAAATCAGAGATGTCCAGAGTAATCCAGAGGTGCTTGTGATAAGGTGGCGTAATATACACTGTGTTTATGTTTTATCCACCAAATCTGCCTCGACTTTCTATATTTCCCCAAAAGATCTCCAGCAGTTTAAAGCAAACTTGCCCAGACCAAGGAGCGACATTTTCCAGTCGAGATAAAGCATGTCATGCTCCTCAACATGACCTTTTACAGCTGCAATGCATCATGGATGCAGAATTGGATGTATCTGTTTCCTTTGTGATGGATTTCTCTCAGTGTGATCCTTAAAGTCAGAGAAGAAACAAGAAAGGCATGGAACAAGGCTTTTACTGTTGCTTCTTCTCAACAGGGAAAAAAGACGCAAGACAAAGTGCAGGAAAATAAGGCAATTCTTTTTTGTCAATTTTGCCAAAGGATTAATTAATAAATGTAGTATTCCTAAACCAAAATATAACTTATAAAAGGTACAGTTAATTAACATGCTATTCCCTCCTGTTTATTTATCTCCATCAAGACACAATCCTTGAACGAGAACGTGTGAGTGTGTGTGTGTGTGTGCATCTCTCTGTCTGTCCACAGCTAATCTTGCATGCTGGACCCATCACCCTTATCATTTGTGTTCTTATTTATGACTGTGTGCTCAAGGACCTCTCGTGGTTGTGGTGAATCACATTTTTTGGGCACCCGCACAAAGCTAACGCAGACTGCTGCATGGATCAGGATGAGAATGAATTTGTTGCATGAGATTTAGAGGTAAAAAACAGAACAGTGGCTAACATTAGCATGCGATCCAAGAAGACAAAGCCACTTAATTACTGAGTAATGCTGTACAACACTGTCAATTATTTAACTGTCAATACCTTCATACCTTGCAGTCCAGTCATCAAACTGAATATTGCCTGAAAGCGAGGTACTGTATTATAAGTTTGATTGAAACTCCATTCATCACTTTATGCTATATTGGACAATCATAACATCGCTACATTTTACCACACCTCCGTTCACTTGATGGGATATACAAAGAAAAAACCCTCTTTGATTGCCGTTAATGCAGATCTACTCTTGAGTCCTTCAGTGGAGCACAACACTGTTCATTAACTTCGGTCACTCTGTAATTGTGTGTTTTGTGGATTAATTGTGAGCACATAATCACTGACACGTGGGAAATTGAGGCTGTATAGACACACACAAGCAGACACACACATGAGGGCGTGAAGAAATAACAGTAACTCAAGTTGAATATCGCTTTCCTTTAGGCCAGTTCCATCACCTCATACAGACAGACATTGCCTCCAACAACTGTGAGGCTATTCTCTCTCTACCTTTCCCAATTTAATTTTTGTAACGATTCCTCTCACCTTAACTGAAGACCTCTTGGACATGAAACTAAATCATTGCTGCTCTTTCAACCAAGATACATTTAGGATCACTTGTATTCAGAGACAGCAAAGTCTTCTCAGCTTAAAAAAGGAAATCAGAATACAACCCTACTTCTACTTGTTCCAAATGTTGCTGACGTTAGATAACCTCCTGCACCAACGAGCAACCCAAGAAATATGCAGAGCAAAGGCTAAGGTCTCGTCATTACTCATTTCTTGTTAAGGGAGACATACAGTCGAGATTACAAAAGCAAGGCCACCTCACAAGGTCTCAGCATTCGCTCTATCAGAACGTGATGTGAATGTCAAATGAGTCCAGCTACACGTTAAATGATCAAATCTGCCCTCTGATGCTGTGTACGGATAAATAGACGAGTAGAAAGTTACGTCGGCCTGAGTCTCTGCAGCCATGCTGGAGGGCAGATATTAAGAGCCCCGATGTCAGACAAAGATGGAGGCTGTTATTGGCTCTCTGCTTTTCATTTCATTTGCTCGCTCCATCTATTTCACCGGTTGCAATGGCGTTTTCTTAATTGTATGTAATTCTTTGGCCTCTATTGTAGAAGCAGCCCATATTGGTATACAGAAATGCATGTTAGCTTCCATTGGCTTTGTGACTGAAGCGTTTTCTCTCAGGCAATCTGGCTCCCCCACTTCCATTACCTTTCATAACAAGCTGCCACACCGTTTATGTAAACGGCTCATGATTTAATTTTGATTAAAAAAAAATGCTTAGTCATAAAGCATGGCTGATCCTATTTTTTTGGGTTGCTCTAGGTGAAACCAGCAGCTTTGAGCACCATTTTTCCTTTTCAGCTGAGGGAGGCAAATGATTACAGTAAGCCACGAACCCGCTCAAGGCTCCTCTGGTATTCAAGACTGACTGACATTGACAAGGTAGGTTCACAGCAGCTGAACCTCATCGACTCCTGGAAGCATCACTGATCCAGGCCATGTCGGCACTGGGAAGGGAGTAAAAAAGACTGGAAATGGAGGCCTATACAGGGTCACCTTTTCTCAACGTTGTCATTCAATGAACACAAATACAGACTGACATGAGGGGGGAAAAGGGGGAAAGAGGATTTGAACTCTAGATGGCAGTCTTGCATAAAAACTCTCCTCCGATGTCAAACATTTTTCAAGTGTAGCAAAGCTGAGGCTTAACCAACGCTAATTACTGCAATTGCAAGTGTTTACTTACTCGTTATGTGATGCTGATTGAAACTGAGGTGGCCTCCCTCTGAAACCCCATCAGGCTTTAATTGTCTTCAGGCTCTGAATCACTTCCTGAGCTTTCAATGGAATGTTAAACAAGCGGGATCAGTTCAGTCTCAGTGCAGCCTGGTGAGGTGCCTGTGTCACATGTGGTAACCTTGGCACTAAAAGTGCACCCAAAGTCATACTTTAATGACCTGGGAGGGATGAGAAGCTGATTTCGGTTTCCATCAATCTCTCAGCTTTCACCCCTTGGCGAGGATGATGCTGTACTATTGCTTCGTGATTCTAATCCATATCTAGCTCCCCTTCCTTTTCGGCTGGGCAGCTTTTAAACAGAAATAATGTCCAGTCACTGTATAACTCTGTGAGCACTCCAACATAAAAAAGCAAACAATATTGATATTAATTATTAATAGATTATTTGTGAAAAAAAGTCTGATACAAAATAAACTTACTTTTTTTTACATTTTCACATAACATAAAACACATTAATACTTAAATAGGATCTCTTCTCAAGATCCCAAGTGACCCTGTTGATCACATGTATTCCTCTTTGCTGTTGCCTCTTATTCCTGCACCATTATCACTTGCCTGCTAAATCATTTCTGCTCATCCTTTCACCTGTCTCCCATCTTTTATTCATTTCGCCTTTGGCAAAATGACAGAGGCAAAGGCAGAAATAAATAGAAAATGGACAAAGGGAATTAATTTCGTGATTTAGTGGAGGAAGGGCTAGCGAGACAGAAGATGCGGTATTTCACTGCATCTCCTGAACACAACAAAGCTGAGGGCATGCAGAAGGATCTTGCTGGAATGTGTCATTGTTCTCCCACCCACTTGTGGCACACCTCCAAGGTCTTGTGCAGATGCGAGTCCTCCTACATTTGTCATTGTTCACCACACATGTCCTCTTGATAAGTGGTATGAGCAGGAAAGAGGGTTAGTGAAGATCAATCATAATACTCATTTGCATTCCATTCATCCAAAACTGCATTTCCTAGAGAATTTAAAAAACTCTTACTTTTAGTATGTAGCGGAGCATACTGGAGCCGTTGCTTTGAAACTCCAGAGAAATATCGGCAAGTTTGAAAAATAATTCAACTCAAAAAATATCAGCCTTTGAGGCCTTTGGAACAGGACAAAACCAAACACGGGAAAAATATTGGTCACTGTGGATCTCTTCTATTTATGAGAGCTTAAACTTTCATTTTAAACTACTGAATCAATAACTGAGGAATAACTTGAACAGTCTGTCTCACTTAACAGAAAGAGCCATACTACTGTCCATGCCTAATGGCCTGCAGCTGTTACCAGAACAAGAGCAGAGGAAAATGTGTACAAGATGATAATTAAGTAATGTACCTTACTCTAAATGAAAACACTGCGTAAACACAATTTGAAATGGCGACTCCTGGGCTGCTGACCACATTCTAATCCATAACAATGCCATCATCCTATCAACCTCAGTATGCAGTCGAGAGAAGCTTAAACTTAGCTCTGCGTCAACTCATGTTCCAGATGACCATGCCAGTGTTTTTAAAGATTCGTGTATTGAATATGTGCTTTGAGGGATTACAAAATCAAAAAAAGGAAAAATCACACTTAAAAATGAGCAGGCAATTTGTTCGTAAAACATTCGTAGTACACATGCTCTTTTTCTTTGTATTTTATACAGGCGGAAACCTTCGCTTCTGAAAAGTGAAGCCAATGCGGTAGTGCTTTAAACTTTGTTTCTAATGGCCAACAGGGGCGACTCAAAAAGTCATCCAATTGTATGAAAGTCTACGAGAAGGTGACCCTACTTCTCACTTGATTTATTACCTCAGTAAACATTGTAAACATGAGTTTAAGGTCTCAGTTACTGTAGTTTCAAGTCTTCTCCAACACAGCATGATGTTCATTTCGTAAATTATGGTCCCATTTAGTGTGAAATGCACCTCGAAGATGGTCATCTACGGTCACTGGTTGCCAGGGCAAAATCTTGGTATTTTACGTAGTTAAGTATTTGCAGTTGTGACGTTACATTGTTACATTATTATTTAAACACAGACCATGATCTTTCTTCTGACCTTGACCGGTTTTGTTGCCGAACCAATCATTTGACAACGTTAACCAATGTGGCATTGTACGTTTCTGCAAGGGTGAGGCTGATATGAAATGTATTGATGAAACACATTTTTGATTCAGAAACATGGACATTCAGCATATCATGTGGTTTGCAAAACGAATGCCGCCGTTTTTTTTTCCGGTGACTGGGTTGTTTATATCATCATCTACTTTACCCAGAGGAGTCTGTGAGACTGAATGTGAAAAAAAACACCCTGCATATGCAGATTGTCCAGACTGTGACAGAGATTAAAAACAACTCTGTGTGAGCCATAAATTGGCGCACAAAGCATCGGAAAAGCAATTAACTGGTGAGGGAACATCACAGGTGAGTGAAAGCAGTGACACACGCCTAGATTTAAAACTTAAAAACTAATTTTCTTTTTACCTTAGTACCGTGACCTTATTATAATTCATCAGATTTCAAGACGATAGATCAACGGCTTTGATGTGAGGGTCCTGGGACAGACGTTGTAAAGCATATTGTAAAGCCCTCTGAGGCAAATTTGTGATTTGAGATTTTGGGCTGTATAAATGAAGTTTAATTTATTTAATTGAATTGAACTGACACACAACCAAAAGATTTTGATTTGAAACCAAAAACGTTAACATACAGTACTGTGTATCTGCAGCAAGAGGTTGTGGGAGAGGAATTTCAAGAAAGGAGAAGCTGCAAGCTGCAAGAAAAACATGTTACGTAAATGTTTTTGCTTTATAATCAACAACGTTCTCATCTAAGTCCATTTATATTTGACCTCCAAACTTTTTTAGTGTAACTCACAGTTCACACAAGCACAGCACATTGTGGCTTAACATCCAACAGAGAATGTTTATTCTCGTGCTCCGAAGCAAATGCTGCTTTGACTGTGTTCTACTTGCATATTTGGGGCTTTAGGGAGCAGAAACACTGGATTTAAGTTTTAAAACTTTGTATTTGATGGAAAGGCTAAACATCAAACCTGTTATATTGGGAGGTGGGGTAAAGCAGAATTCAAGCCTGCGAGACTCTTCGCTCACTTCAGAGAAAGCGGCACTGTGGAGTGACAAGTCTTTGAACATGTTTACAATCTAATTCGGCTGTAGTCTCTCTTTCTGAGACAGAGAAAGTGTCAGCAGAATTCAAATATAGACGGTAAAGGGAGAGAAGGTTAACTCCGTCTGCGGTGCATTCTCAGCAGGAAATTAGTCATGTGGCATAAGCACACAAATGAATGTAACTGAGTCAGCCTTTACCCCCTAGGTGCCAGAATACAGTATGACATGAATCTGTTACTAATTACTCAACTGTCAAGTATACATATTCATGTAGGATTTGATAAGCAGATTGAAGAATGGATCAGATTTGATAAATCCCACTTGCACATGTGCAGTCAGAGATGATTGTCTGATCCATCTACAAAAATAACATACAAGCCCAACATGATGACACATGATATTTCTGCCCTTGGAGTGCACTGTTTTTTACAATACTGCTTTGTAACCTATACGGATGGTTGCAAAGATTCAGTTCTGCCGATGTGGTTGTGGTTGCCCAGACGTTGTTCTGAATTTCCCTTGAGTAAATCGAAATGGGCACCAACGCTGTTGCCCGTAACCAACGGCCTCTGAACAGAGCGAGACAGAAGAGGGGTCGCACGAGGAGAGAAACAAGCAGAGGCTATTATTGCAGCACCGAGGGGGAGATGTCAGTCAGAAGCACAAAATGTTTATTGAAGGATTATACAGTATGCCTGAGTACACACATGCACATGTACAGTCACAGCCGTCTGCACACACACACACACACACACACCGTATCTCTCAAGAGGATAGATCTTGACAAGCATGTCTTTAGCCTCTTAACGCTCCAGAAATCTGCTAATAGGTGGAAATGAAGACTTGATTGGAAAATAAGTAACCCAAACTTATTTAAATTGCATGACACTCTGGAGATATCAAAAGGGAGAATTAGAAATTTCCTGCAGCTATGGGGTCTTGAGTTTTATTCTGCATTCTTTAACCAGAGAGCTGCAAATACTGTGGCAGCATCAGCCTCTCTGGCTTGCCAGTATCTCTCTGCTGAGTCAAGTGTGAGAAGGGAGGATGGACGGGTCAAACAAACACAGGACGTACAGTATACTCAGGAGACCTGTGGACTCCCAGGAAGATGAGCGACGGCTGAGCCGTCAGGTAATGGGGATCCAGTTAATAAACTAAAACGAATACCTCAATGTAGAGTTATTTTAAGCTACGTTACATAACTTATTTTATTCCAAATGTCAATCTTTTCCTGAACCTAACCAGTTCGACCATAGTGCAGCCTCATAGTTTGATGCGTAGGGCTATCCAGTGCCCTTTAGAAAGAGTCGCCAAGGGGTCCTGGCAGTATGTGATGAGTTGGGAATAAGAACGGGTTGGATTTAATGTCTATCTAACTTAAAAACATCAACATTTCTATTCAGCCCATTAGCTCGATGCTTAGCCCTCGGGAGATGTACTTTGTCGCCGTATGTTGTATTCTACTCCGACTCTGAGGGGACTTTCCCTGCTGTCTGTAGTGTAGCAAAGATGGCGACCGACGTGTGCGCAGTTTGATTGACATGCAACACACCTGAAGTGATGACAGCCTTCCTTGATTTCTTTTCAGCCATCTGAACTGCACACACACATGACATTCTTCATCTTCAATTTGGACACAAAATTGACACACACTTGTGTTCCACGTCTAAATATTTTCTCTCATTTAGGGGAGGCTCGAGGAGGCTTTTGTCTTGTCACGTCTTGAACTTTGTAACACTCTTTACGTGGGAGTCAGTTCTGACATTGCCTGCAGAAATGGAAGAAAAACTACAATCATTAGGATCTCGGCCCGGCACCACAATGAGAGGCCATATGCCCCCAACCTCCTCACTTCAGTAAGAAGTGCAAAGTGAACTCAATCATCTCATGTGGAACAGAGGATGACTAGTCTAACGGGCGGTTGGAAACTGACCTGAACCCTGAAGCACGGCTGACATGTCAGTCAAAGGGTAAGAGATGAGAAAACAATGAAACGTGGGTTGGGACAAAGAGATAGAACAGATATACTGTATATAGAACAAATAAAAAGACAGAAGATGTGACATAGAACAGAAACAAGCAGTGATAGATGCAAAATGAATATTGTGTTTGGAATGTTCCCACTCTTATACAGCACACACCATTTATTCTAATTCAATTATTTTTCATTTCTGATTGAAAGATGAGTCTCTAGATGTGGGTCTCTAACTGTTGAAGAGCAGCTAACCTTATTTAGCAGCTTAATGGGGTGATCCTGTAATGATAATGATAATGTAGCATGTTATTAGGACTGGGCAATAAGGTTGAAATCAATTGGCAAAATCTTTGATTACAATCAGCTCAACAATTGAACAACAGAATTGTAGGAAATCTCGTAAAATAAACACAATATGATCATATCAACACAATATGATTCCAAAGGGTAAAACAAAATAAACACACAGCCCTACTACTATTGTGTGTTTGGATAAAACACAAGTTACTTCAAGAGGTGTCGTTATTGCAAAGTCAAGTTGAAAAAGTTCATAAATGTACTTCACTAACAAGGACCACACCAATAACAGGATACGTTTCGAGAGTTTTTATTGTGTAATGGAATGATAGTTAGGTTTAGGAAGCAGAAGGGGTCGAGTGATGAAGGGATGTAGGGTAGGGGTAGAGGGATGAAGGGATGTAGGGTAAGGGTAGAGGTAGGGGTAGAGAGATGAAGGGATGTAGGGTAGGGGTAGAGGGATGAAGGGATGCAGGGTAAGGGTAGAGGTAGGGGTAGAGAGATGAAGGGATGTAGGGTAAGGGTAGAGGTAGGGGTAGAGAGATGAAGGGATGTAGGGTAGAGGGATGAAGGGATGTAGGGTAGGGGTAGAGGGATGAAGGGATGTAGGGTAAGGGTAGAGGTAGGGGTAGAGAGATGAAGGGATGTAGGGTAGAGGGATGAAGGGATGTAGGGTAGGGGTAGAGGTAGGGGTAGAGAGATGAAGGGATGTAGGGTAGAGGGATGAAGGGATGTAGGGTAGGGATAGAGGTAGAGGGATGAAGGGAAGTGATGGAGGACAGTTGGTGTCCGGCGGCTGGTGGGAATGGAGACTGTTGAGTGGGGCCATCTCTGGGAAGCTCCGGCGGTGCAGAGTCCCCTGTCGTTCCTGTAATACTGCAAGAGAGAAAACTAGGAAAACAAAACATGGGGTTGGGGGGGAGGGATGAGAGAACGGAGTCGAAGAGGAAGCGAACAGGTGCGTTGAGCTTAAATACTTGTGCAGGGGAAATGAGCCGTGTTCTGGGCGTGGTCCCGTTCCTGAACTAAGTTTATTAAACTAAATACAGAAGAGAGGAATAGGGAGAGATAGGCTTGAACAGAAACACCTTGATTTCTTGATGAGTTCTGAGATCGAAACCACACACACACACACTCAGAGTCGGTGCAGCCATTGTTAGCTGTACAGCTGGTAGTTATTTATTTATGTCAATAACTGTAGCACTCTGAGCCACACTCTATCACACACTGCAGACTGTGAATTACGAGACTTCTGTTAGCTGTTGAAGACTGGACAGATTGCTGTGTGTTTCCAGTTATTAACTGGACAGTTCCTCTCATCCCAAATCCAAATCTCCAAAAGCATCCACTAGCCCAGACTAAGCTGTGGTGAAAATGGAGGCTGAAGCATCCAGACAAACAGACACATACACGTTCACAGCTCCGCAGAGATAAGGTTGGGATACTATCTGCGCGTGACCACATTTCACAGGTCAGACCACAATAAGCCTATTCCAATCATGTTGTATGTCAAGTAAGTTTGAAAAGTTCAAGTTCCACACCGGAGCACTGAGAGTGCAACTCTGCTGTTCTCCCGTGAGAAAAACAAAATTGGTTTTCAGTATCACAGCACTGATAAATGGAAATATACTTCATTCTATAATGCCAGTGATGTCACACTCATACATCAACATAGCAGGCATTACATATTTCTTCATAATTTCCTCATGATGGTGACTGATTACTGCATTAATGCAAAACAAGATATGCTCATGTTTTTATGGTGACTCTGCACCTGTTTGCTGACTACTCACTTTCTCATATGTTGGGTTGCCGTTGCTAATGAAGGACTTGTGTTGAAACGCCTGTCACGTTCTGAATGCAGTCTCACACAGTGCCATTCTGAGCACTCCAGTCAACATCAGAATACATAAAGTAGTCCATCGTCCATGAGGGCTCAGTCTGCCAGTCCAGAGTTTGCACATTTGGATTCAGCCGTTGCTGTTTGGGGTTGTGGGAGCTCTGACGGATCCAGCTGATAACGCCATCCCGACCGATGACGTATTAGCCCTCCGGTTCCCCCTCAGGTAAACACTGTAACTCTGTCAGCCCTTTTGCCATAGTTTGCACTGTTAGCACTGTTAACTGCAAGCCACCGACTCAGCTGTTGTCGCGTTGAGAGCCATTGAGAGGAAATAGAAATGCTCCCAATCTCGTATCCTTTAAATACTGTAAGACCTGATATGAGAAGATTTCCTGACATTTGGATTATGTTGTGCTGATGCTGATTAGTTGAGTCGCTGTTTAGTAGTCATGTCATGTGGTAAATGCTATTGTGCAAATTGGAGGTTTTTGTTTCAATTGCCCTGAGATTTTTCCTTGGAAGTGGGAGAGCGAGAGAATGGCTGGAAGATTTGCCGTATTTCTGCTGGTATCTTCATGTCCTTTTTGTTAAATGGAGGTTTCATGGGAGCCAGAGGTGATAGCCAGCTCGCAGTCATGATTTTATGGCGCTGAGTGCACATTTCTAACCAGCTGCTTCCTCTGTTGAGCATTGGAGTTGGCAAACCCCAGCCGTAATTGAAAAGGTAAGTGGCTCTATAGAAATGCACTATCCTTATCAAACCTGCATTTTTTGAGCGGCTGCAGAAAAAAAGCCTTTGAAGGTGAAGCTGTTGTCTTATTTCAGACCTTTCTGGCAGAGAACTGTTCCCTCTCTCCACCCCTTTCCCTATCTCCCATTTGACCGCCGCACATGAGTGCCGATTGAGTCTTTAACAAAAGAGCCCTACTACTGTTGTCTTACCAGCAAACTTCCTACTTCTTTTACAGAATCTGTATTTAATATGCTGTCATGTGTGTGATCAAAACTGTGCAAACTCCACACTCAGCAGGTCACAGTTCTTCCATTGCTGCAGAATGAAATGCTACCTCTGTACCGTCAGCTCTCTTGTCTCTTGCCACCGTGTTATTGAGGACAGAGTCTGAGTTACAGTCCCACCTTTTCAGCAAAGTAAAAACAAGCAGAGGGTCAACACCTCTCTGTCTGGAAGCTGAAAGGAGAAACTTTAGATGCCAGATATTTTTAGATGTGGTTGCGATGTCGATAGCGCACTGGCTCCAGACGGGGCTTATGAAGCATATTTTTGCATCTGTTTGGCGAGTGATGCAAACAGCCATCAATCTTCACCTGTGCTGGCCCTTTTTACGGCAGCTGTTTAAGGCTGGTTCTACCTCCATTCTTCCCATTTTATCGATTCAATTTCATGAAATGGAGCACAGCTCAGGGTGAATTCGCATTTATTGCTCAGTCTGATTAAAAGGGACGCATCTTCGCCTCAGTTCCTGGAGTTAATCTGAGTCTTTTTGTGCGAGTTTCTATGCCGTCATGCCACCTTTGCAATATGTCTTCCATGCAGTCTGAGCGCAGTGGCCAGAAGTGGCCAAAAGGCAATGGCCAAAAGGCAATCTCAGAACCCACCAGCTTTTATCTGATGATGATTTCGCTTTTCATTGGTTTTAAATGATCTTGTAAACTGGATACTAGTGAAACACTCCGGTCTTGCATCTCAAGCTGCTGAGTGCACAGGAACCCCAGAAATATAGCCCCTTTGCCCCCTTTGCTCATCCATTGTCAAAATGGTTATGCGGCGAGCACTTAGTGGCCGTAGTAATTATAATGGGAGCAAAAGAGAAAGTCAACCAGGAGGCTACTATATGTGTCCTGTGTGAAACCAAAAGTCAACACATCGACTTATTTCAACTTAGGTGCGTAACTTAAGTTACACAATGAACTTAACAACTTAACTTACCAAGATGTGTAATGGCAGATCGACACAAAGTAATCCCCTTCCTTCAAATATAGGATTCAAACCAGTGTCTTTTAAGCCTTGCTCACTGAATAATGGCTCTAGGTATCGCAATTTATCTACCACTTTGGTTCAGAGTGAAACATCTTCAGCTGGTGGATGGCTTTACACAAAATCTCCCCCAACATTCTTTGTTCCCAGAAGAAGAATCCTTTTGAATTTGTTGATACACGATTTTCCATTTGTTTCAGTTTTTTAGATCATGATTTTAGAGAAGAAAATATATACAATCTACACTGAACTATTGAAAATATACAATAATACATCACAATTAATGATTGACTGGGCAGCATGTTGTGAACAGATCACTGTTAGAACAAACAAAATACACTGCAGCATTCTTTCAAATCCACATTTGATTTAAATTCCGATAAAAATGGAGTAAATATTTGTGATTATGTGAGAGACAAAGCATTTGGCTGTACAGTATGGTCTCATTGATTTATTTCCTGCCTGACAGAGTTGAACTCGAACAAAAGGCCCTTTGCCGGGATCAATAGAGTGGCTGTTTCAAACAGAGTCGTTGCTTCAATCAATAAGGAACGCTTTAATACCACACATATTATAAACAAATGGAAGTAAAACACCCCTCCCCTCCCATTTCAAGATATTGAATGAAGTGAAACAATTACACTTTAAACAACACCCACAAATAAAAAGCTAAAACGAATTCAACTATATACGATATCTATATCTCTATCCATCCATCCCTCCATGTATGACCATTGGGGTGAAACGGTGTAATCTTTATAGCCCAGCAGTCGATGTGTGAATGTATGATAATACCTTTGGAAAGGCTCCTTATCCCATCGCTGTGTGTAGGAGTGGAGAGAGACTGTTTCTGTACTCTTGGCGTGGATAAGAAATGATTTCCCCAGTTCCCTTGCGACTGGTGAGCAGTGGAGTGAGAATAGGGGATGTATTTGAAAATTGATAGGAATAAATACGATAAATAGACATAGAGACAGAGATAAAGAAAAACATAAGCTGAAAGCTATGAGATGAAGCCGTATATCGTCGGTGCTTTCCAAATCATATCATCATCTTCTTCCTGTGTGTTTGTGTCTGGACGGTTCCAGCTGCCAATCACAAGCAGTTCTAAGTGTGTTGACAGGAATTTCCACACTTGGATATGGAGAGCTGACGCCGACAATGAGAGGCGAACCGCGCCTGATGGCTGTTCCATTATTGGTGAAACAGTGAAAGAGAGCAAAAAAAAGGGTGAGTCAGAGAGTGAAGGTGGGAAAGGGTTGTAAACACTGTGTAAACACTTGCCTTGTGAGAAAAGAGAGCAGCTCCAACTGTTGCATTAGTGACCCCCATGAGAGCATGACTGTTGAGATCAGAGGCCCACACAGGGGAATGTACTTTCAGCAAACAAACACTCCGGCTTCTGCGAGGTCAGCTTTTCATTCTCAGTATTGAGCTTTTTGGGGGGGTTTTCAGGAGAGACACATACTGTGTTGCTCACTGAAACTCAATCGATACGATTTGTCTGCAGAAATGTCATTCACTGCTGACGCTTGTCATGTCAATATGAGGATATGATGGCATTTTCGAGAGCTACATTGATTATTGTTTGTACTGTGTGCGTGCGCGTGTGTGTGTGTGTGTGTGTGCGTGTAGCGGACTTGGAGGCAGCATTACACGTAATACCGAACGCTGAGTAGAGAGGAAGATGAAGGTGACACAGTGTCCGACCCTGGCACAGCATATCTCATTATCTTCTCGTTTTGTGGGTTGGTTGGTTGGGACCCACAGAGAATGCAATACGGTACAACCATTATCATTATCAAGGAGGAAAGGGGAGGGGTGGATGAAGACATATGACCCTACAACCCGGTATTATGCGCAGAGGGAGAGAATGAGGAGGTAAACAACAAACATATAAACGTCGAGTTAAACAGAGAGAGGGGAGAGGATGACTAAAAAGACACATGAAGACAGAGTGCAGCACAGCTCTGTTGCTTAGGGGGAAAACAGTAAAACGGTGTAAATATCGATAATTCTCCTCTCTCTCTCTGTCGTACTCTATACAATGGTTTCCAAAAGCCCAGCGGCATTAAAAGACTGTTTACGCAACCTGTCTCCTAAAATAATGAGTAACAAATATCCTGCAGTTAGCAGCAAGTAGTGCAATGTTCACCTACAGTGAGAGGTTGACGTTTTGGAAGCCGGGACAATCGGATGGGGTAAGAATAACCAAAATGAGCAGGCCACCTTTTGTTGAGACATGCAAAATGATGACAATACAGCATAATACGATCTGCAAAACATATTTTTACAATGCAAAATAGTTATATGGGCATGACATTGCAAATTACTGCAATCCAGGGCTTTTTTTCAGTCCTGGAAAAAGCTTATTTTTATAATTTATCAAAAACAAATTGACATTAACAAACCAAATATTTAAAGAGGCTATCCGGTGATTTAGTATGCTGCTGGACTCACAATAGACAGACAAAAGTGCTCAAAAAAAAAACCGTCCTCCAGATATATGGTGTTGCTTAGACACTTTTTATTGACGCACATATGGTTTTGAACTTAAATCAAACTATACCAGTTGTTTACAATACCCATTATTGTTACGACTGCTTCTGTTGATGGTGATTCATCCAGATTTATAGCAGGCTCCTCTTCAAACCATGTGAAGTTCCTGGTCGACCATCATCAGCTCAGCACAAGCCTGCAGGCAGTGGTGTATAAAGTACTCAAAAGCCATACTTGAGTAAAAGTAAAGATACCTTACTGGAAAACTACTCAAGTAAAAGTAAAAAGTCACCTCTTAGAATACTACTTGAGTAAAAGTCTTAAAGTATCTGATATTTATTGTACTTAAGTACAAAAGTACTTAAGTATCAAAAGTAATTTTCTGACATTAAATGTACCTCATAACCTGAACATTAAATGAACATCATAACCTGTTCATTGAAAGTAAAAGTACAAGTAAATGCTGTTAATAAAAAAGCAAAGGGTCAGAATTGTGAGAATGATGAAGTTTATTCTTTTAAGTGCTGTGGCACCATGACCAAGGACATGAGCTGTGTTGAACATAATTGGGTTGGCTGTGATCCATCCAGGAGCAACAATGTTCAACATAATATATTGTACATAAGTATACTTTTGCATCTACTATGAACTTATCATCATAATTCTCCGTAAAGCAATATGGCACTATGAAGGAGTTGTAACAGTGCGTTTATAAGTCTGCTCATTAGACTAGAGGATGTAGAGGACCAATGCATAATATTATGTTCAGCAAAACATATCCACTTGATGCATCAGGTCAGTGTTTAGAGAAAGGACACCTGCCTTGTAAACTCCTATGGGCCTGATTTAAACACAATAGACAAAGGTTTTGCTCAAGCTGAATCTGCAATTGGGCGACTGCTACCATCATAACTCCATCTGATCATCCACAACATGACTCAAATATCAAAACATGATCAATACTAAAGCAGCAACACAGTCATTACTTGAAACTGAAACATGTCCTGTTCATCTTCAAAAGAGGTTGGTTTTCAAAATTGCGAGAATTCAGTCTCTCTCTTCTTGGGCTGAAGACTCGTCCTGCGATGCTAAATATCCTTTCACAGGCCGCTGAGGCAGGTAGAGGTGTGTTCAGCGTCACAGACAGCTTGCACACAGCTGCGAAGAATTCCCCGAATGCTGCGCTCTCGCGGCTCCTGTCAATCCGTGTATACAGCTATAGCTAACGTTAGCCAACTAGTGCTGCACAACTGTCAACACTTCCTCAGCTCACTAACTCGCTAGCGATCCACGGGTGTTGGTCTTCGTCACCACCGTCGTTTGTTGCGGGAGTAGCAGGTGCTTCCATTTCTGCTTCCATCATGAAATCAGTCATCGTAGAGTGGAATTATACTCATGTAGTCGCTCGCTAGCTTATAGCATGTAGCATCCTGGGCATCACTGGGAATCAACACACAGCGGCTTTGAGAGCACTTGTTTGCAATTGCGCATTAACGTGATTAACCAATGATTTAACTTGCTGCTAGGACCACTGATTCACCAAACCTGCTGGCTTGCAGTCTGTGTTCCACCACAGTCCCCGACGCTGCTCTCATGATTCATTTTGTTTCTGAAGATAGATTTGATTTTGTAGCGAGTAACGAAGGTTTCAGGGGAAATGTATCGGAGTAAAAGTATCAGTTTTCTTTGCAAAATGTAGTGAAGTAAAAGTAAAAAGTAAACAGAAATATAAGTAGTAAAGTAAAGTACAGATACCCAAAAAACTACTTAAGTACAGTAACGAAGTATTTCTACTTCGTTACTATACACCACTGCCTGCAGGCTATAACCATTGCCGACAGTGATCTAAAACACGCTGTTCAAATTCTAGTGGAGATTCACAGTGTGAATCCGCCTCCCTTCCTTTGTGTCTTCCCTCTGCTCGTCAATAACTAAGTTGTTTTTCATGGAGATCAGGATGAAGTACAATTGAAGCACAGAATCACAAAAAAAAAGAGGAAGGTTGCTGTGAGGGAAAGTATTGGTGCCATGATGCAACTTGCAAGAGCATATTGTTAAAGGGGACTGGATAAAACTACAAAATGTTAGGCCTTGGGTTCTGAATAGGCATGCTTTTGTGCATATTTTCAATTTCTGCACAACAAATTATCATCGAAACTTTTTGGTGCTTGGCAGAGTTGGAATAGTTTGTGTTTCACTAAAATAAAAAAAAGCTTGAATGCATCATGAATTACATGAAGCATGCGACCTATACGTCCACTGAAGCTTCCACACCACCGAAGCAATGAAACGTTCGTGTAAAGATGAATGTAACCTCCCTATAATGAAGACATGAAGCAAATAAATAATTTGGAGCTAGACTGGCACTCATTTAATAACCTCACCCTTCTTCCTTAATGGCCTTCATAATGACATGTGACTGGAGAATTAGCGCCACCTACTGTTCCTCTATCTTGTCATTTACTTTTGGAATATTTGGTTCAAATATGCCCGACATTCGGATGGAAACCTGGCTAGTGATTCTGCAACAAATGTAGATATTCTTTCATATTCCCATCAAAAGGTAAATAAAAATACTTTAGCAAAGTAGCCGTAGGGAAGCTTTACCCACATTGACGGTGATATAAGTAATATCAACGCTAAGTTGCTGTGTGTTTCTTTCCGTATTGCTTTGCAAACCTCACCTTTGAACTATAAATACAAGGAAATATACCAGGAGGAACACGTACACCACACGTTGTTAGGCTTTGTTATTTGTAATTCAGTGTATGCACAACAAACAACAATGTCAAGGTTGAAAATATGTGACAAATTGAATCAAAGGATCATGTCCAGGCTCAGCCTTTAACTGCCCTTGTTGAAATCCAGACATTCCTGATTCCTGCACACACAAACACATCCCTCATCATTCGTGAGAATATACGTGAACAAGCAGAATGACTAGCAGGTAGACAAAGACCAAACTGACTGCATCAGTCCTCACGCAGATGGCTGACTGATTTCAATGCACTGATGGAAGACAGGCTGCCATTTCCTCTTTGTTTATCATCATTACGTGAATTGACAGGGCTCTGGCATCACTTGGTTTCTCTGCTCTCTCCCTAACATGGACAGATTTGCTGAATGCTGGCCGACACCTTTTGTTACTTCAGTCTGCTTGTTGTGTGCCGTGGAGTTGCAATGGAGATTCATTCATTTGCTGTGCTCCCTTAAAAAAAGGACTCAATATGGCATCTCTTGAAAAGTATATCTTTAGGTTAAGTACAGAAAAAATGTGTCTCTTTTTTCGTTATTCACCTGTTTGTTCACAGAGAAAGAGAATGAAAAAAAGGAGAAGCAGTGAGTCAAACTATCACAGTTATCAGCATCCCCCACAGTGTGTACATAGTGAGATGGGAAATGCTGTTATATTTCCATTACTATCCTTTGACATCCTTGACAGTGGCAGGATTGTTTTGAATTGCCTTCAAGTGAACCAAACAGCGCTTTGCAGCAAACAAAAGTACCAAGAGGCCAAACATTATTGAGCCTTTACGCATCAGTAGGCTTCCGTGATGATTTTTTTTTTTACTGCTGCCCTCTGACTCTCTCTCCTTTAATACCAGTTTAAAAAAAGTTACCCTTTCACCACACATGCCTCACTCAACGAGCGAACACAGCCATCGGCCACAAGTCATTTGCAATGGAAGCTGGGGACATGACAGGCGCGATGCACTGCTAAACAAAGTTGAGCTGGTCTCAATGACGCGGCGAAGCATCGACCCCAAGCATGTGTTTCCGTTTCAACCGTTTCAACCGTTTCAACACATGCCTTCTCCTGCCAAACGTTAGCAGCGCATACTGAAATGGGCAGGGGGGAAAAATCATACATGTTTGTACAGATTCTATGATTAATGAGAGGACAACTTTCAAAAGATCAGGCTCATCTCTGTCACACAACTTTTTTTAATATCCTCCAAACAACACAAGCCATGTGAATGCCGAGTATGGAAACGTGTGTGGGAACTCAATCACATTCATGAAGCGGCGGCATGCAGCCACAGAAAAGACAATTTTGCACTTGAAACGCTCAAGTTCAAGTGGACACCTTGGGTCTGGACCTCGGATGCAATCTTGCAAACTTTTGTATGCTTGTCGTACTTGACTTTAATCATTGACATGCGCCATAGTATTTAATACATGATAACAAGACTGAGGTAATCTCAGGCGTCAATCTCAGTAACTAATGAGAAGTTCAGGAGGCCGTATACAGGAGTCGGGCGTAAAGCATGCCATAAGCCATCTGTGAGTTTACTTTCAGGATGGATTATTTAATGACCCCATGCACAGCATTCATCACAATTAACGTCAGTTAGTCCTGCAGTACTCTGAGCAGCGCTAATTTGTATGCACTTTCTCCCTCACACTCTCCTGCTCATGGTCTGGAAGAAATATGATGTGTTACAAGCTTTGACAGTTACACAAAACTTTATCATCCACCGACACCATTCGTTTCTTCACGGCAAAATGTCAGATGTCTAACTGGCAAGCTCATTCATCATTGTTTACTGCTCCGCCGAAAGTCAGAGCCTTCGTCTCACTTTTTTGGTGATTGGAGTGTTTCTAGGAAAAGAAAAAGAAGAAAAAACATCAGCAAAGGCTGTTATTTGTCAAAATGATAGATTCACCAGGGAAAGAGATCTAACTGCTATACATTACAACCTGATTTATGGAACTGAAACTGTGCCTGTGACAGAAAGGAAAAGTTCTCTCTGAATGAATTTTAAGTCACAGATCCACATCATGTTTCACATATATATTTATCCTGTTCTCAGTCTCGGAGGTGATGGGAAACGGAGAATCCTTTTAGCTATGTACGATGCGACGACCCTCTCTGCCCTGTCTGCCTGTTACTCTGTTTGTGTGGCTGCTCTCCCCGCAGGTATTGGAGGTGGGCGTGGCAGAGGGTCATCAGCAGAGTGGAAACACCTGAACTCATCAGCAACACTGGCAACACACGGGCCCTGTGTGCCAGTGCACTCTTTTAAAAACCCTCTTTAGTCTCCGATGGTCCCTCTCTCCTTCCCATTTTGTTCGTTTTTTTTCTACACCACACATTGCATTCACACGTTCCACTCATGCACTCGCATACACTGCTGAACTCACTGACTCCACACGGCACTATTACTTTAAGCTTGCCTCTTGCGCTGCCTTTAAGTGAATAAATAAGTTGTTGATTTGCTCGGTTGTGTTCATCTCACTCGTTTGTCATGGTCGTGCGCCCCCGGTTTGTGACAATGAAGGAGAGACTTGTATAAAGTCCTTTATTCTCTTAAAACGTATTTATTTAAACCCTTAAATAAATACCTCTGCAGTAGGACAAGTTAAAGAAGCATTTTAGGCATCTTTGGCAGTGACCCCATCCTCTGATGTGACAGGGGTAGTTGTATCCATGAGATTAACAGGAATATTTCACCTGATGGAGTCTATACACTGGTGTTGGTGGTGAAGGGATAGAGCAATGCTGAAGATCAGGATGGATGTGATATGAAGCGAGGTCTCTGATGATTGGCTCGCTGGAAGGACCTGTTGGTGCCCTTCTGATGACAACTGAGTGACTGGAAAGGAGGGTGTTCACATCAATCTAACACTGTTGTGGCAGCTGTCAGCAGCAGAGAAAGGAACAGTTATTTTTATTTTATTTGACAGCAACGAGATGACTGTCTCACAGAGTTTGTGGCAAAATCGGATTTGCTTGACTGAACGAGTGGACGCCCTCAATCAGCTGATTGAGTTGGAAGCAGGAAGAGAGAGAATGTAGATAAAGAGAGAGTAAGCATGAAAACGCTCTTTCTGATTGAACTTTCACTGAGCTTTATTAGCTGACAGAACAAAAACATTTTGAGTGTGGTATTGCAGGGTTATTGTGTTGCATTCCACCTTGTAGTTTTTTTTTTTTTGGTGACTTATGCAATTTCAGCTCAGTGAGCATCTGTGCACCAGTGAAACACACACACACACACACACAGAAACCTGTTACCTCATTGGCAAAATAAAAAAGGAACTATTTCTAAGATCAATGATGCCTTCAACGCCTTCAACAATTGTCGAAGAGAAATTGGTTAATTTCCTTCGTAAGTCTAAGCACTTTCGTAAGTAGTGGGAGCTAACCCACATGAATGAAAGAGGAACTCTCTACTGAGTGCTATAATGTATCCAACCCCCAGTAAGAGTACATTTTTGTAGTGGCCACACCATCTGGGTCTGAGTTATAATGCCATCGATACAGTAATGATTTTACCACTCGACAGTCGAGCCATTGGAGCCCACCTCTAGTTCTGTTCATACATCTGTAGATACCGCCCACAAGAAATTGCGACAAACGGTTCATGATTTTTGTCCATAATATGTCAATCCGTTCGCTTTAAAGTTAACGTACCTTGTCGTTAAAGGCCCCCCTCACTACCAAACCCTTTTTTTTTTTGCCAATTGGAATAAAGTCAAACACACACCTTCACACTAACACACTTGACCTCCATTCCAAATTTCTGCCTCCTAGAGTGAAAACCGTGGCCGCCAAAGTGTGGGGAAACCTCTGTGGGCCAAGTGACCAACCAGCTGATGGATTGAGCTATTGAGCTGCTGGTCCCATAAAAAAAATCTAAGGTGATAAACCTCCAAATTTTATAGTTCTACCACCATCAGATGTCCATTAATACACCCTGGTTCTCTTTGTATCCTTCCTTTGAGGCATTAGGGAAACAGCCATTTCCTTCTTACCTGCCAACATATGAAACATGTGTTACATATAAAGAGGGGAATGTGTGTGTGTGTGTGTGACTTGAATTATTTTCGACATTTCAGATGGCAGGTAATTGTGTCTTGAGGAAAATGTGTGGTAGTGCCCTTTTATTTATTGCTTTACTGGCCTAGGGCAACAACCTGAAGATATACAGCTAAAATCATGACCAGGTGTTTTTCACTATTTTCTGTCGCTGGGGTAACATTTGATATAAGTTAAAACATTTTTAATTAATCAACAACTGCTGCCTATGGGGAAAGTCTGAGTAAAAATATCTCCCACAATATTAAGATATTCAGTTCTGTTGCAGAGTTTTTATCAAAGTGTAAAGTAACAACTTGCTGAACAAATCCTTTACTCTCAAGCTTCATATATGAAATCACACTCATTTATTTTACTTTAAGATAAAAAACAACAACTTCCAATTGTGCATGCAGAGCTTATTGTGTTTGCATATTTGTCAGAGGAGCAGTAGGCAGACAGGATAAGGAGCTTAACAGCCAGGTAGAAAATGCTCACTCCAAAACTGGGCTGCTGTGATGGTTTGCCATTAGGAATCTCACGTGTACCGCTGCTGGCACGTACAGGCACTGTGGGAGAGGCTCTCGGTCAGGCAGCAGAATGCTGCTCACTGTGAAAGGGACTGAAATGGTTTTAGTTTTGATTTTTTTTTAAACGGCACACATATTCACAATATTGGTGGAGAAGGCAAGTTTATTTATATATATATATATCACATTTCAGCAAAAAGGAAAGTGTTTTTTCACAGAATATCAGAAAGAGTGCAAAAGAAACGCACCACATAAGGACAAACTCAAATGACAGTCATTAAAGAGTCAAGAATAAGAGAGGTAGAACTTGCAAGGATAAAAGTTATCGTGTAATGTAAGTAATGAATAATTAAAGAAAAGCAGCGGCAAACAGAGAGGTCTTCAACCTTGATTTAAAAGAACAGGGTTTCAGCGGACCTGCAGTTTTCTGGGATTTTGCCACAGATATTTGATGCATGAAAACGGAACGCTGCTTCTCCACGTTTTAGTTTTGACTCCGGAGAACAGAAAGCAGGAATATCACATGTACCACAGCTGGCGCTGGATGGAAATTTCCCTCCCATCAATTTGTTCTCCATCAGGGGCTGGAGCCGATCCCAGCGGTGCTCTGTGTGAAAAGCAAATGGACAGGTCACTAATTCATCAAAAGTTGAATGCATAGAACACAATCAAACCTGCGGACAATTTAATTTGAATGCATACAGAACAAAATAAATACAGAAATATGTAAAACAAAAAAGAAACAAATGAGAAACGGGTTCGGCGAAGCGGCGAAAAACTAAAGCTAACAGTGAGAAAAGTGATCCTCATCAAAACCCTCACTGTCACTGAGTGGTGTCCAGATGGGAGCCAGCAAGCCGGAGCCATCTGTAGTTAGGGCTCCTTAGCCACTTCCAATTCATTTTCCCGGTATGTGATTGTTTTGGTTTTGTTTGTACCAGATAGAGACGCAGAGTTGTTGGCAAAAGTGCCTCTCTCTTCCTAACCAATTTTATTTTAAGATGGCTCAGTTAGATTTGTGTGCTTTTTGGAGGGAAGTTAAAAAAAGGTACATTACATACTTAGAGCAGTCACAGAGGAAGCTCACTTCAAGCACCAGAGGGACTGTCTTCTCATTATTCCTCGATGTTCTGCTTGGAACTTTATTTCCCGACACTATCGACACTATCGTCACTATCGTCCCTCTTTAATTTACCTGGGGCTCTATTTGTAGACCTTCGGACAGTTCACCAAACAAGCTTTTAACTTGGCAACGTACAATTACAAGCAACCGTCTTGTGATTTTAGGAAAGTTCGGGGAAGAATGTAGCAATGTGGTTAATTCAATAAATTCACAGGGACATAACCCAATGTATTGAATATTTATACAAGAATTACCATGAATGGTATTTTTTGAAAAGAACAAAACACTTAACGAAACCAAAAGCTTGAAAAACGTTCTGATGCTGCTTAAATGCTTCTCTATGCTTTTAAATTTCACCACCAGCACAAAGAAGCTTTGTGAAATTATTACCCATGCCTGAGAACACGTTGAGCATGGTGCGAGGTAAATAAGCCCTCAATTTATCTTTAAGTGCTGGGCCCAGTCTTGACACACACATCAACTCTCTGGAGGCTTTTGTACGTCTCTGATTCCTGGCAACGGCAGCTTTACCTCCTTTTATGCCAATCAATCACAATTTCAATCTCCCTCCTTCTCTGTTTTGTATTCCCTCCAGTGGCTATGAAGTTCCCAGAGGCAGACTGCAGGAGATGAGGACTTCTTGTGCACACACACACACACACACACACACACACACACACACACACACACACACACACACACACACACACACACACACACACTGTCACAGGTTCCCAGCTAGTCTTCATCACTCTGTGAATGACGCCCCTTTATCAACAGAAAATGGCAAATTCTACAGTGAGACACTGAAAAGAACAGTTGTAAAAGTAGCTGGAAGAAAACCCCGTCTCCATCTTTTCTTGAGTGAAGGCCAATGTTTACATATACTGTGGTTTGTTTGTTAATGAGTACTTTAATGATGGCATACAATTTAAACACTAATCTAATTAATTTCTTTATAAGCTGGGTTGAATATACACCAACAACCTTCTCACATTCATCTTTTTCTTTGTCAATTATTCAGTTGTTCCCCAAAGTAAAGACGGGAAATGCGATGCTCATACATCTTTGTATTCCTCGCCCCTTCCCTCCATCGGCCTTAATTTGTCTCATCTCTTTTCCCACCTCAGCCTCAATCTAAGATTCATCTGTTGTACTCCTAGTTTCTGTATTTAATTTGCACTCCTCTCTTCCCGACCACCGATGCGGTTTAAATGTAATTTAATTCTCACAAGCAGACAGAGTATATTTATTTTCAGATATTTACTTTAGTTGACGTCTCTCCTCTGGTTTAAATCACATCTCCACTGACTATTCTATGAGTGATAAAAAGGGATATTGCATGTTCAGACAAAAACTTTTAATGAGTACATTACAGGAACACAAGTTATTTTCCCCTGGAAATGTTGGATTGTGTACAATGTTTGGGATGTCAAAGAGTGATACCAACACAAGATGAAACGCACACCGACACAGAGACAAAATACACTCTCACAACACAAACACCAGGGGACAACATTTCGTTCCAGCAGCAGTCCGATTTTTTAATCTCTGATGTCGATCATGTTTTTAGAGGTTTTTATCTTTCTGATGTCGATCATGTTTTACATGGCATTCTCTGGTGTTATTTATCCTTTGTAATATGTTGTTGTCTGCTGTGTACTGTGTTGTTGTGTACTGTGGACTGTGTCGTCTGTATGAGTTTTTGGGTGGCAAAAGAGTTTCCCCACTGGGGATTAATAAAGTTTTCGAATCTAATCTAATCTAGGCATTGTGCTCGCTTTGGCGAGCTAAAATGAGCAGTTACCACGCCATCTGGATTACATTTGTTTGATCAAATTATTGGTAACTAACAAACAAACATTACGTGTATCCATCAATGTATGGGAAATTTGTAACTTTTTCCACAAAGGAATCTTACATTTAACCACATTTAAAAGCATTTGGAGAATGTATTATTTGTACGGCGTGCTAGGCCACAAAGCCATTCTAATCCTCAAATAATCACTCCTTAATACCAGCTTTGAATCGTTACGTAATGAAAATGATCGTACTTTGAATATTATTGTTAGCTTGACTGTGATAGGCAAATAGAGTTAAAGGGGATCACCTTGTGTGTGTTATTCCTTGCATGTACAACAATAGGTTATTGGTGACGGTCAGGACTTGTACATGCTGTCATGAACACTCATGCAAAGGTGACCTCTACTTGATCAGAACGCAGCATAGCGTGTGATCACAAACTTGGGGATCGCCCATGTGAAAAGAGCAGCAAGACATTAAAACAATGGAATGACAGCAGGGAAATGCCAACATTAGACACATGCCATGTCATTATTAGCCCCTGTGTCTGCGGGATTCAGACTCAAGAGCACTTGTATGCCTCATTGTAACTGTCTTACCACTAACAGAGACAAATGCAGCGAGTAAATGGTCCATAATCACGTTTGCCCATTCACAAGATGATGTTGCGGTGCTATTTCAGAAGAAAAAAAAAGAAGTCTCACTCAGCAAACAGTCTTGGAGCAGCACAGCATGGACGAGTTAATATTGAATGGGTATAGATAAACCACTTCTCTTCTCTTTATTCTTTTGATGCCTGTCATTAAATTGCGGACTGTCATTTTCATATCACTGGAGATACTGCCTGTGCGAGCTCCAGTGTACTGCTGACACTTTTAACTGGCTCTTAGTGCAGGCACACTTTCAAAACGGGGGAAAAAACAGAGACAAAGGAAGAATAAAAGAACCACCATTCTTTAAGTAAAGTTTAAAGTTAGCAGACTCACTTTGGTTGTCAGACTCAGTGTCTCAAGAGTCTGAGGCTGGTTGCCTTTAGGAGAACGGGTACCGTCAACTGATGTCACAGAGCGCTGGCTTGCACCTCATAGTCATACCATTCAAAGACTTTGCTGTCCCGGCGACAACTTCATCTTTCCAGCCCATTTTTACTCCGCAAAATGTTGTACCAGCAATTGTTCCAGCTCTTTGCGCCAATCCCCAGTTACCTGTGGGACAATCAGTGCCTGTCTGCACACCTGCCCCTCATTCTCCCTTATCAGCCCCTCCATATACAAACCTGCCCTCTAGCTTCACGTTTTTTGTGAAATTTGTAAATATTTGCGGGTTTCTGTTTTTTTTTTTTTTTTTAGCCCTTTATGCTACATTTTGGTCAGTCTGCAACTCTGTAGACTCAAAGGAATAACCCACAATAAACACACATTTTGGCAAGGTTTGGGAACAATCATGGTAATGCTAAAAAAAAAAGTGTTAACTCGTGGTTGGGAATGGACAAAAAGCAGCCCTTGTCCTGTGGTTAAAGTCTGACATTTTGTTTTTGATTGTTTTGATCATGATTTTATCTATTACCCACTTTGGAACTGTGACATTGTGTCCTGTTTTCGGGGGGGGGAAAGGCAAACGTAACCAGGCCTTTAGAGTTTACCAACATTAGCACGGGGCCGCTGAGGTTGAGCAGTTTTTGTGCTGAGCAACGTACACAAGTAACACCTCAACAACACATCTGTGGATTGAAGGACCCCCTCACGGTATTCAAAGCTTTGTTTGGATTAGAACATTGTTGGACACTAAACCAAGAATTAGAACAAAATTTAAAAAAATTAAAAAAGTTAAACATAAGATGATGAAGTCTGACAAAGTGGGCCACTATAAGTGTTGATGAATGTGACGATGCTTGCCACGACTGTATATTAATGTTTATCAAGGACAAACCATTAGTGGGCTGCCTTAGGGATCCCAGAGAGGAGGATGGACCAATGAGGATTTTGAAAACTCACAAATGATACTCAAACATTATGATGGTCCCACTTCATTTTTCAACTGGTCTGTCATCAAGAGGTGACACATTCCGATGTCTAAACTAAGATGTGCGTGACAGCATTCAAACATCGTGGTGTCTTATTGAAAACTATTAGTAGCCCTTGAGTTAAAGGCTATTTGTTAAAGAATATCTTTTGAATCGTTCTATGTCATGTTTCTATATAGAGGAACTGTTTTATAAATGTTTTGCAGTCTCTCGCCACACTTCCAGCTTACAAACTCAAGGTTCAGAATGTTATCTTTAACCTGAGATTGAGAGAGGTGAGGAAAGCAAGACATGCAAAACAATGTAGAGAGACAAAGAGCCCAAATAACACAACGTGAGTTAAACCTGTGTCAGTGGTCTGTGAGATTTGGGTTGGAAATAGGTCAGACGCGATTTGGTATCGGTGAACTAGAGTTCAGATGCATTAATGTTATTGGCGTTTAACATTTAAGCATCTAATTACCCCCCCAAAAAAGGTTTTGTGAGAGCAAGAGAGAGAGGGAGTACACACAAACACAATTTCTAGAAAACAGGGCTGCACACAGACTTAACTAAAATGTGTACTGTACGTGCAAGACAAAAAACACCAATCAATATCATGAAATATCTGCAGTTCAGAATTTGCACCCAAGCACATCCTGAAGCTGCAATCCTGTGGAGCTCTTGTTAAAGAGCCAGAATGAGTCTTGCAATTGTTTCCGAACAGCAATAGCTCACAGTTAAGTCATATATCAGGACACCCACCTTGTTGGATGTGTGGATTGGCTGGACTTCTGTGGGAAAGTGAATCACTATGGCGTCCTGCTTTGTTCTTGTTGCAATGCTGTTGGCAGCCGCACAATCTGATGCACACGTATTCGATCCTGCTTAGTCAACAGTGCAGGCTGAAGTTGGTGGTTGATAGAGGAGCCAGTGATTTCCGTCAGTTTTTACCAGCATCATCTGAGAGAATGCGTGTCGAAAAATGGTTCATTGCTTTATTCCAGTCAAATATTTTTTTCCCCCGATTGAACACTTGCAAAGGAATGCACCCCACCCCAGAGGCTTGTCAAGGAACACGACGAGGACATCCGTTGTTAATACAGAGGGTCTAGATCTCGACTGGGATAAAGTGGAACAGGATTTACACAGCGTGAATGTCCTGGGGGTAACTGTGTGAGGCTATCAGACCAACATGAACCAAGATCCTCCTTGGAGGATTTCTGGCACAGTTATTTTGAATCCGTGCCACACAGTGCTGCTACACAGGCTGCTCTGGAGGCTACATACTGTGTGTATATATGTACTTTAAGGTGAAATCATGGCACTCAAGTTGACTTATTTCAACCCCCTTTTTCTTCTGCTTCTTCTTCGTCTGCATTATTCCCATATTGGATCATTTTACAGATCGTGCATGTTTTTCCATCTTTTTTGTTCCATTGCTCGTCATTTTTTTGCCTGAAGATTGAGGATGGATACTGATTGCTAAAGGAGAGAGGGCTAAATTCAATTCAAGTACTTGTGCTGTGACAGTGCTCTCAAGGCAAGCAGAGGAATGATGACTGTAGCGAGCTTAAATGGCATTTTTACAAGTGGCAGTTTGTTAAAGAAAAGTCTCACATAAAGCAAAGGCTTCTTTCTCCGTCTCATCTCACAGCCAACTGGCATGGAGCAGTTTTATGTCTTTTTTTCGGTCTGTCTGTTTCATGTCTCAGCTGCAGCACTCGGTCTTAGAAAAGATCCTCAGATGTCAGATGTCAACACTGTGACGGGGAAATGCTGGCTGAGGTCATTCACGCATTCTTTAAATCTACATAACCTTACTCTATGCTGTCAGCTGGCTTTATGTACTGTATACCGGTATGTGTGCAGGTCGATTTGTGTGTTGCTCATACATGTAGTGGATGATATTATCATTCAGTCAAGCCAACAGTGCGCTCTTAGATGCATTAATGCTTGCTTACTCAATGCTGCAATCATCAGTTTCAGCTTCAGTTATGGTGGCTAAGCAATATGTCACAACTAGATTGAGTTATTAGAGGAGTTTTGCATTATAGGTCATATATGTCTGGCTAACGGTATCATAACAATGTCATCTTAGTTAGATCACACAACTTACCAATTAGTCATACTGATTTCAGGTCATACAACAAACCAGCAGTCTTTCATCCTTCATCCCACTGCTTTTTCGCATGACTATATATTGTGCTCTCCGAAAGCCATTCCGAGTCTCGTTTTTTCTCATCTTTTTAAACCGCTAATTTTCTCAACATGGAAGACCTTTATCATCCTTAAATGGAGAGACGCCACTGAGATCCTCAGAACTTAGAGCAATCACCTCATATGTAATGCAACTGTAATGAGCCATGCTTCCTCACATGAAACAAGGAAATAGAGGGTAAAATGTGTCTTTTAAAAAATGTGTGTGACTTTTTGTTTTCAGCGTTGTCATTAGCCTTTTGAAATCCTCCTAAAAGCATTGAAGCCATGCAGGAATGTGGTACATTTCTTGCCTGTACACTCACACACGACACATTACACATCGATGCACTTATTTTTGCATTTCAGATTAAGTAGCACAAGATCAAAGCTAAAAGAACATACAGACAGCCACCAAAAGGACACTTTCATAAGAGCACAATTGAACAATGTGACTGTTATGTTGAATGGTTGCTGTATTGTATGTTATGTTTAGGGATTGCTAAACCAATGCAATATTAATAATATTGATATATTAACAATTAATATTCAATTTACCAATATCAAAGAGGGGACCTCCATATAATGCAGTGGAACTGTCTGTACCCATTCTCTGTAAATACATACACACACACACACATATTGAGTAGACATCAGGTCATGTCAGAGTCGGAGAACAAATCGGCAGAGAACAGCTGCTGGTCTTATGGGTTTATTAGTCCCCTTCAGAAATAACATTTGGGATTAGCACGATGGCTGAGCAAAGTGCACAGGTCTTTGTGTGTCTGTGTGTATGAGACAGACAGCATACATGTGCTGCTTTTTAATAAAGTTTTGTGATAGATGCCGCTGTCATTTGGCTGATGCTGGGAGTGCAACTCTTCTAATTTGTGGTGGCTCGCTTGCCCTCCTACATTGTTAGATGCAATATATATATATAGAGCCAGTGTGTCATGGTGTTCAGTATTTCTGTTTGCAGTTTTAAAGATTTAATTATACTGCGTAGAAAGCCATTCAAGTTCTGCTCTTCAGCTCCTTGAATAGGAGGTGTGTCTCTCAAATATGCATCGGTGAGAAAGGATGCCTTGCACAGGGGAGATACAACCGTCGCAGTGGATGAGAAAGAGGAAGGCAGCATGTGAAGCACATGTTTTTGTTGTCACGGTGTAGCACTTCAGTAACCGTGACCACGACTCCCACTGCCCTCTGGCATCATACTCCTGTTTTCACTTGTTACACCAGCAGCTGTTTGTTGAGCACAAAACATGGCTGGAAACATTTTCTCTGTCTGCCCTCTCTCTGGACCATCCATCAGATCTCGGACGTATTAGCTGTCACACCCTGTGCTTAATCATCACTGCTAGTCTTGTTTTCACTGTGTCATTTTGACAAATGAAGAAACGGAAAAAGCAGAACTTATTTCATTCCAGGTGATTAATTCCGCTATTGCTGCGTATGCTAGGCTCAGCATTTGCTGACTGACTGACTCCCTGTAGGCAGCAGTGATTACAGTATTTGCTCGGTTTATCACAGCACGACCAATACAAATGTGTAAATAAATGGGACCTAGATGTGGAAACAACATATTTCCAAAATGTCCAAAACTACAGTTAGGTTGATAAGCTTGCATGCCCTGAACTCAACCAGTTTTTAGCACTTTTATTGAAGGTAATGTGACAACATTTAGGGAAATATGTTTTTTTCTTTGTCAATGGGAGTTAGATAAGCGAGTGTCTTAGAAAACCTCCTGCTGTTTGCAACTAAACACTGACTTTGTATGCATTTCCAACGTCTGCAGCATTGACTTAGCATTCAGTCTGAGCACACTTCAACACTGCCAGCTAAAATATGTAGAAGATTCAGTCAGAAAACTCAATCAATCCACTCTAATGCATACGTTTACGTAAACCAGTCAACATTTTACACACGCCGACATGCCATTTAAATAAAACATTACTGTAATGAGAGCTGTGTAGCATTTCATCCACCCCTCAGCTGAGACCTGCTTTCATATGTTCTAAAAACTGTAGTTCTGAATAAAAGATATGCTTGTGCAGCAGCAGCAGGCTGTGAAAGGATCTATCAAATTGAAACCAACATGTCATGATCATTAATCAGCCTGCAATGCAGATACACTGTCAGGCCAAAAGTAAGTGGACTACCCTGTCAGGAATGGGCTTTCCTGTTTCAACATTAACAGCAAATGTATGGTTCATGGAAATGTTTTTCTCTGTTCACAGAGGAAGAACTTGGCTGGCCTGCACAGCAATCTGACCTCCATCCCTTTAAACTCATTTGGGATGAATGAGAACCGACTGCCAGCAAAGGCATTACCACTCAACATCAGAGGAAAGGTTCCAAAATCTTGTGAAAGCCTTCCAAGACACCAAGGCTGACAGAGCAGCAAACGAATGCCCATTGTTTTAGAAAGTGATGAAACAATCACTTAGTTTTGCCTAAATAGTTAACTTCGGTGGTGGCACTATACAGTTAATTGTTTGGGTAGCGGCACGCTTGGTTAAGACCCCTTTGTGGCACTTTTTAACGAACCGGGTAGCCATTGGCATCACTTTTGGTAAAGATCATGTTTTGGGTTCAAATGTTTGTTTGATAATTTCAGTTCCGTACGTACAGTAAGTACGCCGGATCACTTGCTCTGAGCATCCGCTATTGCCTGGGAAGGGTTTACATTTGAGATAGCTGAAAGCCCGGTGAGCTTCATACAGACACTAAAGGGTGCCTTGTGTGTTTTGAGGGGCGTGACACATTTGACCGAACACTTTGACCGGGCCGCTCTTCTATAATCACTGCTGTTGAAAAACTTGAATGCAGAAAAAATGGATGGAACGATGTCTTTGATCTATAGTGCTCCTTAGTCTCCTCAGCATGATATACCTCTCCTACCTCTTTTGTTGCCTCTGGGTCCAGACAGAGCCTGGGGACCGGGGCTCCACAGAAACACCATTATACCCTCCCTCAGTTCTCCTCTCAACTTCCTGACATCTTCCTATTCCGGTCCCCCTTTCATTGCGCCTGTTCATTTCCCTCCCTCCTTCTACCCATCCTTTCCACTCCAGGTGGAAGACTGTGGAATCATATCCTCATTATTGACCTGTCTATGTGATGCCTCGTAGCAACCAGCAGCAATCCACATTAGTGATAATTGCTGGCGGCGGTAAAGGAGAAAGAAGTGAGGCTGGAGGCTTAATGTTCTCAATGTATTTCACATCTGTGGCTGTCAGCTTTGCTCCAAAACAGAAGGGGAGGAATAATTTGCATGCCACTTTCACAAAGCTGGCAACAAACAAATTGCTGTGCATAACAAATTACAGGAGCCATTTGGTGACATTATTTATATGACAAAGCATGTTAGTTCAGCAGACTGGGAGACCTAAAATGAGATTCAAAGAGGAACATTGGGTAATACCAAATTACCTTGAAACACCAAGCTCCATTTTGCTTTGTGGGAGAAAGAATAAATATATGAAAGGGGGAGGGGGGGGGGCAATATGACATGAATTTAGTGACACTTAAACAGTTAGATGAATGTGTGTGCATGACCTCCCATCTTACTATTCTACCATCATGATTTGGGATTCAGGAGCTCAAGCTCTGACCGTTTGTCTGTTCATTAAAGTGAAGGCATGTCACCCAATCAATACTCTGAACATTGCATCCATTGCATCCTCAAATATAATCAATTTGCCACAGAGCGTTACAGCTCAACTTCCCCTCCGTTGCTTTTGCACTCGACTACGAAACAAGCTTTCACGCTCGTCACTGGGAGTTGAACCAAAGTGGTAAATGAGTTCTTCAATCATATTTTCCCAACAGCCGCGGCTGTGCAGAGACACCATATGCTGGCTGCTTTGTAAATATGATGTAACAGAGTGTGGGCACAAGACAATAAATCATTTTTCCATTAAAGTGGATGGTCTAAACAAAATATGTCTTTTGAGTGTCACCTATAGGCCCGGGAGGCGTTGTAAAGTTGGTTGTTTGAAGTAACTTGATGAAGGGGACCAGCCGATTCGATCATTTACAACAGGTTTTCAAGGTTGGAAAAAAATGTATGATAATGCCCATAGAAACATGTCCAACCCCTCCACTATCCTGTGTGTGTGCTGTTCAATAATGAGCGCCATTGGAACATGGGTTGAAATCTAAAGTCTCTCTTTCTGGTGGATGTCTGTCTCACTCTCTCTGTGTGCTCAGAGCAGTGCCATTTCTCAAGCAACATTACATTTTCATATTCCTACTTATTGAATATGGACTGTGAAATATGATAAGTGTAAATGTATGAATAATGAAAATATATGGCTGCCCTGACTGTGAGAGAAATATGTCATCCTCTGAGTAATAGTCCTGAACTTTCCTCACATCTCTTTTCAATACTTCCCACACATCTGTAATTATTTTACTCTATGATGTATGCTATTGGCCTGACTTAGCTGTTCTTCATGGAGATCAATAATTCAGTTCTTAATTGCGAAATGAAATGTGTTGTTACCGTTATTTCTGATGATACCTCTGAACTGGCCTACGCTACGCTGGTGTTAAACATGAGATTAAACTGATGGATGGTCTAAATGATCTGTTCTACATTCTCTAATGTGTTACTCCGTACAATTAGATGATTTCATGCAAATGAAAACGCTCTCTTTCAGCTACAGCTCACTGCTATTGAACAAGCCATTTGGCCATGAAGTCGAGGTCTACCGCCAGTCGTAAAAATTCAAGAGAATAAAACGAAATGACTGAATTATCCTGCCAAACACCGTGGCCTCTGTCTGAGTCCATTAAGGTGCCATTCCCTTAAACTCCACCCTCTTTAAAATCAAGAATGAAATCTTTGCTGCTTGCTGACCATAGCTCAGTCCCCTCTACCAAACTGTCTTTTAGATCATTACGACGGTGATATGGACTCAGAGCCCGTCTTCTAAAAACAACGATATGTTTCCACATACCGCCTTGCTATCTGTCTCTATTCATCTATTGCTCTATTTATCTGTTGTCTCTTTGTATTGTGTTTTGTTTGACTCGGTGTGTTTGCATTTCTGCCTCTGTTTATTTCTCACTTCCCCTTCGCCTGATACTGGAAGATCACTAAGTCATGCTAATGAGAATCAATAACATGGCATAGCTGCACTGTAATTGCGGAGCATCTATCATGATGTCATTGCTTGGCACTTTATGAAATAGCCACATTTCCCTCATTAAAACAGGTTAAAAGCGCATTAGTTATTTGTAAGGTATATTTGCTGTGCTGAAAGATCTTGAACCTGCAACTGAGGGAGTGGAATGCCAAGTCCAGGCTTCGTGGTAGCATCTATACGTCCTGAAGCCCATTTTATCCTGACCAGCGGGTCAGGATAAAATGGGCTTTACTCAGCACCAATTTAATCCTGCTAAGAGCTGCTGTCTCACAGCATTTCAATTCTTCACGGAAAGAGGCCGCAGGAAAAGGTCGATATAGCCAGGGGAATGTTCTGCTGATTATTAAAATGGTTTTTTACCTTTTAAATAGTGATGATGGTAGCAAAATAAAAGTTTAGAGTTCCTCTTTTTTAGTCTGTCTTTTAGCCAGAGGCCAATATTTGTGTGAATTAAGCTGTTGTACAAGCTGGCTGAAAACTAATGGGTTCAAGACAGTGATGAAATAGCTGAAAATACATAATTTAAACCTTGTTGTTAATATTAAGATGTTAAGATTTAGAATGTATGTCCTTTCTCTTCACCAATTAGCCATTGTTTGGAAAAGCAGCACCCTACGGTCCAGCCTTTCAGCAGAGAATGGTTGGTGGCAGACCCAGCCTTGATTATTCGTCACCCCCCCCCCCCCCCCCCCCCCCCGTGTGCATGTAATTATGCCTCATCTGGAGACGGAACCTAAAGCCTCCACGGCAGCGATAAGAGGCTGATGAAAAGCTAAATATATCTTTGGTGAGATTTAATCAATGCATTGATCAGTTGCTCATTATGAACACCTGAGATAAACAGCCGACAGGAGCCAGCTCAAAAGCATCTAATCCACACCAGCCCCGCAAACAAAATCCAGGTGGATTAGCGGGGTTTCATTAGACAGGCCATTAATATTTATGAATCAATTTCACACATTGTTTAACCTGAGATGGTAAAAAGGCTCTTTGTGGAGTAATCATTGGAGCCCAGAAGGTTCATTAAGCCTCCGACTAATCCCAGCAAATCCACTCGCCTCCCCAGAACTCTCCAACCTGAACTGTCTTACTCCTAAATAAAAGTGGCACCTGGAGCTCCAAGACATTTGTCCTTGTTGCCTCCTGTCTTTCCCGACCTGCCACTCTCAGAGGGGTTTATCTGATTGGGTTGATATACAATACCTAGCCAGATGCTCTTTCCTCGGGGCCAAGCACTGTTTTTTTCCTGATCTGAATCTATTGTCTATGCGAATGTGAGGAGAAGGAATATGTGTCAATGCTGCCACACCCCCCCCCCCTGTTATATCAGCTGTGACAACCTTTGTCAAATAATATGCTTTTTTTCCAGACATCGCCTGAACCAGCGAATACCCTCCCCCCTAGTTTGATGTATCAGCCATAAAATGTCATCACTGTGAAACATATGAAAGCAGCAATAAATGTAGTATGAAGAAATGATTAGGTGGCAGTATGTAACAGGAGTGCCCCCGAAAGTGAAATCTTGACATCGGAAACAGCAGTCGACAACACAATATTGCTTCACGGTCCATGTACTAGCTGCTTTAGTTTTAGAGTTTTTCAGCCGTCATGAAATTGTTGACAGCCCATTTAAATTTCGGAGCACTTTATGGACTTCTGGTCCATTTTAGCTTAATTTTATCTCGAGGTGAGGTGTCAATGTCTTACCAACGCTAAGGCAGCAGCCCTCAGCCCTTCACCACGTTAACCATGTGCGAACCTTCAGCGTCAAGATACCACGCAAAAGGCTGCCCCCGAAGTCATGATACTTATGCCAGGGGTTTCTGCCCAAGCTGCAAAATACGATGAATATGGATGAGATCACTTTGGACTGTTGATATTAAAGCAGGTTATTCTGATCTAAAAATGAATGAAAGGCTTTGTGTACTGCGTTGTCAGGAAGGTAACAATAGAACAACGCCATTCTGGTTGGATATATTCGTACAATATTAATGCCAAATATTTTTTGGCAGGACTGTAAATCCGATATCCTCTTGTCACCAGTGAAATCTGACATGCTGTATCATGCATGACAAGGCAACGGCAAACCTAATGCGGAGAGTTTGCATTTTTCAGTAATGCTGCTATGTGTGGCAGGAGGCAAAAGGTTACAGATTCCACTGCTGAGACTGGGAGGATTTAGATTTATCCCTTCAGAGGCAAATCTATCTAATATGACAGTTTAATCCTCTTAGAGATGTATTAACTGTGATCAAAGAAAGGACTTCAGCATTCAAAGTTTCTCTGCATTTTTGCAAACGTCTAGTGCCTTAACTCTTAACGGAATGTGTTACCCCACCGGCCGATTTGTTTTATCCCTCCCAACTTACTTTGGAATGTAACCTGGAAGAAACATTTTGTTTTAATGTTCATTTCTGAAGAGCAATTCATATTGAAGGTCTCCCCTAAGGTTGTGCGATCCAAGGATAATTTTCAGGTTGATACTTGAACAATCTGTAAAACAAGTACACTAAATACTATTATTCCTCACCGTGCTAAAACTGTATTAGAGCCTATTTTTTCCCCTGAACAAGATACATTGATGAAGTCATCAAACTGCATATTGTGTTCAGGACCTCTGGCTGGATCTTCTGTGTATGAAGACAATTAGAGGGCTAATTTCAAATGCTCTTGATTGTAGCGCTCAGTTGGGACTTGCAGCCCCTCAAGCTGAGTGTAGAGAGGAAAAACGGGGCTGGATATTTAGTTTATTTGAATTGGGACTACAGAACACAGCAGGGGGATGGAGACATTCATGATTCAGTCTGATATCCCGCAAAAGCCGAATCTTTAAAAGGATCTCTCAGATGTTTGGAGGTTCAAAACACATTCTCTAAATTCTTGAAGTTCGTCACACTAACTTTTTCACAATGGAAACAGATAACGTGTTAATCCTAATCTGATATCTTATTTGAAGCAGTGGGCTATTGTAAATATCTGGAAGTTACATGCAGTATGTTCATGGACCAAACTGGACCAGCAACACATGTGTGGCAATATAAAACACACACTTTGGCTGCCTGAAGGTGTGTTTAAAGAATCAAAAGTGACTTATTTTATTGTTCTGTTATAAATACTTCAGTCCTTTGCTGCGATTAGATGAGACAAGTAGTTCAATTCATCACTGCCTTTCCGTTTTTGTCTGAAAGTCGGAAGAAAGACAAATACGTGGACAATTTGTGCCAGTATTCCCACAAGCCCTTAATTCAGCACCATCTTATTTGCCAGGGTCAGTGTATGTCCATGCCTGACACCAGGGAGGGACACAGCAGGGGGATGGAGACATTCATGATTCAGTCTGATATCCCGCAAAAGCCGAATCTTTAAAAGGATCTCTCAGATGTTTGGAGGTTCAAACACACATTCACCCAGGGAGGAGATGTGGAGATGTAGAAAAGCAGTTTTTTTTTCCCGCTCCCGGCCAGACTCACATTCTTTTGTCTTTATTGAAGAAATGTGTTTGGCTCACTTATTTCATCCCCTTGACTGACTTCACCCTCAAGCAAGACTAGGCACAAAGGCAGGTAAAAGTGTTACCTGCATATAGAAGAAGAGTGTGTTAAAAGTCTGTGGTGGAAGGCCCTCTTGCCTTGATTTGTAAGGATTTGTCATCCTACATTCATACTTGTGGGTGGGGGAAATTAGTCTCATCAAGAATTAGTCTTTGTTAGCAGGCTACTATTCTAAAACTCGTATGAAATGAATGTTTCATATACGTTTAAACTGTTCTGACACACATTGGACAAACACACATTTACTCCAATAAATTGAATTTGTCTGTATCTGATAATGTCCCTGTTTAGGCTGTTTGGCAGTAATAATAAAACTAAAGCTATCTAACTATCACTGTAGCCAAGGCTTTTATTTGACCTGTTGCCAAAGAATTATGCAGCTGCTTCCGGTAAGAAATGCTAATTAGATAAATAGACTCATTAACTACATCTTTTATTTTCAGTACAGGTCACAAACTACTTTCGAAAAACCACCCACAAGCAGTTCAGGGGTCAGCGTCTCCAGTATGTGTTCCACTTTGCAAAGAGTCATCAGAGAACAATCAGCTGCGTTGTGAACCTGATTTTCTGAAAGGAAGATCTTATGCAGATGTTAAAAATGGCAGAAAACTGCTCTGAACACAGTGTTCTTAACATACAAATCAAATTGAAAAATGTAAAGAATCATGTAATGAAGAAAATACAACAGGATATAAGCATAGCAATAACAAAACAGGAAAAACAAAACGTGAACAAACAGAAAAAATTAAGTAAAAGAAAGAAGGACCAGGGAAACAAATGCAAAGACAGAAGAAAGCGATTGATTAGAATTTTGATTATTCTTTAAAAAAATGTATTTCAAAAATGTATATTCACATCCTGTTTTCACCCCCAACTCGTTGAAAACCAACGATTGGTCAGTGCCCCTCTGCATCGGAAATCGATGCACGGAGGCCCCCTTTAGCAGCTGTATGCCACACATTGTTCTTACAATCAATAAATACTCCATTTCTGATGCATCTAATACTATTGCAGCGTCTGTGCAAACCTCTTCAGGAGCCCCCATTGTTGTTTTTAGCGAACAGTGTCGTCTTGCAGACACTTAAAGCCCCGGCCATAGCTTTCGGTGGCTCCTCACAGGATGCCGATTGTGTATGACAAGCCAGTGCCGGAGCAAACTCATTACTTGAAGCCTCAGAAGATTGATTCTCGTGTGATATGTGATCCCGCATGTCTTGCATGATCCTGTGACATCAAGCTGCCGTGCAAGATAATATATATATAATACAACGACAATAATATAATATACAATGTATAATATATATTGTTATAATCTCTGGATGTGGCGGGAATGATGGTATTTCATTAGGCCATGCAACAACATTTACAGTAGATACAAACAGTAAAGGCATGTGCCTCACTTGTTACACACATGCAAGCATGCAAATGAATGGACCTCTTTGTTGGACATTCTCAGGCTCCAAGGACTGCAGCAGAAGGCCACACTGACTTTCATCCAAATTGTGCACTTTATGGAAAAGCTCATTTACTCAGATATGCATATCTTGGGAGAACATTTGGGGAATTTATGGGACCAGATTTCCATCATCTCGATGGCTGATGTTGGTTCCTGCAAGCCGCCGTGGGCACCCATTGGGAGGGCATCAAGTGCTGCTTTTCCAACTTGAAGAAAGCAGGGGACTCCTGAACCTCCTTCCCCCCCCCACCCCCCCCCAGATGTCTGGTTTGAAAATCAGCATTCCTACCTAAGAAAAACATGAACTTGAAAGAGTTCAAAGTAGACATCCCTGGTAAGTTTACATTAATACTGAAATGCCAGTTAGATTGTCAATGTAATACTGACCATTTTGCTCCACATTGATCCTATCCTCCTTTCATTATGTTCTGCAATACCTAGAAGAAGACTCAGTGACAGTCGTCTCCAGGGCTTCTGTGTTTACACGTCAGTATTTTAACTTAGAGTGAAAAACCAGACTAACAAAGCAGAGGAGACCTTTCTTTAATCGTACTGTCGACGGCATTGAATTGCCAACAAAATGCCAAGGGTCCAGCAGGGAGATGGTAGCTTATGAATTTTTCATGTATTCCCTAATGTCAGACGCTCTTACCGCTGGAGAGACTCGATCTACACTGTTGAAGAAAAGGCTGTGATTAATTCCGCGGCATTGCAGACTTCTCACTGTAACATGAACCAAATATATGAAGCCATGCGGCTGTAATATCAACAGATTTGCATATTACAACCATGGATTGTAAAGCAGTGGGAACGGCAGGAAGGAGTGTGACACTGAAACTTGCTTTTGTCCACTCGCCAGCTGGTACATTTTCTCCTCACACACACATATACACACGCTTAATGTGTGTCTTTACTGTAGATTAGAAATCCGGAGCATATTGTTGTCTTCCCAAATGAATACGAGGCGGTGTAATGTATTATTAATGTGAGTGTTTTGAATGTTTGGAAATATATATTTTTTGTGAGAATTTGGAAAATGTGTGCACACTTTCCAAGACAATGCAAATGTTTCGCTCCCTATATACAAAATAGAATCCATGTTGCATACTTTATTAATGTGTATAACAGTAAGACTTTGTTAATATGGAAGGCTTAATAGATGCAAACAAAAGTGCATCACTCAATATGAATTGTACATAATTGTATCAATCCCATCAATCCCATCAATCCTTTACGAATGATGGGAAATAGTTTTGATGCATGCTCATACAAAAATATGACAAGACTGCAATCTTCATAACACAGCACTGACAGTGATGGAATGCCTACTTCCACATCCTATAATCAGTCATTTATGAATATTTTTGAAACACGTGATCAAACTTTAGTTCGTCTTGGACTCGAAGAGTAAAAACACTTTCCTGAGTAAATCTGTGGCTGTGGTGCTATCATAACTCCAGCCCATCACTGAACCCCTGTGAAGCTAACCCGAATACGTTGGATGGGTGATTGTGTACACTGTGAATTCATAAACGCACAGTATGTTCGCCAGTAATAACTCGATTATTTATCTGTGTCTAAGGGCTTATTTTACAGTATATCCAGAAGCCAAAACCACAGACTTAAAGTTGGACACCTGTCGCTCAGAGCAAAATATCATTATCTATTATTTATGCTTGAAGTCTTAAATATGAAGATTCTGGAGATTACTCCTCTTCTCTGGCCTCGCCAGGTAATGACAACGATTCATCACTGAAAGCACAAGGGAGAGGAATAACGAATTATTGAGCTTTTCTTTTGCAGAGATTTCCATCCCATGTGTATTTGTAGGTCAGTATCAATAAAATAAAGATGGGGTTTTGTTATATATGTTGTTATTCTATGATGTCAATTGCCTATTAGTCTTAAACTCAATGTACTGCATTGTATGCATGGTAGGCTGTAACTTTATGTTGAAAAACAAGACACAAATGTTCACTCTGTATGTGTTTTCAGTTGTCATGGTTTGTCAGGAATATTGCTTTGCTTTCTCTCAGGAAATTTCAAAAAGCAGGCTCCCGTTTCTGTTCTCTCAAACCTAATTCCACGTTGGCTCAGATGTTTGACATTTCTTCTATTTTTGGACTTGTTTATCTTTCCCTCAGAGTTTTCTTGCCGCCATTGGAGACCGTGTTCTGCGGTTTGTTTACCTATCGAGCCCAACTTGCTGAGTTGTATCAGGGCTATATAACATCCTTGGACTTTCAGCTGTAATCATTTTACGATTTGATAAATGGGCCTCTCCGCTCTCCCTCCTCCTCCCAGAGTGTTTTTCGAAATCCAAACATACACAGGTTGTATATGTGATCGACTTAGATAGATGTGCAATTATACACCTTTAGGAATGTTGTTGTGGCCATTTAAGATAGGTATAGATCCAACTCTTTGGTAAGTTTTTTTGTGTTGAACACAAATACTTTACAGCAATCCAGAATATGTCAGGGCTTTACTGCACTGAAAAGCATATTTTATGGATTATTACCATTTTGTCCATCTCCGGTAAATACTCAACCCAAAATCTAGTTTCAACTTTCAACGAATCCAAAAGAAGAAAAGTGCTTTCGCCAGTCTATTCTGATGCTGGTGGCCATCACGGCCCATGCCATGGTGGAGGCCAGTCAACCTTTATATGTCAGCTGGAGTCTCAGTTTGAAATGCTGATAAATAACAAGGCAGACATCTCCCGGTTGGACTTTCTTCAGCTCCAACGTTACCTGAGCCCCAGCGAGTAATAAATGAAGGTCATTGCATGCACTGCTTCCTGGAAATCAGCAAGTAAGGGCAGTCCTGGGATAAGAGTCACCTCATCAGTATCACTTTAACATTCACAGATGGAGGTTTGGACGAGGGCCGTGATCTTGGTGGTCAGGAAGACGTTTCTGCCAGCTAACAGTAAAGCTCTCGTCTGGAGGAGCTGATAAAATGAGTAGCTCAGTTGGATATGGGGCTATTTCCATCGGACCTTTAACTTGCACGGCTATTACTTAAGCCTGCTCATCTGCTCAGCTCCAGCTGGGAATCCTCTCCTCCTGGTTTGGTCGTCATTGTTATGAAATGGAACCATTTGATATTACTAAGTTCCATTACTGTGTCTACATTCTGTTACGACTCCCACCTGTGCTGCCGGGAAAGTCATTTATTTTTGATGGAGCAGAGAGAATGAAGTCTGCACTCTGCAGTCTTTCCGGAGATTATATTCACTCTTTTTCTTTAGTAGCAAACTGTGGATCTCCCATCCATAGAGAGTGCTAACTCATCTAACTCATGACTCATATTACGCCACGTGGAGTTAATTCTGGAAATGGACACCAGCTTGACTTGTCGTTCGCCCTATTTCAAGAGGTGGCCTCAGCTGGAGGTGGATTGACGAGTTTTACAGGAGCTGGACTACACTGTTGTGGGTAGAGTTAGACATCAAGCTATTTTGGACTTGGAGATGATACACGTGGTTTGATGTTTGGTTGTGTTGTTTCTTTTCCTTAAATCTTTGACATTCGTTACAGTTTTAGTTTTATTTATGTGTTAACAGTACCTATGCTTTTTAGGATTGTCTTTATTTCTCACTTATTAAAAAAGTATTTTTCACATTGCCCTTTCTCCGTTTAGTCTAGTATGGGAGTAAAGCTCACACTTCCTTCTTTTATGTATTGACTATATTATGCTCCATCCAATAACTGAATATTCAATTATGACAACCTGTCTCCTAAAATAAAATTACATGAGCAATACATATTGCTAACTTGTTGTGGATTGCATTTTGAGGGAAACGTAATTGACTGGATCATGCTCACTGGCAATGGTGTTTCCAGGGAATTAAGTGCTACCTTCTTGCACCAAAAGCAAGACACAGGGGTGGAGGTCTGTGTGGATGGATGGAGGTAAGAGACCAGGGTTTGCATCCTAACACTAACATCCATTAAGCGTTTCGTCATTAGGTTGATAAAAAAAAATGTATGGTAAGAAAGTAATTTCCAGGAGACGAAGTTGCTGAGTATTTCTTGCCGCCGTCTCTGACTCTGTAAATTATTCGGCACTTTGCAGCAGTAGGACATTTGCCAGGATATTGGTTGTTTATTATGTAATTTATTATCCTGAAGATAATCATGGCAATACTTCTTTTCTCTTTAATTCGCTCCACTGTTGTGAAAAACTTCAATTTAATGGAGCTCATTAAGGCAAGTACTGGTTTTTTTTCCTTCTTTTTTTAAGATAAATGAGACATAATACAATTTTCTTTAATTTCAGAGGAAATGTAAGGCCGCAAATTCTTAAGTTCTGACGTCAACACTGGCATAGTGTTAAATTTACTTAACTTCCAGTCACATCCACCCACACAGTTTTTAGAATTCCAACAGTGTGGGACAATTAATGGTGGATGCAGGCAGTTGAAAACATTCACTTAAATAAAGTTATGGTCATTAGCGCTTGGTGATCCATGAGTGTTTACGTTCTCATTAGTGCCGTCTTTTCATCCCTGTGACAGCTGTGGAGGATGTTTACTGACCTGTGATTTGTTACAGCAATAGTTTCTCCCATTAAATTATCCGTGGACACCATGCCCGAAAGACAGCGATATGCTCATCAAGTGGGCTGCTAATTTTCTTTACCTTCCTTGAGAAATACCTCTGTTTTGCTCTGTTTAAATCCCTTCAATGTTGGCCCTGTTGATCAGAAAATGAAGAAGAGCTCCTTATATATTTAATTATCTACTTGAGTGGAGGGAGAGAAGAGCAAGAATATGTTTTCAAACTGTATTGTATTGAAAAGGACATTTTTTCTTTAGCTGTCACAATTCTCAGTGAAGACATTTTTTTTAACATAACAGGGCAGATATTGACAGATTTAGCTTCAAGAGTAAATGCCTTCCCTCCATTCCACTAAACACACAAAACAAAGAAGACTCACTTCATGTCATACTTAATGCTGTCTTTTTGTCTCTCTCTTGCTGGGTTATGATGTTTTTTCCTCCTTGTAGCCACCTTCCACCTTGTTCCTCCATCTGTCTTCATGCCACATTAAGTGGACAATGGAAAGGGGTTTAGCATGTGTCGATCAATCCTAATCTCTCCTGTGCCCAAAAGGAGAAAAATAATCAAGTGTGAAATTATGACTCCTGCTTGCTGTTTCCATTTCCTTGTAGGAGAAGAGGTGCGATAGTCAAACAAAGCAGTGATTCCTCTTTTAACATCACATCAACTCCCTTTTCAATGACTAATAATTCGTTTTTAATGAACATGGGCACGTTTGCTCTTCGTCTTTACACGTTTGTTTCTAGATTCTAAATCAAAGTATTCACACTTTCAGATGTTCGTTAATACATCCCACTCACTATATTATAAAAGCGACAGTATTTTGCTTCCAACATAGACTGAGCTGTGTGTGCTTTGAACTGTATCTCCATCCATTTATCGCACCAACATCAATCAAATGCCCCAATCCGCACCTCCATTCTGTTGCCGATGTGTGTTCAGCATGCAAAATCAGGGAGGACTTTGAGTTCACGGCCAACTGTGCTACAGCTAGAGAAATGAGAGCTAACTCCTTTCCTATGTTTTTTTTATTCAAATATTTTAAATTGTTAACATTTTCCTTAACTCCGAAATAGTTAACTATAAACATTTGTGTGTATTTATCTTCATAAAATGTTTCCTGAGCATTACCCAAGTGTTTTTGATGAGACTTACTTTCTCTCACCCAAAAATCACACCTGTGAATGTATCTGTTACTTTTTCTTTCACAGGAATAGAAACAATTAAAAACAGCACCTTTGAAGATCACTGATACACATTTTATGTGACAGGAACGTAAAAATGACATGATACTGTAATACCCAAAAAGTCAAACTATTGCTTAAAGCCAAGAGCAGGTACAGAATCTTTACTTTGAGTGGAGATGCACATGAGCAGATTTCTGTAATTAACGCACACCAGGAGATATGTATATTTTACCACCCTCAGTATGCTGCATCCATGTATCCCACACACAATAGACATTTATTGTTTACACCTCACATGCAATCCACCTTTACCTGGCCGTCACACACAAGTGGCTAACGAGGGAGACACAAGCTTTTTACAACACATCTACATGAATATGTCTCTGGCCCCAAATGTACATCCAGGCTGTACACAACGCTTCCCTTCCAATTCGTCCTTGTAAATGCAGCAGCAGCATTGCTACCTACATTGACTTCGTGCTCGACTCCGTCTCCCCGAGCAATAAGTACCAGCCCCTCTGACAGCAATTACCCGATGAGTCTGGTCCCTGCATGACTAAATACTGTACCTGCTGTCATCATTATCACCGCAGAAGAATCCACAGCCATCTGGTCAGTTAGACCTGCAAGGTTTAGGTTAAGGGCTTATCTTAGTCACATTCAAGTCTTAATTTCAGAAAAAAATTCCAATTCATTACGACTTGGGTCTTAGTTTTGTGGTTCTGGCCATCATTTCTCATTTCTGGTAACACTGATCACTAGAGATGTGATGATCGTCTTTTTCAAAGATGACTGTGAAGGTCATTTTTTTTACCTTTTGCTTTCTCTTGCAAATGAGTTTAGCTAAGACTTTTGTAGTATGAAACGTATTTTTTCTTGAATGCTTGATTGTCTTCAAAGTATACTGTAGCTCCAATTGCAGATATTTTTCACGATGAAAGGATGGACCAGTTGGTTTCATTTTGCTAGCCTTTGAAATGCAACTTAAATCAATGTCATGGCCTTAACAGACCCATTTGTGGGAATTATATACACCCATGCAATTTTTAAGCAAGTGAGTGGAGCCTACATCTGTCACTCTTTCCAAAATCAATTCAGGCCCTCAGGCTGCAGTTTCCACACCAGCAGTGTCAGCCCCTGTTACCCAACCGCCCAACAGTCAATCAGACAAGTTGTTGGATTACATTGCAAGCAATGGCATCAGGCATGAAGAGCACATGACCCAATGTGAGTAGTGTGATCAGAAATACATCTGTTTGAAGAAACCTGAGTTGGTTTAATCCAGGGCTGACTTTCTACTGTTTGGGAAGCAAGTCGCCGATTATACATTTCATGTTGTGCTCCTATCTCTCTTTCTGTCACTTCTGAAAATGTGAGATGAAAGATCCCTACCCACAGCAATATGTCCCCACACATAAATGACCACAAATGTATGTTAATGCATTTAAAAAGGACCCATATGACCATTACAAAGGTTCTTGGAATGTTTTCTGATCTGCCAGTACAATGGGAATAACTATGGTCATGGTTAAAAGAAACCATGTTAGGAGTGGGGAAATTGAAGCGAGAGCAATTTCATCGCATTTGATAACTCAGATGGCGCACTATGCTGTTGAAAATAGTCATTCACACAAACCCAAAAGGTTGCTGGTCGGAAAAAGTACATCTTTGATGAGGACTGTCTCATAGGCATCTGTTCGTGTTTGCACTGAAATACGACTTCAACTGCATTCATTCAACCATCGTAGACTACGTATGGACTGCTACCTTCCAATTTCTCATTGGAAACTACATCAATACTGACAATAATGAATGATGTTCAAAGGATATTTCTTCTCATTGATGCAAAACCCGAAAGGAGCTTTAAAGACCAACTTTAAAGTGAAGACCTTTTACGACAAATGAGCAGAAGATCTCAGATGATCCATTTGTCCACTCGGTGTATCTGTCAACTGTGTTGAAGGATTCCCGGCTCATTATTTCTAGAGTTGTCAAGAAATTGAAATGTGTTTTTTCTCGTATTCGACTCATTGCTATTCTGATAGTTTTTGATTTCCCTGCTCCGTTTGATTCGGGGCTGCTCATCAAAGCTAGAAAGCCACAGTCAAATCAAACGTTTAGCAATTCATTGTGTTACAGTTAAAGCTGCGGAAACTATTTTAGAAATCTAAAAGAGAAAATCAGTCAGTTCAAGGCCTGGTTGACAGAATTTAGCAGCAAGTCTTGCGTGGAGCAAATTGGATATGAGATTGCGGGGAAACCAGGACCAAGTACCTTTCCATTAAAACCTGTCAGTGACCGGCCGTCGCAGGGAGCCGGAGAACATGTCCTCCAAACTGATTGTAATGTGAAAGATCCCCGTGTCTGTTTCGAAAATGTCTAAGTGGTCTTTGTCACCTGGTTCAATAAATGTATTGACTCTGTCTCAAGCGCTGCCAGAAATTGATTTAGCCTCAGAAATATTTAATTGGAAACTTTGTCTCTGTTAATGCTGCAAAGAGAAAGTTATATGAGGATAAATATGCACTCTGGCTCATTGGAAATGTTTCATGAGAACATAGTCAGAATGAGAGAGTTGCGTGTGTCTTTGTCTGTCAGTCTGTGTCTGTCACTCTGCTATAATCCCTGATTGAGGCCTATTATGCATTTAGGCATTGGGCTGAACATCAGACTTGAACCGGATTAAGTATTGCGAGGGATTGGTTGACGGATCCTAAATTGAATTGAGTTTTGAATTGAATTTCTCTGTTTGTAAATTTGATGAGACAAACAAACGTATGGATTTTTCAATAGGAGTCAGAGAATGAGGGACAGCAAGAACAGAAAAAAGATTAGCACCATTAATCATGCATTATACTTGATATATTTATACTCTAGTTAATAACATATAATTAGGATCAAACTGCACTTTGCCATTGATCATCCTTTTGAACAAATTGCAAAGGCTGTGTCACAATCATTCAAATGATTATGTTCAATTGTTGCTGAACCGTGCTGAAGAAATCCTTTGTGTCAGAGAGCTAAACTTCACACAGCGGAAGAGCTTCTGGGGTTCTCTCAAAGGGATATGCAAACAAACAAAATTCCTAATTAGTCGCGTAACATGCCGATCGATTTAAGTGGTTTAAATCCTGTCTGGGCAAACCTGCTTCTCGGCAGCAATTACACTCCTGCAGTTAAATGGCAGCGTGGTACGCTTCACAACCTCATCCAATTCCAAAGTTGACGTTTCATCTTTATATGCAGCACAAAATGTAAGCTCACCTCTTTTAAAGCAGGCAATTTTCTCAGCAAGTTTCCGAGAGGATATTCGATCTCAGTGAACGTGAACGGTCATTGTGGTCAATTCACCACAGGTATCGGATGCGTTGTTTAAATAGAATATTTTTTGAAATGCGTCTTGGCTGAGAGGACCACGTGTGGTTTGATTCTGCTGTTAGAGAGACAGCAAAGAGCTCACACACTATCAATGGGAGCTCCATTTAATGATCCACCTAAGTGCACATTTTTCAACGGGAACATTATAAACAAATGCTAATTAACTGAAGTCGGTCCCCACTGTACACCTGGCTCTGCTTGCAGACTTTGTGTAAAAACCTGTCTTCCACAAGCACATAACAGGTTTTAGCACCCATGGCATGTCATACTGTGAAGACTTGCGCTTTCATTACAAAGTCACAGCAAGGAATTGCCCTGCTGTGTAAAAAAGCAGACAATGCCCCACCCTCAACCAAGCTGTATTAATGTCATAGCGCATTGTAGAGGTAGTTTTCAGCTTTCTCTGCTTTGTTTTTTTTTCTGCTGCAGTATTGTTCCTCATATTTTTCTAAAAATATATATATTTTTAAATAAAAACGGAACTTGACATTTCATCTTCAAAGACTTGACCTGCTGTATGTTGTCAATATAAAAAATGCAACAAGCCAAAGCACCCCCAGTCTACATTTAAATGTCACCACCACTTTTGGTGTTAAAATGAAAATGCATTCTGGAGTCCTCTTATCAAGGTGGATCTTCAACAGGTGTCAACATGTGAGGTTGAGCAAAGTGAAGCCACTAAGAAAGTGCCTTAAACTTGCATTCTCTATACTTGCCATTAGGGGGCGACTCCTCTCGCTGCAAAATTAAGTCTGGAAAAAATGACCCTATACTCACTTGATTCATTACATCAGTAAAGATTGTAAACATAAGTTTATGGTCTCAATCGCTTTAAAGTGTTCTATAATAGAACAGTAACATCAATTTAGTAAAAACTGGTCCCATTTAGACTAAAATAGACAATAAGCAGGGTATGCTTTAGGGCAGGGCTACCTTGTGATTGACAGGTCACTTTCACTACCACAGCTGTATACAGCTTCTCAACATCGCTCGTTAACTGTCCCAAGAATGCATGACGATCAAATCAGATTCAACTTCATTGTCATTGCACAGCAACAACGAAATTAGCATATGGAACAGAGAAGGTGCTAGGAACAAGCTTTGACCAGCATGGGCACAAGAGTTTTTGAAATCTCTGCCTACTTTGCTCTCATCTCCACAACTTCTCAGAACGTGTAGTCAGATCCACCCTGAACCAAGTGGTGCAAAAAGGTGCTAAATAGTCATTTTCATAAACATACACTTAAATGCTACTATAAGTATCTATCGATACTTATGTAGCAAAACACTGTTCGGGTAGTCCTTGAACCATTCCAGACATATTTTTGGAACAATTGATGTGGAGTGAAATAATGAGCCAACCATTTTAGCACATGAAGCAAACCTCAGTGGCTCCGGTGTAGGATATAAAAGATCGATGCAACACAAGTTTCCACACTCTGGAATTAAAGCTCTGCTGTGAAACTTCATTGACGACATTTTAACCAAGCAGGCCCTCCTCAGGAAACATTATTTCCTCTTTTCTATCGGCAACCGCTGTGTGTAATGTGACATTATTCGCTGATTTTCACTGAAGCAGATTAGCAATTGCTTCGAGGCTTGCAATTTATAAAAATGGATATAGCACATCTCAAGGTTTGTCTCTCTTTAATTTTGTGACTCTGCCTGTATCATGACATTTCCATTATCAGCCCTTCAGCAGTGTATGTTTGGGTTGGGAGCCAGGAGCACTTGGTCTACAGGTATTACATGGGGCTTCTACTTATCAGGCTTTTGCAGACATGTTTTCAGTGGTGAGCAAGCCACTGATATGGGCAATGTGAAGGTACTTCATTGATGTCTGGTGATAGAGGCTTTGCTTTCCTTTTCGCTGGCAATGCAGTTTGCCAGTTAGGTGACCAAGCAAACAGTCTGCTGCGCTAGCTCCGCGATAAGTATAATGAAACCGCTGAAGAAATGAGGGGAATTTCATGGACTATTCTCTATGGCAGTTTTAAGTGAGTGAACACTGAAGCAAAGTCAGTGTTCAGTATATTCCGCAGGATGAGTCTCACGCACATATACGCTATCATTGTGCATTCAATGCACTTAAAGGGATTGTCAATTTGTGACTTATAGTACTCATTTGCCATAAATGTTATAGATCTCCTTTGCATCCATCTCAAACTGTTGGCAGTGAATCATTTGAAGACATATACTTTCTTCATGATATATTAGAGAAAACATTATTCCAGGCTACAACATATCCCCACAAAGTGCATTTAGATAATGGGTTGAGCCAAATTATAGCACTTAAAACCTGCAGAGAGAGGTGTCCGAGGCATCCTGATCAAGAACTCAAAACACTTCTACTAAAAGATCAACCTCTACCTTTAGGAAAGCTTCACTAAGTGATGTCACAAACCAGCCATGTCTCCTAACAATTAAGTTCCCATTCAACTAAAATAGAGTGTTGATTACGTTTCATGAGAAACACAAGTTTGTGGTGGATGGGTCAAAAAACACAGGGCTTCCACAGAGGAGTCTTCTGTTTGTGTGGCATGTGAACAAAGTAATTATAAACTGCAACCACTTGGTCTGGAAGGAAATATGTTTCCTCCAAAATATTAAGAGTGGCAATGTCATTTTGTGAAGACAGGGTTGCAGAAACATACAGTCTGACACAATCACACACAGTCTCACAGTAGTTCGTGAAATAGCACCACATTTGAATCTATTGATTCTTGGACATGGACACGAAAGGTCCATGTTCTTCATGCGGCTCAGAACGACTTTCTAACTAATATCATGAACACACTACTTCACAACAACGCCGAGGGATATGCGGTCTCGAACACTGGCCTCAAACACCGTTCTCGTGGTTAAGAGTTTGTTTGAAAATTGAAAATACATCAGATTTGAATTTCAAGACGTCACTAACTGCCGTTAGATTGGGTTGGACATTCAGACGTTTGCCTTCTCAATCTTTAATCAACATGCAAACACGTTCATGCATATTCATCAAATATTAAATATAATAAAATCAAAAATCTCATCTTTTCGTTGTGTATGCATTGCTGTTTGACGGCAAGCCGTTTCAAATTGGGTTGGAGCAGGGAGTGAAACAGTTTGCAGCATGTTGCAAATTATCTTTATTGTTTTCCACTTTCTTCACATGAAAAGTGATGTTTCTACAGACAACAGAAACTATTTCGCTAAATGCCTCAAGTACAGCAACAAGAAAACTAGGTCAACATTACAACAGTGAAATGTGACCTCATTGAGCACAATCCTGCACAAACTGTACACTTCTAATTTAAAAACAGACATATTTTTACAATTAAAAAATAAATACATATCTATAGTATTTCTTTTTTTATAGTATGTATCTTGAATTTTGCACTGAATTTCTGTATGTATGTGTGTGTCATTTATGCTCCAAAACACCAAGACAAATTACTTGTATTTTCAAACCTTTCTGATTCTAAGTCCTTAATTGTCTGAGTGGTCATAAAGTATTGTCTGACTGTGACATGTGTAATGTTTTCAGTCACTAGTCAGAATGTGCTCCTGATTACATATCTCGACAAAGACATTTGAAAATATACTTTGCTCTTTAATGAGAAGCAGTTTTCCATAGAGCCTTCTGCTGGATTGCATTCATGCATTCATGCCTGGTACAGACTGGAACACAAATTAGTTGTTTAAAATAATTGGCTCATCATGAGACCACTATTGTTTTTTTTGTATTTTTGAATTGGCCTGTTGCATTTGGATATTGAACAGATTTAGTTTTAGACAAAAGTTTCCATATGCCCTCTGCATTTAAAAACAGCATGCTCTAGGAAAGAAGAACTGCCCACACTGTACCCTGCTTCACACCTAATGCAATAACTGTCTTTGTGAAGCATGTTTCCCACCCACAACAGGACCCACCCACAACAGGGGGCACACTCTGGACCTAATCATCACCAAAGGTGTAAACACTCTCTGACCATTTCTGTGTTTTCTTTGAGAGTGCAATCTCCATCTAAAATAGTAATTAATCAGGAAAAAAAACACTGTTAATGTTGGGGAACAGACCCTAAAGAAAGGGAAAGGCAACCTTTTCGCAGTACAGAACATTCCAAAAAGTACATTTATGAAAAGTATCGGTTGCAGCAATACTGCCCAGGTCTTACATGGTACTGGATTGAAGCCAAAATGTGTGACATTGACATTCACAATTCACTCCTTTTTTTCCTTTTTCGTGTTTTCCTCCAGACCAGCAATGGATTTTCTTTTAAATAAAGTCCAACCCAGTTCATTTCCTGCAAGTCAGTATATTTCCTTCAATCTTACAACTGCTTTATTGCCTGCAAATACTTTCAGACCAATGTCTACATCTCACACTTTAAAATAAGGTGCTAGAAAGTTGCAGTGGAAGTTACTGTATGACGACATGAATGATCGCATTGTTTGTCCAAGGAACGTTTGTGATATATGATGGCAATCTCTACATTGCAGTTTCTAGTTATTGTGCATCGACAGCAGTCTGGTTGGTTGGCCCTGAAGTTTAATGTTGGAAGCAAAAAAATCTTACCATAGTCACTGGAGTCCGATAGTACCTTTTCACGATTTATGCACTCAGTCTACACTGATGCACTAGTGATTGGGTTATTGGGCAACTGATGAGGAAATGATTGGAGTTCAGATAGCTTGACCCTCTTGTGTAGTGTGCTCAGCCGAATGCCAAAGCTCATGAGTAGCCCACAGCCTGCTTGTATGTGTCCTTCTCTTTCTCATTCTTCTTTCGAAATTAATTCACTTGGCTACCTTCACAAACGGGTTTGAATGAACTGCTTGTGGTGTGTTGGGTAAGGATGATGGTGAATGAGAATGTTGATCCTGTGTTTGTACGAGACTGGGGTGACATGATCCGTTAACTTACTGGAAGCCTTCCCTGACTCCTTAGCCTCCGTAGCTGTCAACACGGTATTTGTGAAGAAGCAGTGTGGATTCGACGTAGTCTGCAGAATATGCATAAAGTTGCCAACACATGATCAGCAGTAATGGCAAGAGCCATTGTTGTAGTTGTATTCAGTCTTAAACTGAAATTCAAACCAAACAAAACCAAAAAAAAGCATAAACTGGTCATTTGTGGAACTGCAGTTTTTGGCACTACAGATTCGATTTATTTCTCAGCAGGTGCGCACCATTTCTCTCTCACCCACGCTGCAACATCAGCGTGGGTGAGAGAGAGACAGTGGATGATCAGAGCGGACAGATATTGGCGATTGGAGCGGAGAAAAAATTAGCAATAAAGCCGTCAAGTGGTAGTGTACAGTATAGGTCGGTTTGGTTTTGTAAACAGCACAGAGGCCAGTAAAAATAGACTGCAGTTATCAGTAACGAGGATACTAGTATTTATCATACAGGGATGTGAATAACCCGATTTTTCTATGTTGCATGTAAACATCATGTCCCGAATATGCTCAAAAGGCTCATAACCCGGATACTGATATCTATATGAACACACAACACACTCTTGTTCATAAGAGGTCCTGATGGTGCTGCTGGTCTTGTTGTTCTTTGCCACCTGGAGCACTAGAGTGTCAGTTTGACATGAGACAACAGGTTAAGATTATTACATTTTCAGACACAATAGAAACTGCAGTTTTATTTTTTTTTCATATTCATTTTAAAGTCAAGCTGTGCAGTGCACACACATTCACCCCCGACCATGTTTAAGAGAAAATAGAGGGGGGAAATAGACATTTAAAACAGGAAAAAGGTAAAGAAATAAAATGAGTCATAGAATTTCTTTTTAGGATAATGATTGTCGTAAGAAGGTTCCCCTAGGGCTCCGGTACAAAAAGGCAATTGACTAGATTTACTTAAATAAGCAGTGTTCAGGAGAGTGCAGACACAGATAAATTAAGCCCTTAGACGATGGAAGTAGAGGAAGCACATGGGAAATTTGACAGAAAAGGACAATGTAATCCCATGCACATAACTGAAAGGTATGTCACTGTGGTGCTGCGGTCAGCAAAGTAAAGTCAGCAGTGTGCAGTACATTAAATCAGCAGTTTCAAATGTTGCTTCGGTGGCTGTACGAATTTTAAGCCTTCAAACTCATGTTCATGGCCTTTTCATTTTCATTATAGCTTGTTCTATTTCTGACTGTGTTCAAGCTGATATATCATAGAAGAGAAAACGGTAGTCAGTAGTTGGGAGGTCAGAATAGGAGAGACTGTCCTCCCAAGAAAACATGTTTACGTCTTGTCCATCAAGAGTGAAGGAAGAAAAAGTTGGACGTTGTGATAGAACCACAATGTCCACAGAGGAAGAAGGTGATAGTTGTTAGGTGTGTCCCCAAGATGTCCAAGTTGTGAGATGACTGTTCGTTTCTTTTTACCTACCAACAGTAAACGTTGGTCAATTTCATATGTGATCGTTCCCTAACTAAGTAATTAGTCTAACACAAACCACAACCTTTCCCCAAACAGTCATAGGTCCAAAAAAACAAACCAAAACTAAACCAAAGAGGCATCAGATCAGAGAGCGCATACGTGTCGCTCTAAAGGGAAGTTAGTTTTTGAAAGGTGCAAAGATGCCCTAACAGATACGTTGGACATATTCCCAGCTGGCATTTAGAAAACAGAATAAAGTTGGACTAATATTCACGAGAGTCATTTATTTTAGTTTTAACATCTGCTGTCTCTGTGTGGCTTTGGAGAGAGCTTGGAGTTGTTAAAGTTATGTGTGTGTGTGTCAATGACCTTAGAAGCAGCTGTCGTCTTGTCATTCAAAATGTATTCCCCCCTTCCTGTGTGACCTAGTTTTACTGTATTCCCCTTTCCTCTTACTTCAAAATCTTATTGTACACTTTCAGTCTCTGTATTACCTCTTTTATCTCTATTACCCAGTCTCCTCCATTTTTCCAATGGGACTAGCAGCACTAGTTTTTCCCACACCCATGCACACATACATCCACCTCCGTAAAGGATTGCACAATCAAGGGCAAAGCCCCAATTCTACTCTTAAGATTAGAAATGGGCCGGGGAGGCTGTTGCAGTGCAGACACTTTCAGATTAAAGTTAAAAAGCAGAACTGCTTACAAACAGCTACACCGGAGCCTGCGGTTTATTTTCCTCTTACCTTTCAACACTGCAAACATCTCTAGCCAAGTGGGAGGATTGAAAACCACCACGCAAAATAAAATCCGCAATATAACCAAAGAAAGCTCGCATGAGAAGGAAAAAGAAAAGGCATCGTAACCCGGCAATAGGGAGATGCTGTACGTGTGATAAATTCTCTCTCCTTTTTTTCCCTCATCTGTTTTCTGTATCTGCAAGCTTTACTGTCCACCACATCAATAATTAGTTTTGTATGATTGTATCACAAGCTCAAAGAAGCCCACTAGGCAGTAGAAAAGAAAAAACACCCAAAAGTGCACATGCCTGTTTTACATTTCAGTTTTATGACTTTCGTTTTACTCTCTCACTCATTCTTTCTCTTGTGTTGGCTTTTTTTGCAGTGATAAAATGGAAGAACTCTCATAAACGACACGAGGAATCGACATGCCTGCAAGAAACGAGGTTATGGCTGCTTGGTGCACTAATTCCTGGCCACATCCGCTGCAGCCCTTTTAATTAAATTATTAGTTTCTAAATGCGGACGGAAGATTTAAGAGTGCTCTCTTTACTTGCTTCTCTGACCTAAATGGAAGAAATTGGACTGGGATTAGTTCTCGGCACAACACTCGGCGTGTGATTGGTGAAGAAATGATTCCTTCCACAGGACATTGTGGAAGCCAAGATATATCAAGCCTGAGGGAAATGAGCCGAGTATTGCAACTTTCATTTGTTCTGAATAAGACAAAATTACTATCATTTCAGGTCATAGGTCGACCAACATCACTCAATGTTTGACTGCATCTATGCCCTCATTGTCTGAATAAAGCATCTCTGTGCCTTCATTATTGTAAGTACACCTTATCTTAAATATAAGACATGTCCACCTCCACAGGTGTTGGTTTATTTTTATTCATAATACCTGGAGAAGCCGGCAGATTTGGATCGACTGGACCACTGTTGCTGTGGTGCTCTGAAAAGGTGTTGTGCAAAAAAAAGGAATTTGTGTCTAGCTACTGTATATTTATTTCTAATTGCAGAAGCTCATGTTTTGTTGGAAGTAAACCTCAAAGAAATAAAGTGCGCTTTACTTTCCTAAACACCTACAATTGGTAAAAACGTTTTTTTTGCTTCTCCATCTCAGTCACCAAAGAGATGGGGGATGTCATTTAAATGCAAATGAAATGCAAATACATTTGGGTTTCCTGTGAAAGAATGTATGAGTGGAGCTATTTTCAAAAGGAACAGGTTGTATCAGTGTTTGTTCCCTCTGTTTATAAGCTCTTTGTATGCAGACACGGTGCATTTGGTTGATTTGATTGAGCTGATGTAATACGATTGTTGCCTTGTTGTGTTGTAATTGGTAACTGTTAGCACACCAACCTAGCTGCAGCGGCAGTACCTCTGAAAAAAGACCACAGTGGATATGGAACTTTTTTTTTAGCATCATTGTGTTGAATGTCAAAAAACATACATGATACATGAGACATGGCACCTTGCACGGTAGCCCCTGTCATCAGTGTATGAATGGGTGAATGATGACATCGTGTTATTAAAAGCACTTTGATTGGTCGGAAAACTATTTACCATTGCCATTTACTCAGCAGCAGGTTATGTGGTACAATATATACAGTATATTCTACTGTGAATATAGTTTTTTATTCAATATTTCTGTTTTTCCACTGCCTTCAACAAACAACATTTCCCATAAGCCCGAGACCATCAAAGGTTCAATGTCATTGCTCAACAAAATAGTCAAGTCGAGGGGCAGGGGTTTGCTCAGACAGTAAACCCTCGGAACACGCTCAATGAGAGATTGCATTGTTTATGTGACATCATGTCTCTGGCTCTTTATACACCTTCTGGCCAGAAGTGGAAGCACTGATCGCATAAAACCTGGGACAGCATGGGTTTTTATCACTTAAAATTCTACAAAAAAAGGTTGCATAACATCAGATTTAATCATATTTTCAACATTCTTCTGGTAACCAATTGAAATAGCCTCTGAGTGATTGAATGTCTAGGAAATGGACAGCAATTTGGTATAATGGTGCTGGATCAGGGATAGAGTAAAAGGGTAAAATCCTAAAAGTAAACACAATCAAGAGGACTTCTTATTCAGTTAACAAAGTCATTTTTTTATTACTGGGGGTTAACACTTTGTCATGCAGCGTACATCGGTTCCAGGATGCTGTTCTTGTCTCACTGAACCAACGAAGTATCCTTTTAATGCCAGTGAAGGCAGAGACGATAAATGCTGGTTGATCAACTATGCCAAACACAACCGAATCTGCTATTCCTGCAGAGGAACCAAAAAGGGAAATCAGCAGGATCGGTGTTGCTGAAAGAAATGGATGGAGAGATAAAGCGCAGCCTGATTTCACCGAGCTTAGTCTAGCAGCGTTCCTCCCTCCAGCCCCAGCGTAGCTTTCCACCTTTTGAAGGTCACTTTATGGATGTGTATTGAGAAGATTAGGAATAAAAGGATGACTGTCGGGGATGTCAAACTAATCATCCAAGCCATGGGAGGTATAGTCCATAGTCTGTTTGCACTAGCGTAATTATAAGCATGTGTAATTATGCTTTTTGTCTGTGTGACTATGTTTGCCTCTTTGTGTGTGTACCTTCTCCTGAGATCCACGTGGTCTGCTCCTACTGTACAGGGGGCATGTGATGCCTTGTGTCCCAGTATTTCCTGTGTTGCAGCTGTTATGTGAACAGTGTTGCTGTTTAATTGACTGGGCTCCGTGTCTGCCCATGTTCTGGTACAGACAGCAAGGCCTCGTCCTTTGGGAGGAATGCCATCTCTGTGCAGGCAGCGTTACACCAAAGGCTTTGGCAGCCTGCTTTAACATCTTGACACAACTCCTCCAGCTAATGAACAGCATTAGAGACCTGTGGGCCAGAACATACAAACTCATGGACAAACACACACATAGGCACCCAAGACAAGTACACTTTCCCCTCCATCTTTGCGTCTTACACAATTCCATTAAGGTCTAGTGTTTTGTCGTCACATTTTTTTTGTTTTTTGCCTCTAACTTCCTCTCTATGTTAAACAAGTTTGGATGAATTTAATAAAGCATGAAAGAACTGTGGCTGCGTTGATTGTCTCATAGATATGCTATGCAAGGGGAGTTGTTCTCCTGTTCAACTGGATTTATCAAGCACACAAAGACAATCTGATTTCTTTTCTTCCCCACTAAGAATTGTAGGGATTTAAGTTATGTTATTGAATTCTCCTTCTTTCACATGTAAAACTACCCATGTCTCCTCTCATTCACTCCCTCATTTCCCCATTAGGATTCAACCTAGGTCACTTTGGCTATTAGTCAATCTGAACAACTGGTCAAGTTTGATTACTTCATTTTTTGTCAGTTCGTCGTCCTAACTTTTCCAGCCTGTTTTCCAATGTGTCAGTGTATGGGTCTGTTTTTGGATTTGCCTCGGTTGCCTGCCTTTTTATGGACTTCACTCTTTAAGTTTATTCTTCATTAACTTATTGCATCGTCCTGTGGCCACTTCATCCTTTTCTGCATTTGAAACTTGACAGTACAGATTTTGGACCCAGCATAGGGATTATTTGACCATGAACTGCATGAACTGTCTTAAAACCTCCAATACATCTGCAATGACTGAACTCCAGAGGCAAGGAAAGGGAGGAAGAGGCAAGGAAAGGGAGGAATCATTGACATTTCCCCACTGGGAGGTTTCATCTATGATGTGGCTTGTTAAAATCCAACCTACAGTTGGGTCATCAGTTGCCAGGCATTTGGCTACTCTCTTAAGGTAGCCAAATGCTTCGTCATGTCATTAGTGACGTGCATGAATGGATGATCGAGATTCCCACTGTCCCTACCAACAATCTAACCACAGCCAAGGGAACGGGCTTGGCAGAATCAGTGGGGAAAGAACACCATGTTAAACTTGACTCTACACTCGGAGACGAACAGCAGAATGAACTTGTCTCCTGGCTGAACTTCAGTGACTCCAGGCCCGACGCTCTTTGACATTGCCAGCCTCCCATTCCTCAAGTCTCTGTGGCCAAGCTCCAGTGTGGTCTTCTCTCAGTGGCTGTCCTCGAGTGTGGTCCCGTCTCCGTAGCTGTCCTGTCCGCTCACGTGTCCGTGGCTGTCTTCCTATGTGCCCCCATCTCCGTGGATGTGTCCTCCTCTGTTGTCCCGTCTCTGTGGCTGTCTTTCTGTGTGTTATGGCCAGAAAGCAGCCCTGGCCTGACCAGTTGCATCAATCCGGTCCTGAACTCCCGTTGCCTGAATCCTGATTGCCTTATTCATGTAGCCAAACGGATACAAAGCGTGTGCTCCTGTGGACCATAAAACATTTTCACCTCTACAAATACATGCTCAGAAATCTAAAATGTATAGAGATATCACACATCACCCACACATGAACAGAACAACATTTAGGAGACCCTTGTAAATCCTCTCAGTCATCTTGTTGGTTTATCTGAAAGGAGTCAACCTTTGGGGAATAGGAAATGGGAAATAAGCAAATTTTATTTCTCATTTGCAAGAAATTGAGTAAAATGTTAAACTATTTATTTAAAGGCAATAGTCTGACTTCAGACATAAATGCAGATTATTGTAATTGTCGTGTCTTGTTGAATTGAACTGGAAATGGAAAACCTCAATGAAATGCAACTGCCATTAATGATATTAAATTAATTGATTATGCATTTGAAAGATACTACAAATTACAAAGAGCTTGTCCTGGTACAGGTATTGTGTTTCGAGATTACTGTGATTGAATGTAACAGCAATGCCATTACCATTCTGAAAGCCTGTTTCTGCGTGACTGTCACACACAGAATGCTATACCCCATGTGGTGAAATGCAACAAATACATTATTATTGCTCATTTTCCTGATGATAAAGCATATGCGTGCAGAGTTGGCTGCCATTATTCCATCTTGATTGATTACAAGGTCATTGGATAATCCTTAGATGCAAGTCATTTAGCAGCTACATATTAGCAGAGCCTGTCAAACCCAGCTAATTAAGCGGTATTAAAATGGAGATGACATTACTTGGCAGGACAAAACCAATTCTGGTCCTTGTGGATTATTCTGCTGTTGGCAGGAATTGTGTTTGTGCATGAGAGAAAAAGACAGCATACTTAATATCGTAATGGAGAAAGATTCAGTTTGTGTATATTTATGTTCGTGACTATTTAGTATGTGGAATGCTTTGTCATCAACTTAACTGTACGAAAAACAATACAACAAAACAGGAAAACATTTTGATTTTTATTTAATTTTTTTCATTTCAAATATTTTTTATATGATATCAAATATATATTTTTATTATATTAAGTAAACATTTTATATATTTTATCAAATATACATTTTATTATATTACATTATATTACAGTATATGACAATATATTACATTATATTACAGTACATTACAGAAGATGGACTGTACTTGTATAGCGCTGTTCTAGTCTTTCCGACCACTCAAAGTCGGACTACATGTCATAATTCACCCATTCACACGGAGCTACCATGCAAGGTGCCACCTGCCCATCAGGACTAACTAACATTCACACACATTCACACACCCTAGGCACAGCTACGTGAGCAATTTTGTGGCTCAGTGTCTTGCCCAAGGACACATCGACATGCGGCTCTCCACTGAGCCACAGCCGACCTGAGAACAGTGACAGTATATTACATTATGTTACAGGATTCTTACTTAAACCCATGGAGCATTTGAATTATTTTCAGGGTGAGAGTTTATTTGTCTTCTTCCCCTCAGTCTGTCAGCACCTCAGGATTTGGTAAATCCGTGAGGGAGTACTTCTCCTGCTTCCTGGTCTTGTCTTGGTTCCCTTCTTTGACCTTGTCAAGTTCAGTTCGGAGTCCCTGACCGACCTCCTCAGCCTGGCGCTGAGTGACCTGCTTCTGGTTGGTTGAGGCCTGCTTTTCTTTCAGGTCCTGCAAGTCTTTAAAATACGTCTTCTCTTTCTCAGAAGTGTTGTCTTCAGGGTGCTGATCTCCTCCTCCAAACTTTTCTTCTCAGCCATCATCTGCTTTATGGCTTGCAGGTCTTCTTTGGCCTTTTCAGCTTTGGACTGTGTTTCTTTCTTAAACTGTTTCTGAAGGATGTTGCTCTTTTCTCTTTCAGCCTCAAGCTCAGTTTCATACCGCACATTGATCATATTTTAAAGTTTTGAAAGTTGTTGTTGGAGAGCTTCACTTTTATCTTTCTCAACCTGGGTCTCTGCTGGGAGAATTTCTGACTGAGCCGCTTTGAGCTCCCTCACTTCTTCGTGCAGGGTGTTGTTTTTCTCCGATAGGAGCTTATTTGTCTCCACTTGTTTCTGAAGAGAGTCTGTTTCGATCAGCTGTCTCTTCAGTTCGGTGGTAAGCTGCTTCACCTTCTGACAGCCACTGAGGGTTTCAGCACTTTGCAGCTTAGCCTTCAGCTCCTCCACCTCCTTTTCAAGAGCCTTCTTCTCCGGCTCCCTGATCTTGTCCTGGTGGTCTTCTTTAAACTGGGTGAGTTCTGTTCGGAGACTGTGACTGACCTCCTCCTCAACCTGGAGCTTAGTGACCACTGACCAGCTCTTGTTGATTGAGACCGGTTCGTCTTTCAGGTCCGCCAAGTCTTTGAAAAACGTCTTGTCTTTCTCAGTGCCGTTTTTCTGTAGGTTTTGGATCTCCTTCTTCATCTGGTGAACCAGAGCGTCCTTCTCAGCTATTAGCTGCTTTGTGGCCTCCAAGTCCTCTGACATCTTTCTGCTTTCAACCTTGAGCTCATCTTTATTGCTGAGGTTGGGCTGATGTTGAAGTTACAGCCACTCAAGTTCTTGCTGGAGAGCTGCATTTTCGTCTCTCTTAAGCTGGAGCTCTGCTGAGAACTTCTGCTGACTGATTATTTGAGACACTCTCAGGTCCTCATTGTTCTTTTCAAGCACCTTCTTCTTCTTTGTTTTGATGCTGCTTCAAACCTCAGCGGCGATGCTGAAGGTGATCAAGGTCTCTGGGTCACTGGCCCTTGTAAGCCTCTCCAGTTCATCACGCGTGGACTTCTCTTTTTTTAATAATGAACATTTCTTTCAGGCTCTTCTGACGGGCCACCTGCTCTCTAGCCTCCTCCAGTTCTTTGATGAGCTCTTTCCTTGGGTCGGACTCCGACTTTCAAAAATGAAAGAAGTGGTGACTGATTGTGTTTTCCGATGGACTTTAAAAGGACCTAACCTACGGGTGTTATGGGTAACCAGAGGTCACAGAGGCTCAGAGGAATTACTGCCCACACCATCCAAATCTCCACAAATCATAATGCAAACCTGAGTGTCAAGCAAGCTGATTGGGTGATTGTCTAAAAAAAACAGCTATGCAATCATCTTTGAACGAACCCTGTGCATGTTTGCTTGACGTGCAGTCCAAATACTTATAACACAGCTTCAAAAGAACATCAATGGTCATTGTAATAGAAAGCATTTAGAAACTTGAAAGTCCCGCGATTTACATGCAATTTGTTTAAGAAGTCTAAACTTGGAATTTGATACTTGATTTGAACTTTTCTCGATTGACTTGAGCCCTGACTTGAACTTGCGTCAAACGACTGCAGCTGACAGTGGCTAGGTCTTAAACTTAAGATGCAGATGACAGAATATGTTGTTCTGGGTAAAAATTACATTTTCTTATTCACGTGAAGGACTATTACCGGTATATCTCGCCATGCAATTTATGGGTTTCACTGCACAAATACTGTGTTTAGAAGAATTCCCTCTTTCTTTTTGGCCAATACTGTCCAAGGTGTGGAGCAGAAGAGAGCAGAATCAGGAGTCCCAGGCAGCAACCAGGAGTTACTAAGGGACACAGCCATGGCTCGACTGGATAAGGTGACCCCAAGCTGATTATTTGCAATGACAATGAGCTGTGGATTCTGGCAGTTCTGCCTCTTTGTCTCTTTTCTCTCTATTTATCATGACCAACTCTTTGCTGCCATGCGTCCTCTACCCATCATATCTCTGCCCCCACAGGCTGATGATCTACCCCCACCCACTCCATTGCTCTATTGTTTTCTGGTCCATTTATCCTTCTATGAATGAAGTGTCTGCATAAATCTTACCTCTTTCTCATAGCCTCTTGTCTTGTACTCTTATCTCCTCTGAACTTTCCTAATAATTTGGCTCTTCTTAGATTTAGTCTCTTGTCCTCTCCCCACAATCTCTCTCCTCTCCAAGACTTCTAAACTTCTCTGTCTAGACAGAACAGGTTATTAGAGACAGGAGACTTCTCAGTCTGGTTTTGGGACAAACTTTTAAAATGTCAGACCTAATTTCGACCCGACTCCTTCCACTATTCTTTCATTAGCTCACCCTCAGCCTAAACATGCAGATAGTACACAAACGGAAAGGTAGCACAATCCCGATAGCTCCTCTACTGCTTGCATTTTGCCTGGACACCTAATCTTGCGCTGTCCACCTTTGTTTTTATTTTTTGTTTTTATATGTAAATTCTGCTTCTTTCCTCTTCAATACATTCCTTTCCCTCACATCTCCCTCATTCTTTTTCAGCCTCATTTCTCTCTTTCCCCCTTTCCTTTCTATTCTTTTTATTGCTATTTTCTATTGCTCTGTCTTCATTCCTCTGTCCTGCTCTGTCATCCCTCTTTGTTTGCAGAAATAATGACGAGGAGAAGAGAGGATGAAGAGCGAGGAGATAAATGTAGTGAACGTCTCCTCTAAGATGAACCGGGACACTTTCAGTCATGATAGTATGAACGTATCCTCAGTCCTTTCTAGACACACTCATACAGTACATTTATGTCACATGTGAGGACATTGCGTTGACTTATATTCATTTCCTAAGGGTTTACCGTAACCTTAAATGTGTACAATATGAAATTGGGAGCATATCAATATCAGCAATATCAGCATGCCAACATGCTGATTGATGCCCATCTTCTGGTTGAAAATCTCATGCCAATCCGTTAACTAGTTAGTGGAGTTATTTCAATCAATCTGGATCAGGTGTCATGCTGCTAGCATGGCTAAAAGCGAACATTTATTGTTGGAGTGGTGGGATAAAAACTCTGGTCTTCACGTCTTTATGTTTACAAGCCCCAACAGCCACACCCTTACTCTCCACCTTACTTCTAACGCTAAATCTTATCATGAAGAATGCTCCAATATGAATATCATTCTTAGGAATAAAGGGCTGCTCGCATGCTTCTCTCTACTTCTGTCACTGAATTTTGAGGCTGTGTCTCCTGCAGAGGAGAAGTGTGAATGTCTAAAGTACAATAGGATATGACTTTGAGCTTTGCTAATGAAGGGAATTGTGCTACTTTACATCTCTTCTCTACTTTTAAATGGCCTGTTGATCAGAACACTTTCTTTTGAGTCTTCTAATGCATTCTTGAACTTAAATTATACAAGGATCCACAAAACACATTGAATCCAAGGGATCAGATGTTGAAATAAGAACACAAACATCTAATTAAAGACTCATGGTTGATTTGTAGGACATAACTCATGTAACCTTTCAATAGTAACTTGTCACATTGTACCATAAGGTATCTAAGTTGACTGAAATCACACTATTTTCTCAGGGCACTTGAACATGCTGGTCCTGGTGTTTTAGCTATATGACTAACAACAGCAGCATGGCTTTTGATGAACAGAATCGGTTAAGGACGCGTCATTCCCCAGTTTCTGTTTGTCTACTCAGCAGCAGTAGGCCGGAGTGCTGTCACTAATCTCATCTCAAAATCCGTTCATATGAGAAGGGTTGCTGGGCTGCACACACATTCGCATTGAAACTTTTCTGTGACTTCCAACCACAAAATTGTATTATTTGCATGTTTAGCTTGCTGGGATTTGCACAGCAGGCTATCTTGGTTACAGTAGCAATTAATTGGAATAATTTATTTAATGTGTGCCAATTGACAACTGTCTCCATCTTCCCTATCAGTAGAGCCATATTTAATGGACCTCCTCGGGAACCTTTTTTTATAAATTACAGTATATCAGCTGTTTTTTAGGAAGCTATTAATAAACCATGAGAAGACCTTTTAGTCAATTTGAAAATGAAGGTTGCAGATTACTGATTGTGCTGGATCCTTTTGATACGATGCCAGCATTCAAAATGCTATCTACTGAATGGTGGATTGAATTCCTTGGTGGATTGAATTCCTTGGATTGAATATGCCTTGCTTTGATCTTAATTATCTTAACTTTTTAACTTGAATCTTATATAAAAACATGATCTGACTCAGTCATCTGACTCAGTCATCTGTCTTGGACGCAGATGGGTGGCTATGCAGGTTTACTTCATTCCTATGTGTATCCAGCGGTGCACTCATTTAATCTGAGCAGACAGTGGTACACTTGGGCAATTATAGCCACTTAGGAGCAGACAGTTCAAACTAAGCGAGAAGCCTGCAGGTAGAGTTGTGTTGGATAATCTACAGCATTTATTTTTCATTTTTCTGCAGGAAGGAGAGGACAATATCATTAATATACTAAGGCATTTTTCTGTAGCTCGTTTCTTTTTCACATAATTGTAATCATTTGAATTGTATCGCTGCAGATTTTACATCAGCTGTTTGATAGCACAAGTTTACATCTTACTGAATGTTGAGAAAGCAGTAACCAAGTTTTTTTTCGTGATGATAAAATCAAATCATCACAAGGGTCAAAATAAATACGCTCCCTTTCAGTTCCTAAAGGAACATGTCATGCTCCTGTATCTGTTGGTGGGACAATGTCAAATGATCTCTTCTCTGATTAATAATTGGGTTATGGTTGCATAATATACAAGAAGCCAGATTCAAGTGTCTCTGGTATTTATAATTTGGCCAGTGGAGCAGGGAGTGTTACCTCTCCTAAAAGTCTTTAGTGCCAAACATGTTTCAGTTACTACACATTTATTGCACATGAGAAAGTCTTATTGACAGGTGGGGTGGATTAAAAACGATATAAAAAAATAAAAAAGCATATGCTTTTAATTGCTTTTGTCAACTCCGAGAATGTTGAAGATTCTGCAAAACTCCATATTATGTTAAATGACGCCCATCTATCAACCTGATCTCCACATCCTTACTTTCTGCATCTCTGCATGAAGCTCTACTTCCTTCCTACAGAACTTTGACACTGTACGTAAATCATGTGGTGAGTTTGAGTTGTATAGAGTTCAATATGGATGTGTGGCTTGGATTTGAATTTCTCAATAAAACTAGATGACAAGAAAAGATTTTGATCATTTCATTATGTAAAAGCAGTACAATGCTAAATTTGTATACTCTATTAAAGATGTTTAGCTTCAATTGCTTGAAAGATTTTTGAGCAAAGAGAAACTGTTGAATTGAGATGTTTTGTCAACACGTTCTCACTTCTAACTCGACAAATACCGGCATTTGGTCAGTCGCCCTGAGCTTCAAACTATGACGCTCTAGGTCTGGCATCAGGACGATGAGTCGGTTTCCACTCGTTACATGCATAGTGTCTATTTAAAATTTACTTTTGTCTAGACAGGAAGTTAGTTTTAGGCAACAAAACCACAAAATTAGATTTAGGAAAAGAGCTTGGTTGCCGTTAACTTGACTGACTAACCAATATAACTACCAAATAACTAATGAGTCACGTGACTCGCGACTCGCATGACAAGATGTCAAGATTGATTTTCAGTTTTGCACAGTACACAACCGACAGTTTCCTGGATGAACGTCCTGTTAGTTTGACCACCAATGTGAAGACTCTCTCACTCTTTATACTTCATCAGTGTCACTGAGCATCCGGCGTAATGACGTAGATCGATTTCAATTGTAGTTAGTTGTAAGCATTGGGAATGAGCACAGGTTGTTTCTGTGGATTTCTAATGAGAGCTTAATTATTTAGGTTTAAACTGAATATGCTCAAATGGAACCCCTTTAACAGCTCAATTTCAGATGGTCTACCATCTGTGGTTCATCTCACTTGTTAAAACCACATTCTCCACTCACATTCACTTACTCCTGGAAATATTATCAGTTAGCTGTAATTTTATGTGTACTTTATGGTGCTATATTGATGACACTTTGAGTACATTTTTCAGATGGCATCTTTTAACTACCAGGTTTTAAAACTCATGCAGTATGTCAAGCCTGCCATTAAAAGAACGAAGGGTGAGGCTGTCTTTTTTTCTCTCCTGCTCAGGCTGTGCCCAGTCAATCTCTTTCTCTCTCTCTCTGTCATTGCTGGTTCTATCTTTCTTCCTCTTTTCTCTATTCATTGATCATACTCCATGTCTGTCTCTCTGTAATTTCTTCTCCCTCCTTATTAGTAAAGGTTAAACGAGCGGGACCTTTTTTCCACTCTGCTGGGCAAATTCAAAAAGATTTTAATACCAGCTCAAATCGGTCTTGCTCTTGATCATTCTCTCTGTCTCTTCTGACACTCTGTTGCAGTATCGCAACAAGTGCTCTTTCATAAATGAAACAATCGGCCAATGAATTCCAAAATGATCCATACGAGCAACAACAGATATTTTCATGTTTTATTGTTTGTTCTTTTTAAAAAACAAGTTTCATCTTTGTCTCTTCACAGGTCCATTGTTTCTGCCCACCAGATGTCTTCCCACATGTCAGTGTCTTCCTGCGCACTCCAGCAGCTGTGTCCAATACGTCGTAAGCTCCTGTGTGTCTCTCTGGTGGGTATTTAGCTGCTGAAACTTGATTTTTCATGACATCACTCAAACTGTTAACTGGTCGTGCTCCGACACATTCTCAGTCCCACCTCATCAAATACCGCCGATTGGTCAGTGCCCATTGGCGTCAGAGATTGATGCACTAGGTACTTCTCTAGCGTTAGTTTTCAATGTGTCGAAACGGCATACAGCATCGTGTCCTTTCAAAATAAACACTTTTAAGCAACAAAAGCACTTTGTCATGGTTAGGGGAATAGAGCTCAAGTTTACTTTTTAGTCACACACGTTACTAGCAAGTGACAAACAAGTCACATGACTAGCCGTGACTCACGTGAAAAATGACAAACAAAGTTGTAAGCAGGATTAAAAACACGAATGAACCCTCGTGGCATTTTCTTGATGGGCCAATAGGAGCAAAGCGATCATGGGCCCAAGAAGGCTTTTCTTCTTCAGCCATGCTTGGTTTGGCAGTAGCATGCCAACCTCGCCTTCTTTCACAATGTATCTAGTTTGACTGCAGTTGAGTGTTCTTATCATTGACATGTCGTAATTTCAAGGAGTTTTATTGTTGGATGAAATTTATCATGCTGTGATGTGAACCTGGTCATTGGATACATATTTTACGTTTTTTGTAAGTAAGCTTGGGGTTTAGTCCGTAGCATATTATACATCTGCTTGGGGAATATAGATTGGCAGAATTTGCATCAAAATGGTTTGATGGTTTCTAAAGCTCCCGTGTTGCAGGGTGACTGCGTAAGGTTGTCAGGATCTTTTGAAAAATCGACAATAACATTGAAGAACAAAATCTGTTTTTTTATTATTTTCTTCCTGTGAGTGCACAAGTCCGAGTTATGTTTTGGCAAATTTTGTTAATGATTTGGAAATGGAATCAAATTACAAGAAGACTGAATGGATTGAAGGAAGAACGAAGACTCAATGTTGAATAGTAAATAATGAAATAAAGGTGAGCTTTGGCTGCCTTTGTGTGCTGTTTATTTGTCAAGCTGAGATGAAAAGTATTGAGCGGACAGCTTTGTGCAGAGTGAGACAGGCATCAACACATTAGGCCTCCCCCACTGTGGAGGGATGCTGTTTTTTCTAACCCTGGCTATTTTATTCTGAAAATGAACAAATTGCCAGAGGGTGGAAATGAATGTGTCCTTTATCTGTATATCATGTATCCTGTGCAGGATTGCAGGGGACAGGAGCCCATTCCAGCAGGCACTTGGCGAGATGCAGAGTACAAGCTATATTACAGGGCTAACAAACATACAGTAAAGCAACCCTGTCTCCTACTAAATGTATTTCCCATACAATTAAAATGCACTCTGTTACATTTTGAGAGAAACTTATTTTCTTCCAGACCGAACTGTCGTGGTTTTAAACTGTTTTTTTCAAACACCTGCTAAATGAACAAAACAAAACAAATACAAAATAATTACTATGAGGTGTAAACTACTCAGTTAGGTTGAGTAAAAACATCATGGTTTAGCTTTACGACTACGAAATTGAAAAAAATACAATACAAAGACGCAACAGAAGTAACTGCTTAGGTTTAGGCCGCAAGACAGGGCTGATTAAGAACGTATACATTCACCGATTTCTTCTTCAGACTTTCTGGCGCTTCCGCTCATGGTCACCGAAGACCCCCAAGCTGAACCGTGGCATTTTGTCTGGAATAAATTGTGAAAATTCATCTGCCCACGACAGATTGAATCTTGGATTGAACTGGACTTGCTGAAGTATTGTAAATCAGCTGAATCGTACGTGTTCTGGCATGCATGCTCTTGTCAGACCAAATATTCGTTGGTCAGACAATTGCTGGTGTTACTGCCCTAAGGAGAAAAGCGCTTCCTAATCCATTATTTTCTGGGGTGGGAGGGGCATGCTTGTGATAACAAGAGAGAGAGATGCTCCCTCCCTTGGAGAGCGTGCACACACTCACACACATTAGGTCCTTCTCTCTGTCCTTGTCTCCGGCCTCAGTCCTGACAATTGTGCTACAATAATGCATAAAGTTGGGGGTTCGTGGGTGATGTTTGGGTGGTTGATTATTTTGGCGGGTTAGGCTGGTGCTGATTGTTTTGAGTATGAACACACAATAATTAGCATATTTCAATATGTTTGGTCTAATCTAATTGCTTTGTTTGAAATACAACTGCAGGGGCATCTACTTGCGACAGCTTGGATGGCTCATTCTAATTAAGGAAATCATATGAATATGGGCAGGTGCAAACTGTTCTGTTTGAGGCTGTTGCTATCAGTTAAGTATGGAGTTGAAGTAATTCAAAATGCTGCAAATAGCCTCTGGTGTTTATTTACAAATCATATGGGTAGAGTGCACTCAGTGCTCAGTGGCCGATTTAATAAATCTAGGTTTTCTTTCCTCCATCTACATTGGTTGAAGAGTAGGTACATTTTCAGTCGACCAAAATTGTGTGCGGTTGACCACGGTCCTAATCCCTATATCACAGATCAAACATCAAGGGGCTTCACAATCTGTACAGCAAACAACATCCTCTATCAAAAGACCTTCGACTCGGATTACGAACAACTCCCAGGCTTTGATCTTGTCCTTCATCATTCTCTCGGCAACAAGCTGCCAGTCGACCACCGTTCATTGTAGAGAGGGTGAGAAGGGTTTTCCAAGATGGCTTTAATCTTGTCCCTCTTCTTCCTTTACGCCGCTGCCTCCACCACATTGTCCATTCCCAAACTGATCACCTAGCTTGCCTTTCTTAACAGCCTGTTGAGACTGCTGGCCTCCAAGCCTTGATGGCTTTACTGTAGCACACCAATGTTGTGGTGGAACAGAGCACTGGCTACTACAGACTACTGAGAGAAGATCTGCAGGAGCCGGTTGCTCACACTGAAGAATCTGAGTCTCCAGGAAAACACTGCTCTGTGCCTTACTGAAGAGGGCTTCAGTGATGTGAGTCCATTCCAGTTTTTTATTGATATGGACCCCGAAGTACTTTTATTAGTCTACCTTCTTTACTTCCTCTCCCCGGAAGACAACCAGAACAGGGGGCCTCCCGTTCCTCTGGTAGTCCACCACAAGCTCATTGGCTTTGCTGATATTGAGCTTCAGGTGATTGTAGCTGCACCAGACTGTATGACAAAGCTGTCTCTGTCCTCTGTACTCCAAAGTTACTCTGCTTCTCACTTAAATAATTCATTGTAATCCGTCCCACCAACCACCCATTATCTGTCACCGCTTATCCTATTCAGGGTCATGGGGGGTTGGAGCCAATCCCAGCTGACATTCGGCAAAGGCAGGCAGGGTACACTTTCAGGTCGCCTATATCACATAGAGAAAACTTTCCATTTCACCAAAAAATAAACGATATACCTTATTAATGGACAGACATGGGAGTAGACTGCAACTTGTCTTACCGCAAGGTGATAATTCAAATTTTTGTGTTCTTCCTTTTTTTCCTGTGAAACATCATTGATTCCATCCTTCTCTTGTTCTAAAATGTCCTCTTCATTTGATCGTACTCCCTCATCTGGTTCTTCTTGCTGCCTCTGAAGAGCAAAGGACAGTACGCAGTAGAATAACTCTGCACTTCTGGCACAGGTATGTAATTTGGATGAAAGCAGTGCCTGACTTGTATTTCAATATATATATATATACTGTATATATATATTTTAACTTCATGCATTGAATGCTTTTCGTTGTGATGCCACTTCAGGACATGTGACAGACGATCACCTCTGCAGCCACCCACACACTACTTCCACTGTTAGAAAAGCTTGTCTCTGTGTTTGTTTGCGTGTGACTGGGAGGCCACATGCATGCATGCTAGGCACAGACTGATTCACAAGGTTATGCTCAGTTTTTTGTCTGGTTTTGCTTCTGCTTTTCAAGAGAGTTCTTCATTTGGATCAGAGTGATCAATAGAAAGGTTTACGTCCACAATGACCAATTTCATGAACTTTGTCGCTCAACAGATTCACTTCCTGTTTTGCTCCTGGTCGCAAGAGACGCTCAAAGACAAATAAGGCACTGAAGTACTGCAGCTGATGATTATGAGCTGCACTTATACAAAGTGATAAAATAATAACACAGAGGCTCCGTATTCCGAACCAAGACAGCATACTCTTTATTGCTTCCACCTTATCAATGGCAGCAGTGGCGCATTACAGCTTCGCTCTTTCCGTTGTTACCTTTCACAATAAAAGCACTTGGCATAAACACTCCATCACCGCTTACCAGAGGAAACAGTACTGCTAACACTTATCTCTGCAAGGATATAACCTTTTGTAAGCAACAGTTTGACATGTGAAGGTGGATATATATGAATGTGTAAAGAGCTGATCTTGATTACTTGTCCTGGTTGGATATTAACATGTATGGTGCAATAATTCACTCATTTGGTCTTATGGCTTCTTTTCACATCCTCCACTGCCTTGCAGTGACATTTTCAAAATATTAAAGGTTTTTGAATTCATAAAAAAAATCAGTTCCATGTTCTGTCATCTTATTCCATTACTCTTCCCAATGTCTTTGCAATGGTATCGTTTCAGTATTGGCATAGAGATATTAAGGCAGATATTGTAAAGAAGTCATAATTATGGTATTGCCACAACTCTAATTACCACTGCACACCAAAAAAAAGGTTGCATCTACTTTAATTAATCGCTGATTCAATGCACCATCCGGCAAGCTAAGACACCCAAAATCGAACAAACTATAGTTGCTCCCTCTATTGACTGCTCCATTGATGGAGTGCAAAGGCTCATGGGACTCTGTTATGGACTGTTCCTGTTTTAGTTTAAGTGTGTTTTGATGATGTTCTGTTCTTGCTTTGGGTTTGCATTTGTGTGACATGCAGTGTTAGTGTTTGTGTTGTTAGTTTAGTGCTCATGTTATTTTATAAGGTGGTGACCATGATCAAGACATGTGTGGAGATTGATGACGTGTGGCCAGTGTGTGATTATCACACTCAGCTTCTTGAGCAATTTCTTTCATGCAGCGTGACACAATACCCTTGATAATGCGTTATGTTGACCAGGTGCATGCTGGTCAACATAATTATGATAATTTACTGAGAAACTGAAACCTACTGTGTTGTGACATGGGGCCTTCTTGCTGTTTGTGACAATCCCTAATCTAACTGCAGAGCAGAGTTCAGCTGCATGCTTGAGAAGTGCAGTGGGACAGAGAGACTGAGTGGACTGCTCATATTATGCATTGTCAATGAATGAGAAGAGAAGTTGAAACTACATCTGATTGTGGTGGACAAACTGACTGATTGATGTTACTCACTGTACGGAGAAGGACGTCAACAACCACAGCATAGTCTGGTTATATATGTGTGTGTGTGTGTGTGTGTGCTACACCGTGTGTAAAAACTGTGCCGCTCTCATTCATTGCGTAATGTGTATGTGTGGGCTGTAGCTGCTGTCGAGTTTATATTTTGTCTACCTCTCCGTACTGTCAGTCAGTATACAGCTACTTCATTTATGCAGTCTACTATTGCATACTGCATCAGACACAGTGTCCATCTCGGCAACGCTTTTCTTGAAATGTGTGACCTACCATCGGTCCCTCCAGTTGCCACATCAAAATTGCCACCATGTCCAGCAGAGAATTGCAGTCCCACTCAAATACTGCAATTTATCTCTATTTTTTATTAATTATTTTACAAACTGTGCCCTTCTGAAAGATTCAATCTTTTCCCTTAAGCAAAAACGTCAGTACGACTTAATGGACCTATTTCTTGCTGCACTACACAAATCACCTGTGAACTTGCAATTTACCAGCTCCGCATTTCATAATTGGTAAAAAAACAGCCACTAATCCATGTCAAATTATGCTAGCTAATTCATAGTGCAATATCTCAGAGACGTTTCAATTTTTACAAATCATTAGACATCCCAAAACTAGGTAAATATGACTAAACAAAATAACCTAAGCCTACTCCTTCTCCTGCCTCTTTTTTTATCCATCTTGCCAGATGTTTCCTCTCTCCGTGTTCATCTTAAATGCATATCATATGAAGCCTCAGCAGCTCCGTTACGAGTATATCATGTCCGGGGCAGCATTGTAAGTGAGAACTAAAGAGGCTAACCTTCAGGTAGAAATATCTGGTTTCATACCTGCCTCAGAAAACAGCACATCGGCTGCAAGGTTGACATGTGCTTTGGTGGTGAGAATTTTAAGTAGGGTAAATAATTCATACGGTACAGAATCTTGCATCCTGTTTCAGAATAATTCTTTTCTTTTCTTTCTTAATGACATTCTTCGGCGTATTGTTTAATTGTGAAGCTGCCTGAGGGCTATATTGTATTTCAATTTCAAGTACTTTTTTTTTTCTTGTGGTTTTTGCAATTGCAAAGGTGAAGGATCGGCGTAATCAATTTCATCTAATTAAATTCAAGACTGATTTATTGTTCGTAGACTTGCAGACATTGCAATAAGGAGATAATGATCGAAAGGAAATTGCTACTTGTTGCTGCTCTCAACCGAGACCTTTTATGTTGCAAAATGTGTTAAAGCACCAAATACAATCTAGATACACTGTTCACTGTCTAAAGGAAATGTAGTGGGAGACAGAATAGCAATAATGAAATTATGTCAACCACAGATGGTAGCTGGCATGGAAAACATTCAAATCAACAGCATTCACACTTTATGAATTAAATAAATAAATTGCTCACGAGGCTGGTTGGCACTGTTAGTCTTTCACACATTTATAAGTCCAAGACTAATTCATTCATCACACCTGGTGGAGATCTGCACTCTACTGAGTGCTCTTTTCAAATTGGTCAATAAACTGGTGCCATTTTAGATAAACATTGGCCCCGAGTACCTCTTCTGCCAAACGTCTTGCGACTTCCTTACCGTTATTTCAACGTGCCAATGAATGAATGGATGCTCCACACCGTGTTGAAAGGGTCATGGCAAGATGATGGTGTCCATTTGCCAGTTCATATTCTTTGTCCATGTCACTGTCGGGTAATTTCAAGGGCCGCAACAACAAAGGAGGAGAGATTTCTCCGCATCATTCACTGACTGTGAAAACCCAAAGCCTGCTTGATAAAGGATGTCTATCTGGATGCTTTAGGATTTAAATCCTCCAAAATTCCCAGTGTAGGAGATCACAAAAAGCCTAATTTTTTGGCACGTCTTGCTTCCATCTGTGAGTGTCTTGCCATGATACGATATGACACAAAATTCATTCCTGCAGAGTATGTGTGTGTGAAAATAATTGTATTTGATTAATATTGCCTTTTATCTGCCTCCACAGCTGTGCTGCCTTTGATAAAGCAGTGAGGCCTTCTGAATGCGTAATTGTCCACTGCCACTGAGGAATAGACAACTTTGAGTCAAATCGGGATCGAGGAAGCTTTCTCACAATAAGCACATATCCCTTTGTTACCAAAGCAGATATTCTTTTATTTCTTCCAAGCATCATGTGAATATTGTTTGACTTTCAGCTCCTTCGGTCCATTATTCCAAATGTTTAGAGGAGAAAGGTCACCATTAGATTAAGTACTCCAGGATATCTGCATCAGGTGGCAAACTTTTAAATGCCACCTACAATTGGACATAAGTTGAAATCCAGAATGAAGATGTAATGTCAAGATTTATTTACGCAGCCCTTCACCACACTGACTTTCAACACCAGCTTCCTCGCGACAGCCTGATTATAATAAGGTCTGATGACAGAGTTGGCTGTCCACGACACTGCAGCCATTCTGACATGGGAATACTTGTGGAGAACTTCTGTCTTGTGCACTTTTTTCATAACACGTGTTTACACGGTGACATTATGGGGATTCCCCTCCCATTGGTGATAAAAGGGTCCTCACAAAGTTTACCTTTTTTTAAGGTTATGGCTTTATTTCAGGTTGAAGTTCCACATTTGCTAAATAAGTATTAAGCTGGACTCAGGACACATTATCTTAGCTTAGCTCTGTCGAAAGCCTACCTACCAATAGTACCAAAAGGTTTGACACATTAACACGTCATACCTCATTTGTTTGTCTTGTAAAAGCGCAGTGATTTCTTGGAATATTGTCATCACTGTGAGTTTGCTGTGTGTGTGTCTGTGTGTATTATTTCTGGTTTTCTCCCACATACTAGAAACAGTTGCAAGGTGTCGGTAAACTAGGAAATACTACACTGCCTATGGGTGTAAATGTAAGTGTTAATGTGGTGTGTCAGCTAAATTTGAAATCTGTGATATTTCTTTCCAACCCGTCTGGTAGCAGTTGAGTTAAGTGCCTTGCTCAAGGACACCTTAAAGGCCCACATTTAATCTAAACCTCTGTGGACTCCTGTATTCAGATATTTTTATCACACTGAATGTGATGTCATCCCCGATGACTTAGAGTTTCCACTGTACGCACTGTACTATATATTTTGAATTGCCCTTTCAATACATGTTAATTGGTTGGCAATTTGACTCTGGGTGACCCTGTGATTTACGCTGACATTCTGGTTTGACTCCTGGTGGGCCTTAGTTCCCAAAAGGTTGTTAGTAATTCATCACTGGCCACCAGAAATGTGAATGAAAAGGGTTGAGGTGAAAAATATTGTCCTTTGAGGCACTCCAGAGATAATATGACGTTCATTTTTATTCAAGTCGCTCTGCGGATGAGGCTGCCTGCTAAACTGGCCAAAGTTTAAATGCAAAACCTGACCTGGTACCTGATACAACAGAGGGGAAGAAAAGACAGGTATAAACTGAAGAGAAGGACCAAACATAGGTACACAGGTAAACAATTGTGTTCACTAATTACATTTAAACATGTTTTGTACCATTTGCAATATGTTCTGCAGTTGAATAATATCTGAGTGCCTTCAAGTGCATGCTTCAAATGTTTCACTCCTTTTAGTGGAGTTACACGATGGGGGACACAACATCCCTGGTGATTTTAAAACCACTTACCAACTTGTGCACACAGAGTGTATAACTTAGCCATTAATATCTCAGGATGTTGCCTCAGGTTTCATAGCATTTGTCTTGATCAGAATCGACAGATGTCTGAGACAGAAATAGACAGATGGGAAGACAAAGACAAGGATTAGCAGCAAACTCTGAGGACAAGTTAAGATGATGAGTGTGATCCTCCTCCTTCCCATAGTTGGTTGTTTGTCATAATGAGCCTTCCCTTTATAGAGGAAAAATAAAGTATAACAGATTGGGAGAGATAGAGAGTAGTGAAAGCAGGGAGACGGATGGGGAAAAATAGAAAATCACAGAGTGTACGCAGGGACTGACATCATACATAGGGGAAATAATTGTTTCGGTCTAACTGGCTGTTGTAGTGTTTGTGTAAGAAGAGCATTTTCCCTCGAGGTCTCAGCTGGATATACCACGTTGCATGCAGGCAGGCCAATTGGCCAATTGGACTGTGACAGAACACTGGAGTTTTTGACTGAGTCAGTGGACAGCATCAGCTGCAGCAGCGGTGCTGGTGTCCTTCTTTTAACCCCCATCTATCGTGGGTTTTCTCTCCTGGTGTCTGCTGCAGTCTTCGCCTGTTCTCACAGACAAACAGCACCGCATCTCTGGACAACATGCAGAGTGAAGCAGCCAATGTTCCCCTTAAACACAAACTCCTTCACATTCATCCTCTCAGGCCTCCAACTCTGGAACGTGGGCAGAGATTGCTAAACAATGGCCCCTGAATAACTGTTCCATTAGACATTCAGACAGCTCCACTGTAATTGGAAAATGCCTCTAATGAGTGAGGCTGAAAGCCTGACCATAGCCCACCAAGCTTGAAGCCTGGGAGTTTGTATTGTTCTTTTCTCTCAGAAGGGTTTAGATACATTTATATATATACATATATATTATATATATATACATATATATACATTATAATATACATTTACTCTGTATATGTACTGAACTCCTGTCAGTATATTGCAGTGGAATTTCCCTTCTCATCACAAAGTGCTACGGCAACATGCTACAAAGGATTGAAGCACATTAAAAGTGAGTTTGATTACCGGTAACTGTATTATCCCAACAGCTTTTGCAGTATAGGTACAGAAAAAAAAACATTTGCACATACATTTCTTTTTAAATACAATTGCAGCACACAACATACACACCATTGAAACATGACAGATATGATCTTCTTTTTTTATCTGTACTTTGTTTAATTTAAGTTGAAAAGGTGATTAGTGCCGAGCAAGGGTTGCAAGAAAATCAGGATCACTGACGGACAAAAGTTGTTTCCCTCCACAGTGGGTCCAATTATGCTCATACGTAGTTGGAGTGGGAGGAGACAAGTGGCTCTTAATTGGTGGCATTTTTACTCAGTTTGTCTTCCTGTGACCTACCATACTGTCATTGCTCTGCCTTTTTCTTCGCTGCCAAACGAAGCTCGGCGTAAATTCATCCCTGAAGACTATCTTTTTGCGTATTATGTCGCCGCTGTCAAACTTGAAATCTTTAGGCGAAATCGTTGCGCCCTCCTCCACCCCATGCACCTCCAGTCATCATTCAGTGCCATGCAGGTTCGGCTCATCAGAATTCCACTCCTCATCTTGTCCAGATCTGCAGCATTCTCTTCATCTCATCACCACCAGTGTCTGGACTCCATAGCGGGATTTCCTATTGTACTTACAGCTTCACCCCCCCCCCCCCCCTTAAAATATATGATGTAATGATGGGGTGTTATTGCCAAAGAGTATTCACATTTCTCACCCTGTTGTCAATGAAAATATTCTTTGATTCAAAATGGAGTTTCTTCTGATTGCAATGCTGTAAGTAAGACACCAACTATGTTTCCTTGATCACAAAACAGAATTTCCTCCTGTCCATGATCACCTTTCTTTCTCCTTTCTTCCACAGCAGAGCAGCGGCAGTCTTCTGCTGTCTATTACACAGCAGCCTCTCCACATTCAACAAAGAGCGAGGTCACAACCTGTCTGAGCTTCGTTCTGACTGGCAGGCATGATGGCCCTGCTGGGTTTCCCTTGGCAGGAGAGCTCTGCATTTAATCTGGCTTTGATAAAGCAGGGCTGGGAAAATACAATTTCTGACCCAAATAAGACGCAAGCGGCAAAAGATAGCAAAGCAATAGCAAAGCAATAACGGCGCCGTGACACTGACCCCTCTGTGTTAAGAGACCAAGGAGTGCTTCTTCAGTGTTTTGACAGTATTGACCTGTTGTCTGTTGCACTCTATTTATTTATTTATTGTAGAAATACATCCCACTGCAACTAAATCTGTTCCAATAATTCCTCTTGACAAATTCAATGAATCAGAGTGGGGTTACGTTAAAATACCTGTCGCACATTTAATTGAGTAGTCTCATGCATACTTGCTCAGGATAGTGAAGAATCAGTTGATGACTCGTGCACAATGACTCAATGTCTTTAAAACAATTGAGCTTGAAGTTTTTCAGGGTTTTATCTACGCTCAAGCTGACCGGGCATTGTATTGTTTAGGCTATACCTTTGTTATTAATGCATCATTCTGTAAAACCCTGTTCAATGACAGGATTATTAACAAGATGTTTAACAATATTGTCATTATTCTTACACTATACACACACATGGTGACAGTACAGTTATGGTTATAAAATCCTAAAATCAAACATTTTCTTACAGTGCATTTATTTTACAACAGTGATTTGTCACTGTTTCGGAAGGCAGAGAAAAATGATGTTATTCCAACCTGATCTCGTGAATACAAAAGTATTCACGAGATCATTGTACGTTGTATGTACATATTCAAAGCCCAACCATGAAGTGTCTTCTAAACCTATCTAAGAGGTTTTGTTGCCAAAAGTTAAATTGTTCCCACTTCTAGTTGTCGTCGTAGAGAGCAGCATGGATGAACACTGTATTGTGGCGTTTCGAGGACTGGTTGCAATCATTTTACTCATTGATTTCTTACTTTTAATTCAAAACCAAACCACATTCCGGAACTAAACTATGTAAATGTTGCTGATTCATCATTACTTTTTTTTTTTTAACAAATTAGGCATTCACAGTACTGAGCAGCAGCGGTGTCAGTATAGCAGCAGTGTGTGCAAGCTGAAATGTTGGGTATCACAAGCAGAGCAGAGGTGAACTGTGCCAACTGTGAACGTGTGAAGTGAGGTGTTTGATGTTCCACTTGTAACTCTGGTTGTTGGAAGTGGTTTACCCTGCTCCGACTGAGAAATGTCAGCGAGACAGAATCCTGCACATTCATCATTCATCAGAAACCTGCACATTTCATTCTGGTGATGTCCTACAGATAGGGAGGTGAAAGGAATGCATCTCCTGGCCTGCTCTCAACTAGAAAGTGATATACAACTCTCATTACTAATCAGACACACTTCTAAATCATTATGATTTTTTAAGGACGGAGCTGTGTAAAAACATTTGCGAGACGATGATTTATTACAGCCTTGCTCACAAAACACACACACACACACACGGCTGCTTGAAGCGCTAATAGAAACAAACCAAACATGACGACCTCGACAGCGTAACGATTGGGCACAGATTCAGTGCCTTTCAGCAGCCATAAAGTACCTCCATTTTCATTAACCCTGAACTGAACCTAGAGAATGAGAAAGGGGCTTTATTGTGACAGGTGGGTGGACAGGAAAATGTACCTTTTCAATGTTTTATGGGGCTATGTTTCTCCCAAATATCCATTCAAGTCATTCATAACTTCTACGACAGCAAAGATGACTTTTCTTGTGTGGGATGGGCTAATCGTAGCCCACACAGACATGTACAGATGCAGAAATTAGAGAAAAAACTTCAACACCTAATCTATAACCAGAGTTCATTATCTGTCCCCTCGCGATGACACTCCAGTTAACTATTCCATTAAACACAAGTGGGCCTGCAAAATCCACTGATTTATTCATAACCCAGGATCACTGAGGCACAGTTAAAAACCTGCTATGAGCATTTCTTTCCCCAAACCACATCGTGAACATACTTAGTCAAACTCTCCATGGCAGAAGAGGGTATTTCAACATCGCAGCACTGTGCAAGTTATTATCCCAACTCAGTGCTAATCATATAAACTATCTGGCTGCATGCATGTAACAAAGGATTAATAAGAGTATGAACGAGGATGCAAAGATGTTCCGATTTTTCAATTTAACGAGATTACCATCATCTTCTGCTGCTCCATGAAATTGCATAAACTGCCCAGACCCTGATACACATTGTCCCACAGACACCTTTGTGGCCTTAGGTTAGCAATGGACACAGAAGGGAGCTATTACTCTTCCCAACAAACTCCCGTAAAGTCCCATCATTGTCTACTCTTTCCCTTTTTATTTATCTTTCCCATCCACTCTTTCCTCACTTTCTCTGTTTATCACGTACTTCTTCTTCTACCATCACCCATCCTTCCATCCTCCGTCCACTATCCCAAATTAATCTCGATAATGGGCCGAGCTTTTGTGCAACTGGGCAGAACGGGACCGACGAAGATGCCCAAATGTGCACCAACAGGAACACGCTGAAGCGCAATACTCATGTCCATGCATGTACACACACAGGACTCACTTAAGAGAAATGCAATAAAGCACAACTGAGGGTAATGCACGAGCACACTTGCACACTTTAAGGCCCACTAGGTAAACAAGCAACCGTGCACTGATCTGAAAGCTTTTACTTGATCGCTTTACAGTTGTGATGATTCTGCAGCTAGAAAGAAAACTAATTTGATTCACGTGTCCTGTGGATGAACTGGGTAACCCTGCCATAGCACTCCCTTAATTAGCAACTAGATCTAAGCGAGCTGGCAGGGTGGGGCATTATGGGATTGACTAGTTGCGGGGATAGAGGCTTTCCCCTCTATTACGCAACCGCTAACACGTGCATCGGGGAAAGATGCAATGGGGAATGGAGCAGTGAAGCTCAAAACTTTCTCTCAGGACTCGCAACAAATAGCTTCCAGGAAAATTCCCCACCACGTATTTCTTCTCTACAGCTATCAATGCGTAGGAAGTACAGACTCATGTTTTTGGGTCCATTTTTGTTGAAAATAATTGTACTTTTGAAATACAACACACTTAAAACAGGGATTTTTCAATTGTAGTCTATTAGTATAATATATTAATAACACAATATATATTTACTACTAATATACTAGTATATAATAGTAGTATGAAATGTAACTGGCTACATCATATCTGTTTTTATTTTTCAATCATTAATTCTCTGTCTTCGCTTTATCTTACCAAGCAGCTGCCTTGATCCTCACAGATAGCATGTTAGGGTGAGAGCACATCAATCATTGTATCATCAGTTTCTGTGTGATCTCTGTCTAATGAGCCTGGAAACAGCTGCTAACATATGGTTTTCTGAATAACAGATGTGATGGGCCGGTGCTTCCACCACCACTCATCATCTCATAGGTTCCGTTGGCACGATTGAATCGGCTGAAGAGGAGAAAGGAAAAGAGTCATCACCTTTCAATAGATGCTGAATCCATGTTATTCCTTCTTGGCCTTCAGTGGTCCCTGACATGGAGGTATGAGCGTTTCCTCAGGAACTGGGTGACTTGGAATTCATCCATGGGTCGATAGGATTCCTGAGATAAACCTGTCCCTACAGCAAGCAAATATACAGTTCAGTTGTGTTTAGTCTACTCTGTTAGAAAATCAAAAAAAAAAACGTACAAAAAAACTATGACTTTTGCTGTTTGTACTCAGATGCTTATATGATGGAGCATGTTTCAAACACTGTCCGACATCTCTCCATCCCTGTGTCTCATCTGGGTGCCCAGATTATTCAGCATCAGTTGGCCGTTTTGCTCCGTTGCTGGCCTCAATGTTGATGATTCTTGTTTTTTTATCAGCATCTAGCACGAGTATGTGGTCGGTTGATGGCTGCTTCGTGCTCACATGAGGACACAATGGTCCACTGGAGGACAAAATGAGCAATCTAAGAATTTACTCATCACTACATTCCTTGAAGTCAGATAGCGTTTGTTGCAATCAGTGGAATATACTCGGGATGGAAGAGCATGTAAGGAAAGCTGCCACATACAGCTGCATGCATGCATGCATACACAGTGTACTGTACACTCATGAACATCTAGTCCTCCGTAAGATAATAATGATTAGACTAAATATAGTTTAACTACACATATATCGCATACATATGTGGACCATCTTTGCAGCTACACTTTCCTCTTGGAAGGAAGTGGTCGGGCATTACTGTACGCTCCCACGCTCTGAGGAATTCAGCGGTCTTTATTCTCCTTCTGGCTTTTGTTCTGCTGGCATTACTCTGACTCACCCTGCCTCCTGTTGCTCTGATCGCTGTGCTCTGATCCCCCACTGTTCTCTCCGTCTCCTACTGTCTTCAAAGCTAGCTTACAAACTGAAATTTAAAGATGCCAAGGGGTAGCTGTTCGGTTAAGTAGATATACAACTGCAGGGTCGTGTCTGTTTTAGCAGCTGTGCGTGGGGTTTCATTAAAACTTAAAGCTGCTATAATACTTTTGAATTACCAATGTACAAGATTGTTACGTATGATGTTAAAGACATCCATGGAAGTGACTTACCCACACAGAATTATCACCTAAATCTGCATTTTCACTCAGTTATATGGTCGATTTTAGCATCTTTCAGCTCATCGTTTTGGTTTTAAGGCCCTCAACTTTACGGTTTTAGTTCACTCTCACCGATCTCATCAGCATTATTTTAGCCATGGAAGGCAGCTGTTTTCAGCCCTTATAAACCTACTACGATAGCTATACTGTGTGGCAGACAGACAAAGTTAACAATTAGCTGGTAAAGAAACTGGAAGGTCTAGCTGCTGAAGTACCATATAAAATATACTGTATATATGTGTGTGTAACGAATGACAATGGTTACTTAAAGCTTGGTTTCATACCAAGCAGAAGCCTCCTCTACTGTAAAATGTAGCCAACAAGGAGGTGCAACAATCTGCAGTTCTTCAAATGACCACTTGAGGCTGGCTACAAAAGCGAGTCGACCTCCATAGACCCTCATGTTAAAATGCCCCACTTTACAGCAGAAATAATCATGGTTTCAGCTTGGTACCAAAAGACAGAACTCGTATATTTAAATTTAGATTCATCTTCCTTGTTACTTTTGAAGAACAGTGTTTTGTGGAATGTATTTAACTCTTTAGCAAAAAATGTTCTCCCATTCACTGCGCTTTTTCCTATTAGGAAATTATTATTGTGCAAAGGCATTTTTTATGTATATTTGAATGAGGATTCACAAATGAGCGTGCACAGTGCTACTCTAAATAGTGCAAACACACTCTCAGTAAATAAAGGCACTCTGTTCAATTGACAGCAGTCAGTGATTTGTGTTTTGTGTTAAGCAGCATCCTAGCAAATATCCTGGCCGGCATGAATAACTCGTGCATCTCAATCAGCATTTCGACCACATCAGCAATCAGGAACAAATGTTGCGGTTGGGTAACCATGACAGAATGTCAGCTGGTGTCACTGCAACGTCAGATGCACACAAATACCCTCAGTCCGCTCAGCATCTTTGAGATGTTTGCTCATTACTTCAACTAAAACTCAAGGGTAATCTCAATGGGAAACACATTTAAAGTGGGATATAAATATTAAAGGGAAAACATAAATACACTTGGTCATCTTTTCAAAAAGTTGATGGCAACATAATAAGACCCTTTTGAGTAGCGGACATCTTTTACAGTCGTGGAGGTCTGCCTAAGTGAATGATGAAATGAGAAGGAAAACAACCCTTCCTTGAATATTTGCAAATTAGGCATCCCTGAAGATTAAGAGTTTTCTCCATTTTCTTGGAGAGTAATGGTCAAATGGGACCTCAGTCGGTAAATTATAAACAGATTGCCTTGTGTTGAGAGGGATGTTGTACTTTTGGCATACTGAACGACAATAATACCAATGAGAATATAAATGGCCCTCAGCAATTATATAAGAGAATGTTTGTGGTTAATCCTATGGAGAATGGCACACTGAGGTCTGCTGGAACTAGTAAATAATGTATTTTGAAGCAGAGTTATGAGTGAATGCACACATACACTGGCACAAGCGCAGACAGTACCATCACACACCCATGCACAATATTAACTGCAGTGCCCTGAGCACATTATTCTCGTTCTCATCTACCAAACCCAAATTATAATCCATCTTCCTTCTAAGTAGCTCTCAGACTAAAAGAGGTTTTGTAAATGTGTACTGTAAATATGATGATGTATCGTACACAAAATCAAGAGGAAGCGAAATCAAGCCCATTTGTACACTTCAGTCAGGCTATAGAGGAAGTAATGAAGGGGAAATGTTTTAAATATATGCTACTCTGTACTGTAAATCATAAAAGGCCAATGCGGGTAAATCTTTTTATGCAATGCATTTGTATTCTCTTGCAATCATTTCATCAAATTTCTCTTTGTATTCCCTCACATCACTTTCAGTGCAGGCGTCCAAAAGTTTCCAATTTCTGATATTATATTTCTCTTCTCATTTGTCATATCAGTATACTTGTTGTTGTTGTTGTTATAAGTTGCTCCATTGTTATGGTGTATTTTTAGGTGGCACAAGCAAATGTAATTGACTGAAAGATGAAGCTGAGGTAATATAATAAGTAGTGTTTGGGAATGCAAGGGAAAGGGGAAAGATGGCCTACATTGTATATATATATAAAAGGGGGCTACATTTGTATCTGTGCAGGGAAATCCTGATGTAAGTATAATAATATTGATTTAAGTATAATAATACTTACTTAAGAGAAATGAAATAGCCCTTTAAAAAACACCAGACCGATATTAGGGCTGAAGGTTTCCATCAATAACAATGTGGGGAAGCTGCACGGAATGCACTGATTGGCCAAACCCATTGAGACAGTCCTTTCGGCTGCATTTGAAATATTCCTCTTTGTCCCCTAGAGTCGAGACAGTATCCTCACACACAGAGTCTGATTACAAAAAGGTTGGAAAGGTCTGCCAGCAACCCCCCCCCCCCCCCCTGGTCAATACGTTAACACAGCTTTCTGTCCAGACCTGAGAGGAAATGACCCAAACACTGACCTTCTGTGCATCCATCCTCAGAGTGAGAGTTCCCTGCACATTGCCTCAATCTCCAACACTGTGTAAATGCCATTTAGTCAACCATTATCCAAATTTGATTTCCCACTTCGTAGGGAAATTACCATTCCATATATCTCAGATAACAAATATGACCCGCAGTTGTCATAAAAAATGTGTACTTCCAACAGTACAGTAATACATTTTCTGAGGAACCATAATTGTTGAATGGATGTCGATACATTTTTTTATTTTCTTTAGATCCAGGTGTGACATCCTTGCACTGCACCTGCATAGAAAACGTCTTTTACTTCCCCTTACCAGTATCAAGACACACAGTCTGCCTTCACAGTGTGAGATAGATATGTAGGTTTAAGGGTCATGTTTATAATGGGTTGAATAAACCACAGTTCAGTGACATCATTTAAAATATTGTGATTTATTTTGAACAAAAAAGGAAGAGGAGCCAGCACCTTATGAACAGTGTGAGGCACAGGAACACGACTGTGTGCCAGAGGTTTCATTAACTGATGCAGCTCTAATTATTGACAATGAATTCTGTGCAAGGTCCGACTTATGAAAATTCAATTATGGTTAGAAATGGACAGAAGGTGAACAGCCACAGCCGAATAATGATTGCTGTGCTGATTTATGTCAGGTCTAGTTCAAATGAGTGTTACATTTCCTACAAAAAGGATGCCCGAAGAACAAAGGAACTGTTGACTGAATTCTATATACCCAATGTAAGGGGGAAATAAATAATCCAGAATTTCTAAGAATCCAAAACAGAATTAAGAAAATTCTAAACGAAATGTGAAGAAAAAAAAAATTCTTTCTAAAAAACTGTATGAAGCTCTCAAATTATCTATTGTTTGGTCTGACGTGAAAAATAATTTCTGAGGCAATGAGTTTACATGGTAGTGCAGACCGTGACAAAAGTAGGATGAGGTGACATGACAAAAAATGAACAGATGCACAATTTTGCTGGAAGAAAAAAACGAAAGAGTTCTCTCGCCGTCTTTAAAGATGGGCACAGAAGCTTTGTCTGAAGGAACCTTGTGGCTTAACAAAAGTGGTCGTTGGAGGAAGAGAGGACTGAGGAAAACAGAATCTGATTTTCAAGTCGTAGATCGAAAGGAGGCAACCAATATGGACAATTTCTAGCACAATCTGGAGTGTGACGGATAAACAGGAGAAAAACCGAGAACTGCGCAAAGTCCTCTCAAGCAGCAGGGAAAGGCTGTGAAGTTTGTTTACTTGCATTCTGATGATTGTTGATATAACAGACAACTCTTAGGACAAAATGCAATATTTTGAAAGCTCAAAGCAGAGCATATTTATCTGAACTGTTCTATGAATAAGTAATCAGGAAAAATGTTGAGGCCAGTTATTAATAAAGTCTTGGGATGAATCTCTTATTCTACTTGCTTTATTTTACATCTGAGTCATCAAATCCACTGTTAGAAATGTGTGGCCTACCTGTAGCTTTTGTACAGTATGTGCAGTAGGGCTAAAAAATATGGAATTATGCAGATTCATTTTTGTTCAATAACATCAAATGAGGTCCGTTCACTACAGGGCGACCCTAATGTAACTCATTGAAGACTTGAATCTGTATCTTCACAGCTGTAAATAACCATAACATAATTTCACAATTAATTTTGTGAAATTATAGAAGGTATGCGCTGCGTTTGACCTTTAAGAGAGCGCAACCGCTTGTATTTGACTTTACTGACTTTGGTACTAAACTACATTATTGGTGTTAGAGCTAGTATATTTTCCCAGAAGCGTCATCTGCAATAACAATTGAATGTCATCTAATTCTATTGTAGGTCCTGACATTTACACCCAATTATTATCTTAGCCCACTGCATGCAGTTGGATGTGGATTCTCAATGTGTTCAGGCACGGAGTCTTCCTCCAATCTCTTGGGCCTTTCATCATCTCTTAAATCTCGTTATCTGAAGTAAGCCACAAACCAGCTGAAACGCCCTTCATATTATTAATGCCTTACAATGAGTCACTAGCTGTCATTTGTAGTCGTTGTTTTTCATGTAGGTTCAGGGTCAGTGCCTCCTTATGGCTCTAATCCACAGTATTATGCATTATGGTTTGTCGATGAAACTGTTATTATCTGGGTTTCATACTTCATCCAGGATTTTCATGGTTTTGTATATTTTTTTACTGGTGATTTAATGTTTTTCTCCCGCCAGCTGATAAAGCCCCTAATTACGGAGGTGGTGGTTGATTGGTCTGTCTAACCTTTCGACGCTGTCCAAATTGGCCCTAATTGAACCCGAATTGTTGTGTTGACACTTCAACCTTTTCTCTTCAGCCATTCATTCAACACCTGCTTCAAATGTTATCAGCCGATTGAATGGACATATAAGTGGTTATCAACCTCATAGAAATGGGTTAGAAGGGGCCTGCTAGTGGGTTCAGAAGGCTGTTATCATCTATTGACATGGTTGATCAACAATATGAACAAGAGGACAAAGTTAGGTACCGGCCATAGTGATTATGACGGAAGCGCAGGAGCAAGTGAGGTCACGTACAGTATGTACTTATTTTAACCCCAAAAACATGTTTTCTTTACTTTTCCTGAACCTAACCAAGTGGTTTTGTTGCCGAAACGTAACAAATTAGTTTTGTTTTAATTCACAATGTAAACTACATGTTTAAAACTGCGTTAGTTTCACATTGGTGCAGTTTGCCTCATATGAAGCATTAGAATGGTGGTGATAACAACTAAATGGGCCAATAACGTTCAAAATGGGTGTCCTCAAGCCAAAAGGTCAGCTGTCTTCTCCATTCAAAAAACAGGAATGCTATTTCTATAGAGTCTGGTAAAATACTCGAGGAGGATGCCAATCCAGGTATTTCTTGGTACAAAAGAAAGCCGGGGAAATAGAACCCATGTCAACCGGTTTCTGGCAATTCCTTAATGTGAACAGGGTGCTGGAACTGATCCAGATGGATTAGGGTTTCACCATTGTACCCTTAAAATGCTTAATGCTTAAATCATTGTGATGCTGGTCCCAAAACACCAGCTGGAAACCATTCCTTCAACAATCATCATAAGATAAGAGGAGTATCAGGACCTACTGGAACTGACCTACTTTGACATTCCTACTTTCCCCCATGAAAGTGGAAAGCAGGAATGTCATAGAAAAGTCCTCTCTGTTACCCACCTAATCTAGAGTTCAGGTGGAGTCCTCAAACCATTATCCCCACTGGCTCACTTGTCTGCACATTTTAAGCTCATCCTTGATTTTGCTGACCGGTCCACCAATGTGATCTGTGAAAATAAATGATCTCGGTTAAGGTGCCCAATTAGCAGGTTCAACCTATTTCATGGAGCTATAGTCACAATACATAACCATTGTTATGCAGGCCACATCATGATAATGCAGGGCTTTACATTACATTACTGTATACTGTAAGAACTGTGCTCATAAGCTCTTTTAATATGCTTATTCATTCATTATTGTTCTGTCTGGAGGGACCTGGAATGTCTGAAAACAAAAATTGTGAGTGAACTCTGTATCATCAGAGAGAGGCTTACTGACACCAGAAGTTTTGGCCACTAAGTCTATTGTGTTTGGTTGTAGACCCCAAATAAAAATAGCTGAAAGTTGTTTTATGAACTGAGGTCTTTGCATCCAAGTCTCCCTATAATTACTTAAGGAAGATTAATGCAAGAATGAAATCCCAAGTCACAAAGACTAATCCTCCAAATGGAAGGATGGTGTTATGTAGACTATTAGAGCCTTGGTTAGTTTTATTTAGCTGCATTGTAACTGCAGTTCTTGTTCATAAGAAGGTACATCTGTGATGCTGAACATACTGTGTTTCTCAGAGAAGAACAATGTTATGGGTTTGCTCTTTCAAATAATGCTTTTTACATAATTGCTTCACAATTCACAATTGATTTGATGCACAGGCACAATAGAGAAATACACCCACACAAATGTACAACAACTGAAAACAATACAGAAAGAGAGAGACTGAGATACAAAGCGATTGGTTCTTAAACTTGGCAAACTTCCAGGTCTTAAATGCGGTCCAGTAGCAACACATTAATACAGCTTATATTTATCATGGTGCTCCATATTATTAATGGCTGGGACCACAGTTATTTTTCTGAAAAGCTTTAGTTTGGCAAAGCGAGGCTAAGGATACTTTAAGTTTGTGCTTCTTCTCTCATTCTGGGGCCAGAATAAGCTGCTAAGCAGCTGCTTCAAACCTGACGTTTTTTTTAGGGTAAAGGTCTAAGCATGGCTTGACCACAGCTGATATGTTAATTTGAGACGATTTTCAACTTTTTTCCATAGTTGTTGAATGTTGTTTTACATCCTACACTCTGTCAAGGGATTTATGAAATCTTCCAGGAAGGAAACACAGTATTGTGAGAGATTATGTCATTACTTGGCAGAATCTCAGGTCTCTCAATACGCCAATGCATTCCTTTGCCTGTTTCTCTTCATGACTAACTTTCACAGACTAGCTTAAATCTGGGCTCATCATCTTCAGGTTTCATTCATCAAATCTGGGAATTAATAATGCGTGCATTTTGCATATTAATGACAAAATGAAACAGAAATGAATAATAGAAAAGTACAACATTGGCAACACAACCAGTCTTTATTAATTACTGAAGGGAGTCTGGTGTATAATCAGCAGTTCATCTGTGTTCTCTCCAACTTTTTTGGCTTCCCATTCATACATTTTTTTCTGAGCTGTGCTCATTTCAAGACAAACTTGTTTACTGAACCCAGAATAATGGTGAATGCCCTCTTTTGGCGGAAGACAGAACAACTGAATGTCATGTGATGTGTGAGGAGGATGATGTGTGGGGAGGAGATGAAAAGCTGAAGAAAAGGGAGAAGAGCAGAATGACTAGAGCATTGTTTCCACGAGGCATCACTTGGCTGCATTGTTCAGCTCTTTATTATCGGTCAGGGTCACAGCACCATTGAACTGTGGGAGAACAGGCAATATGAACTAGTCCTTCCTGTGCTGACACGTATTAACATTTAAGAAATGAAGTCAATTAGCTCCCCCTATACGCCCACACATGCTGTATCAGCAAAAGGGAACGCAATGCTGGAGTTAAACTTAAAACGCAAACTTTAAACTTCATTAAATTTGTCATAAAGTGTCATACATGAAATGTGACCTTTGCATTTAAGCCATCCTAAGCATTTTAGGAGCAGTGGGCTGTTTTAAAGTGCCCGGGGAGCCACTTGTTCAGTGTTTCGTTCAAGGACACATATGGACAGCAGGAGCCTGTCCGTATGTAGTCCAGGTAATACAGAGTATCACAGCCATGCCCTGACCCACAGAAAGACAAATATTAACTTGTCGAAAGAAATCAACTTGTCGTTTTTTTCACGCTGTGTTTCCTGCCATCTTGTGCAGCTGGAAGGACGCGGAAGCTGAGAAGAAAAAGATTACCTCTGGGCATGTGAGCCCCCGGCACAGTTTCAAAGAACCACTTCCAATCTAGGACACAACTCTCACAGAGCCGCTGGGCAGGAAGAGACATCGGGATTACTCTCTAGTCTGATTAACAAGGACAGGAGAAAGGTGCATAATCGATTGCATGCGCAACCTTTTGGCCTTTCTCACTTCACCATCCAATATCGAGGAGATTCTCCGGACATTCATCTATTTTACAGCAGTAATGTGGCTCGTCTGCATACAGCCCTCTCTCTGCCAGGATATCAGATTTCATTCTGCTGTGCTGCAGCTCGGCTGTTACAGATTTAATCAAGGGTCTAATCATACTATTGGCACTAATCGCAAACACATCTTGAGATCAATGTGTGTTTCACACATGCAGAACCTTTCTGGCAGCAAACAGTGAGCCGAGTGTGCTGCATCTTGTATGAAATCAAGCTGAGCGAGCTATAAATTAAACATGACTATCATAGTTGTACAACCTCCTCTGTTCTTTTACACCATTTGTAAACTGTAATGAATAATTCATCACAACGCTATGAATCCACTTCAGGGCCCTAATTGGATTAATTTGGCCATTAATTAAAGGGAGGATGATTGAGGGAACACCATGTTCGCTACTGAACTTCTGCTTTGTAGAGCCACCGCATGACTTTAGGTCACTCATAAATCTACCTCATCACATTTGGATACAAGGGAGAGATCTCCCAGGGGCCGTCGCTTTAAACAGATGAAAAGAGTTCTTTGCTCTTCTTTAAACTAACAAATACTCTCCTTGTCTGATAAAAACTGATGCAACAGCAGCATCTAGTCTAGCCTCTTTAGGAGCATTGTTGTTTTGATTGAACCAACAGTCGCCACTTTTTGTTGCATCACACACTCTTATTAAGCCACGGCTGTAGCTGCCAGTTGCTCCTCTCAGGACGCTGATTGGTCCTGCCACTCGCTGTCTGGATACAGACTCATTACTTGAAGCCTGACAAGATGGACTTTTGTATGATCTCTGATATAACGAGACCCCAGCTGCCGTGTGACCTGCTCCAAAAGGCATCTCTATCTTGAATTTCCACAGTAAAGTTTGCCTTATGAACGTGTTTTATCAAATATGTTTTATCAACAGGGAAGTCAAAATGTAATGAAATGACATCGTGGCTGAGTATGACTTAGCATTCAAATCAACTTTTGATTACAGTCACAACTGCAATTATCAAATCTTACATTACATTGCAAAAAAATATAATCCTGATATATTCCCTGCTGTCACATACTGAGTAGAAAACAGGACTAGTGCAGAGGGAACAGAGGTCAAACAGGAAGATTGGAGATTTGTGGAAGGCCAAACTCTTCAATATGCTCTTTGTTTATATATTTTACATAATTTATTCACATTATTATTTATTTCAGAATATATTTTATCTAGTTTATATTCAACACTTTGAGGTTCCATAGAGATGGAAGTAAAGCCAAAGGTGGAAAGAAACCATACCCAAACTGTTTGCAGACTCTGAGGCCGCCCCGATAATTTCAAAACTGATATGAAAACTGACGGTCAAAGTTTCACCTCCAGTTCGCGCTGACGAATATACAACGCGTGTCAATCTCGTCTCCCAACATGTTCTAATCCAGACCCATTTAGCCGTCTGATTTGGGTTTTTTCTTGCTGCAAAGAATCACTTCAGCAAATTGTTGCACCATGTCAGTCTCTATTTCCTTTACATCTATCTTCCCCATTCAAAATATTGTTGTGTTTGCATGTTTGAAATGAGAGAGAAGTGCATATGCTTCCCCCTGTGTATGTGATGCAGGTTTTTAAACTCCTGTAGTCTGGACCCGGCTTAAAGAAATGTCATACTGAGCTTTCTTGTGTCCCGAATCATCCCCTTCCTTAGACATCCTGACTGACCTCATAGCTACAGGTGACAGTGAAACACACGGTCACAGCCAAAAATGTTGTGACCGTCGAGGACGCCACAGGAGAGACAGCGATTTATGAGCATGCAGGTGAATGTCCTTCAAATAACTTAGTAGGCGTTGTACGAATATTTTAAAAAACTGTACCGAGTACATTTGCTTAGACTGCCGAGATACAGACGCTCAAAAGCATGACAAAAGACCCATGGACACCTGTGTGGAGTGGAAGTTAACTGATAGACTGAGCATGCATTGGCCTTGACTCATGCATTATGATTGTGCTTCCTGCTTATGGAGGAAAGCGGCAAGCATGTCCCACAGGTTGCCTATTTATACCCTCCCCCTAAAAAAGAAGTGCCCTCCACAGCTGAGGGTGTAACTCAGAGTGAAGTGCATGTGAGCAGGGATCAGTTTAAGAGGCTTTCCATGTGATGTCACTGTAAGTGCAGTGGCCACAATCAGTCGCCCCTGGGTGACAAACACACAGCAGCCAGCCTCAGCCAACGCATATTCACGTGGTGGAAGAACTAAGTAAACACGGAGTTGTTTCAGAACATTTTCAGAGAGAATTCAACGTGATGTTTTTACTGCTGAGGACTAAAGAGAAGAGACGTGATGGCATGCTTTATAAGGAGTTGTGAGTCGAATTAATCCAAACCACTGTTCTCTGGATGAAATACAAATATTGTTGCTAAATTGTCCACAGAGTACAAGAAGAACTGAAACCCACGACTTCATTCCCCGGGGACCATGAATGTCTGTACAAAAGTTCATGGCAGTCCATCTAATTGTTCTAGAGATATCTCAGTCCGAACCAAAGCGGTGCACCGACAGACTGACCCGTCCTTTCTATCCCTAGAACCAATAAGCGTCGAGCAATGTGCTTATTTCTTGTTTTTGACACTTCTTGGCTTCTTCTACTGTCCCCATTTACAAAAGACACAATCATTCATTATGGATTATTTCCCGACGCATGGCCCACTCACTGAAAGTGTGCATAAAGTTTTGGAAACGCCTCCTGTGCTTTACGCCATGGATTTCATGCTGGCGCCGTCCCGACGACTTACTAGAACTGTACATCAAAGTCTGTGAGTCTGTGACAGAAAGAATGAGTGAGACAGACTTTGAGAGAACGAGGAAGAAGAGAGAGATGAGCGTGTGGAAGGAGATGCGCTGGGGGCAGCGACATCATTTATTATACCTCCGAGTGATATTGACAAGTCCTCCAAACTAAATGACGTTATTGGAAACATGATTTACATTTCAGCTCATGCACACTGGCAGGCTCAAAAATATTTATTTCGGTTTGTTTATGCATGGTGGCGTATCCCAAGGGGAACTAAAACTCTGTGTTAAACACCACAAACAGAATGTTTAGGGGTCAGAAAAAGGACGATCTTTCACGAGTCACTGCTGCACCAGACTGGACGTGCTTAAAATAGCATAACATGGATATAACATATGGAAGGAAATGTAGACAGATGCCAATTTTCGAGTCACTCTGCCAAATGATTGGTCAAATATGATTTCCGAAATGATTAAGTGGATTATATTTGTATTGAGAAATGCCATGCCATGTTGATTCTTCCTGATGATACTGTATTGCTAAATATTGCATTTGCATACTGTATGTTTATCCTTTTTTGAATGGTTAGAAAATGGTTTTACAAAAGCTATGAGGCCCGAGAGAATGTATTTTCTGTTAGCATGAATATGATGGGAACCTCTTTTGATAGTGGTAGCGTTCCACATTAATCTTGCACCCATGCAGAGCACATACATACATACATATATACATACATTAATGAGCTTGATCTATGTGCCTATTTAACTTCACTAGGACAAAGTATTCAATCATCCCTATTCAGAGGCAGCATTCACATTTCACCAGGTCGTCTCACTCCCAAATCATCAAATACCGGTCAGTGACCCTTTAGCATCTTTATAGAATGCACCCTGCTTTCAACTAAGTCCAATGTAGATCTTTCTGTGTAATTATTAAATGCTCAGAGCAACTGACATGGTGTAAAGTGGACAATAGTCCACTTCAGGTAGATAGGTCAAACAAACACAGGGTTTTCATTCAGGAGACTGCTGTTTTTGAGCCGTATGAAACAAAGACAAAGCTGATTTTTTTAACCATACTTTTGTTACGCAACTTACTAAATAATGCTACATACGAAACTTACGCAAAAAATATTATTCATAAAATTGTTATTGCGTGAAAATGTGTTGCAACCCGTTCCAAAGATGTTGTCATGCCTTCATGATTCAGCTTAAACACACAGAATAACATGAAAGACAATTCATGCATGACACATTATTCACATTTACAATCATACAACACTGTCTCCGTGTTCACACAAAATCCCACAAAGCCACACAAAAACATTCCCGTCACTCTTCAGTGACACTACATGGCAGGATGCAATGGTGAAGACAGATATTTGACAATATTCATCTATCTTTTAACCTCAGCAGTGCAAGAGGCCTACAGCCGCACTTGGCACAAAATGCTGCAATAAATATTAAAATGCGTGTGTGATAATGGCAGGCAACAGATTAATTCAATCCATGTCCACACTCGGCAATGGGTTGTCCAATATTTCTATGATCTGACCAAAGAAGATGTGCTAACGCGCTCTAGGAATTAGTCTGATGAGAGTGAAGCACTTCAGGTAAAACGTGGACAGCAGAGTGAGATAAGTAAATTGATGTTTTAACCTTCTGTTCACGATAAACTGAATGACTGAAGCTGCTTTTTGCCAGCAGACAGATGAGACACAATATTCAGCTGCTACAATTATCATAATATTGTTGCTATACGACAAATCTAACTGGGACTAGAGGCAGTAAACTTGAGAAGTTTTAAGCCTTCAGCTCTAAGACGGCAGAACTTCATGCTGCCGAGCAGAAAACATATTTTTCATGTCTTTCCCTTCTGGACCAATGATGAATGACTGCGGCAAAGGATCTGAATAAGAATTGGAGATGTGTGTCTGTTGTTACCAAGAACAAGAGCATGTTGCATTTAGAACAATCAACAGTCTCTCAGTTCATATTTTTATTAGAATTCTTTAATTTACTGGCGCATCAACCACGAGTTGGTGCCATTAAATGGTTAATATGTTACAGGGGCATGTAGCTCCGGGCGATTGTTAGTCAGCACAGCGTGTTTCCTTATTACCTGGTGGAGTTTAACATTATGCAAGACAAAAGAAATAAATGAGTACATTACTTTTCTCAGAGGAAAGCCGTGGGATGATACCACTGTTTCATGCAATAATTATCTCTGCAGCGCAGCAAATTGTTTTGTGCTTTCCTCTGATGTTCTCTCAAATATGGTGAAAATAGAAGTGTAGTGAGGGGTAGAAAAATAAAACGTCTTTGCACTTCAGAAACATATGTAGTTTCTACTGCAGTGACCTAGCTTCTGCTGATATGCATCTGTGTCTTAATTCAAAGTCTGTATTATCATTACAGTGTCCCGTAGTTATATAGCAGCAGCAATATTTGTACCTGCTTTCTAAAAAAATATTAGATTGACATATTTTGGCCACATGTCCTGAAAAGATGACAAAGATGATACATATGGCATTGATTAACTGAGGGTTGGAAAGAAAATAGTTAAATGATTATGTAGTGATTAAAGAGTAAACCCCAAATCAGTCAGTTGACTCAAGGCTGCATTCAGAGTTTCAAGACTAAAGAAATAGTCTACTTACGCCTTCTTTCTACATTCCTTGCCATTGCCTTATCTCAATCATTTCTATCATTTGAAACCCTGTTGCAGCTTTGACCCGAATACCAGACGTTGCCTTCAGGCAGATGGTTCAGAATGCCAATCTGCAGGCTAAATCGGTACAAAAATGATCTATGTTCTATGCATGCATGTGGACTGTGCTGCTGGCAAGTGTATTGTGTGATGCAGCGACTTGGAGCCCAAGACAAATTATCCTGCGGGACAAAAAAACATCTTATCTTATACAGGAGAAATATAAATAGTATTGGATTGTTGTTTGATACTGAATGATCTTTGTTCTGTATCCGTTTTGTGCTCAGCCATTTACAATGACTAGGAGGGGGACTTCAGGATAAAACCTTTGTGAAATTGAATCATGCCAACAAGTCAAAGCAGACAACTGTTCCATGACCCTGCAAGGCTTAGAGCTAAATGCTACCATGCTGATGTTAAGCAGGCATAATGTTTACAATGTCCACCATAGTGTTTCATTTCCACATTTCCATAATGTCCACCTTAGTTCAGCATGCTAGACTTTGTGGATTACCACAAAACAGTAACAATAAGAAAAAGGCCATTCGTTTTGCAAGTATGTGGTCATAAAAGTCAAAGTTCGACATGCCATGTTATGACGAAGTAGTGTGGCCCAATTTAATTCATACTGCATGCAACTGTACATACTTTGTAAAGGCATCTGTGGTATTTAATGAAAGTAAAAAGAAAAAAAAGTAGTGCAATTTGGAACACAGCTCTCGTCTTAATACCTTCGTTATTTATATTTTGCTCACATAGTGCCTATTTGGGGGGTTGGGGGTGTCAATAAAGATGCAATAAAGTGCAAATTCAAAACTGGTCTTTCTCCAAGGCATGTCAGACACACTCGACACTTAGAAATGTGTCAAACAACGATGATAAAGCAACACAGGCAAATTATGTCTTTTGGTCTCAACCCTTGAGACACTCAAATTGCGCACGAGGCGCGTCATGAATCCGGTGGTGTTCAAGTGGGCTGAGAAGGCGCTGAACTTCCCTCCTCTGCCCCTCCCTCGTCTCCATGAATCCGTGGAGACGAACACCCCATTCTCACCGTGTGTGCGTCAACGTGCCGTCTCTGCCGCTGCTCGGGACAAAACCGCACGCCGCTGCTTTCATTTTCCAGAGCTGGAGACTGCACGAGCTGGAGGGGAGCTCGCGCTTTTTGCTGCAAGGGATATCACCCCTGATGGACTTCATATAGGACAAGAATACACCATTTTTTTTAAATCTGAGAATTACCACGTATAGTCGTTACAAGTTCCGTTTTGTGGGGGGAAAAAAAACTTGTAAATCCTAACCGATCTCACCGCCGCCGGTTTTAATGTGTTTCATGTGTTTGCGCTAGTCAGGTAAACGGACACGTTTTACGCAAGTGTCGGGTTGTGATTTACCCCTGTGGATGCGGCTGTCGGGGTCGGTGTCTGAGCCCTGCAGGATCCGCCTGTCATAGGGCATCATGATTGCTGTGGCGCTTCCCAAGTGGATGAGGAATATTTCACCGGAGATGCTGCTGTTGGTGCAGATATTGTGGTTTTTACCCCTGACCGGAGCGGCTCCTTCTCTGACTAACGAGCAGCTGGACACTGGGGTGGTAAGTTAAAAAAAAAAAAATCTTTTCTACACGGGGGTAGGAACTTTTGCCTTTGGCTGCACATGAAGTTTTTGCACTTGATACCAGCACTGACACAGCATAAAGTATCGTGGTGTGTTACCAGACCCCTCTCTCGTAGAGGGCAGTTTGCCCTACTTTTTTGAATGTCGTAGGCAACCGCTGTCCTCTCCATACTTGATCTGAATTTCAACACCTCGCAGTTCCATGCGCTGGGGGGGGGGGGGGGGGGGGGGGGGGACTTGCGGTTTGGATGTGATGGAACATAAAAACAGGAGCCTGTTCTCCAAAGCAACGCAGATAAGGGCTTGCAATAAATACATGCAAATGTATTTGCCTTAGCGGATTATCGACCTCCCCCACTGACATATATCCTGCACAGGCCAATAAAACAGGCGATGTTATGATAACAAATTAGAATCACCCCCAATGCACTGTATCCGAGCAAACTGAAGCTATTCAGTGATATTTTCATTGCTAGGGTAGACTCGCAGTATATTTCAGCTTTGGAGTTTTAATGAGCAGAGCACCTGCAGATTAAACAAGTATCTCCTAATTAGTAGCTCTTGAGACAACATCCTAATTAATTGTTTGTTTTAATGCCTCTAATATCAACATGCATTTCTCATGAGGATGGATGGATTCATGTTCATGCTGTTCAGCCAACTTCTAGCTCTTCAGTATCTTGTTCTTGCTTGCATTGCTGAGAGGTGTTTCTATTGCTGGACCCCCTCCTCCAACTCCATCTGTGCTGCCAGGAGACAACCTTGGTCTACTCTGCAGACGTGAATCGTCCCTCACATGGTGTTGTTTAGGACTTGAGTGTACAGCGTGGAGCTGTGTGTCATCTGTAAATTCCATCCGGTAATAGTGAGGATGTACAGCTGTAGAAGACAACAAGGGGAGAGGACACATCCCCGGGTGATCAAAGGGGGTTGACAGCATATTACTTGTCTTTAAAAACAGCATTGTTGTACTTTTGTTCAAATACAAGGTTGCCATGGTTCAATCAAAGACACAGGTCCACAGCTGTAGCTAGGTATGCATAAATCACTGCTAAACACTGTTACAATTCTTTCATTGATGCAAGTAGTTGCTTTAAACTTGTTTTTACACGAGAGATTCAACATGTTTATTGTTGGAATGCGAATGCTGTTTGGACAGGCAATCCTAAAAGCTGCCTTGATACCGTCTTATCAAGCTTCGTCTGAGTGTGTGAGCAAACACTTGGCTTCTTGTTCATCCAGCAGAAACAGAGCAGTGTGGGCATCACTGGAGTTCTTTTTCCCACAACACGTCCAGTGTAAGTGGGACATTCACTGCTGTTTGGTTCCAGGTTTGGTTCACCAACTTTTGGAGAAAACAACTTGTTTTTTTTTGCTACTCATCAGCAATTTGTTTACTTCTGCCCTTCATCATTTCATGCTGTAGGCCTACAACTGGTTGAGCTCCTTTGCTGAGAGCAGCTGCTCACGGTTTTTTCTTTCTTATAAAACTACAAACCAAAACACTGAACAGGGGCTTAAAGCTGCTCAGTGCTGAATCCGCATTATCAACGAGATTGGCAGCACAAACGAACCGTTTACATATTATTGGAGAAAAGTGCATTTGGTGTTGACATCCAAGTATTGTTTAATCCAGTTTAAACTGAGAGGATTTCTTTTTTAGGTTTAAGATTGAAAAAATGACAGATTTTGAAATGCTATTGAGTTTATTCTGAATAGCTTTCACTTTTCGAGCAGTTTTAACATTCTCAAAAATATTTGCTATGATTAATATTTTGATTTTTCCCACCTTAAAAAGTACAAACACCTCTGAAAAGGGGCTCGAAGCACATGCTGTTTCTCCCCCATTGATAACATCTGAATCTGCCCAAACACACACACACACACACACACACACACACACACACACACACACACTCACCACCAGCACTGCTGTGTGCGAGGTTGAGCAGTGCGCATCCAGCTGTTTGAGTGTATTCTGAGCCATCGTTTTGAAGTGAGTGAAACTTGCAAAAGGCCGACATGAAGCTACACCTGGCTTGTCCTCTGTTATGCCTTGCTGCGCCTCGCGTTACGCTAATGATATGAGAAGCTCCACCCTACAAGATGACAGAATTGGTTTCTGAAGTATTTGACGTATGCAACCCTGGCGAAGGCGGAAATGCTCAACCATGGTGTTGGATGCTTATTTCGCTCATGACATATCTTACAGCATATAAAAAACTCCATTTAGACATGTTAACATAGTTGTAAACTTTCAATTTTAATTGGAAAGAGTCTTTAACACGGATGTGTAAAATCTTTTGAGGGTATGTCCGCTCATGTGCTGTAAAATGTTATGTCTCAACATCTTTTTACTGCCAATACGAGTGGAATTCAATCGTTAGAAGTATGGTGGTGACTAATGCTTGTTGTCATTGTTTGATTAATCTGCCAATTATTTCTTGATTTTTTTTTTTTTTCTGAATTGTTGTTTTGTCCATAAAATCTCAGAACATAACAAAAAAAAATGGCCACAACAGTTTCTCAAGGCTCAAGTGACATCTCAAACTGTTTTGTTTTTTTTTGCCAACAAGCTCAAACCCCAAAATATTCAATTGACAGTGTTTAAAAACAGAACATCCAAACACTGGAGAAGCACTGGAGAAGACTGTGATAACTGATCTCGTTAACAAAGACAGACACAGATTGTTCTCCGGTTGTTGGTTCAGTGTAAAAGGGGTTTAGGGTGACCAAGGGAGTTGGACAGACAGATGGACAGATGAGCAGCCGTCCACAGACGCACTCCTCCCCCGTGACTGCCTGACTTTTAAAGACTTCTCCTGCCTTGATGAAATTGCTCTCAGCTGTTGAGAGCAGGATAATTGGTTGTTGAGGGTTTTGAGTGGGTTCTCCCATCTCAGCCCAGTTGTGTTCATAAGTGCGATACATTTGGGACTCGGACCACAAAAACAACCTTCTACCCACAGAACCGTGTCCTGATCTCCGGCTCTGCTGCTCCCCGGCCCCATTTGACTCCAGAGCCACGGTGCTGCATCGTTTGGCTTTCAGTCGAGCTTGAGCGCTAAATGTATCTATCTCTCCTTGTAACCACTGTTCACCGTGACTGTAATTAGCTGAACCACAAACTTTAGCACAGCTCTGAGGCATCAATCTCCTAGTTTTGCTGTTATATATATATATACATATATATTATATATTACTGCTGTGCACCAATTTGGAATTGCAGCATTTTAGGGAACTGCTACATAACTGCTGCATAACAGCTATAATGTAATCTGCACTTCGCTCATCATATCATTTTACTCCAGATTTGCTGTTTTCTGCGCGAGCACAGAACGACAGTTCGGAAGCAGTGCTTTGCTTTCTTTAGCAGCGGCCATAAGATGGCGTGAGGTAACCAGATCTGCTGCTGATGAAAGAAGGTAAAATACAATTTAATCCGGTAGACACTGACCTTAAAGAATGTCTGTGTGGCATTTAATCTCTTTCAGTGAGGAACAATTTATTTCTGTCATTTTCTTTTTTATGTATTGTAAGAAATACAACACGTGTGCGGTCTGATGGGAAGAACACACCCTGCCAGTCTGCTTGTAATTCTCATTTTGCTTTATAATTTCTTCAATGGGAACACCATCTGGCCTGCACTGTATAGAAGAGAGAGAGAGAGAAAAAAGAAAAGCCTGGTAGACGCCACCCTCCTCCGCCAGCTTCCACCGCGAGTCCTACTTACTCTCCCTTCCTGCTAGGCCTCATAATATTGAGTTCGCATGCAGCTATAGCCTGCCCGGCACCAGTACCACCAGCCCTCGTTAGCTCTCTCTTTGCTTCCCGTGAGTGCACATTTCACTCGTATCATATTTTTCCCCTTCAGTCTTTCAGTCTCTTTCGTTCAATTTTCCACTTCCAATCCAGATGGGAGGCTTTCGTCCTCCGGCACATCATGGGTTCTTCTGATTACACCCAGGGGTGGAGGGGGCTCAAAGAGAAAACTGGATGCTGTGACAGTCGAGTACGATGAAGGACTTGCAGTGCTCAAATAAGTAATCAACCAGTCAGGGTCAAGAAAGGAAACGTCTGAAAAGAAAGAGAATATTTCATTGCTACTGCTTTAAATGTGTCTGCATACTTTTTTAGGGAGAGAGTTCACTTTTATTGATTTAGTTATATCTGTAAGACGATTTTACATGATTGTTGTAAACAATAAGATACATAAACAGATAAGTAGAAGAGTACCAAATGCTGGTTCAAATCGTTCATTAGGATACTTTCAGCTCCGCTGTCCCACTGCCATCACGCCGCGTGACCCTTCTGCCCGTATCACGGGGCTTATATCCAGGGCAAGCACACCTTCTTTTCATGGATGTGTAGTGGCAGATGACTGCACAGCAGTATAAAATGTATCATTGCGTAATGACTGACAGAGAGCACAGGAGATAGTTCAGCATGTAGCACATTCATTACTTCTCAGGAAGAGGGAGATTGTCGGAGTTCATAATATCCTTAGAGGCCATTTCAACAAAGATCTTTATTGGCTGCCGCTGCAGCATGGCGGTGTGGGACCGGTGCGTTGCAGCTGCAACACTTCTGCTTGACATTTTTAGTCAATGACAACACCGAAAACATGTCGGTAAATTCGTGACTTAAAGTCGATAATATAGACGGGAAAGCCTGCCAGTTACTATTTGTAAGTAGCAGGTCGTACATTTATAAACATTGCATTTTCTTCTGGCCTTGTGTCTGTCTCGTACTGTTGTAGAAGAATTAAAGAGTTACAAGTACCTTTCACTGGGAAAACTCAGTTTAACCGTACAAAAGCTCAACACAGTGCAGACCTGTAGCAGGGCTGATATGCTGAGGCTTCTTGATGAGGCAGGGATCAGTGCTTCAACCATCTCATCCGTCAGGCTCAGGATAGTTTCTGTGGGCAAATGAAACATGGGTCTCTATTGGAGCCTGAGGATGTGTGAAAAATGAAAGTCAACCCCAGATTTGCTGTCGTGTTGGAAACGAGCTTTGTCCACTTGCTATCTTTGCGTTTTTCGTCTTCAATTTCCGTAGCTTCGTCTCGGATGCGTGCTTGCAGATGCGTGGGGACTATACGCACACAGTGCCCAAAGGCTGACACCCAGGAACATCCCGACGCCTAAGAAAATACAGGCAGAGGGCAGGGTCCCTGCAGATAGAGACACCGCCCCACACACTTCTAGTTGATAAGGGATGATTGAGACAGAATACTTTTGTAGTATTTTGTTTTTAAATATTTTTTTGTGAAACTTGCTTCAGCCTTATCTAAGGGCTCCATGACATTAATACTGAGCCAACACTACACAGACCAGTCTATGATAAGCAGATCTATCTTTGTGAAACCGCCCCCTGGTGCTCTGGGGAAATGTATGTATGTACATTTCGTGTGATGTATAAAGAAACAACTTCATTCTCTCTCTGCTGCGCTACCTTGTTTCATAGTACAACGATGTGCTGTGATTCAAGGACTTTAAGTGGCATCTCGTCAGTATATTTGCTTTTATTTTCAAAAGAAAAGTGTGGCTATCTAAAAATTTCCATTCGCAAGTGAGTGCTGTATGCCACAAGAGAAGTTGCATGCGATAGACTTTTTCCAATGGCTTGAACTGAACTTCATTACCCGAGCAGACTCACTCCGGGGCTCCCCATATAGAAAACCTCAAATCAACTCCATGTGGACAGTTCTATTTTAACCCGAGGAGCCCCGCCTCTCCTTCTCGTCTTTGACCAGATCAAGGGCTTGGTTGCCATTGCTGTTCAAAAGGCCGACCAGATCTTGTAATTACAGTGCTTTCTGGTGTTGCGCTGGATCGCATGCTGAAGCCTGCAATAATATATAGCCCTGCCAACTGAACTGCCAATAGGCTGCTTTAATAGTACGATCAAGAAAACCCGAAAGCAACAACAAAGCTACTCTGAAATTGCTTGCAGAAATTGGCAGAATTGTAAAGAAAAATGTGGTTTTGTGTGTATGTGTGTCACTTTCTTCTTGTGCGTCGCTGTAAAACATGCGCATGATGCATAGCGGAGCGGATGATGACAGGACAAAAAGGAAAGGGGAACGGACGAGGACGATCGCTCATCATTTCTGGAGACCGTTGTGTGTTCATGATCTCATTTCTCTGAAGGTCCAAGTGAAACGAAGAGAACTAGACAGCAGGGGGAGGGAAGACCGAGAGAGAGTGGGTGGGTGGCAGGGATAAGATATGTCTCCATTCAACTGTCACTGGCAATTAAGCCCACTTTTACTGCTAGTCCAGTGTTGATACTCGACTTGCGATCAAGTGAATATAATATATATAATATAATATCACAAACAGTCTGCTGAATTTGAAGTGCTACTCGTGATCGTGTGACTTGCAGTCTGGACTAGCTGCATAGAGCCATGCTCTTTGAGGGATTAGTTTAAAAATAGAGAAGCACACATATAGAGACGAACTCACACATGTACATAGTATGTGTGGGTATTTGTGCATGTGCATGCTCACTGCAGACATGCCAGTTGCCGGAATTCCTGAGCTAACACTAGAGGGACATTGTCTTCTTTGTAGGGGTCGCTATAGTAACACATGGCAGCTATTCCACGGGCTCTAAGAACTGCATATAAGGACAGTCCGTAAATACATGCTCATATCCATATTCCATCTTGAAAACAGTTACAAAGATGGATAGCATACCTTCACATGACGACAAAATGACAGTTTCTGAGCTACGGATTATTATTTTCACTGTTGTTAAAGTCAACGTACAAATTGTAATAAAATATATGATGTATACTGTCCTTGGTTTCCGTGGTGTATTTGATTGACATTTCTTCATATCTGTAAAGGCCACAGAGATGAAACACATCTAAATGAGTTCTTGACAGAACAATAATTATGTAATGGTGAATGACATTTTCGTTGTGATGTAGTTTGAGATTTCACAAAGACCTTGCAATGAAAAAGAGCAAGTTGCATTCAGAGTTTTGTACCTGCACATCTCCAACTTGCTTTTAGTATACAAGTATAATCCCTCTAAGACAAGTACGATGGACACTTTTGTTCGCCTAAACTTGTTTCAAATGACTTTTCCACACGCAGAAGCACACGCCGGGTAACGCGCGGTGAAGCGGTAAGCCGATAAGAGAACAAAATGAAGATTGACTGGGATTGTCATAATCTGTCAGGTGTCTGTAGGTTTGTGTATGTATCTGCTTTGCAGTCTTCTCCGCGGTCTCCGCTATCAGGAGACACTTGGAAAGTTTTATTAAATTCTTGTGTCTATTGTATTTGGAGCAGTGAGTGATCGCCCTCAGAGAGAAGAACTTCTTAGAAGGTTTTTTAGAAGGAGGAAGTCCTAATTGGCTCCGTCAGATTGTTTATCTTTAATCTCTGGCTGACATTTCTTTTAATTCCCCTTTCTCTTTTTTTCTCCTTCAATCATCCCTCACTCCTTTATTCAGTCCCAGAAATCTCCATCCATCCATCCATGCATCCTAACTTCTATCCTGAGTTGATTAATGGCCTGACATATACAAGATTGCATACTGATACAGGATTTTGTCTGTTAAAAGAGAAATCTTTATATTGGCAGGGTTATATGTGTGTGGAGGCCTTTTGTGCATTATTTTGCCAAAGGAGTGGAAAAATACAGAGCTGATAGGACTTAAATGTGCACAGGGATGCCATATAGCTGGCCTCTTAAAAATAGAGGTGAGTTGCTGCTGGCACAGATGAAGCGAATCTTGCCCATGTCAAACAAGGCAGGGATTAACAGTCTCAGCAGAGGTTCCTGAGGTCTCTATAAAGACCCGCTGACATATTGTCAGAGACAGAAGGGCCAGTCATCGTTGCATCATCGGTCCACCTTGACATCATTTTGCAATCAAGCTAACAATGGTGATTCCCTTTAAGAATAATTGTGTGTTTTGTGTGTGTAATTCAGGCAGAGGTTTCTGTTTTGTTGTGTTCTGTTGTCAGAAGTGTTTCTAAACACACACACGCTTTCACACACATACACACACACACACACACAGTGTCAAACACAAGAAGAAACTGATGGATGAGGCTTGGTGTGGCGATTTTAGAATGCAGTTTACTCATAGAACTGCTTTCAAATACTTGATTAACAAGGCCCTAACTTGTTGCAGTGCATCTAAATATATTCTGCAATGTCCTGCTTCAACCTGGTTTCTCCCAATAACCTGGTTTCTTTTCCCCCAACCTCCTTTCAGATTTTCTCTTTCAGTATTGCTTTTTATTATTTTTTCTTCCTCTCTCCCCATGTTTTATTTTCCCTCTACCACCCTCTTTCTGTCCCGCTGTCCCTCTGTCTTCGTATTCTTATCACTTTTCTTTCTCTCATCCTTCCTCCTTGCTGCCTCTAGGAGCACAGTAGTTGAGTCGCAGCTCTCTGTACAACCAGCTGTTCCTAAACCCGGGATTAGATGATTCGCATACAGTTGCATCGTAATCCCTGATGCCACGCTCTCACACGCGAGAAACATGCAAATTAGGACAAATTTTCCTCCCATATGTCTCCTAAATGACATCCACTCCTAACTGGATGGGAACTGTGTGTCAGAATAAGCACGCCCATCAGAATGTATGGTATCATTTCAACAAGTCAGACTCGTGTCCCATTATATGCTTATTGTATCTGCAGGAGAGAGGAAAAACTGATTGATTGTTTCAGCAGGGTGGCGTGTGTGCCATATGCTTGCAACATAGTGAATCTAGTTGAATCTAACTGCTGACTGTGAATCTGCTGTCTGCATTCCCAGTTCACTGCATGCAATCTGAGGGAAATAGTTCATAACTTAACTCTTCTAATTGCAAACAAAGTCTCTTTTTGAAATAAGTCAGTGGAACGAAACCAAGCTGTACAAGTTTCAACGTCCTCTTGTGTCCTTGTCGGCAAAAACAACGGTTCATTTCCTGTTTGGATTGGAACTGAAAAGTAGTCAAGATTTTTAAGATGACAAAATCTGTTTTTTTGGTTTTATGAAGAGCTGAAGATGAATTTGTATAATGTTGAGACCTAATGTTGAGATATTTTGCAGGAGAGCACTTCTCTTCTCTGCTGCTGCTGCTCCGAGTGACATCGGTACTCTTTAACCGCACTGAAACCAACACTGACAAGCATAGATGTGTTCCATTGCGTTTCTGATCATTTGTTTTATATTATTCTGTATTACACCCACTTGTTACAGAGGCTCTTTGTCACATATTTTGTTGTTAAGCAGAGGCAATGCCATTTGCCAAGTCCAATATGCATCAACAGGAAATCTTATATAAATGGTGCTAAATATAATAACTGGGCCGGATAATTGGAGGCATAAAAAGAAAGCGATGGTGTGGACGTACTGTAGATCCATTCAGTAACATGAGGCTCATTGTTTTTATTTCCCCTGAATAATACCCAGATTTGTTTTAAATGAAGTGAACGGATTCAAACTGATTTTTAAACTCTCATTTATCACTGATGATCAATTATCGCAGCTTGTTATAGCTAAATAAATAAATAAATCGTAAAACAATACAAATAAAGTAAAACATAATTAAATAAACATTTTTCTGATTGCTGGTTTACTATTAATAACGCTCAAATGTCATGAATTGACAACTCTTCAACCGTCATACAAACTACCAATTCAAATTAATATATTCTCTCTTGATTTTACATAACAGAATAAAGTCATCATTTTCTATTAGCCAGTTATTTACTTAAAATCATGACACATAACTTCAATAAATACTTGAAGCAATAGGCGGTTTACGAATCAATAACAGAAGCACAAATGAGTCTGCTGCTGCCTGCCAAGAATTTCTAGTTGATAACCAGTGTGAGCAGTCTACAGGCTGGAGACTGTGTAGGATCAACGTTTACTCTTCACAGGCAGGAACATTTCAAGCACCATCTGTTATGTTGAGCCTTCACTTGGTCAACATCGTGTGAATCATATCATTTTACGAGCCATACAAATGGTAAATATGATGAGGGGTTATCACGCATAGATTGTCTTGTGAAATAAGTTGTGTTTATGCAGAATGAGATTTTAAACACTATATTTCCATTGTATTCCTGTGATGATTGTATCTGTGCTTGTTAAAGGCATAACTGATAATGTATCACTGGATGAGGCTGATGGCCTGAAACACTTTGCTGCTGTTGAGGAAATCAAAGACTGTTGAGAATGAGGTTGGATTTCTCTCTGCAACTTTTATTTATGTTGAGGTGACTTAATTGCTCAAGTCAATTATCTTTTGCTTACGACCGTGGTGTTGCCTGCAGATCAGAGTGCGGCTTTTGAAAGTGAGGTTCTTTGGAAGAATGAATGCGGTCTGTTACTGCTGTGCTACCGTGTGTTAACAGGTCTGTTCTCTCTCTTAATAAAACAATCCACACACTAATCGTATTCAATTATTCATCGACGCAAATAGCTATCTTGATTCAAGCAGTGGATGTCCCTAAACTGTTTTAGATTGTAATTATTTATAATAATTGGCCAGATATGACAATTCATGAAGACATAAATCAGGGACAAAGAGGTCAAAACAGCAGCACCTGTTTTCTCTCCACTGGATTTTAAAACAATTCGCAAAAAGAGTGCAGCTGTACACCCTGAACACACACATGCATGAACATGTTAGAAGCAGTGAGGGGAAAGGTGAGGGAAATGCATCAGAGTGGACGGATGATTTGGAGGCCTGGATCAATGCTTGCATTTTTACCGCTCGGCAATCAGTTTCCTGTTGGATTAAGTGTGTCATTCAGGCTGCATGTCCGTCCACCCCGATTTCCCTCTATTTCTATCCCCCTATATTCTCCCTCCTTGATCTTATCTGTTTGTACAAATGAGACTAAACCCTTAATTTCTTCAGTGAATTGTGTTTGCACTCAGGATGTGCCATTGGAATGGTTTCTCATTCAAACACACTTAAGCGAGGCTTCATTCCCTGAATCCTACATCTTCCCAGTGTAACACTTCAAGTAAACCATCCCTCTCTGAATAAGCTGGGGGTATCAAATGCGAAGCTGCTACAACTGCTTTGAATAATGATAGCATCTTTGTGCCCAAGGAGGTTCTGTTGAGCGGAATGTCCTCAGTCGAGCGCAACACAAGAAGCAAAAAAAAGATTGCTTGATGTGAGACATTTACACGTGTGTATATTTCCTTATTATTTCGATGGAAAATGTGTTTTTTTTAAAGAATAAGATATTTGCTCTCTGTGTTGTCAAAGCTGTTGCTTTATCAGGAAAAGATGCTTACTCCAATACAGCCATAGATACCAATACAAATACATTGACAGTCATATACAAATGCAGAAACTTACACCATATTTTTCAGACTCGTTTTGAGGTCCTCATCGTGATATTTCATAGTTCTTTGCTGCTTGATTGATGGTTCGGTTTCCACTCCATTTCTGCAGTAAAGATATCTAGATATGCTTTTGACAGGTTTGCACCCGCAAATTCTCCGCGGCACTAAAACATGGTGTGTGTAACACTTTTGGGGCTGACTTACACACACACACACACACAGTAAACTGAATTGAGGTACAATTTAGCAACATTGACGTCCGCAAACAACCCATAATGCAACACTCTCTTAATGTAACAGGTTCACTCTGCAGTGCAGAGATGGATACCCGCTGCATTCGGAGAGAGAGGGGGGAAATGTCTAGTCCGGGATATAATACAACCCACCTCATCAGATGTAGTTTCCACAAAGCAATTTATAGTCAGAACAATATGATGAGTCAACTGCATTCACCCCTATAATTCTATTGCTGTCAGGCACTTAAGTGAAACATATGCAGGGTCAGACAGGGAACAGAATTTGGCCGTGGCAATTTCCACCTGGAAATTAGTTGTCATTGTTGCATGAGTTGTCATTAAAAACATACATTGCTCTGAACCACAAAGTGTCAGTCTCAGCCTCAACATTTGTATAGTATAATGGTGAAAATTACAATTGTTAAGCTTACTACCTGTAGCTGCAAGTACGTATTTAGAAATAGGTGCATTGTGCGCATAAAAAAAGTAATGAATGCCTCCCCCCCCCCCCCCTCACCTTTTCGAACTTTTACTTCTACTCGAGTGCAGCTTCATAACCGGGATGCCGGCCACAGGTCTACAGGAAAAACATCAACAATATAATTGTCTGTGCTACTTCACGACCTTTGGAGAGTCAGTGAGGTCGCAAGGTTGCATGTCTCACAGCGACTCATTTCCTGTCACTGAGGCTGAAGAGGAAGGGACTCAGCAGCTGTTAATCAGGGCTGAACAGGGAGGTATTGTGGGAAGCCATGTCCACGGTGGAAGAACAGATTCTGCTTTTGAGAGATGTTTCCATGGTGATACCATCATCACAGAACTCATTGTGCCTATGTGTGTGTGTGTGTGTGTGTGTGTGTGTGTGCTTTGTACCATCTGAGAGAATTGCATTAAAGGACCAGAAAAAGGATGTAAAGTCACAGAATAGTGTGAGACTGATGCTGCGGTTTGTAGAGTGATATTGTGCAAACTGGGTGATGGTACAGTACTCTGTTAGAATAACGACACCTCCATTTTCATACACAAGATGCAGTCGTTTCTATCTGTAGGTCAAAGTTAAACAGTGACTTTTGACCTGCGGTTCTGCCAGAGCCGCACACAGAAACAGGAAACTCATTCTTCGACTCAACAGCTGAGAGATGAGTGAATATTTGGAGAGGCTGGTGCAAGTGTGAAAATGGCTGAAGAGGAGTTACAATAAAGTTGCTGAGCAAATTCTTCAAAGTGACTTGTGTTCACATGTTCCCGGGAACCTTTCTTTCAGATCTCTGTGCACGCTAAATGCCAGAACAATAGAAAAATGGCTGCCTTTTTTTCTTCAGCATCTTCTGTTCGGTTGGTAAACAATAAACAATGTGCCTCACAAGCATCTGGTAAGGAGTGGGACAGAGGGTTTACTCTCTCTCAGCTCGTTTTAAATAGCATCTTTCTTCTTTTTGTCTACAACAGCATCTGCTATTTAAATCATGTCTTGTTTTCTCTGTGGAGGAAAAAAAAAGTGCACCGCTAACATCAGTTTGTTGGCTCGATAGCTAATTAGCTGCTCAACTACATTAAAGGGATGCAAAGGGGACCTATCTGAAATGATCGCTTACGCTCCATAGTCTTCCATACCACTGCTCACAACATGCTGTCCAGCTATTGCTTGTAAGTAAGCAGTGCAAGTCTTCTCTTGTTCCCTTTGCCAGTGTTCTGCAGCAGAGCTAATCAATCAAACAGACACGCTTGCTCCCGTTGGAAAGGAACATTTCCCCCACAGACCTTTTATTCTTCCCTTCCAATTACAAAAACTATCAACAATATTTAAAAAAAAACAGGTTGACATTTAAAATATCTTTCTGTTAACAAAGCACCGAGAACATTTTATTAAATATATCACCAAACACTGTCTTGTCCTTCCTTAAGCCTACACAGCCACACGCTGCCTCACCGTCTCATCCGTCCCGTTTCAAACGCTACGCTGATGAATCTGCACTTCAGCAACGCTTCAAATCTGCGCCCACATTAATCAATGTCTCACACAAATGAAACTTGGCTTTCTACCTCAAATCTATTTTATCCATGGCTTGTTGCAGAAAGGCGGTGAACAGTGAACTCACTTAGTTTGCTGTGCCCACAGACACAAATTTCTATTGAGAAACGAGTCGTTTAAAATATTGAATTTAAAAAAGTCTGGGTAATAGTCTTTGTCGGACAGGTCTTCCTCCCATCGCTAACCAGCCTTATGCATAAATATCATAAGTACACCATACCATACTGTACTATAAATACCATAGACTCCAAATGCACCGACTATGTGCAGGCCCTGCTATTCTTTATAGCTTTCTTCTTGAAGTCTGAATGTTTTTTTTATGAATGTTGTACTCCAGACCTTACTGTATTTAAGGATTACAGGGAGCAGGGCTCCGGATTACAGAGATAAATTATCCTTCACATCCAGATGCTGCAGCACAGGCTGGGAGTATGTCAAACCCCATGAATACCAACTCAACGCCTCAATTATGTGTGTATTTGTGAGCAAGTGAAAAAGCAGAATGTGTGCGAATTATTGTTTCAGTGTGGATACAAGTAAAATATTTGAATGTGTGTTTGTGTAATGTGTACGCATGAGCTCTTGGGTCGGTAGACGAGTGTGTATGTTTTGCTTACTTGTGTTAATGAGTTGCATCTTGTAGATGTAGATACTGTGTTCTAGGGAAGTGAAATATGCGATCAACTATCTTCATGCTTTGCACATACATTTGCAAAATCATATGGTGCAGGATTTATCTCCGTATATTATTTCTCGGTAATTTATTGTCAACACATGTTCTTCACATTGATGTTGTCCTCAGTTTTCATTTTGGAGAAATAAAACACAGAATATCATTTGAGGATCGTGCTTTTGTTTTTACATAACACTTTACATTACCAATTCGTTCAATGCATTTAACAACCTGGAGTCCAACTGGCAACCTTCCAGTCACAAGCTTCTCTGACCTTTAAGTTCCAATTGTCCCAGAATACAATAGTGCATGCAGCCCAGGACGGGGTTCTTTCTGCTCAATGATGGTGCCAGAGAATGTTGAAATGTCCTCTTAGAGCCCAAATGTGAGTTCAAAGAAATTGTGTTTTCCAACAGCAGTGTGCAAAATTGTATTGATCCATTCATTCAGTTTTATGGTTTAACTCCTGCAGGTCCTATGATTCAAGAATTCTGCTTATGGGATTACCCCAGTGTAATTAAGTCACAACATTGTCTTAAACCCATTAGTCTGTAATTGTGTGCATGCTTGTAAACAGTTTATAGCTGGAAATTTTCATTTATTTTTTCTATAAAATTATTGTCACCTCTGCCATTTGACTGCTCACTCTTTACTCTTAACAGTCCCCCGGCTGGTAAATATGAATAGTATTTAATAAAGGGACATGGTAGACAAATTCGAAAATAGTCCGTACTTTTTTTGGTATTTAATTCAAACGAGTTTACGAAAGGAGTTTACAAAAAAAAAGGCTTTACCATGTGATTATTTCATATGGACTGTTTATCAAATGAATTACGTTGAATGTTTCTTTTAAGATTCCCTGGTGTTTAGTGGCATCCGGGTAATTTGAGTTAAAAACTGTATATTTCCTCAAAATTCAATATACTGTGCTGGCTAATCCATTAAGTAGTAAGTAGCTGAGATCAAAGTACTTTATCACATTAATTAAAAAATTCTGGACATCCAAAATCCAATGCAAACTTGGTGAAATGGGCCTGTGCTTGCTGATTTGCAACATTGCTGAACCAGTTATCAAAGAAGATATAGCTACCTCGATACAAACAGTAAAACCTCTGCCATCTGACAGATATCTTTTGTCTCATGGTATACATCATCATATCAGCCAACCAAGGGACTAGAGGTGTGCAGAACATGGGGAAAGTAGGAGCACACATTGATCAACAGATTTGATAGAAAGGATGCCACGAGACCAAGAGCTTAATCTGCCGGAGTTACACTCTGAGGAAAATTTTACTGCTGTTGCAGTTGGTGGTACATCAACAGACGGGTTTGATGTAGGAGGCTGTCTTATTGTACCACACTGAAGTGCATCAGCGCAGCCCCGTCCCCCACGAACTATACAGCGAATGATAAATGTCATCTGATTGACATTGATGAAAAGTGCTGCTCAGATTGATGAAATGCAGCACAGCTGCCAGTATTCAAATGAAAAGAGGAAAGAAAACAAGGGTGTGTTGTTTTGTAGAGCACTGGGGGGCCTCTGCCCGCGCTACTGACATTTTTCTCAAACATGACTGTAAAAGAGTTGAAAGAACAATCTCGAAAAAAAATGAAGGGGCTTTTTTTTTTTGTCCTTGAGTTAGAGCAGGCAGCACTTTAATTTCACACAGAGGATTCGTGGCTTTCACCCAGGAAACATCCTGTTTTTTGTGTTTTTGATATAGAATCACAAATAAACTGGAACAGTAGGCTACTTATGTTTTGGGTTCAATGTTCATTGCATTTTAGTCAGCTTGCAAATGAGAGTTGCTTCAACATAAAAAAAACCTTTTAAAAATGTATTTACATTCATGAGTAGATATTGTCGGGAAGATTTTGTGTCAACCCACCTTTAAACTTGATATAACTCAGTATTTTATAACACTGGCACATATAACACATTAGTTAGTCTTCAGAAAAAACAGCATGTGACTTCCTCTAAGCAGCCCTACTTCATTATACATGAACATATTTCATTTGGTATTGCTTCACCACACCAATCAAAACTGAATGTTAATTTACCAGGACTGTGTAGGTCATTTTTATCAGCAAGAAGGCTAAGTGGTGGGGACCCCCTGGGCCTGAGTTGGGACATGAGGTCAAGCCCCCACGTCAGCAATAATTTGCCCTGCTGAAGTCATTGAATACCAGCTTCTGGGTTGTTGGACTGCAGCTCTTCAACGGAGAGAGAAAGAGGAGAAAATGTAGCCTGTTTATTGTCTTAAGGACAGGTTTCACAAATGATGGGTGGTGATTTGAAAATACATTAACACTTTATCTGAATATTTGGTAAACGGAGAGGATGTAATGTCTATGTGCTCATTAAACCCATACTTTATTGTGGCATTCATTGATTTAGAATACAATCTATCTCTTTTCAATTTTACAATTTTTTTTTTTAAATGGATTTCTCTATATATTGGATGCCAAATAACTTTTTAATGTGCAGCCACAGTGTTTTTAATGTATCTCATTGAAGATCACTGCATTTGATCTCTTTGAGCTTGCTGAATATACACAAATTCCAGAACTGAACTGAGCTCAGAGCGAGGTTAATCACGTCGTACGTTGTTCCATGATTGAATCAGTTGATTAGACACAGATTTGAAGGGCAAAATGAAAGACACGGTTCAAATTTGCTCTGGACTTTAATGTGCATTGACCTTTGTCAACAAATTACTTTGGAATTGTGTTGCACTTCCCCAGATCTAGTGAAACAACAACCATCCGAGAAGCTAATATAATGTAATATAAGTGTGACTGAAGAAAAAGACGACATCAAACTTAAAGAGAATGTTTTCTCTCCGGTTGTTTTCTTGAGATGACCTTAAAGTCTTGATCATTTTTTGACAGGAAACTTTTATTTGCCTGCTCTCCTCTATCTTTCCTTCACACACTCTCAGCTACCTGAATTAATTATCATAAAGAGAGAAACACATAGGTTGCTTGAAGCAGTTGCACTTTACACTGTGCCAATCAAAATGTTCTTTTAGTTCTGCTTTACAACTCTGGCACAAGAAAGTCTACACTCTTATTTTATGCAGAACACAACACGGCAATCAAAACATTGCCGCGATGGTTGAGTCAAACAAGTTACCACTGCAGCATCAAAGGCTTAAAAAAAAGCTTCTCATTTGGGATGCGGTACAGTGATAGACATCATTTTTTTGCGCATTCAGAGTGTGTATGTATGTATGTGTTTATACTTAGTGTATCTTAATGAGCAATAAAAGAAGTGCAGCCGTCTGAGCTCTTATTGTTCGACAGAGACTTGCAGAGGATTCATTTGTTGTACAGACCAGTTTCTGTTTTTCTCCCAACTGCATCATTTTTTTCCTCGGGTGAACACCTTCAATTTGAAATGCTTGTAAATCATTTGCCTTCTTACAATCGTAATTGTATCTTTGAGCTGTCACTGCCTGTCTTCTCTGTGAGAGGGAATTATTACTATTTTACTATTTTAAGTGTGCTTAAGTTTGTTGTTCTCCTTATCCAGGAATCTTTTTTTCTTTCACTGTTGGAGCTCAGATGACTTATGTGCAGTCTTTTGAAAGTACCCACAGTCTCACCTAAACACAGTGACATATATAATTTAGAAGTGTTCAGCATGTTACTGAACTCCTTGGCAGCTTTTACTGCTCCCTCCCAATGAGCTACGATGTCAGGCTTTAAATTAGTTGCTGGCTCCACAAAAAAGTTTGATGTGGTAAGTTTATGGGTGTGAAAACAGGGCATTGCGGTTGTGTAGACGGGGCAGATGTCATCCATCACTAGTACACCTTGCTTACAGAGAAGAAGAACATAAACGTCTTGTTGTCTGTATGTACGAGTGCACATTCACACAGTGCCCACAGGCGTATGCATTTGCTTGTTACATTGGGTCTCATTTTTTTAAGTTCTTGCTCTATTTTTTATCTGTCACGATATCGTCAAACTCGCAAGGAAATCGCTAGGACACAGCTTCAACAAAGTCTGATTGTCAAAAAACAACTTTGCAAGTGATTGGAGAGATAGAAACAAAAATCAATGTGTGTGTGCGGATGGGAAGCTCACAGTTTTTGATCGTGTCAACGTGTTATCGTGTTATCGTGTTATCGTGTCGTGTCCAAGTAACGTATCCTATGTTCTGTTACGGTGCCAATAGGTATTTAAATAAAAGGATCAACGGATCTAAAGAAAGACAGCGCATTGGACATTGAAATGTTTGTGGAACACGCGTCCGAACAAGTTCACCCGTTCGCCCCCACCGTGACTTTAATATATAAAAGGGGATATTGTTAAAGTCACTACACAATGTATTTTCCATTTTTTCAAAAGAACGAAAGGAAATTCATGAGTCCAAAAAGGAAAAGTTAGGATAGGCCCATGGCTATTGGACCGCTAGCAGCAAGCTTCCAGCAGCTCTGCACCTGAACCAACTTCAACGACGAACTACTCTTGACTGAATTCTATCCCTTGCTTTTAAACAGACAAACCTGAGTTAGTGCTTCATCAAGGAACCTATGTAAAAACAACATCATTTCAAATCATTACTCTAACATATAAATACTAACAATATAAGTTGTTTAGTGTACTTTTTGAGACTATTCCCTGAAACGATGACCCCCCCCCCTCCTGTACATGGTACAGTCTGAGTTCCCTCCACTACAAAGACCATTGGAAGCGCTCTCTTCCTGTTTGGCAGTTTGAACCCATGACTAGCAGGTAGGATGGATGAGAGCTCATGCAACAAACATTTTCTCAATTGACGTTGCATATAGCCAATGAATACATTTTGTAGGAGCCAAATTGAATGTGATGTTAAATATTCATTTGTATTTACATGTTTAACTGTAATCACATCTGTTTCTACCTTGAATGTTACAAGGATGTCGTTATAATTTGTTATAGAAAGAAATACACGTAAGTGACAGATAACTGGCCCTTTAAGGACACTGTGACAGTTACTGACGGTCGTGAGTTATATCTGAGGCAGTATGGAGCCGCACAGTTTTCCGACCGTGTTGGGGATCGTGTTATAAAACGTGTTAAAGGGAACGATCTATGTGGATAAAACCTGTGGATACGTATAGTAGGTCGAAGTAATCAGCATACTTTTAGGAGAAAGGAAGTTGATTGACTGACTTGTATGACGGAAATGGATCAATAAAACACGTATTGCTTTTCATCTACGAGCGGCGTCGGTGTGAGATATGTGCAAAAGACAAGAAACACGCGTCAACTAAAGGTTTACTTACTGCTAAAGATTTGGACGCTACATAAGTCGGAAAACTCGCTCCTCACGGAAAGGAAAGGATTATCGATGACGAGGAAATTACGACGCGAGGTGCCAGGCTACAGTTTTGGACAGACTCCGGTAAGCATGTGCTAATAAGCTAGCTTGCTGGGTGCTGGTGATCGTGGAGTGTTATGCTGGTAGCGTAACTCTAGGAGCTGTCAATCAAGTTCACGTGGATAAGGTGCATTAACAGTATTACTGCGAAGCAAAAGGAACCCGATTGAAACGCTATTATGGAAGAAGAAGAGTTTGTCATAGGGAAAAGGCAAGTGATAATGACAGAGAAGGCTGTAGATGAAAGAAGGAATAAGCTAATACAGCAAAGACGGAGTAAGCTAGCTCAACTAACGAGCAAAACCAGGGAAATAGAGCGACTACGGGAGGAGGATCCTGATGTTAGCACTATAAAACGAAAACTGAGAGTTGACTATGAAGGGTTACTCAGAGACTTTGAAGAGAAGAACTATGCTCTGAAACAGTTCCTTACTGAGGAGGAATACATGAATGATCAGCTTTGTTGGTTTGAACCTAAAGCACATGAGGCCAACGTTTTCATTGCTAAAACTGAAAGATGGATAGAGTTGTTCGATGAACGTGCTGAGCAAGCAAAGCTATGTGATGATGAAATCAAGCCCTCGGATAGCATATCCACGATACTGTCTACCACGAGTAGAAAGAGTAAGAAACATGGATCAGAAAGTGGGAGTTCTGTGTCATCCACAGCATCATCTATTCGCCTTAAAGCAGAGGTGGAAAGAGCTACATTGCTGGCTAAGGTCGCCACATTAAAACGAAAACAAGAATTGGAAAGACAGGAAGCTGAATTAAAGGCTAAAAGAGAGGAGTTGGAGTTGAACATTGCTTTAGCAACTTCAGATGCTAAGCTTAAAGTGTTGGAAGATTTTGGCATTGGACGCATGTCGATAGTCCATTCAACGCCAGGAATAAACGATGTCAGAGAAAACTTAGCATCAAGAGAAGGGCACGAGCATCGCAGCCATGTGGAAACTGGTCCAGTTCATCTTCCTAACACACAGCCAAGCGATTATGGTCGTTCAGTGCAGCCACCCAGGAACGCTGAAATCAGTGGCAATGTTGTGGCGACATTGTGCAGTGTTATGCAGCAGCAAGCCAACATCTCGGAGCTAATGATGAAGCAGCAAAAAGGATCAACTTTGCCGCCGTTGGACATTCCCACCTTTAAAGGAGACCTGCTCGATTACCATCTGTTCATAAGGGCCTTCGAGCATGGAGTAGAGGACCGTACTGATAATGCCAGGGATAGGCTCTACTATATGGAGCAGTTTACTAGCGGTCAGCCCCGAGAGCTAATTAGAAGCTGCCTCCACATGGATCCTGAGAGAGGATACAACAAAGCCAAGCAGCTTCTCAAGGAACAGTTCGGAAATGAGCACAAACTTGCCGTGGCCTACATTGATAAAGCCTTAAATTGGGCTCCCATCAAACCTGAGGACGGTGAGTCTTTAAACGCCTACTCACTTTTCCTTACTGGATGTTGCAATGCCATGATGAACATTAGCTACCTGGAAGAAATGAACAATGCTGCCAACATGAAAGCCGTTGTCACAAAGCTACCTTACAAGTTGAGAGAAAGATGGAGGGGAATCGCATGTGACATTCAGGAACGGCAGGACAGGAAAGTCAACTTTAAAGACCTTGATGACTTTATCCGTAGACAAGCCAAAATCGCTACGCATCCAATATTTGGCGATATAAGGGATAGCCAATCAGCTAAGTCAGCTACAAAGGTGCATGCAGAGGCAAAGACACATGATTGGAGAAGCAAGAAAACATTCACTACAAGCGCAATGCACATAGACCACAAGGTTAAAGACTTTGAACCAAGCATGCAAAGGGGTCCCACCGACATTGTGGCAACAAACTCATGCATGTTTTGTAAAGGACAACACAGCATAGACTCATGTAAAACGATGAGAGGGAAGCCACACAAAGAAAAAATTGAATATTTGCGTCGCAAAGGACTGTGTTTCAGCTGTTTAAGGCATGGACATATGAGCAGGAGCTGCAGTGAAAGGCTTTGCTGCCAGGTGTGTTCTTTAACACATCCCACACTCCTGCATATGAAAAGACGAGACGATGCAACTGAACAGGAAAGCAAAGCTACCGACAATACGGAGAGAAGTGGTGGTCTTCCAGTCACTAGTGCAATGGTATGTGCTGGAAATAAGCTATGTGGAGTCACTGGGGCCGGCGAAGAAGAGTGCATACTCTCAATAGTTCCTGTCCGAGTCAAAACAACAAAAGGAAACAAAACAGTGGAAACGTATGCTTTCCTTGATCCAGGAAGCACGGACTGCTTCTGCACAGAAAAGTTAATGAACCAACTTAAAGTCAGTGGAAGGAGAACAAGCATCTTACTGAGAACGATGGGCGATGAAAGACCTGTTGACACTTACGAGGTGTCCGGCATAGAAGTCAGTGATCTGTCTGAGGACAACTTCATTGAGCTCCCAAATGCCTTCAGTAGAAAAAACATTCCTGTAAACAAAGAGAACATTCCACGTCAAGAGGATTTGAAAGGATGGTCTCACCTTAAAGACGTGAGCATTCCTGTAATCAATGCAGATGTCGGATTGCTCATCGGAGCTAATGCGCACAAGGCCATGGAGCCATGGCAGGTTGTGAACAGTGTCAACAACGGACCCTACGCCACAAGAACTAGGCTAGGATGGACTGTAAATGGACCATTAAGAGGACGTAGTGCTCACCAGCAGGGAAAACAATGCAAGGTTTCATCAAACCGCATCTCAGTAACAAGACTTGATGACCTGTGGCAGCAGCAATTTAAGGTGGATTTCCCTGAGAGGGAAAAAGATGAACAGGTCGAGATGTCCAGAGATGATCATTGCTTCATGGACATGGTCACCAGATCAGCAAAGCTTCTGGATGGGCATTACAGCTTGTGTCTACCACTAAAGAACCGGATGGTCAACATGCCAAACAACCGTAAAGTAGCTGAGCAAAGAGCACTTAACCTACGGAGGAAGTTCAACAGAAATCCAAGCTATCAACTAGAGTACACTGTCTTCATGACTGACCTCATGGAAAAAGGTTATGCTGAGCAACTATCAGACGATGAGCTTCAAGGCAATGTGGATAAAGTCTGGTATCTACCCCATCACGGTGTATACCATCCTGTGAAGCAGAAGTTAAGGGTGGTGTTCGACTGTGGTGCATCATACCAAGGCATGTCATTGAACGAACAACTTCTACAGGGACCAGACTTAACCAGCAGTCTTGTAGGTGTCATAATACGATTCAGACAAGAACCGGTGGCACTTATGGCAGATGTGGAGTCGATGTTCCACCAAGTCAAGGTGACAGAAGAGGATTCTGACCTTCTTAGGTTCCTGTGGTGGCCTGGGGGAGACCTCACGAAAGGTTTGGTGGAACACAAAATGGTGGTGCACATATTTGGCGCTACTTCTTCACCTAGCTGCGCCAGTTTTGCCCTGAGGAAGTGTGCTGAGGACCATAGGGAAGAATTTGATCCAGAAGTGGCCGACACAGTGCTTCATAACTTTTATGTGGATGATTGTCTCAAGTCTGTGGCGACAGAAGAGAAGGCAGTTGTGCTGTGTCAGGATCTAAGAGCAATCTGTTCCAAGGGAGGTTTCCGTCTCACAAAATGGGTCAGCAACAGCCGTAAAGTCCTAAGCCAAATTCCAGGTGGTGAGTTGGCCAAAGAGGTGAAGAACTTGGATCTCGAACAAGACAAACTCCCAATTGAGAGAGCCCTAGGAGCACACTGGTGTGTTGAGTCAGATACCTTTCAGTTTAAGATTACTGTCAAAGACTATCCTTTTACCAGAAGAGGCCTCCTTTCAGTTGTTAGTTCAATCTATGACCCCTTAGGAGTTCTCGCACCAGTGGTGTTGCCAGCAAAGAAAATCCTCCAGGAACTGAGTCGGATGAAAATGAGCTGGGATGACGACTTACCAGAAAAGGTTAAACAACAGTGGACAGATTGGTTGACAAAACTTCCCAATCTAAAGGACTTCAAAGTCAACCGGTGCATCAAGCCACCAGGATTTGGAAATCCTACTTACGCACAGTTGCACCACTTTGCGGATGCAAGTGAGGAAGCTTACGGCACGGCTAGCTACTTACTGTTGCGGAACGAGAGAAATCAAGTTCACTGCACATTCATGATGGGGAAGGCCAGAGTGGCGCCTTTAAAGCAACCTACCATTCCACGGATGGAGCTGACGGCAGCAACAGTTGCTGTGAAAATGGACACGCTGCTGAGAAAAGAGCTACAGTTGGAGCTATCAGATTCTGTATTTTGGACCGATAGCACTGCTGTGGTCGGATATCTTCAAAATGAAACCACTAGATTCCGTACGTTTGTGGCTAATCGGATCTTTGCTATCTTGAAAGGTTCAACCACAGATCAATGGAGATACGTGAACACTGCCACGAATATAGCAGATTGTGCATCAAGAGGACAAAGCGTGGAGGCTTTCATGAAAAACGACACATGGATCTCTGGTCCAGCCTTCCTCAAAGGACCAACGGAAGAGTGGCCTAAAAGCCCCGAAGGCTGCAGGATTACGTCAAATGATCCCGAGATAAAGAAAGTAAAAGCAAACCTTGTGAACGTGGATGAGGACAGAAACACAATCAGCCAACTGATGAACCATTTCTCCTCATGGACAAAGCTAAGATACACAGTGGCGTGGCTCCTGAAGTTCAAAACCTTACTGTTGACTTTCTCACAGAAGAGAAAACAGCTTTATGCAGCCTTCCGTCAATCCGACTTGGATAAGAGTCAACAGGTTCAACAAGTGAACACAGCCATGAAGAAATTCAAAGCAGGATTAAAAGGATCTTCCTGCTCAGTTGAGGATCTTGCAAGGTCTGAGCTGGAAATCGTCAGACTCTGTCAAATGGCAACATTTTCTGAGGAGATTTCATCTCTGAGCAAAGGGCAAAATGTAAAACAGAGCAGTCATTTGCTTAAGCTAAACCCCGTGCTTCAGGATGGAGTCTTGCGTGTTGGAGGAAGACTCAGTCGAGCTGCTTTGCCAGAAGAATGTAAGCAACCCGCCATCTTGCCCAAAGACCACCATGTTACCAACATACTCCTTCGCAAGATTCACGAGGATATTGGGCACGCTGGAAGGAACCACATGCTTTCTAAAGTGCGCCAAAAGTATTGGATTCCCAGTGCCATCACAGCTATTAGGAAAATCATCTCAAAATGTGTCACCTGTCGCCGACTGCATGGGTCCACAGGACAGCAACAAATGGCAGACCTTCCTCAGGATAGAGTGTTTCCTGATGATCCACCCTTTTCCAGAGTTGGTGTTGACTATTTTGGACCATTCGAGGTACAACGAGGAAGAAGCTTGGTTAAGAGATATGGAGTAATCTTTACTTGCCTAGTCATCCGGGCAGTGCACCTTGAAGTTGCTTCTTCCTTGGATACCAATTCATGTATCAACGCTATACGTCGATTCATTGCCAGGAGAGGACAAGTGATGGAGATCCGCTCAGATAACGGGACAAACTTCGTTGGGACGGAACGTGAGCTGAGAACAGCTATTGATGAAATTAATCACTCAAAGGTTCAAGGTTATCTTCATCAACGTGGAATCAAATGGACCTTTAACCCTCCGACAGGCTCTCACCATGGGGGAGTTTGGGAAAGGCTCATCAGATCAGTGAGAAAGGCTCTAAATTCTACAATTAAGGAACAAGTTCTGGATGAGGAAAGTCTTCAGACTGTACTTTGTGAAGTGGAGGCAATAATCAACAGCCGACCAATCACAAGAGCATCTAATGATGTGAACGATTTAGAAGCCTTGACACCAAATCATCTCTTACTGATGAAGGCTAAACCAGCATTACCACCTGGACTATTCGACCATGATGACCTCTACACTCGGCGGAGATGGAAACACGTCCAATATATGGCCGATATATTTTGGAAACGTTGGACCAGAGAGTACTTGCCACAGCTCCAGGAACGGCAAAGATGGTCAAAGGCATCGAGAAACTTCACTCTGGGAGACATCGTTCTTTTAGTGGATGACTCTGCTCCAAGAAACTCTTGGGTCATGGGGAAGGTCATTAAGGCACTTCCAGACCACAAAGGACTTGTTCGTCAGGTCTGCATAAAGACGAAGACTAGTGTTTTACACAGGCCCATTACAAAGCTGTGTCTGCTTTTGGAAGATGAACAGTGCTAAAGACTGAGCAACAGTGAGCAACAGTGAGGAGTCTATCTGCCTCCGGCTCTTATATCGTTATTTTGTGAGAATGTTCCTCTACAGTACATGGCTCTCTTATTTTAAGTTAGATAATTGTTTCAAATGTTAAATCTTGAGAACAATTAGGGGCCGGTGTGTAGGAGCCAAATTGAATGTGATGTTAAATATTCATTTGTATTTACATGTTTAACTGTAATCACATCTGTTTCTACCTTGAATGTTACAAGGATGTCGTTATAATTTGTTATAGAAAGAAATACACGTAAGTGACAGATAACTGGCCCTTTAAGGACACTGTGACAGTTACTGACGGTCGTGAGTTATATCTGAGGCAGTATGGAGCCGCACAGTTTTCCGACCGTGTTGGGGATCGTGTTATAAAACGTGTTAAAGGGAACGATCTATGTGGATAAAACCTGTGGATACGTATAGTAGGTCGAAGTAATCAGCATACTTTTAGGAGAAAGGAAGTTGATTGACTGACTTGTATGACGGAAATGGATCAATAAAACACGTATTGCTTTTCATCTACGAGCGGCGTCGGTGTGAGATATGTGCAAAAGACAAGAAACACGCGTCAACTAAAGGTTTACTTACTGCTAAAGATTTGGACGCTACACATTTCAATGCTATGTTTTTATAAATGTATTGAGTCATTATTTAATTAACAATGTGAATGTCCACATTATGCATATTAAAATAACCAGAAATGTCTTATGTATGCATAACTTGCAAACTGTTGCAAACTGTTTCAAAACATACAATACAGAAAGAACATTTTCCATTTTGTTTTGGGGTTTCAAAAGGGAGCTGCCTTGGTCCAATATTATTCTCAGTATATATACAACCACTTGGTGACATCATTAGAGAACCCGATGTATGTTTCCATAGTTATGCAGATGACACGCAACTGTACATCTTTGCTGAACCACGTTATGCTGTAGCTATAAACTCCATCACTACCTTTATAAATGGATGAGGGATAATTTCTTAAAGTTAAACGTGTTGAAAACTGGAATCCTACTCGTCAAAATGCTGTTTAATAATCTGGGGGAATTTATTTCCTGTATTAAATCTGATCATACAAGTCTTGGTGTTTTCCTAGATCAGGTTCTAAACTTCAAGCCCGACCGTAAAAAGGTGAAAAAAAACATAATTTAGAAACGCAGTTAAATTTATAAAATCAAATATATGCTGAAAAACTTGATTCGTGCCTTTATTTCAAGCCTACTTGATTACTGCAATGTCATTTTTACTGCCCCCCCCCCCTAAAAAATAAGAAACTTCAGTTCATTCAAAACTCTGCAGCTTGCCTATTAACCAGAACCAAGAGGAGAGAGCACATTAAACCAGCCACGGGTAAAGAGGCAACTACCAGCCAACAGAGAGCTATGCTGGAGCTAAATCATTCAGTTAATGGCATTTCACCGGCATTGTCAATACAGAAAGGATGCCTTGCTATTGCTCTGTGTCACCACTTTATTGGCTCCCAGATCATGAGGCGGCAGGAAGGGGCTTTTAGTTGGGTGGAGACAGATGAAGGGAAGAGAAAAACAAGACAAAGTAAGGTCTTAGGGGAGAAAAGACAAGAGAGAGAAGAGCAGCATTAAAGTTGCAGCTCAGTTGGGCTGCATTGATTGGCAGCAACTTCATTGGTCTCGAATTGCGAGTTGCAGCATTGGGGCACGTTTGCACGTTCACACATGCACAATTTGCATCTTCTCATCGTATTGAGTTGAACTCTGACTGGCGAAGTCGCAGCGTCAATCAACAGCAAAGAAATGTATGCACGGTTGACCCCACTTTGCACCGCCCACATTCTGCACAATTATTGCCTTATTCGCCTGCATTTCTACAGACATGGATTCCATTTTTTCTGCAGAGCAAGCGGACGCGGTGTCTAAAGTAACAACTAGCAATGGGGGCTTCCTCATGGCCTCGTGGTCTAAAATGCATAACATGTAATAGCAACACATTGCATGTCCATCCCTCTTGCTTGTCTTTAGTGTCAACTGTGAAATAGGACTTTGGGTCCTGGAATTTACCTGAGGAGATGTAAAATGACTTCTGGTGTGAAAAATAATCATTGTCAACATACCAACTCACAATTGCTTCTTTGCTAAAGCTCAACATGCAAGCACACAACATGTATGTGCATGGAAACACACGGTATTCGCAGACAGTAAACACGAACAGGTGTCAGACCCTCTCAGCAGCTTTGGGATACTTGGAGTCCTTGAAATGCCTGTGATGACTCTTGAACTCTGTGTCTACTGTTTCCCTTCCAGGATTGGCTGAGCAAGTTTGGCTACCTCCCGCCCCCTGACCCAGTGACTGGTCAGCTTCAGACCAAGGAGGCCCTGACCAATGCCATCAAAGCCATGCAGAAGTACGGAGGGCTGAAGGAGACCGGAGTCTTAGGTACGTGGCAGTGTTTGTTTAGGCGAATCATGTGGGATGGTTGGTAGTTTGGCTGGATGGAGGAAACATAGCTAAGATAATTATATACTTCAATGCAATCAAGAACACCACCAACTATAGCCTTCCCTCCTCTTTAGACCAAGCCACGCTGGGCCTAATGACAACACCCAGATGTTCTTTGCCAGATGTCTCTGGGGCCGAGGTGACAGTGGGCCGCAGGAAACGAAGTCCGACTCCCCAGAACAAATGGAACAAGAGACATCTGTCCTGGAGGTAGGAACAATGACATATAAAGGCAAGGCAAGTTTATTTGTACAGCACATTTCAACAACAAGGTAATTCAAAGTGCTTCACATAAAACCATTAAAAGCATCAAAACATAAGGCAAAAGAAAAGGAGATTTAAAAACAATTAAGAACATTCATTAAAACATTAAAAAACAGTACAAGAAATAAAATGCAGTAGTGAAATGCAGGAAATTGATTAATATATGAATTGAATGTGGTTCAATTAAAGGCAGCAGCAAACAGAAAAGTCTTCAATCTTGATTGAAATGAGCTGAGGGTCTCAGCAGACCTGCAGCTTTCTGGGACTTTGTTCCAGATATGTGGAGCAGAAAAACTGAACGCTGCTTCTCCATGTTTAGTTCTGACTCTGGGAACAGAAAGTAGACCGGTCCCAGACGACCTGAGGGGTCGGGATGGTTCATAAGGTAGCAGCAGATCAGAGATGTGTTTTGGCCCTAAACCATTCAGTGCTTTGTAAACCAACAGCAGGATTTTAAAGTCAATTCTTTGTTGGACAGGAAGCCAGTGCAAAGACATCAGAACTGGAGTGATGTGGTCCACCCTCCTGGTCTTAGTGAGGACTCGAGCTGCAGCGTTCTGAATCAGCTGCAGCTTTCTGACAGACTTTTTACAGAGACCTGTAAACACACCGTTACAGTAGTAAAGTCTGATAGATGCCATGTTGATGGTGGGAAAGTGAGCTGATTATAAGTGCAGGACCTACACTAGTAGGGGTGTAACGATACGCATATTCGTATTGAACCGTTCGGTACGAGGCTCACGGTTTGGTACGCATGACGAACCGAATACGTTTGAATAAAAAAATTTAAAAAAATGTATTTAACCAGGTCGTCCCATTGAGATTAAAAATCTCTTTTGCAAGATGTAAGTAACAATACAAGATGTAAGCAAGATGTAAGTAACAATACTACATAACATTAAGGAGCAGTTTTTGTTTTTTATGCTTATGTGTTGCTAAGAAGACTCCCCAGAAGATGAGTCACTCAGGTTTAGTTCCATCATTGTTCAAAGTCAAAGAATAACTTCATGATGTTAGTTGTAATGAATAAATGTATTTTAAAATCAAGTACATTTCTCTGGCATTTATAGTTTTCTACTGTACCGAAACGTACCGAACCGTGGCTCCACTGTATCGTACCGAACCGTGCATTTTGTGAACCGTTACACCCCTACTATTTACCCCTTCTATGGTGAAAATACACATGTTCATTAAAAACAGATCATGGTCATATTATTTGGGTACTCCAGAGCTGATGTTGTGATTTTCAGCATCATTTGTTTATTGCATATCAGATCCGTTTATCTGAGCCTCATGCAGTTCTGTAGATTAGAGGACTCTTCCTCAAGCCGGAAATATTTTGCTCTCCGGATCAATTGTGTCTCAAAGGAAAGGCATTTTGAAAAAGTGGCTCACTAACTGATTAGAGAGACCTTTAACTGACAACAAACACGTCTGTCTTCTCAGTAAAAGACTCCGATACCATTAAACTGATGATAAAATGTTGTTTTAAGCAATTCTAGTACAGAAAATCCAAGTACAGAAAATCCATGATTGATTTTTACATTCATTTGATACATTCTAAATTCATGCAGTTCTACTGCAATTATATTCCATTGGAAATATAACTCAACTCTATCTTAATTATAATGAATTCCTAAGGTTACCCAGAGTCACTCCCAAAACGGTGAAAACCATAGAAACTTCCCGAAGCACTCCTGCAACATAGTCCATCTCTCTGGTGTTTATCCCATGTTCAGAACCTGCAGAGCCGGGCCTCTGCATACTACAGCTAAATGCATGACTACCTTCTCACGCCACCGCCTGCATATATCTCAAAAGCTCCGCCAGAAGCAGTGCATTTAGTTCATCTGTTGGAAAAAAGAGGATTATTTGAAATATATACGAAACATGACGATCAACAGAAGAAAAGTAGGTAATGCTGCAGAAGGGCTTCCTGTGGATTGGATCATGTGACTATGTTTCACCGTTGGATTCATTTTCAACTGCAGTGAATCCAAGCTGCGAACAGCTTCCGTCTTCCACAAGAAACATCACACAAACTTTTTCGAGCCACCTTTTGTGCCTACAGGTGGTGAAAGAAGAAAGTCAAGTGTATGATTCCCAAAGAGCAGAGGCTCTGTTACAAAGACAAGGATTTTTTTGTAGGCACAATATGAATATGCACATCATTTCAGACATCAGGAGAGCCAACATACATGCATACAGTTTACATGCACATGCACACAAGCGCGCATGCATTTGCCTCCCTCCTGGTGGGGTTTAACTTTCTTTCTCTTCTTTGTACTGCTGCCAGTCATAAACCGTGCTCCCGTCAGCTAACCCCCTTGAAATGAAACAGGTTTGTCTATATAGTCCAGTGAAGCACCTTTGTATTCACAGCACTCAGATTTGTGCAGGAACAGTTGTGGACGACAATGCTGCAGCTTCAGAGCCAAAAACAAAGCATTGACATTCTGCATAGATTGGCCGTGTCTGTAATTCTCTGCTCGTGCTTTCGGTTTCTGTCATTGTCAGCTGACATTGTAGCACTTGCATAGTGATTTCCTTACGGCTCGGTTTGGAAAATTATTTTTATCATCCAATATTTCATGGTGTCTTTGCTTTATTAGATTATATGGCTGAACAGGGCTGATAGAATTGAGATAATGCTCAAAACATCCAATGAGTCAGATGCAATCTGACAGCCACATTAAATATTCCTATTTTGAGCCACCACATCAGTCAGATTAACTAATTATATTGCTGCCACATACATATTGCATCAATATAGCACTTTTAAACAACGCAAGCTACCGAAGGTTTACCAAATGTCTATCCATTGCTTTTGAATGATTGTAACAGTAAATAAATACCTAGCTACTTGATTTCATTGTTTTCTGTCTCAATCGGCAGGTGATGTTGTGGTTCTCTTTTACACTTCGATCTGTAGGCTTTAGCTTCTATCTTTATCTTTAACCTGTTTTTTGCTGCTGAATCCTGGATATATTCTTCAAATGCATATTACAGACTCGTCTGTCTTCTTTTCTCTGAAGTTGAATTGCCATCTTTACAAAAATGAAAGAAGTATTCAGGGAGTGCAGTTAGTGACAGTGTGGGCTCCACGGTAGCTCTGACAGCTTGACGGAATAGCAGCGGGGGGAAACGGCATCGAGAAGGATCACTTGCTGTAGTTCCCAATGACTGAGAAGCTGACACAAAATACAATCGATTTTTCATTATCTGATGTAATTGGTTTCAACAGTACTTTTTATGCAAGACTACACGTCCAAGATCTCAAATTATTCTATGAGGATTTATGTTATCGGAGTTTTATAACAGTATATTCACAAGTGAGTGTATGATCAATTTATTGTACACAACGTCAACATTAATTAGAGTCATCATCTGGCACCTGTCATGTTTACGACATAATCAATTAGTTATGTTATTCACATTACGATTGCAATCATTGCAGGAGTCACTGAGTTGAGTTACTCATCAGTCCTTCTGCCATCGCTCAGCACTGAATGCTTCTTTTGAGTCTGTGCTCATGCCACGTTGATCGAGATGAAATGTGCTTTCTTTCACACACACAAAAAGAGTGGTGGCTAACAGTGGGCAACAGCAAAGTAATTATGCTTGCGTCCCCATGCGCTGTTTCAAAAAATAAATATATATCTCTGCAAGAAGGAGCAAAGTGTAATTATGTGTAGGTGTTAGCATGCAAGGTCTGTTACTGCTCCATAGTTATATTCAGGCATTCAAATACTTTGAATAGAACTATGGCTTTCATTTGGGTATTCGCAGAAACCAAGACTTTCAGGGCCTTCAACATATAAAATGTGACACGTTATTGAGTCCCGGATCTCACAAAAGGTCTGCACCGTTCTGTCTAATTAGATTATTATATTAAATAACATGTAGAAGCAAAGACTTGCCCGATTGCTGATGTCGTTCACCTTGGCACAATTGACTCTGTCTGTCTGGCTGGCACTTCACACTCCTGTGCTTGTTCACACACTTCATTCACAGCATTGTGTTTTGAAAATTCAAGTAATGTGTTTTTTTCCGCAATAGAAATATAAGTAAATTATTTTTGTGATGATGTCTGCAAGTCTTTGTGCCAGGGCTGAGCCCTTGAGCCCTTAATCCCCAATTTAACCGTATACATCTTTTTCTCTTCCTCTTACACACACGTCCATACAGCACACCGCACTCGGCCAAGTATGTTACAGCCCAGTTGTGTGGGAGTCCACTGGCTCATTATCTCGTATTTCTAGCCCATTATCACAGCAGACAGCCTGGCAGTCATTAGCAGCCCAACTGATAACTCAAACGGATAGGTGTGTAGCAAGCTGAGAAAGAAGATTGGGACGAGGATAGCGAAGAGGAAAGAAGAAAAACAAGCAGCAAACATGGAGAGTGAGATTGCATCTTTTCTTTCTGCATCTGTTCAGTCCGATACAGTGGGTGGGTTTTACTGACTAAATGCTGGATTGAAAAATCACCAACTCTCATCCGTCTCCTTCGACTTGTCATCTTTTTAATGAAGTCGTTGAAGTGAGCACAGGAATGGGCGATGTAGGAACATGAACGCACACTTAATTTCAATGAAAATCCATCATAGATGTAAATCAGCAGTGGCATTGTGCTCTTAACGTTTTGTGGCGTTTATATTATTATTGTTTTAGCGTGCCCTAAAGCTCAAAGCCATTGTCTTGTGAAGCCTGCATGGTGTAGCATAGCGCTCTGAAGCCACTGAGAATTATTTGAAAACGGTAAAGACACATTCAAAGTCCAAGGCAGTCGGTAATGAGAATATTAAGTATAGCCATGGTCATAAGTCAGCAGCAGGGGTCCATCAATCTACTCATTATAGCCATAGCTCACAGTTGTTAGTGAGTGTTCAGAAATGCAACCGCTGTATCCAATGGCACCGGTATGTTATAGTCCTAGAAGTAGCTCTGGGACGATTACAATATAGAGCTGCTATTAGTAATGGCCACATGTTTTTTTCCTCATTCTCTTGTTCCGTTGGCACCTATGAAATACTTTGAATATGTCTTCTTAATTATTCACCAATACACGGGCGTATACATATTCAGTGGACTATTCACCAAGATCAGCAACTTGAATTCGTTAGAATTCCACATAATTTGGCATTCTGGCCTGCATTGGGAGATTGTATACAATAGCGCACCCTAAGGGCTAATCTATGACATCTATCATATCCACACTGGGGCTATGTGGCTAATAAGGAGTAAGATAAGAATCTATGCCTGAGTTACTGGTCTGATTGCAATACTCTAAAGCCATGCTGGCAGCTCTATGAGGCTGTACTGTGCTAAACGTTAATATCAGCATGCTAACTTTTAGTGTAATCAGCATCTTAGTTTATAGCATGCTAACATTTGCGAATTGGGGCTAAACACAAAGTACAGTTGAGGCTGATGGGGAAAGGTATTTGGTCATAAAATAGAGAATTGCACAAACTCAAATGTTGACTTTGAAAAGGAAAAGGAATAATAAATCTTCAGTGATCATTTAGAAATCTTCTTAGTCGGGGAAGCTTGTACCTTGAGTTTCCTTCATATATGTGAGAGTTGCCTCTATTATTGGCCAATCACAAATCCATCATTGTGTCTGTATCACAAATCAGTTCTGCCACCCAGAAGAGTTTATTGACTTGGCACATATTTCTAGGGTATTGGAGTCCTAAACACGAATCTCCCTGCTGTCATTTGAGGCCACCAACCTGTGAAATTGCTTTGTGGAACCTTAAGAATAACTAACTATTGTTGAGTGTTATCGTATTAAGAGACCATTCTATATTTCTCCACAATTCGCATCGCCATCTCTGAGTTGGTGACTGTGATAGTCAGGATAGACAGATAAAGGGGGGAAGAAAGATGTGAGGCGAGAGGGAAGACTCATGCAGAGCCTTTTAATTGAATGTCTTTCATCTCCAGCCTGGATGACATAACGTACGTGTGTGTGTGTGTCTGTATGTGTGTGTGAGGAGTTTTGCTAATACACATTACGTATGAGTCCGTGTCTCTGTCAGCAAAACATTTTCCTGATTGTGAGTGTGTTTGTGTCGCTACATGTGTGCATCTACAACAGTATATCAGCATATGAATCACCGTCTGCATATGAGCTTTCAATTTTCAGAGTAATCAGCTTATGTCAACGGAGGGTAGCGGAGCACAGGAGGTGACTATTACTGTGTACGGGGGTGTGTGTGTGTGTGTGTGTGTGCGTGTGCGCACGCACAAGCGGCGGTACATTTTAGCATCACTTTTGATGTCAGCTCATGTCTCCCGGGAGCAGCAGAGCCACAGGAGGTAAGAGCCTGCAGAGAGGCTGAAGGCGGGGGACAGCAAAAGAGTCTTAGACTCTTTCCCTCATCTGGTTCTCTCCCTCCATCCATCCCTCTCTTCTTTCCACTCCGCCTCTCTTCATCTGAATCATCACTCTGCATGCGAAAAAGGCCTGTAAAAAGTTTGTGGAAATTGGTGGAAGCAAGATCTGGGTTGCAGACCTGTTTCTCGCATGTTCCCCACAACCCATACTCCTGTCTTGGCATTTTAGTGGAATAGTGACCTGAAACATCATGACCATGAGTGAAATTCAGAGCACAAATCTGGAACTTTTCTCGCCGTTTATGTTACCTGAAATAACCTTTTAACCACAGTCATTTTTGCTGATTGTGCGTGTGTGTGGAAGGTTGTTTGTAATCGAAAAGAAAAACTTGGAAAACACGTCAGTCAGCAAACTGTACTGCTGAGTTCATGGTAAATTCAAAACATGCTGATCAACATCTCTCAATTGTAGAGTATGGAAAGTGCCTCCAGCCGTGGCAATTGTGCAGGGTTGTTTCACAGACATATTAATGCAAGGTTGTAATTTCCGAGCCCAGTATCCCATCAAATTGCAGGTTTGGGATGGTGGATGGGCATATATGCACATATGCAATTATAGTTTGCTTTTTTCATAACCGTAACCGAGATCTTCCCCTGACCTTTGCCAAAGTGTTTTCGTTGCCAAACCCTCCCCTTACCTCAACCACAGTTTACTTTTCCACAACCACAATCTTTCTCTGACCTTAACCATAGCAGCCAATCACAGATATTTCAGAAAGTAAAGTATTTTTAAAACAGTGGTGTTGGTTTTGCTGAATCATCCATTATTGATGTTCTTGTGTGCCCACAGGGTGAAGCACCCCTGTTATACTTTTCAATGTCTCACTAGAATATTTCTAAAGCGTGTCCTCTCACTGCCCGGCCACTCGTATCCATTTGAAATAAGTACTCTCAACAACAAACTAGCACGAAGCAGCAGCAGCAGCAGCAGCAGCAAGTGCTTTCAGACTGTTCCCTGCCCTGGCATTCACCTCTCAGGCTACATACAGGCCATGTCCTTCTCTACAATGTTGTCGATAAAAATGAATTCATGTTTTGATTTACCGTTGACTATGTGTATTATAAAACCCTGATAACAAAAGACACAAAAGTTGGACCTCAACAAAAGGACATTGGTTTAGATACAAGACAATATATTTGTTTAACAATGAGAGTGCATTATTCTTCACTGGCAGGTTCTCTACCAGAGAATGTGAATGTAATATTTGGTGGGATGAAGCCATTTATACTGCAGCAATGAACAGGGTATTTCTCATTCATGTTTTACAAATACCATTTATCATGGAAGGCATGATGATCTATTTATGATAATGTGTAATTCGCTACTCTAATTTGATATCACTGCCTATGGAGGAAAGAGCTTGCATGAAGTTTCATTCTTTTAAACCACAGATATATATGCCCTCCCCCACTTACACCCATTTCTAACCGCCATCTCTCTCTCCGTTTCTCTCTCTATCTCTCTCTCATACGCACACTCCTGTACTGCCGTACACGTCTGGAACACTTGTAAAGAGCGTTTGTAATCGGGTACATTTTTTTTTTGCCGGTAAGGAAAAGGAGACATCACATACTCTGTCAGAGATGGAAATGTGTCTGTGTGATCACTGATCCCTCTGAGTGTAGTAGCCTGGAGAAACGCTGAAACTTAAGGAACTCGTCACTCGTGGAGAACAAACTCTGATTCTGACTAAAGTTAGAACTGTGGAAGGTAAAGCCATGGGGAGATGTCAGAAATATTCCTGCCCAAGGAGAGTCTGTGTCTGCTTTTTCGTCCCTCTTTTGCTCACTCTCCCTCATATCTTTCCCTTTTCTTCCTCATTGTCTTCGTCTTACCTGCATCATCCTGTTTATTCACTCCTTCTGTTTCTCTGCAAAATGGGACATGTACAGGGTGTTCGCCTGACATATAATCGTGTCACCAAGTGAAATGAATGAAAAGAAGACTTAACGCCATAATCTTAAAATTGTTTCCATGTTGTGTCTCTTATGCACACGTACATTTAGAAGCACTCACAAGCTTGCAGCAGCATTGCACTCTGTTTCTGTCTGACACACATTGTCGTACACTCAGCCATTCGGCCTCAACTTGAACTACTGCTTATCCGTAAGTGGGTTGTCTTTGGAGTGTACGCGTCTACTTTCAAACCCCTGTGATGAGCTGCCAAGGTCAGGACAAGTATGTAGAGCCAGTCCCAGTGATCGGAGTACTGTCTGACCTTCTATTTCACCAAGCTAAGAGCACTTCAGACTCTTTTGTTTTCAGACATAGTCATCAACAGATTCAATGAGCCTGAATCACAAACTGGGAAATGCTTGAAATGGCGAGTAGACATTAGTGTTGTTTTTTTTTAATCTAATGTATTGAATACATATTTGTTTCATGTTTTTTTGAGAATGCCAGAACAAAGCATTTTAATCAGTGAAGATAAAGAATCCAAAAAGGATAAATGAGCCATTGAAAGTATCATTATGAACCGCTGATGTACCGACACCATGACCAGAGGTCCTAGGCTGGTAAATGAGCTAGAGGAAACTGTGGGAGAGAAGCTTCAATCAGAGGAAAAAGTCCTTCATCATGAAGGATTTGTGCATGAATTTAAACAAGTGTCAAACAAATGATTTGTTTGACAGGAACTCAGCTTTCAAGTTGCCAGCTTCAATAAAAGAAGGAATGGGAATGACAGAGGGCCTTTTATGAAACAAGATTGTCTGTAAGGCAAGTGTCAGGACTGCGCCGTAGGACCCCAGGACATCCAGCAGATGGTGGCAGAGTGCGCCTTAATTAGGTTTTGTGGACTGATTGGACTTGGCTCACCTTAAGTGGGTTCACCTGTGTAATTGCCTCAAGTGTATTTAAGGCGTGTCTGTACCTTGCCCTTCATTCGAGCCTCATGTTTTCTTGACACGTCTGTTCCTGTGTTTTCCCTCTGTGGGATATCTTATTAAATTCTACCTCTTTTTGGCTCCTGAACTCGGCGTGGAGGAGACGTCAGCCTAGCCCAGGTGCTCGGCGCTGTGGAATCCCAGGGAACCTCGATCCAGCAGATCCAAGCCTGGATAACCCAGCAAATGCACCAGCCGAACCCCCCGGCTGCCAAGACGTTCCTACAGAGACCAGAGCGGTATGACGGCACTCCAGAGACCTGTCAGGGATTTTTGACACAGTGTGACCTGTGTTTTGTCATGCAGCCTGATCAGTTCCCCTCAGAAAAAGCTAAGGTCGCTTTTATGATTTCGCTGCTAACCAGTAGAGCTCTAGTATGGGCTACTGCCCTATGGGAGGCAAATTCCCCACTTTGTGCTAATGCAGTAGAGTTCTCCAAGACACTACGCCAGGTTTTTAACCACCCAGTAAGTGGCAGAGAAGCAGCACGCCGCATCAGCTCGCTCCGCCAAGGAGCTAGACCTGTGTCTGAATATGCCATAGAATTCCGCACCTTGGCAGCTGAGTGCAAATGGAACAATGAAGCACTTTTGACCACTTTTTACAATGGCCTGTCTGAGGCGGTCAAAGATGATTTGGCTAGTCGGGAGTGGGGGGTCACGGTAGATGAGCTCATAACCACCTCTATCTGCCTCGATCAGCGCATACGCGAAAGGAGGCGTGAGCGCAGGCTTCCCAATTCGGCACCTCCCCAAGCGCATTCACCACTGGGCGCGTCGGGCCCCACTGCTCAGCCCGCTCAAGCGGAGGCAATGGAGGTAGGCAGGTACCGCATTACACCTGCAGAACGAGAGCGACGCCGCAGAGAGAGATGCTGCCTTTACTGTGGAGGAGCTGGACATTACCGGGACCAATGTCCCCAGCGGCAGGGAAACGAGGATGCTCATTAGGAGGAGGGGACAGCGTAGTGAGCAATTTTGTCCAATCTCAGTACCCCAACCCAGTTAAGCGCCTCTGCCTGAGGGCTCGACTCACCTGGACCCCAGAGAACCCGGAGAACATCCCTATCACGGTGCTGATCGATTCAGGCTCAGAGGAAAACCTGATGGACTCTGCTCTGGCCACACGCCTCGGTCTACCTACCAAGGCCCTTCCCAATCCTGTGAAAATCCAGGCGCTCGACGGACGACCCCTAGGCTCCGGTAAAATTGACTTCATGACACACCCCTTACTACTGCAGATTGGGTCACATACAGAGACTGTTTCTTTGGCTTTAGTCCAATCCCAACATGATAGAGTAGTACTAGGGTTTCCCTGGCTTCAGAAACACAATCCCCAGTTCAACTGGTCCACTGGCGAATTTTTATCATGGAGCCCAGAGTGTATCTCAGCCAGACATGTTACACCTGTGATGAAGTGTTCTGTTGCCTGTTCATCCTCTGAGCTCTCTTCAGTCCCTGCAGAGTATCATGACCTAGCTGAAGTATTTAGTAAGACTAGAGCTACAGCACTTCCTCCTCACAGACCTTTTGACTGTGCCATTGACCTGTTGCCTAACACTATTCCCCCCCGGGGACGACTATACCCTCTCTCCAGCCCCGAGACTCAGGCCATGGAGGACTACATTAGCGAGTCTCTTAAGAACGGGCTTATTAGACCTTCAACTTCACCAGTGTCAGCAGGATTCTTTTTTGTACCCAAGAAAGATGGTGGTCTACGACCATGCATAGATTACCGAGCACTGAACAACATCACAGTAAAGAACAAATATCCGTTGCCACTCATGTCTTCCGCTTTTGATCTTCTTGGAGGAGCTACAGTGTTCACTAAACTAGACCTGCGGAATGCTTACCATCTGGTCCGCATCAGAGAGGATGATGAGTGGAAGACTGCTTTTAGCACCCCCAGTGGACATTATGAATACCGGATAATGCCATTTGGTCTGACCAATGCTCCTGCTGTGTTCCAAGCCTTTGTAAATGAAGTGCTCAGGGCGTTCCTCAACCGCAGTGTGTTCGTTTACCTCGATGATGTGCTAATTTTTTCCAGGTCCCTCACAGAACATCGCCAGCACGTCCGGCAGGTCCTCCAGCGGTTGCTGGACAACCAGCTCTTCGTCAAACTGGAGAAGTGTGAGTTCCACGTTACCCGCACCTCCTTTTTGGGGTATGTCATCTCCCCCGATGGAGTAATCATGGACGAATCCAGGGTGCAGGCTGTACTGGACTGGCCGGTTCCCGCCACTCTCAAGCAGGTACAGCGTTTTGTGGGGTTTGCTAACTTTTATCGCCGTTTCATTCGAGGCTTCAGCTCCATAGTGGCACCTATCACAGCAGTGGCCCGGGGAGCCCCAACCAAACTCAGATGGACCCCGGAGGCGCAAGCGGCGTTCGAGCATCTCAAGGCTCAGTTCACGTCAGCCCCACTGCTGAGGCACCCTGACCCTGCCCTTCCGATTGTGTTGGAGGTGGATGCGTCCAGGTCTGGTGTTGGAGCTGTGCTGTCCCAGAAATCAGGTATGGACAACAAGACGCACCCATGTGCCTTTTTCTCTCGCAAGCTTAGTGACGCTGAGAGGAACTATGACGCCGGTGACAGGGAGCTGTTGGCCATCCTAAGGGCACTTGAAGAATGGAGACACTGGCTGGAAGGAGCGCGCCACCCATTCACAGTCATCACGGATCATAAGAACCTCCAGTACATCCGTGAGGCCAAGCGCCTGAACCCCCGACAAGCCAGGTGGGCCCTGTTTTTCACCAGATTCAGGTTTATCATCACGTTTCGCCCCGGCACCAAGAATGCCAAGGCTGATGCCTTATCGCGCCAGTATGACGCCAACGTTACGGACCCTGTTCCTGAGTGCATCATTCCCCCCAGCTGCGTGGTGGGACAGGTGACGCTTGCCCTGGAGGACGCCGTCCTGCGTGCGCAAGAGGAGGATCCAGGTCCTAGTGGAGTACCCCCGGGCCGTCTGTATGTCCCGCTCAACGCCCGCTCTGAAGTTCTACAATGGGGGCATGACTCACCAGTGACGGGCCATCCTGGGGCTGCCCGCACGAGGGAGCTAGTCAGCCGCCGCTTTTGGTGGCCACGCATGAGAACTGACATTGAGGAGTATGTTCACGCATGTTCTGTTTGTGCTACACAGAAGTCAGGAAACCAAGCCCCGGCGGGCCTGCTCCACCCCCTGCCGGTTCCTTATCGGCCATGGTCCCACATCTCAATGGACTTCATCACTGGCCTACCACCGTCTGACGGTAACACAGTGATTTTTGTAATTGTGGACCGTTTTTCCAAAGCAAGCCACTTTGTCCCACTACCTAAGCTGCCGTCTGCGACGGGAACCGCTGATTTGGTGGTCCGAGAGGTGGTGCGTCACCATGGCATCCCTAGTGACATTGTCTCTGATAGAGGGCCCCAATTCATGTCCAAGTACTGGAGTGCATTTTGGTCCTTGTTTGAAACGTCTGTCAGTCTTTCATCAGGCTACCATCCGGAGAGTAATGGACAGACGGAACGCGTGAACCAGGAGCTGGAGAAATACCTACGCTGCATGGTATCATCCAATCCGGGTGCCTGGAGTCGAAAGCTGGTGTGGGCTGAGATCGCCCACAACCAACTGAGTGGGTCCTCCACCGGTATGTCGCCTTTTGAGGTTCAGTACGGATATGTCCCGCCATTTTTTCCCTCTCAGCAGTCCGAGTCAGCGGTCCCCTCTGCGGATGCTGCGGTGGCCAGATGCCGCCAGGCCTGGAAGAAGGCCCGTGCTGCGCTTACACGCGCCACCGAAACCCATCGGATCCAGGCCAATCGCAGGAGACGGCGCGCCCCGACGTTCCGCCCTGGACAGAGAGTATGGCTCTCCACCAAGAACCTGCCTCTGCGCACGGACTCCAAATTCACTCCCCGGTTCATCGGTCCGTTTCCTGTGGAGAGGAGGATCAACCCGGTGGCTTACAAACTCAGACTTCCTAGGACTCTCCGGGTGAGACCAGTGTTTCATGTCTCTTTGCTGAGACCTCTCTTCTCCTCGCCCTTGTCCAGGCCTGCCCCACTGCCGCCGCCTCCGCGGGTCGTCGCTGGTGGCCCTGTCTACACCGTCCGGAGGCTGCTGGATTCCCGGCGGAGGGGGCGAGGCCTTCAGTACCTGATTGACTGGGAGGGCTACGGCCCAGAGGAACGCTCATGGGTGCCCTCACGGCACGTCCTGGATCCTGCCCTCATCCGTGCCTTTCACCGTGCACACCCTCTCCAGCCTGGCCCACCTGGAGGTGGCCGTCGGGTGGGGGGTACTGTCAGGACTGCGCCGTAGGACCCCAGGACATCCAGCAGATGGTGGCAGAGTGCGCCTTAATTAGGTTTTGTGGACTGATTGGACTTGGCTCACCTTAAGTGGGTTCACCTGTGTAATTGCCTCAAGTGTATTTAAGGCGTGTCTGTACCTTGCCCTTCATTCGAGCCTCATGTTTTCTTGACACGTCTGTTCCTGTGTTTTCCCTCTGTGGGATATCTTATTAAATTCTACCTCTTTTTGGCTCCTGAACTCGGCGTTTTGTATCTACACTCAGTACCTTCAAGTTGCACGTGACAGCAAGTTTATTTGTATAGCACATTTCAACAACAAGGTAATTAAAAGTGCTTCACATAAAACCATTAAAAGCATCAAAACACAAGGCAAAAGAAAAGGAGATTTAAAAACAATTAAAGACTGTAGTGACAGAACTTCTGTCTCTGAAACCTATTTGTGACCCACATATTTAGATTGGCACAGAATTTGGATATTCTCCGTAAAGGGGAGAGGTGCGCAGACATTACAACGATTACACCGTGATTTTGAGTTTAAGGTTAAAATCATAAAGATATTTGACGAGTAAGCATTCCTTGAGCAGCTCTTTTGTCAGAAATACAGCAGAAGAGCAAGCAGTGTATCCGTTTAACATCTAGCCAAACAAACTCACGTTGTTCTAATTAAGATGTCAGTCAATAATTAGCCTTTTTCCATTATGCCACATATGCAGCCACTGATCTGATGTTGTTCTGCACAGTGTGAGTCGTTTCCCACACAACAGCAGGGCCCAGTTCCTGAAAACAGAGGTGTTGGATACCATTCTGAGGTGTGCAGCATCAATGTAATGTATGTTAAAAGGGACAGTTTACCCCAAAATCAAAAATACATATTATTCCTCTTACCTGTAGTGCCATTTACCATTCTATGTTGTTTTGGTGTGAGTTGCCTAGTTTTAGAGGTATTGGCCGTAGAGATGTCCGCTTTCTCTTGAATATAATGGGATTATTCGACACTCAGTTTATTGTCCTCAAAGCGCCACAAAATATACACTTGAAAAAATCCAAATCTGTCTATCCCTTCAGACAATTAATGTATAAGCCGGTTTATCTACAGATACTGGAAAGTGCACTCACCTACAGAGTTTACAGTCCTTTGGTTTGTGTTTTGATGCAGCTACATGCAGGAATTGATGTTCTCCGAGGTTGTCTTTCACCAATTTTATTTCAGTCTTGGCAGTATGTTTTTGTTTCACACATTCAGAGACGAATATCTTCTGTTTATGCTTGTGGAATTCAGTCGATCTTACCTTGTAGTATTAAACTATTTCTCAGGTCTGTATTGCAATCAATATGTGAATAAAATTCATGTTTCTGCTCTCTTTTTTTCTGCTTTTTTGTTTTTGCATTGAAGGACAGTTTTGCCTCATTTGATGCAAGACACGACACGACGCTTGGAAAAAAAGGTCAAGCTTGTTAATAAAATCAAGCCGTCCAAAAGTGCACCCGAGCACGACGTGCTCCCAGAATAACCTTGAACACCTGCGAAATGTTAAACACATTTTCTGTACGATAAATTACCATCAGTGTTTTTTTAATGAATCGCAGCAATCGGTGATGCAAATGTTTCAATGTTTAAAGATAATGCTCCGTCAATACAAAACTTTGCCGTTTCTCCGATAGAGGCAAGATGAGGCACTCTCTCAAGGCCAAGAGCCTTGATTGAATGTCCTAGAGCAGCCTGCAGTGGCCAAATCGCTTCTTGTATTTACACAGAGGGCTTTTGTGGGGAGAAAAGACGTCGAGGGCAGGGGAGTAGGGAGAGGCGAAGACTGGAGGAGAGCGAAGACGGGGAATGATGGAGGAGTGGAGATTTAGAGGGAGAATAAACAAACTGGATGATTTTCTGTTTATTCTTGTCCTGTTTCTATTGTCACTGACACAACGACAGCATAGCTTGAGAGATGCTGAGTGGGATAAGAGGAAGGAAAAGGGAAATCTAGCCAGAATCCATTTCAATGCACATTGTATTCCCTATTTATTATCAGGATGTGTGAGCAGCGGGACCACCTAACCATGAAATACAAAAAAACAATGGAATCACTATATGCAAACATAATTTTTTTGTTTCTGTGCAGTTCTGTCCCAGTGGCAAACATTGCCTAGTTGACCTTTTTCTACAATTCAGAGCTCTCTCTCCATCCTGCTCTTCTCCTGCCAGTGTCTACTGCTGCAACCTACCGTACTTCCTTTTTCCACCTCTTTCTTTCTCCTGTGCTCAGCTCCCTCTTTCTTACACATTTTCCTTTTGTGTCCCTTCCCCAACTTCATGTTCATCTCTGATGTGTCACCCTTACACTTGACATCTTATTCTCCTGTCTCCTGCCATGGATTTTGACTCCCTTACCCTTTCCTCCTCAACGTTTCTTTTTCTTCCCCTCTAGTTTCTTGTCCATCATCACCTTTTATCCTCTCACTTTGCCCAGCTCTCTCCTCTTGTCTCCACTTTTACTTTGTTCTTTTGTCAAGTCACCCGTCCTCTTCCTTCATCAGCCACCACCATCTCTCCTTTCTTGTCATCTCAACACCCCCGTGTCCTTCTTGTCCTCTTCCTCACCCCGTCTTGTCTCTTCTTCCCTTATGTAACATATCTGTCTCTCCCCCCTCTCTTCTCTCAGAGTGAGGACCTTCCCTAAGGATTCGGCCGTACTGGGCAGGGACACTGTCCGGGCCCTGATGTACTACGCCCTGAAGGTCTGGAGTGACATCGCACCGCTCAACTTCCATGAAGTGGCCGGCAGCGATGCAGACATTCAGATCGACTTCACTAAGGCCGACCACGACGACGGATATCCCTTCGACGGGCCAGGGGGCACGGTGGCGCACGCATTTTTCCCCGGAGAGAGGTTCACAGCTGGGGATACGCACTTCGATGACGACGAGGCCTGGACCTTCAGATCTCCAGGTGATGAAGGTTGCAATCTGCTATATTAAACCAGTGTCTATATGTGTGTGCAAATGTGTAATATCAATTTGATGCCAGCAGCACAGAATTAATTGGACTCATATGAGTTTAAGGGGACTGGGACGATTTCAACATTGTCGTTTTTTTTATTTTTGTCTAACTTTTTCAACTGTTTATCCATGATAGATATTTGAACAATTTCTCCATTATTTCGAAGCTTCTCAATATGACATTCAGATCATTAATACAGCAGCAAACAACTATTTGTATCTGAAGATATAGGCTAGTGTAGTGTTTTGTGTGTAATCAGAGCTTCTCTGTGCTTTGTTTACACAGATACCTGTGTACATGTTAGTTCGTATAAATCTTTATTTATTGTCCCACTAGCTAGCTAATCGCTGGTGCTCTGCACTGCGCTCATAACAGTCACCACTGATCACTGCGCTGAATTTCATATTGACAACCTTTAAGCTAAATGCTTCAAACATTTATCCATTACTTTTAGCTAAATTTCAACTCATTTGCTCGCTTTCCAACTACTTTTCATTCACAATTGAACACGTGTTGTGTGTTACAATTGACAGGTTCATTGGCCACTTGCTGGTTATTGCAAAATTTCTAAAGCTTATTAACCAGAGCCAGGATAATTACTATCTGTTGTATTGTGTTATTATTTGGTCTGTTTTTACTCATCGACACACAGTCTGTCTTTAGCCGATTCCAGTGAAACATATTTATGCAGTGTTTGTGCTTTTGAGCTGTGTGGGCTAATAGATTGCTTTATGCAACGTTGTCCTGAATGATCTGGCCAAATTACTTTCATCAAACTGTTTTGAAAGAGCGCGATTACCCGCTGAAGGAGATCTGCCAGTTTGGAATGAGGACAGAATGACAGCGGCTCTAAATGGAATTCAATCAGCTCTGCCAATCAAAAATAGACGAGCTTATATTGGAAATATCCATTGTTCCTTGACGGCTCTGGAAAAGACAACACGGTGCTTTGGTGCATTGGCTTTAGAAAGTTACCTCCGCACATTCACTCGTTCATACATTCACTCACCCACTGTACCAGATCTGTCTTTTCTGCAGTCATCATTCACTCGCGTCCTCTTTGCACCTCTGCAGAAATGGCTGTGTCCTCGTTATTTGATGAATATTTGTGAATTCTAGACTCATTGCTCTGTGTGCGTAGGGGGGGGGGTGTGTGTGCACTGGTGCAAATGAAATTACTGGTGGCACAGCAGGAGCATTGTTCCAAAATGTGACCTAATCATCACATTCTCTAAACCTTGGCGGTCTTGTCACTCAGCATCTTCCTCATTTCTCCCCGCTGTCCTTTGCTTTTTTTGTTTTTTGTTTTAAAGGAGGGAGGGAGTTGTAAAGCAGGAAAGGGCAGGGGAGCAGTATAAGTTCACTCATCCGGGTGAAATGAGCGGATGGAGTGATCTAGTCTCGCTGAATGCATCGTCAGGCAGAGGCTGTCTCAGTGCGGTCACACGAATGACAACATGAATCATTAACTCTCCTTTTCTCTGACTTGCTTTCTTTAGTCTTCCTTTCATCTGGATGACTGCATTTAAAATGTCCTTCCTCTCTCCTCTGCTCAGTACCTCCATTCATCCCTTCTTTCTGACATATGGATGCACAGCAGAGGAGAGAGAGAAACATGAGAGGAAGAGAGGTAGAAATGATGTGAGAAAATATTTGGGGGAAAAAGTCTCTCACAAGGTTCACAAGTCCAAGACTGAAGGTTTGTACGAGTATGACACAACAATCCAACTCAAGGTCCACTTGCCGGTGAAGATGTCGTTGTATGATGCTCTACTCTAGTACTTTACAAACTAACAAATCGAAACCTTTTTGACCATTAAATTGTTATTTACCGGTAATTACAATGCGGCAAAGGCTTCAAAATGATGTTGTGACACTCTCAAGAAGAAGGTAAGTTCTAAAGACAAGTGTGTGAGCACATGCCAACACGTTTTGTTTGTGGCACATCATAAAGGGATTGGGCTGTGAGCAGAAGCCACAGCACTATAAGTTGGTCCATCAATACGAGGATACAAAAAAAAGAAATAAGGTGCAGCATTGTGGCGCAAAGTTCCACCAGGCTGCGTTATAGGATGTGTGATAAAGGGAAGTATTGTGTCCTGAGGGTGCAATCCTGAGTGAGTTACTTCAGCAACAAGCTGAAATGGATATTGGCAGACGGTTCATGTCATTTTAAAGTGACACGCATAGGCTGGTACGCTAAACAAATAAGCAAGAGGGTTGTTAGAATTTTAGCTTATTGGTTATCTTACAGTAAAGCCCCACAAACATATGTTATTATCACCTGTCACTTATAGGGGACCAGGTGCAGTTAAGAGGAGACACCGTGGGGTTCAGTGAGTGATGGGGAACATGAGGCACAGTGTGTTTTTTTGTGATGTAAGAAGTATGTCAACTCAATGGCAGGAGAAAAAAAGAAATTGACATGCATTTGTGTACCTATATCTGATATTTGTGGGGAGTTGATGGTGGTATTTTGCCTTTCTTTATATAAAATTGCAAATAGTGCCTAAGCAGGGGAAGAGTACTTGTTACTGCCTTGCTGTAAACACCATCATCTGCTAAAAAGTCCCTGCAGCCAAGAAATGAAGGGGTGCCAAACGTTTGTGATATGTTGGGTTCGCCACCATTATTCCTCCTCTGTTTCCAAGTGGATCCTTTTTATCCTTCCAGTAGAAGCAGAATTGCACGACTTTGCAGCTAATACCTATTCCTAAATACACCTCTTTCTCACCTCACCCTGCGACATCCCAAAGAGAGTCATTCTTGGATGAAAGATGAATTCGTGACAAAACCTGACATTGATACCTCAACCGAAGCTGGAAGCAAAACCGAGGCAAATCTGTAAGAAAACAGTAACTTGTGAAGCAGCTGCACTTGCGATATGAGTGATTTTGCTACGCAGACGCAATGGCGGTAGGCCTGTACACTCATATGACTTTCAGTGATATGTGTGTATTATCTTGTGCCATACACTGTGATAAACAGCGCTCCGTTACAGTTCATGCACCAGTACTTTATTTGATATTGCTGTATTCTAGAAGAAGTTGACATCTGTGGGCCATTGGCACAATTGCAGTATTTTGATTTTTATAGATTATTTGTTAATTGGCTAGTTGTAAATTGTGTGTTTCTAATGTGATTGTCACAGTTCTGCCGTGATGCTCTGTTGCACTTTTTCCTCTGCTCTGATCCCCACTTCACTTCACTAAGTCAATTAGTGTGCAGACAGTTACTCGCTTGTCACGGACAATAAGCAGGACACAAAAAGTTCAACTCTGGTCCAAGAAATGAGCTGATATTGTGTGAAACGAAAGGGTTGAGTCGCTTGTCTAATACCACAGATCTGAAAGATGAATTTGAAATAGCTTCATGCTTTTCCTAACTGAATTTGAAGGGTTGAAATGAATGCATGCCTGGTTTCTTATTCACTTAGTCACTTCACTCTAACACAGCTGAGCCAAAATGAATTGTCTATTTAACAAGGGGAATTGGGATCAGACAAGCTAGATGTTCATGGAATGACTTTGTTTTCTTTATTAGTAACAATGTGGTAGCCACAACAACAAATGTTGTTTGAATTTAAAATCTTGTCGAATCTGAAATTGGTTTAACAATTTGTTTATTAATATAGTAACCAAATTCCAATTTGACATATTTTGATTCTGTTTAGTTATTGTCCATAAGAAAGGTCGGTAGAAAGATCCACAGCCCCATGGTGCATTTTGACTTAAATTTTTGATTTTGATTTAAATTCAACCTCAACCGTAAGGTGGAGTTTCGTGTGTGTGTGTGTGTGTGTGTGTGTGTGTGTGTGTGTGTGTGTGTGTGTGTGTGTGTGTGTGTGTGTGTGTGTGTGTGTGTGTGTGTGTGTGTGTGTGTGTGTGTGTCCATCCCATCTGGTGAGTCTTTGATGGGGCCAGGACCCTCCTTTGTTTTCTGCTGTCAGGGCCGTGAGCCATATGTTACAGGACAGCAGCTCAATCTGCTCCAATTAGACCCCCCACCAGGCTACAGCAGTGGCAGGACAAAGCAGAGGATGCTGTAGTGCAGGCTGAGTGTGTGCGTGTGTGTGGGGGGGGGGGGGGGAACAGCTGCATAGATGTAGGTTTGGTTAATGGGAGCAGGGAGGTGAACGAGGGAGCGGTCAGAGGTGTGACCTCATTTGTTTCTCTGCCTCAATCGTTATTCGCAGTTTATAAAACTACTGCGAGACAGTAAATATGTATTTAAGACATTTGTAGTTGCAGATCAATCCAGACAAATTACTAAAACTTAACCTAAAAACTGATTAACAGCAAAGTTATTGCCTTTTAATATTTTAAGGTTCTAATTATAAGTGTATATATATGAATAATACTCTTAAGTGCTAATTTTTAACATTATGTTGATTTTGCCAGCCGTGGATAATACAGGGAGACTGAAGGATAATGGTACCCATTGTGTTTGTCGAATAAAGTGGCCGTCGATGTGGGAGAAATTCTGTGAATCGTCATACCTGGTTGGACGTTGCTATTTTTATGGATGCCTATTTCTTCCATTGTGATGAATCCCCTCAAAACTCTTTAATCAGCCCCAAAAACACAGCCTCAGACCTTCTCTTGTCTTCTGTGGTGTTGGAGTGTTCAGCTCACCTCTGGATTATGATGCTTTGTGAAACCGTTGGGATTGCCTTCTCTCCCACTCTGAGGGTGCCAGACTGCCGCACTGAGGCGTAGGGGGAAAAAAGTTAATGAAACAACTCTTAATTTCTTCAAGTCACACTCTGCCAGCCTCACCTTGCTGCTGTCGCACATCATCCTCCCCCAGCATCACCAACGTGTCTCTAAGTCATAGCTGATGTCAGTATCACTGCTTCTACGTGTCATTCTGCCTTTGAGGCGACAGACGTTTGGTCCCGCCCGGCTCAGCTCTGCTCCCACGAAGCTATCGGATTCATAAATTGTTGCTCTTAGCAACTTTTTTCAAAAGCACGCTCATCCCTTGAGAAGATGTAGACTTGTTAGGTCAGCCCAGGGGCTAAAAAGTGAATGTCGGTGCTGCAGCAGATTGCAGAGCTATGTAATCGTCTTCAGAAAAATGAACCTTATCAGACAAATCCGTAGCTGAGTAATTGCCTTTGCTAATTCCCTTTCCCCATCTCCCGGTGCATTGTTCTCTGCAGGACCCTAAATCCAGGTCTGCCAAGGCCATCTCCTAATGTGTACGATGATGCTGAATAGTGGAATAGTGGAATTAAGCACCACATTAAGCACCACATTTAGCGGACCAGTTCACCCCTGCTGTGTGATTGATGGCTCTGCCGTCCATTCGGAGTCGTGAGAGGGCGGAGTCTCGGTGAGACAAATAAGTGGAGGTCTGAAAGTGTTTTATTTTTGCTTTGATAGGCAGCAGATTGCTTCTGTTAATTAGCAGTCTGCCAGCAATCTGCTTCTGCAAACTGATTACCCTGACTAAAACAAAAGTGTCATTAAGCAGGTGAATTTTTCATGACGTTATTTTTTTCCTCTCTGCGTGCTACTGGTGTGATCACGCATTCTTGTGTGTAGCTCATGTCTTCTGCGAAAAAGACAATGTACCAGTGACGGCTGGCCAATAGAGGGCGCTAGGGCTCCGCCCCCCCCCCCCCCACCACCTTTGAGCCACAAATTTATAATAATAATAAATGATCAATATTTGTGTTTTTGAATATGGAATGGACCCAGTAATATGTGTAAAATATGATATCTGCGCAAAATATGTGCTTTTCCTGCACGTCCTCTCCGCCTGTCTGCATGTCTCAGCAGCGGTGGGGTGCTGGAAAAATCGCCCACAGGAGGCGGGTCTGTGAAGCAGTTTGGCCAATTGCTGATTAAAGATATGAACGTATGACATACAATTTAGACCACGGGTCTTCAACGTTTTTCAGGCCAAGGACCCCCAAACTGACAGAGAGATGGAGCAGGGACCCCCGACTATATATATTGTATAAAATTGTGTTTTATATTAAACTGGGCCTCGTGCCATGTATAAACATACCTCTTTATTGTGCATTCAATACTAATATGTTATAATAATATGTTATAATAATGCTATTCTAATAATACACAGGTTCATATATTCATGTTTTTATTTGAAACATGTGCACGGTACAGTGAGTGGTCGTGCCACTGCCATTTATAAACACACCTTGTCAGCTGATACCAATATCAACATTGTCTGTCAATTGCATGATAATCATGCATACAAGCTATTCAAATTGACATTTTTATTTTAAACATAAATCTGGAAACGAAAATAAGTGATGGCCTATTGGTGCCACTGCCATGCATAAACATACCTGTTATCTTTCATACAATACTGAACTATTCAAATAATGGACACATTCATGTTTAGAGAAAAACGTTGTTTTTTTTAATTGTCTAATGAACCAAATATTTCGCGGACCCCCTGTTGAAGACCTCTGATTTAGACAATCAGCGTCATTTGACAGTTTAATGGTACTATATTATCATTCATTTAAACTTCTCCTCAGATAATATGACCTACATAAAGATATTACAACCCCAGTCACGTTTTTCCCCAAGTGTGCATTAGACCGTGTTCACTTTGAATCTTAAATCTTACACCATTACGATAAGATAAGATGCGATAATCCTTTATTAGTCCCACACGGAAATGTGCAACGGTGTAGCAATCAAGCCTGTGTTACAAAATAAAGTGCAAGTGACCGACAATGTGCAGGATATCTGTTTTTTGTTTTAGGTGTGTAAATATTTAAAAGCATCTGTGTGAATTCTGCAAGGGATAATTAAGGTTATAGGACTATGGACATGTTGGTAAAAGAAGAAAACAAATGTCACTCTCGCTTGTTTGGTGGTAGAGGTGGATGGGGGAAGTTGTCTAGGACAGTGGAGCTATTCAGCTCGTTAAAGAACAAGGACTAAGGCAGAGTCACTGATGTGGGGAGAGTGGTAAAGAATGTAGACTCTCTAGGCTACATCATGTTGTTACGTGTTACTTATATAAAGCATAACAGGAAGTGTAATTTAAAGTTTTGTCTTCAAACCCACCCTTTGTAATATATTACATATTGCCCTTGCCTGGGTTTCACACCACCACATGTCCAGACTGCTGCTGGCTGAAACAGAGCAGATGATAACAAAGTATTGTAGTATAACACAGAATAGAAAACTGAAGAAAAGAAGTAGCAACAGGATCAGATTTCAAAGAGCATAAACAAACCACAAAGTTAGAACAGGTACGTACGAGAGGAGGGCAGAGTTGAACAGTACTGGAGCCTTAAAGTACCATACTTATTTCTGAGTTACCTTTCCTCCAAAATGAAGTATATAGCCATTAGGTTGCTTGTTGTCACCATTGTTAAAGTTGAACTGTGCCGGTGGAAAGACTTGCAGTGTCGGCGAGTCTACACAATATAAGACTGAGCTGTGTTCATGTACCTCCAGTGGATAAACATGTAAACACTGTTAGTGCTCACTGAGCATGTGCCCTGTGAAGATGTGTGCTTATTAAACACTGAATTGTTTATTCCATTACTATTCGTTCAGATAAGTAACAGATCATTTGTAGCTATTGTCTCTCTGAGTTTTCATGAACCTGAAAGAACACTTCTTTTTTCTTTTTTTTTAACTGAGACATAATAATGTCAAATGACACAATTGCAAAACCAATATGCATTTTTACACCAGCAAAGATGCTGTAATCATAAGCCACCACATTACAAGGATTCCCATCCAATGTACAGGCTAACCTTTGAGCTTGATGGTTCTTGTCCTTGTTAATGTTTGAGCAAAGTGGAGGCCAGAGACTATTTACATCATACCACATCACAATAAATGGAGCACTTGACTGCACTGTATTCATTGCACAACAAATGATCCTCACTTGGACTGGAGCCCCAGAGGGTCTGTTTACACCATCGTACTGTTTTAGATCTGACACAATACACATGTAGCAGTACAGAGCTGTGAGATATCTACAACATAAAAGTACCATAAATGTTTGAGAGCCTGGAAAGAAGACGTCGAAGCTCGTAACACAGAGGGAAATGATCCCCGTACATGTTGAAAAGTAGCTCAGTATATCATCGTCGACTCAATTTTGAAAGAGAGGAAGAAGAACGAGGCAACCACAACATAAACTGATTAATTATGTGTCACACAAGGTTGCTCCAGGCCTATTATTTACTTTGCATATTGCCAATTTCTCAGCAACTGTCTTGCATACTGACTAATAAACATTGTCTTTGTCATCTTAATAGGGTGTTGGACAGAGGACTGAGTGGCAAAATGTATTTACCACAGCTGATGCTGTCACTGAAAGCCTTGACTAGTTTCAATACCTATAGTACAATGCATAGTTATAACAATAAACAGAAATACCACATTAAATAATACTGCTCTATACGTAGTTATAAATACATTGCAATGCAGTTGGAAGAAATTTCATTGCACAAAAAAAGAGTGAAAGGGGCTGCAACAACATCAAATACTGTAATCTACGCAGAACCACCAACTCTAGCCTTCCATTGTTTGTGAGGAAAACTCACAAAACGACTTGACTTGATATAAAACTATATTTATCAAAAGAAATGAAAGATCCCTTGCGCAAATCAAGTCAAAAAGGTAGCGTACAGCTTGAGAGTGAAATGCAATTTAGTATTTTCAAACTCATTGATTGTAGTCCTGTTTACCATTTTGGGGGATATCAGATGTATCGATGAGGAGCACTGCTCAGGGGAAGAAGCTGTTTTGGCTCCAATTACCCCGAGTTGCGTCCTGGAAGGGAGAGATTGGACGCTGTGCGCGGAAGAAGTTGGTAATGATGCTGAATGCAAGCTTCTTGGGCCTGGAGTGGCAGATATTTTGGAGAATGAGGACGTTGTTGGCAATGATCTCTGGTTACTCAATTATTTGTGTGATCTGGTCTCATCCAGTGAGAGAAATGTAAGTAATAATTACATTTTGAAAGGATTGACACTTAAGTTTAATATGTTATCCCACAGCTTGTGTTGCTACAATGACTTCCTGTTTACAGGGATGAGTGCTTTTGATTGGACGGTGCTGGTGTTTTCTGAGACGATTTATATATTACTGAAATCCTAACTACTTAAGACATTTCTAAAGTTGTAATTGTGCAACGTGATAGAATTTGGAACGTTTGAATGTTTGAAACTAGCTTAGTGCCTAAGTATTGAATTTGATCTTGCAAATAGCTGGAGCAATCCAAGAGAGCTTAGAGGTCTAGTAAATGAATTCCCATTATCATCAGCATCATGCAATGAGGGCACTTGGGTTGATAAAAACCTGCTTAATGGCTCACTGGTTAATCCAGTGGAACAAAGATTGAACCCCATAAACCCCATAAAAGAATGAAATAGTCCGTAGAGTTACACAAAAGTTCTCTCTGTCTATCTCTCTGCCTTCCTAAATGAATCTGGTTCATCCATCCAATTCTCTCTGCTCCTACTATGTCCACAGGCATTACCATCATTGTGTCAGCCTCCCATGGACCGTGCATATGATGACATGGTACATACTCTGTTCTGAGGCCCTGTTCTCTCGCTCACATTTCTTTTGTCCACCTTTCCTCTCTGCACCATGTGTTCCTGTAGATTAGAGTTGGCATTTGCCTCCTGAATACCCCAGCTGGGTACTGTAAGCATGAGTGCACGTCCCAAGCCGAGGCCAACCTTAGGTTAACTGAATGCAGACTTCAGCTTAGCCACCAAGGAACTCTAAGCTAGCTTGGCTTGACACGCTAGCTCTCCATATTTTTGCAAATCTAAATCTCCAAGCCCAGGTTTTGTCCTGCTTGGCAAAGTCAGACAAAGAGTTTGGGAGGCTCTTTCTCATCTTTTTCTTGCTGAACATAGAGGGAAGCATCCTTTATTAGCCCGCGGCCTCTTCAAGGTATCTCTCCACACTCAGGTTTTTTGATTGCCAGCCGAGGGACTCGGGCAGTTTTACCATAGTTATCTCACTACACCACATGCCGAACAGCACTCAAAGCCTCCTGAGCTGTCTGTCATGCCTCTTAATTTGCACCATAAGCAGATGAGCTGAAAAAAAGTATGAAATACCTGAACAGGGCTTTGACTGGGTCAATTTAGGACACAGAGTAAGTTGGTCACATTGGTGAGTGTCGCCACTGGGTCTTTCCAATGCCATGTACTAAAAATCGTTCATGCCCTGTTCAAACATCAAACTCAAAGTATAGTCAACATGTTTGACCATTTGAACATTCATCTTGGTCACGGATAAAAAAAGCCGTTTCACAGTCGTGTGTGTGAACTAGTTATGTACACATAGCTGTAAGCCATAAGAGTCTGATGGTTATCACATTACGAAAAAGCTTTACAAAGAACCATCTTATGTGTCTAAATTAGTGGTAGGGCCACAGTTGTTACTCTGTAGTAACCCAACTGTAACTAACTCGTTACAATAGTACTTTCTGTTCACCCCCTTACACAGTGCATGGTATAGATTGATAGGCCTGCATATAATCTATACTGGTCAGTGGAGAATTGTTAGGAAGTCAGATTGAGCATTTACCACCCATTTTGACCCAGTGAGTAAGTATTTTAAAAGAAAGGTCAGATTTACTGTGATGTCTTATTTTTTATTTAATGATCCCTCTCTCTCTCGCTCACTGTCTCCTTTCAGACTCTCATGGGATGGATCTGTTTGCGGTTGCCGTCCACGAGTTTGGTCACGCCATCGGCCTGGTCCACACCTCAGCCATAGAGTCCATCATGAGGCCGTACTACCAGGGTCCTGTCGGCGACCCGCTGAAATACGACCTGCCCTACGAAGACAAGGTCCGCGTCTGGCAGCTCTACGGTACGAGGGAACATGTGTTCACCTCAGAATATGTGTGTTGTGTGTGTGAAAGAGATAAAAACGGGTGATATTAAATTAGTTGCATTTCTATTGCCAATTCTAAATTTAGCTGAAAAACGTTTTCAATCACTGTTTAGATAATTGTGTCGTTATGAACAGGATATCTATGCTACACCACATACTGGCTAAATGAGCTGTTCATTTGAGTCTTGAAAGACGTTTCTGCCTCTTCTAGATTTCTCACCAGTGCTGTGAAGTCTCAGAGTGTGTGAAACAAGAACATTGTGGGAGACATACACCATTGTTTGCACAGAATCTTCCTCTTCTTCACTGCCCATATCTCAAGGGCCTCTGCTGTAATTATGTATGTTTCCCGCAGTAGTGCTGGAAACAGCCCTTTGCTGGCGACAGCTCAGCAGACTGAAGATACAGAGAGGCATTCTCTTGCGGGAAGCAGCAATTGATGAGTTCTGGAGAGGAAGGTTATTGATTTAATGAAAACACGGAGGGTGTAATTGTACCTCGTTATGGCATGAGACCTTATCGCGCCATTCACTCTAGGATGGAGAGGAAACGGCCGTGTGAGCAAAGAGAATGTTGAACATGAAGAGCGAACAAATAAATAAAGCAAACAAGAAAGAGGGGAGAATTAGACACATTGTGTGCAATGTTATAATATGGTACAACATCGGAAAATAGGAGCATTGCAAAAGAACAGGAGTAGAGCAAATAACCAAGAATCATAAGAGCGTTGCTTTATATCCATTTGAGTTGACATTTGGCACCTTCCTAGGTGTCAGAGACTCAGTGTCCCACACAAACCGACCAGCCAACCCCTCCCAGACGGCTGAACCTCCCGTCCTGCTGGACCTTCCTGAGAACAGATCCACCTTCCTGTAAGTAGAAGATGTAAAGTTACTTGGAATCGTTCACATGCAACACAATCTCGTGTTCTAGTGCGATACTGGATTAAAAGATCCACTCGGGCCTCTTCAATGATTCGTCAGCATCTACTGTATCTCATAGGATCTTACTGTTGTGTCTCGACCGAATGCAGTGATCTTGCGTCACAATAGTCGCGGTGTTGTTTTCTGAAAAGCTTTCCAGCCTTCACTCGCTCTGTTGATCCCATTCAACATGCCACGGCCTGTGCTGCAGTGGCCAGATGAGTGCAGCAGAGAGGATAGAAAACGAGACGGCACGGTCCAATTTTGGCACGGAAAGTGATGCTTGCGTCACAGTCGACTCAGGACACATCTGATTGGAACTAGAAGTGCTGCTCTTCGATATATCTTATGGCTTCAGTCGGCAAAGTTGGAAATGCTCACAAACCTCTTCATATAACTGTTTTTTTTTTCATATTCACTATGTTTTAATTTGATATAGATTCCTGAACTAGGGATGTTTACATCCATATACTTCCATATGAACATTATACTCCGAATAGGCCTCACACAGGTGGTATTTAATGCAGTGTAACTGGATTGGATCTCATTATAGAGATTATTATAGAGGTTCCCTGTACATCAGCGTAATTATAATGTGATCGTTTTCTAATTTTGTAATTTTTTCTTCACTTCCACTGAGAAATATTGTGATGAATCCATGCAGGAATACTCAACGTTTATTGTAAAATAGAGGTTGTTGGTGCTTTAGAGGAAGTCATGAGGTGCCAACAAAGAAAATTAGCAAAGAGGCAGAGAGTGAGTTTGGGAGCCTGCCCGTCTAATTAAGTAATTCCCTAAAGCAAGTTGGGCCGCTATCAGCCTGTAGTTTTTCCGATTATCAAGGATAATTTGGCTTAATTTGTCCATTTATGTATTTTGAGTGTACATACACACACTCACACCCCCCAAACCACCAAGCACTAACCCTTAAAGTAGCCCCCGAGAGGTTCAACGAAAGACAAAACACAACCTCGCATTCACAAGGTTGGTGCAATTCAAATTATTTTCAAAGAACACGTGCATGCATACACACACTACAGTAAACGGCAAGGCAGCACTAAGAAGAAGGGATAAGCTAAACAGGCAGCGGTGCAATATTTAACCTTCATCTTTTTCTCCCTGCCACTGCCTTCATTCATCATTTTTCACTGACTCCATCAGGTCATGAGGCGTGAAAAGATGGATTAGGCCTGACAAGGGCTCCAATGCTGACCACTAGGTAGTGGTGTCGTGTTAATAGAGCTTTGAATAGAGACCTTTGTTGGCAATATAAGGCCTGGCGGGCTCCCACTCCCAGCCCTGTGGTGCGAATGGCTTCATCATTGGTATGCCAGCCACGTCAGTGCTTTAAATCACTTAAAAACCTTGAGGGATCTCAACGTGTCAGCCGTATCGTTTAGCCTGCTTTCACTGGTTGATGGGTAGGCACAATTTAGATGCATAAAAAGATCTTTAAAAATACATACACATTCATCAGAGCACATAAACATTATTGACTGTGGTGTTCAAAGATTTAATGTGTCCAGCTTTACAGAAGTGGTTCTTTCCCCCCCCCCCTTTTCGCATTCTTCATTCCTACTTTCTTCACATCTCTCTCAGGCTGGCTCGAGATGCTCCAGACAGATGCACCAGTCACTTTGATGCAGTGGCCCAGATACGAGGGGAGGCCTTCTTTTTCAAAGGTACCGAGTTACAAAGGGAGAAAGACGGACGCAAAAGACACGGAGCTGCTTGGGAAAAAATAGAAATTAGCTAAATGAGCTGAAATAGAGGAAATTAAAAAAAGAGCGAAAAGGAGAGAGGAGGAGAGAGCGTGGTAGATGCAGACGGCCAACTGAGCCAGTTGAGCCCTGCCGAGAGACTGCAGTCCAAAGATTACATCAGTCTTTCAAGCTTGCCCTCTGGAGGAATGACCCCGAGCCTCCCACTGACAACAGAAACAAGAAACACACTCGCACACCTTCACCACCAGAAGTGTTAGCAAAGTCTGCAGAACTTTAACTGACAGTTGTTAAACTTTTTTTGAAACTTTTTCATTTGTTTTTACATGAGATGACATTAACAGTTTGTTGATTCATCATTACAATCATTTTGCCTTTTTTTAATAGTTTTTTTTCCAGACGTCTGAATTGATGCCTGTTATATTTTGGTTATTGTCTGAAGCGCAGTATTATGTTTTTTTGAAAGAAGAGTTCCCTCTTTTTCAGTTTGCCTTGGAGCTATTCTGAATTGTCAACACATGGGTAAACTGCAGAGGAAAGGAAACGACGAATGCATATTGATTACTATTGATAATAAATGACAAACAACAAATAATAAGGGCCACCACAGCCAATATTATTTGTCAGCATCCTAAACTGTTTTGTTCCTCGTAGGAAAGTACTTCTGGCGACTGACGAGAGAGAAGCACCTGGTGTCTCTGCGTCCCGCTCAGATCCATCGCTTCTGGAGGGGCCTCCCAACCAATCTGGACAGTGTGGATGCTGTATATGAGAGGCCTGGGGACCACAAAATAGTCTTCTTCAAAGGTACAGTACCAAAAACAAGATCAGATCTTGGAATGAGTCTTGAAATGTACTGACAGTTCCATAGGTCAATAGTGTCAGTGAGCATCTGTAATCACCGGCTTTAATTGTATTCTTTCTTCTCTTTGTCGAAACGTACCGGTATGTGTGAATCTTTTTTTATTTCATGAGTGTACATGAACATATCTTTCAGGTCTCATCCTTTCAAATGTATCATCTCAAGTGCATTCACTGTCTGCTGTGTGTGATGTGTTAAACTATAGATTGTTAGGTTGATTTTCTGCCCCCCCTTCAGGTCTAAAGTACTGGGTATTTAAAGACAATAACGTGGAGGAGGGCTACCCTCGCCCAATCAGTGACTTCGGCCTGCCCCTGGAAGCAGTGGATGCGGCCTTTGTTTGGTTACACAACGAGAAAACCTACTTCTTCAAGGACAGCCACTACTGGCGCTACGACGACCACCTGAGACGAATGGACCAGGGCTACCCTAAAGACAGCACGCTCTGGAAGGGGCTGCCGCCACAACTGGACGACGCCATGCGGTGGTCTGATGGTGAGTAACCTTAATTAAAGACTTCTTACGTCAGTTACAATTTATCATCATCCAGTTATGCTTGGTTTCAAAAATAAGATGATTTTGCTATCTGCTTTGTTTTTATTTCATCAAGAACCTTCCTTTAGTTCCTCCAACTGAAGGTCCAGGTACTCCCTGGCATTTTAGAAGATTTAGTCCCTCAAGAGTGGCCTGGTTCTGCCTCCTCATAACAGGTCATGCACAGGACTTAATTAAAGAAAGCCAGTCATTGACTTTTATGTCCTTTTGTGCACTTCAACCTGTCACATAGAGTAAAACCAGTCACTCTGCAAAGAAATGTAATTTCACCCCTTGTCCACAAGATCCATGATCTCATTATTTGCCACGAACCAAAGTTTAAGACTAAAGGTATGAATTGAGGTACGCTTTGCTCGGGGGCTTAAGGCGACAGTATGCTTCAAGTGAAGTGCTTGTCAGATTGTCTAACGGTGTCTGAACCGCCCCATTACGGCTATGCTTTAGACGTGGTTGGATGACATGTTGCGTTACCTAAAGTTTGATCAATATCCCAACCTCTTTTACCTCTACGTACAATCTACGGTGCTCTCTCCTGTGTTGGAAGTAAAGTAAGTAAACGAAAATTAGATTTATAAGAACACCTTTCTTGAGCAAATATCGCAAAGTGCTTTACAATCAAATACAATTCAGAGTATGAAGTATCAAGTATGATATTGTATCATAACACAGTAGAATACCACAAAAGCAGATGTCATTCATTGTCTTTCTCTGTGTTAATAAATAACGGAGAACAAATGCCGGCTTTCCTAAAGAACTGTTGCTACTTTTTTAATATTCCACAGAATATATGATCAAAACCGTATCCCCGAAAGCAATCTATCACACAGTCAAAAGGTATGTCAAATGAAGCCAGTGACATATTTTGACCTCTTCTGTCTTTATTAAAAATTGATTATATAGGTATACTGATTGATTACATTTAACGTATAAATGATGAATCCCCACTGTCTGTTTCTTCCAGCGATAACTGATTACATTTTTTCAGAGAGCAATAGAGTTGTTACACTCCACCAGAGCGTCGGACCACTGGTAGCTCTGGTATGTGCTGGTGCCAAAGGCAAGACTGTGCAATATCCTTCTTCAGGGAAATCCTCAAAGACGAATGAATCACGAGAGATATATGAGACAAGGATCGAACAATTATGCAAGTTAGCAAACATGCAGCCTGAAGTCTTGGATGAAGTTTTACAATCAGATTCCAATTGTGAGATAACTTTCCAGGAGCAGTAAAACGCTGAAATAGTTGGAATCACTTGAATGCGTCTTTTGAGCCATGCTAACAGTACGGATGAACGTTCATGGTCTCCTGAGGGTGAATCCTACTGACTTAGTGACCCCTTAACTTTTCATCTGGCACCACTATGAGGTGGACATGTGTGATTTTGTGTGATACACACACTCAAGACCCCACAGAGTGGCTAGCATTGCATAGCAGTGGTGCCATAGTCATTAAATTGCATAACATTGATGTTTGTGTGGAATACAGGGTTCAACACCTTGTACTAATTTGAATAAAGAATAATCTTACCACATCTTCAAAGTGGTTTGAACTCATATTGAATGTATTTATTCATTTAATTAAAATGCTATCTCTCATAGGTATTGTGTGTTATTTTGACGTAGCGCACAAGGTCTTTGTTCGCCGACTCTCTGCTTCACATTCACAGAGTGGAACATGTTCAGACCTTGGAGCTCGCCCACTGTAATCACACTGATCAACTCCACTGTCGAGGTCATAACACCGGCTTCCATCAAAGCACCACAGTAATCATGTGTGCAATATTTGTGAGAAAACGTTGTGCGTCATTTAGTTTTTTCCTGTTAGGCTTGTGTGTGTGTGTGTGTGTGTGTGTGTGTGTGTGTGTGTGTGTGTGTGTGTGTGTGTGTGTGTGTATTAGGCTCTGAATGATGCAAGGGCATTTTTTTTAATTCAACAAAATACCCTCAAAAAGCAGCCACAGAGTCCTTTGAGGCCAGTCTCAGTGGGAGCTCGGATGTCCTTAATCCCCCCTGCAGTATATACAAGAAAGCTCCTTCGCTGTTAGGTGTTTAGTGTTCTGTCTTCGGTCTTGCTCCAAGCTCTTTGATGAGATGAGGCCAATCGCACAGTCCCGACTCTTCACCCCCGGCCATTATCACCACAGAGCCTGGAAGGGGTAAACTTGGAAACCTACACGCACAAACGCACATAGACAGACCACGGGGCATTGGAACTGGAGCCACATCAAAGCCTGCGCTCTGTTTGTTTCACCAGCGCAGGATGAATCGAGAGAAAAGGCAGGGAAGAAAAGATATGACTGCAAGAAGGAGAGAGGCGATATGGTGACACCTCGTTATGAAAATAGTAATGGTGATAATAACCATAGCTGCTGGCATCAGTATGGCAAATCTGTATGGTAGTAATTTTAGTAGTGTCTCATTGGTAAAGTCAAAGTTACAACCTCTCTTCCCATTATGTCAGGAAGTAATTCCTGTAATGATTTTGGAATCACAAATTCAAATCGGAGGCTACTTTGTGTTGATAAGCTACGTGTTACACACAACACACTAGTCCCGGTTGGAAACTAATAATAGAATAGCAACAATATGAAAACAAGATATTAAATAACATATTTCTAATTATTATATGAAAATTAATTATCGTAAAGCTGCTCGTCCTTTGTTAGAAGTGAAACTCTGTATTTGTGACTCATTTTAGTGATTTGAATCTTGAATGAGTTTGGTGTGTGATCTTGTCAGGCGATGTGTTGACAAGAAAATGATACAATACCACCTGCCTTATTCTTTATTGCTGATGTTTCAGGAATGAATGAATAGAGCTGTCCTTTTTGTACAATTGTGAAAATGACTAAGGAGTCCAATGCAAAAGGATGAGCCCCCATTGATTTCAGCCATTGATTTATCTTCAGTGAAAGAATCTGAAGTAAAACTGTATTCTTAAGCTGATTCAGGTGTTATTCGCCAGTGGTGGGTGAGATTTAAAATGTGTTTCACCACTTTGTACAGCTAGGACTTTTAGTCTTCGGGGAAGAGAAAAAAGAGTTTTGGCAAAATGGCATTCAGCCCTATGGGATTGGACCTCCAATAGTAGTGATAGATGGATAAGGAGAGTGACTTTGTGGGTGTGATTACTCTTGTGCTCATGCCTTTGTGAGGATAAAGATCAGCTCTGGACTTCGTGGATGAGGACATTTTTGGAAAGTGAGGATATAATAAATCCTCATTGCAAAGGACCTCAGAGCTATTTTGGGACTTGTTTTATGGTTAAGGTAGGACTGAGGGAAGTGAGTCCTCAGAAGGTTAGAGGAATGATGAGTTTGTCCGTGCAATGTAGAGCATACTTTATTTTTATTCCAACAGGCTGCAGCCTATAGGTTGAATACACAGTATCTCATGATTATGCACAGTGAATGGACTCTACTAGGTTCCGTGGGTTAAATGGGTGAAAACCCTTTATAGAGAAGTGTCTAAACCAACCCAACCACTGTTTTACCTTACTTTGAACATTTTAGGTATTTCTATTATTCCTCATAGCCATTATAAACAAAAAGACAACATTGCCATCACAACAAATGAAGGTTTCCTTCACTTATTTTACATAGATTTTGTTAGACAAGCATTTAAACCCAAAGAACATTTACTCCACAGTTAATGGTGAACTCCCAAGGCCATTAACGACAAGGGAACATTCTTCACTTCCCTCAAGCTCCTTCACTTGTTTATCTCAGGCCTCGTATTCATTTAATCATGGACAAGCCATGATAGTATCATCTGTTTACTTCTCTCCTCTTGTTTGTCTTTGTCAACAGCCTTGTGGGAAGTGGTGCCCTTCCTGATAACAAATTGTTTCTTAGAGTTCAGGCAACTGAATTTGTTGGTGAACCAAATTCAAAATGGGTTTTTTTTTTGGTCCCATTGTACAAACAATCCATACAGTCAGGTTGTTATACTCAAATCAGATATTATATTTGACATGGCACTATAGCAATAGGAGCGTGTGGCAAAAATATTGCCATCTTTTTTATGAACCCATTTTTCATAATGTCACACGACACATTTTGGAGCCAGCGAGAGTAAATGCACAATAAACGTACATGCACAATAAACTTCTGATAACCAATTCTACTAAACAGCAAAACAAAATACACCTTCTCACTCAATTTTAAGGGGTGTTTATGCATGCTTTGGTGGTGTTCATATATCCAGTTTCTTTTAACGTGGTTGCTCGAGCGTGCAGCTATCTCACCAGCAAAGTCTTTGCTTACAGCACTCAAGTATATATACAGGAAGCATCTGCCACCTTAATTCAATTTGGTTCACTCCCAAGTTGGATCACCACCATTCCACAATGCCTAACTGCAACCAAATAATAAAAGCTTGTGACAACACATGGTGAGTGGTAACAATGATGTGTGCCAGCTTAGCCATTGTTTTCATATGGAGATAATGGAGCCTACGGTACCATCTGCTCAGCAAGCACATCAACTGCTTGTCAGGTTGTTTTTCTTCAATACCCTAAGATCTCCATTTTATTTTCTTTATTTCATTTTATGTAAGAATGAATGGCATGTCTTTTTGTCGGGTGATTTTTGTTTTTCATCTTTTGTAATCTCATCCTGTTTGAAATTAGTCCCACTCTGTCTTGAACAGGTGTAACATGTGGTGTGTTAGTAACAGTGTGAAAGTGTTGAGCAGACACACTATGCCTTTGGAGTTTTATGTTGTTGGGTCTTCACCATGTGGCTGAAACAAAGGAGAGGCCTACCTGGCCTTTCAAACGCTTAAAGTGGGTTTAACCGCACCCACCCCCAGGTGTCAAAAGCTCACCGATGTGTGAGATTTGGGTCAAACCAAACACTGGTACCTCATTGGATGAGGCCACAGGAAGTCCCCGTGACACGGCCATGACGTCACTAATGCTGCGTTCACACCGGTCGCGTTGATTTTTAGACGGGTGTCGAGATTACATACAAAGTCTATGCACAGACGCGACGAGACTGGCGCGCCGCGATTTTGCGATGGCGCGGCACATTGGACGCGTTTTTGCGTTGGACGCCGCAAAATCGCCAACGCGCGAGTTGAAATTTTTAAACTTCTGCGAAATAATCGCGTGGCGCTGTGGCGCGATAGCCTATCAGCGTTGAGTTGCTCCCGCTACGCGTGTCTTATTCCCCGTTTGATAATCTATAATTAATTATCTGAATACGTCCGCCTTCCTACTTCCCCCCCCTTTTTTTCCTCTCCTCCTCCATTGTTAAGTCTCACGTGAAGTAATCGAGTTTTGCGCGCCCATCTTTCTCATTCTCTCTCTCTCCTTTTTCTCACACACACACACGCTCCACACCACGTGATTGTTTGTTGCTTTCAGGTAGTATGCTTGTAGTTGTATAATCTATGTTTGTTGATTTATATTATTGGTTTTAATCAGTAATGTTAAGTAAATAAACTCTGTTATATTTGAAGGAGTAGTTTCTATGATAATAGCTGGATGCAATAGCCTGCGCTCGACTTCAAACCTCCACTGTTCACTCTGAATGTGGAATAGAACTTTGACTATTTTGAGACTCTATCTACAGTTTGGTTATTGGTCCCTGATCCCAGGGTGGTGCCCCATTATTGTTAATATGTTAATTATGCTATTGATTTTTGTAGTTTTGTTGATATCAATGATTTCGTGTTCATACTTGTTAATAACCAAACACACTCCTGCCGGATCCCAACAATGTGTTCTCCACTTGAGGTGTTTATCCGACTAATTTATTTACCCTGTGTGAATACTAAAGCACATCGTCTTGTATTCTGTTCTCAAACCAACCCTCTCTCTCGCTCTCGCTCTCTCTCTCTCCCTCTGAAGGCTCATCCTATTTCTTCAAGGGGAAGGAGTACTGGCGAGTGCCGAGCAGCGACATGGAGGCGGAGGCCGGATACCCCCGCCTCATCGCTAAAGACTGGCTGCTGTGCACCGAGATGCAGTCGGACTCTCCGGACGCGGAGCCCAAAAGCACGGAGACGAGAGTCAACGTGCACCATCAGCCGGACCACGCGGAGAACGGATACGAGGTGTGCTCCTGCACCTCTGACACCGCCTCGCCTTTAGGAGCGCGCCCCTCCCCCTCCCCCCTGTGGCTGCTGCCACCTCTCTGGACGCTCTCGCTGGCCCTCCGCTCAGAACCGCTATGATGCCAAAGCACGGGACGAAAGTCAGCATGAGCTGATGAGTGAAGGGCCAGTAGCCGGCTCAGTGGAAGCATCTTCTTACAATATCTTTGGCATCCTTTTGTGCTTATTTTCTTATTTATTTTACAGGTCATTTGGTGGACACTGAAGTAGTCATCCTTATAGGCATCAACCCACACATGCTTTACAAAGAGTTTTACTGAACGGTCAAACTGCCTCATATGTGGAAGGGGAAAATATCACAGGTTATAGACATGTTTTGCAAATGCACCAAGCGAAATAGTTTGTCTTCATGTGTAGCAGGTTTACAGCTGCAATGCCTCATATACAGAGAAGTTAAACGTCCTCGGATTTAGGCAGGTGCAAAGGTGAACAGCGTACAAACGCACACACACGCGCACTGTTGCCTAGTTTATGAAATTAAAGCAGATGCTTTATTACAAGGTACAGTTCACCAATATTAGTTAAAAACTTAACATATTGTTAGCATTTTTTATGACGCTATTATTTAATTCTGCTGTGCACTTGCCCTGTGAATAGTATGAATAATAATACATTTTGAAAATTACCCCAAAAACCTATTTCCACACACCTCTAGTAGTAACTAGCCATGCAGATGGTTTGATTATTATGCAATAGGTTCTGCCGCCATCTCCATACAGTGGAGGTGGAGGCATATATTTGTGCAGTTCACCACTGAAAACATTACATTTGGAAAAACTACACAGTGTATCTTTGCAAAAACAATGTCAGAGTTACTCTGGATGATCCACAGAACTCATGGAGATCAATACCTCCTTTGAAACTAGTTCCAACGAAAATAGCTTAAAACTAAGTCTGTGGAAGTTATACATGTGATGTTTGTTTACTCTGCTGTATGCACCACTAACACTCAGTTTGCAAACTTTGTTTTCCTGTGAGAAGCCTTGAGGATAGTTGGATGTGTATGGATGCACTCTGTCAGCACCAGTTTCCTTCTCTCGACTGTACTCTGAAGTGAGGGACTGCTGCTCATGTACGTATTCCAATGGTTTCATCATTCCCACCTCTGGTTCAGAAGCATTCCCTGTTCTTGGTTTAGTTGTATCTTTTGTATCAAAGTCGGATGAGATAATCTTCCTGTTTATTTAACGTTGCTTCGATCGGGCCGTAGTTTATAGAGACTTTGCTGGACTGTCGGCCGATGTATCACCCCTAGCTCCTTCTGAATAAGTAACAACTTGGTCCCTGGAGTTTATTCTTGCTGTAAAGATATATTTACCTATAGACTGATATATTTGAGTTTGAAGGGTTCTGCAGTTATTGCATAACCGAGTGGACTGTGTATATTTTAAGCTGTGTTTTATAATGTAAAAGTATTTTTCTAGAAAAATTAAAAAAAACATCTGAATGACTTTATTGGCTGGTCACATGAATTTCTATGGAGGCAGATTATTTTGAGTTGTCAGTGTTTGTGTCCGAGTGTGTGTGTGTGTGTGTGTGTAATTAGCGCCATTGAAAAGGAGCCCGGCCTTGAAGACATGATGAAGGTAACATGGCAGCTTGCAAACACCAACTGGGAGCTGCTCTCCATCTCTCTGATGTTCTGCATGTTTCCCTCTTGTAACGGTCACTGCTGCTCATCAAGAATGAAAAAAACACAACACGTCAATCACACCACTCACTCACTCGCTCCGAGTGGCTCTATGAGCAGATTTGCTGGCAGAGGATTATACGGTGTAACTCTGTTTCTTAAAGAAACAGAATCAGGGAAGTAATGTCACAGAGTCCAACGAATATTCAGCCGCTCAGATACTGCTCATTCACAGATCAGAGGCGTTAACAGAATGTCAGCCTCATAAATGATTTATGTTTAATGTGCATCTTCAAAAACACCACTGTTCTTCACTGCAATATCTAACATTTCATTTTGATATTGTAGAATATTATAAGGAGAATATTGAATTGAAAAGAAATTGGAAAAAAAAGATAGATTAAATTACTGTTATTTTAACCCAAAAACATGCGAGGAGGTTGCAGTACTTTTCTGCACTGAGCAGTTCGTGGTCTCTCAGTCTGCAGCCACAACCTCTGCCTCTCAGAGAGGAAGTCAGTAGCGTGTATGCAGTCTGAAAGGTGAAACCTGGGGCAATCTAAGTCTGCACACCGCCCACCGCTGCTCGTTAAGCTTATTACCGTGAGCCACCTCATAATCTCTCCGAGTTTTATCGACTCTTCTTTACTCTCATGTGGATTTCAAAAGTAACCACAAATTGACAACCTTTTAGTTACAGTTACATCAAACACCTAAGTAATGTAAAGGAACAAATCCAGTGTTTGCATGTCTATGCAGTTGTGTGGATGTTTATTCTACCCAATATTCTGCAAATGAACCGTCACCAAAATACTGCAGACATGAAAACTTTATTCTGTTTTTGAGGTCAAATTAAGTTTAAAAGTTTTTAAAAAAGTCACTCAATCATCATTTCTGCCAACAGCAGCAGTTTTCCTTCCTTGCTCCTGACACACTCGAGTGGTATTAATTAACTGGTGTGTCTCAGGAGACACCAGGAGAGCACCTGCACCCACAGGCAAACGCAGCAGGGATGGGTCACTTTCTATAGCTGTACTTCCTGTTTGGCAAGGCACCACTAAAGGAAATAATTACATGTTTAATTTAGTAATACTGGAATTATTGTAGATAGACACTTTTCATTTCAAAACTTACTATTTCACTGAATATTCAAAAAGAGTGTCACCATCCATAGATCTCCTTCTATAGTCGCCCCATGGCTCTCTCGCTGCTTGAGTCTCCAGATGGGCCACGCAGAACCAATCAATCACTCTGTAACTAAAATATGCAAGAGTTGAGGAGCTGCTTGCAAAGCTGAGAAGTTTCTGTGGGGTTGTGTAGTGTAAGAGGAGAAACAAATGGACAGGAAGTGCCAGATGAATGGACAGACACGGGGTTAGACACAGGCAAACTGATAATAGAAGAACTGGCAGCCACAGAACAAACACGGAAAAAGACAAACAGATTTAGAGATAGGAAAAAAAGAAATGTCCTCTCCAGAGAGACAGTAGCAAAGATAAAGAAGAAATTTTGCGGTAAGTACATAATCCAGAGAGGATCAATTGTTGCTGTTACGGTCTGTTAAAGGACAATTATTGACACCTCTTTTAATAGTGTGAACCATAATCAGTTATAACAATATACTCCCAAAAGTAACTGCTCTGACTGAGCTACATTGAGGTCTGATGAGATGATGACAGGTTGTATACAAGTGTTTAGCCAGATAACCAAAACCCTGTTATATTTCTGTGTGTGTGTGAGAGAGAGAGAGAGAGAGAGAGGGAGAGAGAGAGAGAGAGGGGGAGAGAGAGAGAGGGGGAGAGGGAGAGGCCAGGTTAGTGCTCTGCAGTCATTTCTGAATTCTGAACCATGCTCTCGATCAGACACACTCTCGTTGTACTGCTCTCTCTCTCTCTCTCTCTCTCTCTCTCTCTCTCTCTCTCTCTCTCTCTCTCTCTCTCTCTCTCTCTCTCTCTCTCTCTCTCTCTCTCGCTCTCTGTCTGTCTCTGTCTGTGTGTGTATATACTTGTACATCTGTCTTTGTGAGGACCACAGGAGTTGTATGCCTTCAAAGTGAGGACAGTCCTCACTTCTTCAAAGGCCTGTTTGAGAAGGTACAGGTTGGGGTTAGGCATTTAGTTGTGATGGTTAGGTTAAGGGGCTTGGGAATACATTATGTATCCAGTGTCCTCACAATGATAGAAGTGCAGGGGTGTGTGTGTGTGTGTGTGTGTGTGTGTGTGTGTGTGTAGGCTTTTGGCTTTAAGGATAGCCCTCCATATACCAGGAGGTGATGGTCATGGGGGAAAGGAGCAGCTGTTGTGGTTGTCCATTTTGCATTTCGCCTGTCCTGACGCGCACATCAAAGAGCTCAGAGCAGGACCCCTGAAGCTGGCACAGGTGCATAATACACAACACGGACCTTTAAAGACCTGACAGGGAGCCGTGTGGGAGCCATGGGGGACACAGACAGGATGCCAGAGTATTCACTTTTGGAGCACATGAAAACCGGCTCAACTACAGTAAGTTCTAAATAATAGGAAAACATTTTTGAACTTCACGACAAAGCACATAAAACAGATAAAATTCACATGGAATGCTTATGAGTAAAGAATCCCACCATTTAACGCCCTCTGCCAGCATGACTTATTACAGACATCAGTCGGTTCAGTCATGGTACAGATATGTAGATTTATTTAAATCGATGAGATATTGGCCGAGCATAGATCCTTCCCTTTAATCGTAAATGACACCTGAAGGCCTTTTGCACCCATTATCAATGGCACAGGCCGGGCAGAGCCAATCAATCAATCAGAGATGAACCACAGTGAAGCTGTAATACTCCCCGCCGGAGCAATTTCCTGCAAAACTCTTGCAAAATTGAGTCATGGGATGGTTTGAGAGGATGAGGTAGGATGTAAACTCTGAGATGGGCAACCTGTGGTGGCAAACGGCTCAGCACGGTTTTCTAAACATGTCTGAATTTACAGCAACTATATTCTTCATGACCATTTATGATAATATAAAATAAAAGCACAGCAGGAAGGTCCTGGGTTTACCTCGTGGTAGTAGTAGTAGTAGTAGTAGTAGTAGTAGTAGTAGTAGTAGTAGTAGTAGTAGTAGTAGTGGTAGTAGTATGGGGTTTATTTTCTATTTGGGTGTTTTTGTGAGGGTTAACTTTAGGTGCACTTTTCTACCTTAGTCCATTGTAAATATGCAGGACAGTCCTTCTGTATGTCTATCGACTATTTGTTTGCACTCTGATGCCCTCTGCTGGTGGTGAACTATGACATTTTGACATAAGTTGTTAAACCAGCGTGATGATGGTCTTTGTAAAAGTGGATGTAGAGTATGAGATCTGATCAATATTCCATGATCGTAGACCAAGAAATATACCACTTGGGTTCAAGTGGGTCAAAGCACTGTCAGTGTTTGGCTGACTCTCCCTAAGATTCACTTCACTTTCTCTTGGCCTTCTCTTTGTCTCGGCTCGCCTCCTTATGTCGTCCTCTAATTTCTCACTTTAATTGTTTCGTTAGCGTCTCTCTTTTTATCAATTCCTTTTCAATTTTCTTTGATTAAGCACGCTTTTCACACTAAATGTGGAAGAGTCCTTATCCCCGTTGCATGAAATCTTTAAGTTTTAAGATGTCTCTTTACAACACTTGCAGTACATTTATTCTCCCTGTTGAATCTTCCATGTATCAGGTTTCAAGAATATTAACATTTTGAATGCATAACGCTAAGTGCAAGGGGTACAACACCTTACAATATAGTGTCAATAATTAACATATACATCACAAGAGATTTCCTCAAAGTTTAATATTGCGCTAAATATTGTATATTTGTCCGTGAATTTCTGTCTAGAAACATGAACTTCAGCCTCAAGTCCTTCTTGGTAAACCCAAAACATCATTTGTACTACAAAAGGGAGAAGTAATAGTCTCATTTTGCCTCCTTCATGCTTTTCTATGTTAGTTATTTGCAGATGATCAGTGCTGGAATTAATTTCATTTATTATGCCTCTGACAAAACACGTCTGTACAATCAAATGATAAGGGTACAAGGTGGAAACTGAATAAATGCAAATACTGTATATGTCTTTATTCTTTGCAATAATTGAGAATAATTGCAATGTCTACGGCAATTGCGTTACCTTCCTCCTCATATTATGTTTTCTGCAGTAAAATATCATTATGTGTTGCTAAAGCGCCTTCAGAAGGGGATTATTATATTAGGTGCATAAATGGCACTTTTCCTAACTGCATGTTTCAGCATGCTCAGTAGACCAGACCAGTAGAATTATGATCTGCAGAAGTGCTGCTTCTCCTACAGGCATTTTAAAAAAAAATCCCTCTGCAATGTGTTTAAATATGTTTCTTTTGTTCAAGATTATGTATTTGTGTGAATCATCGTATATTATACATAGTTTGTAATTTGCGTATTACGTACTTAAAAATATTGTTAATTTGCTAGACTGTGTTTTTTATCATACATATTGAGTGAATAAGAATATGAATGAATAATTTCACGTCGACAATATGTTCATTTAAGCATATTGGTTAAAGTACAGTAGCTGTCGCAATGGAATTTATCTTTTCGGGGCACTGTTGATTGGCAACTGTTGAGGTTGAAGGCTGAATTGTATTGTATTGTGGGTATTATTAATTACAAGGGAACATTCATTACTTCTGTACAAGACAACAACACAAAGTAAATATATTTACACTCAAACAATTGTGAGTGAATGGATCATTCATTTACAGCACATTGAGATTTGAAAGACATATCCAGTAGGTGGCAGTATTGACAAATAAGAGCTTTATTGCAACTTGTTTGTGGCTTCTTAATTAATATTACTTCTTATTTCCACAGTCATAGGACAATGGTAAATATTCCTACATCATAGATGTATGTTACTGTATTGTAAAAATACAGTAAGATCTAGTTTATCTTCGCCTACATTCTATAATGTTGGGATCCTTATTACATTAAAGCATTGGAACAACTTTTCTTTAATTATACAATGCGGCTTGGTGATTCTCTCTGTTTTTAGATCATACGTTTTGCATCCTACACTAACACTGCGGTTCTGGAAACTCTTTGCTCGACGCTGGAGGAGGTTGTTTTTGAAGGAATGAAAATGTTATGGATTCGCTCTCCCCACACAAAAACACACCTCCCCATTCTCTGTATTTGTAAATGACTAGCTTGGGGGAGTACCTCAGATTATTCATCCCACCCACTCTGCCACACTTCATCCGAAGCGGTGAACAGATCACAGAGACACGTCCCCAAACTGCAGCTTAGGTTAACTTTTCGAAACTGTGAAAACCACAACATTTCCTGTGAGTTATTTTTTCTGCACAAGATCTGATGCAGCACAGAAACACCACACTAAACAAATGTAATGCAGGAGGAATACTACTAACATCGAACACGAATTTGATATCTGCAGATCTGCAATTTACTCTCCTATCAGATTCATTGCAAGTCACTGGATAAAACTGTGAAGCAAACTATCCCGATTCCAATGCAAACGTTGCCAGTATACTTCATTTGCATTCCTATTATAGCAGTGCCCAATCATGCTGAAATACCATTAGCAGAGGCAGATGTTAGCGATATCGCCTCCTACACGAACTTGACTTTGTAGCATAGTTGCAGAGGTGACACAGGCCGCAGGCAGGAGGAGCAAACTGAATTCCATCTTTCAGCGTGAAGTTGATTTAAAGCTGAGGAGAAATGTTTCAACACGCCTGAAGTTGGAAGCGGAAAGCTCTCACGAAGGCAGCGAGCCGCTCTTTCTAAGTGTGCTGTAGAATCAGGAGATGGATCAGCTAAATAATATGGTAATACTGTATACAGTACATTGTCAGCCACAACTTTCTCGATATACATCTAATCTGAACCAAAGGGGTTACTATAGGTTGCACATAGAAAACGGTCAGTAAAACAACCCAAAAACTAAATAAAGAATGAGATTAAAATGAGAATAAAAAAGCAAGTCATAGCTGATTATGGATCTCTTCCCATTGTGGCATTAAGGTCAAACCAATCTCAATATCTGACCACAGATGGACACATGTTGATGCATGCTCCCTGTAATTTGGTGAGTGCTCAGACCAATTAATCTGAAACCTTTATGCTGTATGATTGATGTATTGTAATAAGTATAGAAACAATCACCACTCTTTTTGCAATTACTTTAATTTGTCTAAAGAATGGGAAAGTTCTAAAGCGAACTAGTTTTTGTTCCCTTTACCTTTTTAGCTTTACGGTTGCAAAATTCCACTCTGTCAGACAGTATCACGTATTCTGCTTTAGCTTGTTCCAACTCTTCATTTAGGCAGTATGACATTTACACTGATGGTTATTCCCAAACTCCTAAGAAGCAATGTTTTATATGGCTGAACCATTCCACCAAATGGAAAGATTCAAGATGCTTTGTAAAACATGTCACAAAGAAATATGTTTGGTATATTTGGAAACCTCAGCTAAAAGTTCAAATCAAGTTCTGTGGAAGAAATTGTCCCCAGATGAAATTCATGTATTAAATGAATTGCTCTGCAACTTTAAATATTTGTCCTCTAAAGTCCCAAACGACTTCCTCCCACCAGCCTTTCATGTAAACGGGCTGCTAACTGTTTGCTCCATCAGAGAGCCCGCTCTCCTCCCAGGGTGGAGGTAACACGGGGTGGAGGGGGGGGGGAGGGGCAGGGCCAAATGGCCTCATAGGGTAAGCAGCATTGTCAAGGCTGCACCGAAACTCCAATCACCTCTGTAATCTCATGATTTGTTCTCAATACACAAGCAGAGCTGCCAGGAAGAGACCTGTCTGCTCCTCCATCCCCCCAGGGCACTTTGAAATTCTGCTCACTCTTCCTCAACTTGGACTGAAGGAGAGAGAATCTTTCATGCATTTCAGGCCCAGCACACACACACACACACACACACACACACACACACACACACACACACACACACACACACACACACACACACACACACACACACACACACACACACACACACACACAGCATAGTTGAGCGCTGGTTTGCCAGAATCAAGTCCCAGGTAGATTACTCTCTTTGGGTGGGTACAACATCATAGAACCCATTGTTAAGATTGTTTTTGAATCCCTAAAATTCTGTTAAAAAAGTAACAACAACAACCAGGCCAAACATCAAATCAAGAATGGACACGCTAACTTCTTGTACATTTTCATGTTTCCATGGAATGTTTTATGGATTCATCTTTTCATATCTCTGAAAAAGATTGTCTCACAATAAAATCTAAACTGTATCTATTCTTTCATGGCTACTTTTGTCTGCACACAGTCCCACACTAGAGCAATTGAACAACACCAAGTAATATTCTCACCTGCCCCCTCATTCTCCTCGGTCTACACTCCCCTTGGCTGTTCAGACCCCACCCTTTCTGTGATGACCAATTAAGTTCAAGGCTCAGACTTTGCCAGGACAGAGACCCATCTGAGAACATGTGAAGGCAGCACTTTGTCTCAAGACTGCGTTGGCGTTGATAACAGGCGGAGAAAGTAACAAGCAACACATTTCTGGTAAGTTTCATCTTATTAGATCTAACTGTGCTGTATGAGCATGCATGTGCAACATGGACTGCAACGAAGTATCAAATAGTTAATTCATCTGCTTTACTTTGCTTTCAACCCCTCCAAAAAAAGCTCATTTAAAGAGAAATTGATAATTGGGGAAAGGGTGTGAACAACTATCCTGAACTATGATGTATCAAGTTCGTTTTGTGAGAACATATTTTCCCTGTTTTTAACACTCCTAGGAACTTTTTATGTGAGTACATCTGATTTTGCAGAACCGTTCTCATGTGTATTTTCCCCCACAGACTCCACATCGCATCTGAGCATGCCCCGGCCCCCTCCAGCTGCTGACTCATGCCAGCAGGGCTGCATCAAGATGACCCTGGAGAACGCCGACCTATGGAAGTCCTTTCACGACATCGGAACAGAGATGATTATAACAAAGCATGGAAGGTAACACTGCTTTATTTCGTGATTTCAACTACACTCTCTGCTTTCTGACAATACCAACAGTGCTTTGTGTCATCCATCCCATAGTCCGGAACCTGCAAGAAATGACCTACGCTTAGGTTGAAGAGCAGAGGCGCTGCACATGTTTTTACACAATTTTGTGAAAAATATTTACAACCATTCACTGACACATGACTCTGTGTATTTGTTTCAGGAGAATGTTCCCACACTGCAGCATCAGTGTATCTGGGCTCCAACCTTTTGCTAATTACGTCATCATGGTGGACATGGTCCCTGCAGACAGCTTCAAATACAAGGTAAGAGCATATATATCACTCATTCTGTGCCGTTGACATCATTTGGGGATTGGAACCAGCAGATTGCAGTATGTAAAAGGCAGCAGTCTGCAGCCAGACATGGGCCTGCCCACTCTGAGCCGTTCACCGCTGCATTTCAAAGCCTTTCATTGCTTCCTGTTTGTGCAGTGTCGGCTGGAGGCCCCATCAATTAGCATCCCTCCTTATTCACAGTCGGTGAATGACGAGCAGTCGGCCATTCATACAATTCAACGGCTCTTACGCCAACTGCTGTGGCCCATTTGGTCACAGATATTGCTTTTAGCACACACTTGAAAGAAAGAGGTACATAATAAAGGGAAAGTACTGCAGAAGAGCATTGGGAGGAGTGTGGTTTTTTTGGGTGGTTGTGAATTTGTAGACACAGTGATAGTTGATGTTCCTTTTTAATATATTAGCATACTTCACCAGACAGATAGAACCCCCCCCCCCCCTTGTACATTGTAACACAATGTGAAGAATAATCTTGCAATGAATCCTGCCAACAAACATATTGTCATGCACCACCTCTCTCTTTCATTGCACCAGCCATTATGAGGGGAAAAAAGGTATTGCGTGCTTCACCGAGAATAATTAATCAGACATGCCGTGAGGTCCAACACTTGATAACTTTGCATCCCCTCCCTCCCCCGTTTCTCTGTAGTGGAAAAAGGAGCAGTGGGAGGTCGCGGGGAAGGCAGAGCCCCAGCCCCCGTGCCGGACATACGTGCACCCAGACTCCCCTGCCCCAGGAAGTCACTGGATGAAGCAGCCGTTGTCTTTTCTCAGGATGAAGCTCACGAACAACACATTGGACCAACATGGCCATGTAAGACAACATCTTACACACAGAGTTCAAGTGATACTACTAATAGAAATATCTAGTTTTAACTTTCCTACATTTTCCTCTTCTTATCCCACAGATCGTTCTACACTCCATGCATCGCTACTACCCCAGGTTTCATGTCACCCAGGCCGATAGTCCTTACACTATCTGCTGGGCCCCGTTTCAGACTTCCTCCTTCCCAGAGACAACCTTCACATCAGTGACCGCTTACCAAAACCCAAGGGTATATGAGCTTGTACAGCAGTTTTACGAAACATGAACCCGACACAAATGTGATGATATTACTGTTTGATTGAAAGAAAACACACTCGGCACCACCAAGAGTTTGGCAATTCTCTATTTTTCCTTTTTATTAAGATCACCAAATTGAAAATCAACCACAACCCCTTCGCTAAGGGATTCAGGGAGGGAGGCACCCATTCCCACAGCAAAAGGTAGGAATAAATGCAATTATGAAATTATCAAATTATGAAATTGCGTCTTTTTGTTTTAGTGTTCTGTAGTTAAATTAAAGACAGACATTGGTTTTTACCATGAAGTTTCAGGCCAATACAAACAACAGTGAAAAGTGTATGAAAATGTGTAGAAAATATCTATTTTTTTTACAGGTGTCGTTCAAGTAGAAGTCCTCCAAAAAGAGCCGCGCTGGACAGGAAAACTCACAATAGTCCTCCTGGTAAGTTTTGGGAATTATTCAGTTGTTTTTTAAGTTTTTACTCATACAGCGTGTATGAAATCATACTACACCAACAAATAAAAATCCCAGTAGTATGAACAGGTATTCCTTTAAATTGCTGTATCGGTCTTATTAAACATTGTATTTCCATCTCAGGCCTGCAGAGGATGCCCATGACCTCTCAGTCAGCGGAGGCAGAGAGGGATCAGGCTTCCACACAGCAGCCCTCGAAGGGGGGTGACCTTTCCGCCTCGGCTGGGGAGCGGGACCCATCGGAGAGTCTACACACTGAGCCCCTGGAGCTGCAAGAGTATGATTACAGCTGTGAAGAACAGATGGTGCCTGCATCCGTGCCATACCAGCCCTATAGGTGATTTAAGATATAGCCTTCCCAGTGTCAGATGAAATCCAATGACCCAACTGATGATGCATGAAATGTTAACTCCACGGCACTCTTCACTTCTCTAGATCTGTAGATTACACCAGGTATCCACTTTCTTCCAATGACGTTGATGCAGCGCACACCCACGTCCACCCTCCATCTCATTCACTCGCCACCGCTGAACACAACACTCAACAACATGGCTACTACCACCATCCTCACCACCACGGCAATGCGGCAGATTGGAGCCAGTACCCGCTCTTCTCCTACTCCTGTTGGTGAACTTTTGCAACGGTGACATCATTGATGGAGGATAAAACCATTAAAGCCTTGAAGGAATGCTGTTATTATGGGTGGACCAGCAACCTACTGGCAGGCCACTCCAGCAGTTCATGTTAAAAGTATATCAATGTGTATCGTGTTTCATTTCCGAGAGCCTGTACTGTATGTGGGGGTCACTTTATTTGTTTGTCAGAATATATATATATATATATATATATATATATATATATATATATATATATATATACATATATATGTAGCCAAGAGTCAGTCTGACCTGATAAAGTTATGACAGATAGTTAGTGTGAAATCACCATCATAGTCTGGCATAGTTTCTTCTACAGAAGGCAGCAACGTCTGTGCTGTAAATGTTTTACTGAGAGAGAGAGAGAGAGAGAGAGAGAGAGAGAGAGAGGGAGAGAGGCCATATCTGGGTCATTCATACAGCTTCAGGGAGCAGACACTGCAAATGAATGTTTTAGAGCATATCAACTGACTTGTTTTTGTGTGATAGACTTTTTTAACATCACTGTAAAAGATGCATACAGCGAGGTAAAATGGCAGATGGGCTTTCAGTCTGTGTTTCTACAGGATGCTAAATTGAAATCCACGCTGTAAGGATGTATGACAGTGGGACCACTCTGATTACAGGATGGTTTATTTTACAGATTAGGTCAATTATAATGTACAAGTTGTAATTCCAGCACCTACGGGCATTTAAGAGTATGTCACAAAAATATCATTAAAAATGTCATTGCTGTATGTATGTGTAGAACTCAACAGTTTAACGTGGAAGTGAGAAGGAATGGATAGATTGTGATGTATGTGTGTGCCCTTTCCTGTGCTGCATGCAATCATATATGCTGGCTCCTTCCATGATGGCACTAAGTCATCACAGCTTTGAGAAACCCTGGTATAGAATACCAAGAGTCATCAATTTCAACGAATGTAGCAAAAAATGGCACTCGAATTTGTATAGAATAGTACGTGGTTCACGAATGCCATGGTATAGTATTTCACAAAAATATAGTATGATGAATCATAAAAAATATATCATAAAAAATCATAGAATAGTGTGTCGCAGAAAATCACGATATAGTGTAGCATAAAAAAGCCACACAAATCATAATTATATCCTGGCTCCTTACAGTATATTAACCAGTAACCCTAGTATGTCACAAATAAAAATTCCATAGTACAGTAAGCCATGAAAAACAACTTAATATGGTAAGTCACAAAAATGTTCTGGTATAGTATAAAAAAGTCATAGCTTTACATGTGTAATAACCACTACTTCAAAGGAGAGGGCTGGAGAGGAGGCATTGTATGTCGAACAAAGTCATACTATAATATGCCGAAAAAGTCATAGTATAGTGTTGTACTACTAAATTATATTGAAATAAGTTGTAGAGAAATTGTACAGTGTTTATCACACCTGCCCTTCAGTAAGATGGTTCTAGATTCAATCCCCCTCGTAGCTGAGCTTTGTTACTTATTATCAAAAAAAAACTCACGGTATAATATATTGGAAAAAAGTCGCAAAGACGTAGTAAAGTATGTTGATAAAAACTGATACTATGTCAGAAAAAGTCTGAGTTTAGCATGTCGAAAAAAGTCATTGTATGGTATGTCGGAAAAACTAATTGTGTTATAAGCCGAAAAACTCAATAATATAGTGTGCCGAAAAAAGTCATATTATAGTATGCTGAAAAAGCTTCTGGGTTCAAACCCCGTAGTAGCGGAGCTTCCTTGCATATTATCAAAAAAAAAATAAGTCATAGTATAATTTGTCGAAAAAAAGTCATAGTATAATATGTAGAAAAAGTCAGTATATGTAGAAAAAAGTCACAGTATAGTATGTAGAAAAAAGTCATAGTATAATATGTAGAAAAAAGTCATAGTATAGTATGTAGAAAAAAGTCATAGTATAATATGTAGAAAAAAGTCACAGTATAGTATGTAGAAAAAAGTCATAGTATAATATGTAGAAAAAAGTCATAGTATAATATGTAGAAAAAAGTCATAGTATAATATGTAGAAAAAAGTCATAGTATAATATGTAGAAAAAAGTCACAGTATAGTATGTAGAAAAAAGTCATAGTATAATATGTAGAAAAAAGTCATAGTATAATATGTAGAAAAAAGTCACAGTATAGTATGTAGAAAAAAGTCATAGTATAATATGTAGAAAAAAGTCACAGTATAGTATGTAGAAAAAAGTCATAGTATAATATGTAGAAAAAAGTCATAGTATAGTATGTAGAAAAAAGTCATAGTATAATATGTAGAAAAAAGTCATAGTATAGTATGTAGAAAAAAGTCATAGTATAATATGTAGAAAAAAGTCATAGTATAATATGTAGAAAAAGTCACAGTATAGTATGTAGAAAAAAGTCATAGTATAATATGTAGAAAAAAGTCACAGTATAGTATGTAGAAAAAAGTCATAGTATAGTATGTAGTAAAAAGTCATAGTATAATATGTAGAAAAAAGTCATAGTATAGTATGTAGAAAAACGTCATAGTATAATATGTATAAAAAAGTCATAGTATAATATGTAGAAAAAAGTCACAGTATAGTATGTAGAAAAAAGTCACAGTATAATATGTATAAAAAAGTCATAGTATAATATGTATAAAAAAGTCATAGTATAATATGTATAAAAAAGTCATAGTATAATATGTAGAAAAAGGTCATAGTATAGTATGTAGAAAAAAGTCATAGTATAATATGTAGAAAAAAGTCATAGTATAATATGTAGAAAAAAGTCATAGTATAATATGTAGAAAAAAGTCATAGTATAATATGTAGAAAAAAGTCACAGTATAGTATGTAGAAAAAAGTCACAGTATAATATGTAGAAAAAAGTCACAGTATAGTATGTAGAAAAAAGTCATAGTATAGTATGTAGAAAAAAGGTTTCAGTATAGTATGTAGAAAAAAGGTTTTAGTATAGAATGTAGAAAAAAGTCATAGTATAGTATGTAGAAAAAAGTCATAGTATAATATGTAGAAAAAAGTCATAGTATAATATGTAGAAAAAAGTCACAGTATAGTATGTAGAAAAAAGTCACAGTATAATATGTAGAAAAAAGTCATAGTATAGTATGTAGAAAAACGTCATAGTATAGTATGTAGAAAAAAGGTTTCAGTATAGTATGTAGAAAAAAGGTTTTAGTACAGTATGTAGAAAAAGTCCTAAAAAGGCATAGTATAATCTGTAGAAAAAAGTCATAGTATAGTATGTAGAAAAAAGGTTTCAGTATAGTATGTAGAAAAAAGGTTTTAGTACAGTATGTAGAAAAAGTCCTAAAAAGGCATAGTATAATATGTAGAAAAAAGTCATAGTATAGTATGTAGAAAAAAGGTTTCAGTATAGTATGTAGAAAAAAGTCATCGTATAGTATGTAGAAAAAAGTCATAGTATAGTATGTAGAAAAACGTCAGGATAGTATGTAGAAAAAAGTCATAGTATAGTATGGAGAAAAAAGGTTTTAGTACAGTATGTAGAAAAAGTCCTAAAAAGGCATAGTATAATCTGTAGAAAAAAGTCATAGTATAGTATGTAGAAAAACGTCATAGTATAATATGTAGAAAAAAGTCATAGTATAATATGTAGAAAAAAGTCATAGTATAGTATGTAGAAAAAAGTCATAGTATAATATGTAGAAAAAAGTCATAGTATAGTATGTAGAAAAAAGTCATAGTATAATATGTAGAAAAAAGTCATAGTATAGTATGTAGAAAAAAGTCATAGTATAATATGTAGAAAAAAGTCACAGTATAGTATGTAGAAAAAAGTCATAGTATAGTATGTAGAAAAAAGTCATAGTATAATATGTAGAAAAAAGTCACAGTATAGTATGTAGAAAAAAGTCATAGTATAATATGTAGAAAAAAGTCACAGTATAGTATGTAGAAAAAAGTCATAGTATAGTATGTAGAAAAAAGTCATAGTATAATATGTAGAAAAAAGTCATAGTATAGTATGTAGAAAAACGTCATAGTATAATATGTATAAAAAAGTCATAGTATAATATGTATAAAAAAGTCATAGTATAATATGTAGAAAAAAGTCACAGTATAGTATGTAGAAAAAAGTCATAGTATAATATGTAGAAAAAGGTCATAGTATAGTATGTAGAAAAAAGTCATAGTATAATATGTAGAAAAAAGTCATAGTATAATATGTAGAAAAAAGTCATAGTATAATATGTAGAAAAAAGTCATAGTATAATATGTAGAAAAAAGTCACAGTATAGTATGTAGAAAAAAGTCACAGTATAATATGTAGAAAAAAGTCATAGTATAGTATGTAGAAAAAAGTCATAGTATAGTATGTAGAAAAAAGGTTTCAGTATAGTATGTAGAAAAAAGGTTTTAGTATAGTATGTAGAAAAAAGTCATAGTATAGTATGTAGAAAAAAGTCATAGTATAATATGTAGAAAAAAGTCATAGTATAATATGTAGAAAAAAGTCACAGTATAGTATGTAGAAAAAAGTCACAGTATAATATGTAGAAAAAAGTCATAGTATAGTATGTAGAAAAAAGTCATAGTATAGTATGTAGAAAAAGGGTTTCAGTATAGTATGTAGAAAAAAGGTTTTAGTATAGTATGTAGAAAAAAGGTTTTAGTACAGTATGTAGAAAAAGTCCTAAAAAGGCATAGTATAATCTGTAGAAAAAAGTCATAGTATAGTATGTAGAAAAAAGGTTTCAGTATAGTATGTAGAAAAAAGGTTTTAGTACAGTATGTAGAAAAAGTCCTAAAAAGGCATAGTATAATATGTAGAAAAAAGTCATAGTATAGTATGTAGAAAAAAGGTTTCAGTATAGTATGTAGAAAAAGTCATCGTATAGTATGTAGAAAAAAGTCATAGTATAGTATGTAGAAAAACGTCAGGATAGTATGTAGAAAAAAGTCATAGTATAGTATGGAGAAAAAAGGTTTTAGTACAGTATGTAGAAAAAGTCCTAAAAAGGCATAGTATAATCTGTAGAAAAAAGTCATAGTATAGTATGTAGAAAAAAGGTTTCAGTATAGTATGTAGAAAAAAGGTTTTAGTACAGTATGTAGAAAAGTCCTAAAAAGGCATAGTATAATATGTAGAAAAAAGTCATAGTATAGTATGTAGAAAAAAGGTTTTAGTACAGTATGTAGAAAAAGTCCTAAAAAGGCATAGTATAATATGTAGAAAAAAGTCATAGTATAGTATGTAGAAAAAAGGTTTCAGTATAGTATGTAGAAAAAAGTCATAGTATAGTATGTAGAAAAACGTCAGGATAGTATGTAGAAAAAAGTCATAGTATAGTATGGAGAAAAAAGGTTTTAGTACAGTATGTAGAAAAAGTCCTAAAAAGGCATAGTATAATATGTAGAAAAAAGTCATAGTATAGTATGTAGAAAAAAGTCATAGTATAATATGTAGAAAAAAGTCATAGTATAATATGTAGAAAAAAGTCATAGTATAGTATGTAGAAAAAAGTCATAGTATAATATGTAGAAAAAAGTCATAGTATAATATGTAGAAAAAAGTCACAGTATAGTATGTAGAAAAAAGTCATAGTATAATATGTAGAAAAAAGTCATAGTATAGTATGTAGAAAAAAGTCATAGTATAATATGTAGAAAAAAGTCATAGTATAATATGTAGAAAAAAGGTTTTAGTACAGTATGTAGAAAAAGTCCTAAAAAGGCATAGTATAATATGTAGAAAAACGCCATAGTATAGTATGTAGAAAAAAGGTTTCAGTATAGTATGTAGAAAAAAGTCATCGTATAGTATGTAGAAAAAAGTCATAGTATAGTATGTAGAAAAACGTCAGGATAGTATGTAGAAAAAAGTCATAGTATAGTATGGAGAAAAAAGGTTTTAGTACAGTATGTAGAAAAAGTCCTAAAAAGGCATGGTATAATCTGTAGAAAAAAGTCATAGTATAGTATGTCGAAAAAAGGTTTTAGTACAGTATGTAGAAAAAGTCCTAAAAAGGCATGGTATAATCTGTAGAAAAAAGTCATAGTATAGTATGTAGAAAAAAGGTTTCAGTATAGTATGTAGAGAAAAGGTTTTAGTATAGTATGTAGAAAAAAGGTTTTAGTACAGTATGTAGAAAAAAGTCATAGTATAGTATGTAGAAAAACGCCAGGATAGTATGTAGAAAAAAGTCATAGTATAGTATGGAGAAAAAAGGTTTTAGTACAGTATGTAGAAAAAGTCCTAAAAAGGCATAGTATAATATGTAGAAAAAAGTCATAGTATAGTATGTAGAAAAAAGTCATAGTATAATATGTAGAAAAAAGTCATAGTATAATATGTAGAAAAAAGTCATAGTATAGTATGTAGAAAAAAGTCATAGTATAATATTTAGAAAAAAGTCATAGTATAATATGTAGAAAAAAGTCACAGTATAGTATGTAGAAAAAAGTCATAGTATAATATGTAGAAAAAAGTCATAGTATAGTATGTAGAAAAAAGTCATAGTATAATATGTAGAAAAAAGTCATAGTATAATATGTAGAAAAAAGGTTTTAGTACAGTATGTAGAAAAAGTCCTAAAAAGGCATAGTATAATATGTAGAAAAACGTCATAGTATAGTATGTAGAAAAAAGGTTTCAGTATAGTATGTAGAAAAAAGTCATCGTATAGTATGTAGAAAAAAGTCATAGTATAGTATGTAGAAAAACGTCAGGATAGTATGTAGAAAAAAGTCATAGTATAGTATGGAGAAAAAAGGTTTTAGTACAGTATGTAGAAAAAGTCCTAAAAAGGCATAGTATAATCTGTAGAAAAAAGTCATAGTATAGTATGTAGAAAAAAGGTTTCAGTATAGTATGTAGAAAAAAGGTTTTAGTACAGTATGTAGAAAAAGTCCTAAAAAGGCATAGTATAATATGTAGAAAAAAGTCATAGTACAGTATGTAGAAAAAAGTCATAGTGTAGTATGTAGAAAAAACGTCATAAAAAGTCATAGTATAATATGTAGAAAAAAGTCGTAGAAAAAAGGTTTAGTATCGTATGTCATAAAAAGTCACAGTATAATATGTAGAAAAAAAGTCGTAGAAAAAAGGTTTAGTATAGTATGTCATAAAAAGTCACAGTATAATGTTTTAGTTCCAAGACACATTGAAAATGATGTACAGAGAAATAGTACAGTAGTTAGAACGTCTGCCTTTCAACAAGGGGCTTCTGGGTTCAAATCCTGTAGTCGCAGAGCAAAAGTATAATAAGAAGTATAATCTATCAAAAGAGTCATAGTATAGCTTGTCATGAATAAAGTGATAGTATACTATGTCGAAAATATGTCATACTAGTGTGCCAAAAAGTCATAGTATGTCAAAAAAAAGTGACAGTATGCCGAGACAAAGCCAAAGAAATCATCGTGTAGTATGTTGAAAAAAGTCATACTATAGTGTGCCAAAAAACATCACAGTATAATGTGTCAAAAGTCATTGCACACTAAAGAAAAAGTAAAAGTATAGTGGATTGAAAAAAGTCACTGTATAATTAATTTGCCGAAGACATGTAAGAGTATGTTGAAAACAGTCATAGTATAGTATGTCGAAAAAACATGAAGTTATAGTCCATGTCGATGCAGTTGTAGTATCGTCGAAAAAAAGTTATAGTATGTCATAAAAGTTTTTTTTTAAATCATAATATAGTATGTTGAAAAAAGTAATTGTATAGTTTGTCGAAAAAAGTCACATTATGGTTTACATTTAAATCAGTGACATGTAACATCAGTGACAAAATGTTTGTTTATCTAAAAATAAAAGCAATTCTAGTGTTCTTTATCATGTAAATCATTTATCTTCATATTCTTTAAGAGCAAACATTGACTGTGGGCTAAACGCTCTACAGCTGCCATCACAGAGCTGGAGGGCGGTGGTGATGGTAATGGCCTGTAGGAAGGCTTTCATTGACCGTTCACCACATCCATTTATACACACACATACACAAGTGACATGCACTGTGCCCCGAGGAGAGGTCACACTCAAAGTTGATTCACTCTGGTCATCCTCACTGCAGCCCCCCCGCCTATCACGGTCTGGAGCAGTGCATCGATTGGCTTTTATGACAATTTAACCTGGCACATGCACACGAAGCACAAGGCGTGCAGGGGTAAGGGTCAGAGAGAGAACTAAATACACAGCATCCATAATCAGGGAAGAGTTTAAAAAGGCACAATTTCAAAAACAATATACCAAAAATCTAAAAAAAGAAAGAAAAAGCTGTATGCCATGCATGCCCAAGGCTATACAGCTGCATAATCTAACATATGCTTCAGTAAAGTCAGTGTGAATAGTTGGAATCCACTTACGTAAAGCTAAAGCCCCGTTTCGTACAAGTCACCTTTTCATCGTCAGAAGCATCTGATCTGGAGTCCAATGATTAATATCTTGTAGTATGATAGGAATATAGTTTCATTGAGTGTTGTAGGTCAAAAAGGCATGACAGCGGGGCAATAAGGCCATGCTATTTCTATGATCGCTAAAAAACTGGATGTTCATCTCTAGTGGTAAAAGAGTATATGAGTCAGGACTTATTTATATCAGTTAGCCTTGAAAGATCACATTTTGAAGATATTGGAATAACATATTTAGGACCTACTGGCTCAAACTTGTGTTATATGTACCTGCTGAATAAACAAGTCACAGGACATGCTCCTCTGGAACACTGCCCTTGAGAAGTTTTCCATTCCCCATGTGTAGGTCAGCTCGAGGTTCTTTTATTAGCACTTCATTAAAATTCATTAATTGCTTCCTTTTCTCCTGGGCACAGCCGGAACCAAAACTGGAACTGTCAAAAAAAAAAAAAATGAGAGCATAGGAGCAACTGTCCTGTGCTCCAGATACACAACCTGTGACGCCCACCCACCCCATCTGTTAAGAAGACAACATGCACACAGAGAAGAGAGAGAGAGATTTAAAGAAGTAGACGTAAATTTTATTTACTTGTTCTGTACATAAAGGGTCAATACCAGCACAGGTGTTAACCATGGGAAATATTAACACATGTAAATGGTATAAGAAAATAAAAAGGCACAATTTTCAATTCTTAAGTAAAAGACAGGCTTTCCTAGAATATGAGAAGAGAGCACAGTAATACTGTTAATGCCATTACGAAACAACTCAGAAGCAAGAGAAACGCAAGCTCACCTCAACAAAGGACATAATCAGGGTGTATTGCTTAATTAGTAGATTTCATTAAGTTTGATGAGAAAAAACAACAACCTCACACTGGCTTGTTTGCACAGACCAGCAGGGATTCAAAGGAGATACATCCGTGATTTAATAAGGATAGAAATGGCATTAAGCAGCATTTGGCCGGGCGGCCAAGAGGTCATGCACAGAGGCAACCAGCAGGCATTCTTCCCTTTTGTAAATGTCACCGTAGATACTTAAGTTTAATAACATCAATCGTTTTAAGAAAATGCTCGATTTAGTAGCAGACTATAATAACTGGCAAAAAAAAAAGAAAAAAAAAAAAAAAAAAAGGGATTCAACTAAAAGCTGCACAACGTTGCTCTGAGTGAATGGCTGAGTACTGATTTGAAGGGAAAGCACTAGGCGCAGAGATGGGGGGGGGGGGTAAAACGGGTATTTTTTACAGCAGAAATGTTGGGGTTGGCACTGTTTGCACAACTGCTTAATTGGCTGCTCCTACTGGCCAAATTGGTTGCAGTGCAGTAGGAGCAAAGATGCTTTCCCCCACGACGCTCACACTTTGCATAAAGAGACAAATTGTGCACAGACCACATGTCTACAGACATAAAGACGGGTTGGAATCCTAAACTGACAGGAGCACATCTTTGCAGAGAGGATTGCACGCGCTAAAAGATGCATTTGGCTTACTCTGAACAAAAAGGCATTGATGGGATTCTCATTGGCTTGCTATAGCAGAGATTCTCCCCTCAGTGGAAAGCCGTTTTAGTCAGATGCTTGTGGAAAGTGCTGGCCAGAGCCACGGCCGCCGCTACTTGACTTTTGGAAAAGCCGTTCAAAGCGTGGCACTCCTATGCAGAAAGTCGAGATACATTTTCTAGTGCTTGGTGCTGTTGGAACTACTAATCTCTAAGCAATGCAGCTCAGAACAATGTGAAGGACAGTAACGAGCGGTACCAAGTGGACATGCAGTCACAGGCCTCTACCAAACACCTTCTCAATGTCACAAATAATAATACACTACATTTGATCATGTTGCACAAATAAAAGAGGATAAAATCACTTATGGCCGTGTCATGTCTTATTAACAAAATATAAATAAGTCTCGTCAGCCAGACATGTGCCAGGTTGGAGAGTGGGCGGGATCTATAATGTCAAAAGGTTCGACCTAGTTTCCACAAACCGCTCTCCTGCTTCCTCCTGACGCCAGTCACACATCACATACACGTTACAAAGAAACCTGTCAACCTGAATAACTCATGGCCAATATATGCGTGTGTGTGTGTGTGTGTGTGTGTGTGTGTGTGTGTGTGTGAGAGAGATGGTTAAGGTACAACAGTGACTTGATTGTTTGGAGAAGTAACATTTGACTGGCTGGTTAGCCCCTCGTTGCCTCAGTGCTCTCCAACGTCTGTAGGGATATTGCTGCTCCCTACTTCGCACAAAAACAAACACACCAACACTTTCTGAAGTCCCCAATACTTCAAACGTAACAAATATTCAGAGAAATCCCAAGAAAAAAAAAACACAACAAGAACATGTTATGTAATGTGGCAAATATCTATTGTGATCTCACACACACACAGGCAAACATACATATACGCTCACACTGATGCCCAGTGATCTGGAAATGTAAAGACACTAATGCAAAACAAACAAACAAACAAACACTGCCCCGTCTGGAGCCGAGTCATGGGAAGGGGAACGGGGAGAAGAGGGGAGGGGGTCAGGTTTTTAAGTTTGGAACCGACGTCCAAAGCTGTAAACAGTCAGAAAGCCTTGCAACGGCTGGCAAAAACAGAGAGGGGGGGGGGGGGGGGGGGGAGCTATCATGGTACAACCCCCCACCCCCCCAAGCATGGCAAGCACGTAACCGTGGTGACACTGGGCGGTAAAAGGTGGACCCAGCCAGCAGATTCAGCTACAGGAAATACTGACGAGGCGGTCCGGTCCGGTCAGTCACTCTCGTCCGGGTTCTGGGGGTCTATGATTTTGACGTGGGTGAAGGGGAAGAGGCCCCGGCGTCCGTTCACCTCCCCCTCCCACTGACCGCTGATGTTCATCCGTGTGACTTTGACCATGTCGCCGACCTGAGGGCAGAAGGACAGGAGGCGGAGTTACAGGAGGCAGAGTGACAGGAGGGGCGTGATTTTTTTCAAGGTACGTAAAAAAGTAGAACATTGTAAAATGCAGTGTGGTGAAAACTAATAAAGGGGATTGTTTTGTTAATTTAAAAAAATAGTTTGCCGCCTGTTTGGTGAGGTGACCACGATGTGAACACAACTCAACCAGCCCTGGTTATCACTAGGGTTGGGTACCGAAACTCGGTGCCAATATGGCACCGGTTCCTATAAGTCCGGTATCTACCGGACTGAAACGCAACGCACGGTGCCTGAGCCGATTGAAATACTTTTTTTACACCACTCTGATGACTCCGTCCTGGCAGCAGGACTCGGTCCTCCGCTCCTCACTCATAGTATTATTACAACGGGGGTACTGAGCGCTGCCGCTCCTAAGCACAACAACACAAGTGTGTTTTGTATTTATTTATATTTATTTAAGTATACTGTAAACTGTTAACAGTTAACATATTGTTCATAGTTAAAAAGTTTGAAGCTGTAGTTTGAAGCCAAGTGTTTTGTATTTATTTATATACATAGTATACTTTAAACAGTTAATATATTGTTCAATTTGAAGAAAAAAGTATCGGTTCAGGCACCGGTATCGTTTTCAAAGTATCGTTTTAGCACCGGTATCGGAAAAAACCCAAACGATACCCAACCCTAGTTATCACTGTAACGTTTAAACTCCCTAAACCATCCCGACGACACAAGTCACTTGAACATTTTGGGTAAATTAGAACGCAAATAACTACTCACAGATGAACATGTTGCACTACTACTACTACTAATTTGCTACGACATGATTAATGAAGATATAAAGCGTCGTTGTTGATAATGACAAAAAATGACAAAAGTCAACGGATTCATTTAGACGTCAAGCTGGTGATCAGCTGCTGCATCAGAAGCACAACAGAAGAGACGGATAAAACGTAGCAGAGTGAATAGCTGAAGGAGCAAACTAAATGCATTTGACACATGGCCCTTATTTTAAAAACCTCCAAACTTCACAATATCCAGTCCAACTGATTTATTAACACACTTTTTAGATCTCCAGGCCGGCGTTACGCTGCGGTTGGAACAGACGATAGAGGAGCATAGAGCTGTTGCTCAGATGGGTTTGTGACACTGACTGTGACCCCAATCTGTTAAAGCCATATGCTCTTCATCAGGATTAGAAAGGGGTAAAGTCTTCATCGTGACGGAAACCAGGATGTGACGGGGGATTGAGTGTTGGGGGGGGGGGGGGGGGGGGGGGGTACTGTTTGTAGCTTCAAGGACATCTACCGTACTTTTCGGCCTATAAGCCGCTACTTTTTACCCCACGCTCTGAGGCCTCGGCTTATAGTCCGGTGCGCTTTATATACGGATTTTTCCGTAGCTTTTCTCCACCACAACAACAGCAACTTCCGGTTCTGGTCTAACACAACATTTACTAGCTCCCGACACAGAACGGTTGCTACCAGCAACCCCTCTGCTACCAGCTGTTACTGACAGGGTTGCTACAATATGGATGAAGTACCTTTGACCTACCTCTCACTAGGACTGTTAACAAAAAAGGTTGAACGGCAAGATGCTTTTAACAGTACATGTCCGACTCGCTAGCTTCTAAGCTAATTTTAACATTACGGCCAATGGGGAAATGCTAACCGCGATTAGCATTAGCGAATATATAATATATCTTTGTACATCTTTTCATGCAGACATACTTGCATTACAGACTAAGGTCTCTCAAGGCTACCAAACGAAAAGCAATGAGGCAATAACTGTTAGTGCCAAATAAAGTCTTGTTTCACTTCTCAAATGCTCGCCCATGTGTGAGCACACACTCCTCCATTGCCCTCTCTCGGTCTCCCTTTGTGCTGATAGTTGAATTAACTAGTGATGGGCGCAGACCCAGGCCTGCTGACATGTCTTGTTGACCCATTCAACTCATGTCAGTGTCTGAATGAGGTACTATGTATTCCCTGAAGTGATTGTTAATATCAGTTACCGGACTAATGTTAGAGGGAGCTGCCTAACCTTTTTGAATGAACACCAACCAGTCTTGCTCATGGTCCAAATATATGCCTCATTTTAGAGTCACAGGGACAACATGCATCACAGCACCCACACTGTAGCGGCCTAGTTTACTTCCTGCATCCACCGACCCACTCTGATGTCAGTGGATGGCAGCAGAGATACCTTTCCATTGCATCTGTCCCCCGGGGGGCCATCGCTGCAGCTCAGCCTGCTATCAGAGCGGAGCGTTTCAGAGGCCCTCGGGTATATGAAGTGCACGTTGTGCATTACGTGACACACTCGGACATGTTGCCGCAGTCAAAGCAGACCCCTGTTCGCCAGAGTGCACTTCATAGAAATGAGATCGAGCCGCGAAGTGCAACGGTGCTGCTGATGGAGCCGCTGCTACGTTTAGCAGCTAGCTGGCTAGCATGGAGCCTGAGCTACAGACAGGTAGAGTTGGGGCTCTACTCACCCCCCCCCCTCATGGGAAATAGGGACATAATATTATTGTCAGTCTCCGCCTACCCTTAATGTATTGCCAAAGTGTATTTTGCAGTTAATTCATCATTCCCAAAAAAACATCTCAAAGACAAACTACACAGATAACATCTTTCTAACATAATAAGATATAAATGTGTCCGACATTCACTCACTTCCAATGAATGCTATCTCGTACCATCTCGCCACTATTGAATCAGCATGCAGCCAGAGCCCAGAGCAATAAGTTCAGTCAACTTGATGCACATGAACAGCAACCCCTTGCAGACAGAGTCTAGAGTGGCTGCTGCTGCTGGGCTGTGAATTGGTGCGACTACGCAGGAAACTGCCTTAAATGTAAGATGAATGCAGAAGAGCTGCAAGTTATCTTACCACACTTTCACACATGAAAACACCCCCCCCCCTCCCTCCCTCACTACTAGCTACCGACTCACCCAATTTCAATGCAGAATGCAGTTAAGACCTCATAGCTTCTCCTACTAGCGCTCCCAGTCACAATGTGATGTCAAACTCTCAACTATTGTCACATTAACACAACCTGAGAAGCTTGTTTTTTTTTCTTCTGACCACCAGTTGATTTCTCTACATGTGGACCACAAAACCCTGTAACATCACTGTTGTGTGTGTGGTTCAACAGAGCACACTACTGATAACGTCCAACGACAGAGGCAAAAAAAAGGAATTGAACATTTTAACCGGAGAGGGCAGAAAAGGGCGGGGATGAGGACAAGGGAGCGATGAAAATGGAAACGTTACCGATGTTCAACTGGCTCTGTGTCACTGCAGTACTTAAAACTGAGAAAATGTATATTCGTATATTGTATTTCACTTGGTCTTTGTAGCTGGAGCTGTCATATTTGTCAACGCTATACATTGCGGCTTTGGTCATGTCTGGAAGTGGGCGTGGTTTCACCTCTCAGCCCTCTTGACCACTTTTTTTTTTTGCATTATTTAAAATGATGCAGTGGGTGGACTTAGGCTCAGACCTGTAATTTGTTAGAAATTTGAACCAAAAGCAAGTTTGTTCTACGGCGTAAGATAACTTGGACACAGAATTCACAGATATTTCAGCCGCTTCATAAAGAAGTGCTGTAGTTACTACAACACTCTCTGAGACAGGTGGAACAAAGAGGAAGAAAAATGACAAAAAACATTTCAGATAAGTGAAATCCAAATTTACAATACCTCTAAAGCGAGAGCTGTTTTGTCATAGGCGCACGGCACTCGTTTCTGGATGGCCTTCGCCATGACGGGGCCGTTCTGCACGGACGGTAGAGGGTTGATAACTGCTCCGGGCGTTCCGGGGAGCTGTGGCGACGGCGTCTGTGGCTGGGCGTAGGGCTCTGGGATCCCATAGCTGTTGGAGTTGCGGGATCCATGGGAGGGCTGGCCGGGGAGAGGCGACGGTCGTACCAATTTCTCCACGTAGGGCACGGGGATCATCCCGACGCGGCCCTCTTTGCTCTTGGCGCTCCACCACTGCTCCTCTGGCTTCTCCAGGATGATGAGGATCTCCCCCTTCTTGAAGGGAAGGTCCTCCGCATCGCTGCCGGTGAAGTCGTACAGAGTCCGCACATACTCCAGGTTCTCGTCTGGGCCTCCCATGGGCTGAATAGTACCACTCACTGTGCTTGGGTACCTTGAGAGAATATAAACAATGAGGGCCAAGTCAGGAGACACAATGTTTCCACCAGTAAAACCCTGTCAAGTGGATAGTATGGCAATTTTAATGAAATCAGGTACACTCTCGCTCAAGTGTCACATATTTGTAGTTGAACTGGATGGTGCATGTCAGCAGGGACTGAGATCTGACTGAAAGTGGGTTGCTTTTGATAAAAATAGACTACTTAACCTAGATCACCCAGTCTAGGTGGTAAAACATGTATAAGGGGCCCCTATTGTTATTGCATGTTATCATGGTGTAGATCTTACTGATGATGGGGGTATTGGGAGACTTTTCCTACCTGGGTGCTGGCTCTATGAGCGTGGTCGTGTCCAGGTAGTGGATCTTGTAGAACTCCAGAAGAGCGGGCAGGTGCTCAAATTCTTGGTCACCTATCTTAAACCTCTTGCTGGGCAAAGAGTTGATGATATAGTGAGACACTTTGGAGTTCTCGGACACCGATAGCACGTAGTCACCGGGGCAGGTGGACGAGTCTCGCACCAGAAACATGCCGTGTCTCTGTCCTTGTAACCGGTTCTGTGCCTCCTGTCGCGACACGGGTCCAAAATACCAGGCGGACCGATCCGACGAATCAAACCGAGCGGCTGACATTTCAAAATAAGTTACTAATCAGTCTAAAAATAAGAAGAAAACATCACAGACAATAAGTTAATTGGAGGGTTTAGAAGACGCGGGGCTTCCGTAGCCCTGTTGTGAGGTTTGCGAGTGAGTTCTGCACTAAATGCTGCAGGCTCCGATTAAAAATAACAACAACAGAAAACAACCTGACGTGTTGAGAGACAGGCTGCGACTGGCTGGATCCAACTTTGGAGCATAATGTGGTTGCGGTGTTCAGCAGTCAAAAGGTTGAGAGATTGTTCAAGCAGCCGAAATACTAAAAACTAAGAACTTAGACGACAAACATCGACGGAGAGCAAAAGCAACAAATGATCACTGAAGCTTCCCCTTTTCGTTCCGCCTTCCGAGAAACACCAGGCTTCTCTTCGAACAATTGTATATCCTCCAGTCAGTGTCAGTTACGAGAACGGAAACGGTGCCCCTCAGTTTTTCATCTGATAGATACTCATGTCGTGCAAAAAGTCACCGGCGACCACGGGGTCGGAAACGAAATGATTATGGATCTTACAGTGAGGTACACGTCATGGAAATGCGTTTATAAATCCCCTTTCTCGAGTCAGAGCAAGACTTTTGAGGCAGCACGGCAGACAAAAAAAATGGCGGGCCGCAACACGTCTTCAGACAAAAAAAAGGTTTCACAGCAGCAACTCGCCTCCCGCGCGGTCATCTCAGGTGCCGGACCGTTATGCTGGAAGCTCTCGCGTGTACTCCGAACCGCTCACGAGGGATGCCGGCTTAACGGTTCTGTATTTTTATACTTTCCCTTTATTTCTGCTCGTACCCCCCCCTCACCCGAGCCACCAGAAGTACGAGTACGAGACTGAAAAATGGCGACGGGAGGGCAGGTCCCGCTTTCTGTCTGCACGTCACTGACGCCTTTGAGGGGGGAGGCGGGAGGAGGAAACGGGGGTGGGCGGGTGACTAGCCCCCGCCCCCTGAGCAAGTGTCAATCATGTTTCCATGACACAGCTACAGAACATCTTGTATGTGAAAGATGAGGCAGTGATGTCATCATCACAGGGCAAACCACCAGCATAAAATGTCAGAATACTTTGCAGGTATTTTTATAACAGCAGCATAACCAGCATACAGGCCTGTTGTCTGCTACTTCTGTTTTTTTACAGTGTGATAGTGCACTTTAAAATGTGCAAAAAAAGTATTTCATTTACTTCTTGCATAACTAACAATCATGTTGCAACTGCTATCAACACAAACAATGGCTAAATCTCACATTATCTTGTACATCCAAACCCTGTACATTTCAGTCAGAATAAGCAATGGTTGAAGAAATAAAAGTAGCAATACCACAGTGGAAAAATAGTTAATTAAAAAATGCACGAGTATTATGAGCTTAATAAGATTAAATAAATAAAATTCATTATTTGCATTTTACATAGGTCTTTATAGTAACATAAAATGACAATAAATAAGTATGCCAACACTCTTCTTGAGTGCAAATAAATGTACTTAGTTACTTTCCACCACAGTATACATCTGTAGACATCTCAAAATAAAGGGCTTTTGAGATCCTACAGCCAAGATCTCTGCGGTTCCCATCCTCAATAGCCTTCCCATGGCAGAATAAACAGTTTAATTCCACTACTATTACTGTATTATGATAAATATGAGTGACAGTTTTACACCCAATCATATCTGACAACTCAATCGTCTTCGATGGGTCCCCTGTCTGTCTGACTGTCCTATGAAACGTCATGTTCTAATGTGATATTTATGATGTATTTCTTTGTAGCCTATTATCTTGTATGTCTGTAGCTTACTGTGGCTTCACGAGTGGCTCATATGTTTACGGTTATATTTGCGCAGTCAACAGCTATTTCATGCCGCCCGTAAAACGTTTTACATGTTTCCCTATTTTAATTTCCTGTTCTCTAACTTCCCCTCCATTCAAACCCATAATAAGTATTATCTGGCACAGAACTGTGACACATCAATTTGGAGCTCCCGAACCCACTCAACCCACAACACAATATGCTGGAAGGAGGAGAGTGAATTTAAATGGAGGGGGTACAGTGGCTCAAAAGAAGCCTGAATAAAGAGGGAGACAAACCAAAGAATATGTTGGAAAACTCTGATAGAGCATGACAAGCCGTCCAACATTGGCAGGACAACTTCTGCTAATTGGTGAAAGTAAAATATATGAAGCTGCAGCTCTGTTCCTCTGGTTATTGAGGTTTCAGTGACCATGCATCAGGAGGCTGCAGCTGGCACAGAGCAGCTCTCATCACTGCAGCGCTGTCTGAATGTTAAGGGATTTCGCACCCACTGGGTCTAAATGGCTAATGCCTGCCAATTGCCACATTTCCACAACAGCGCAGTGATGCAAAGAAATAGGGTTGACACAAACAAACAGGGCCTCTTCCTCCTTTAAACATTTCAAAAAAAAAAGAGGCTAATATTGAGGGATGCATACTGTTTACCTCTCTGCATTTTCACAAAACAATGTTCTGGTTAACCTTTATTTTAGACATATATTCTGATTTCATTGCACCATCATGACAGCCATTCTTCAACAGGTCATATGAATAATTGCATATTATAAATACACAAATTCCATGCAAAATATCTAAATATAAATATAACAAAATCAAATAAAAAATGTAATCACTTTTGTAACATTCTGTAACAACAAAATGTAACATTTGTATTCCTTGATTTAATGGATGCTCACGGAAGAGTTTCTTCAGAAACACCACCATCTAGTGGGTGCATGCATGTATTATATTTAAATATAACAGTAAAGTACATTTTAGACTGTTGGGATTGTTGAATGATCATGTCAAAGGGAACTTTTAAAGACTTAGTTTCATACTTCATGAAACACTTTGGCACTAAAAGCACCTAAATTGTAAAAGGCACATTAAGTCTTCACGCCCGGCTGCATGCAGTTCTTGACCTATACGCTACATTTTGATTCATGTTATGAAATAAAGCCAGGTGTTTTTAAATGTGTTAACTTGCTCACGGCTATGTACCACCTCAAGAGAAATGTTCACACAGTTGCCGAAGCTGAACTTGTTCTTGGAGTCTGGGAGGAAAAAAACAGGACAGCGCTATTTTGTGTTAATACAGTTTAATAGAGTTTTGTATTGTTGTGCTAAGTTGTACTGCAGGTGCATGACCGGTAACGCACCGGCCAGTTAAAACAGGACACTGCTCCATACAGTATCAATACAAACCAATACAAAAATTGTGTGAGAAATAAGCCTCATAAGTCTCTCCTGTTTCATTTATTGCATGTGCTTTTAAAGGCTTGACTTTGGTTGTTTGCACGGATAAAATTTGGTTGTTTTAAAAGTAACAGGTCATTAGTTCGATATAGTTTTATGATATACAACAATTACACCATCATTTTGGCAGAATTACAACAAATGTGCAGTGAGAATTAACTAAAACTCACTCAAAACTGACTCGGTTTGGTGAAAATAAGCAGCCAGATGTTCAACTTTAATGGTTCAAATGTGCTAAAATCAGGTCGAATAAATAAAAACATTTTCCCTTCCCAGTACAAAAGTAGATTTGAGACCATTTTTCATCTTCTTTTTGTGTGGAAAATGAAAAGCTTTTAAGTCTATAAACCATTTAAAAAAATATTTTCATAGTATCTGTCCCCCTTTCTGTACCCATAGACATCTTAAAAAACATTTGATCGGACATCAATACTTCAAAATGGACATCCATAGCTGTGACTAAGGCACGTGTCTACCCCGTCACTGCACCGTCCTTTTGAAGCGGTCTCTCTGCACAGCACGGGTCCTCCTCTGTCTCTCTGCAATGGTGGAGCTGAGGCTCTGTTTGAGGGCTGGGAGGACCACCCCAAACTGAGAGGGTCCAGTCCTGGGACAGCAAACACACAGACTTAACTGAGAGGGGCCAAGATGGCTTTTAGTCAAGCGTAGCACCGCAAAAAGCCTCCGCATTGGTTACAAAAGGCAGTAAACGCGATATTATGGCGATCTGAGCAATCTGTGACATCGAGGCACATGGAGGGAGAGATGTACTTACGTTTTTTCCAGATATGTTTGAAGACCAAGTTTTGGAAATTTCTTTTCCTCTGAAGATTTGCTGAGAAGTGCAAAAAACAGAGATACCCTTATCACAACTGTGTTATTTTTTAATTTTTGGGTGAAGATAAAAAATGATAATATTTCATCACTTTACCGGGTACCATCAACAAGGTAGGTCTTGGTCAGAATGTAGTTTTCTGGGGTTATTTTCTTGCTCAAGACAAAATCTCTCAGCAATGCCTTCACACGAATAATCTTCATGAAATTCATGAAATTATTTCCACAGAAATATCGAGAAAACAACAACAAAATTAAGAAAGGCTTGTATTTTTAAATCCCACAATGCTGAAAAAGCAAATGCATTTCGACTGATATTGTCTGATGATGGGGCCCTTACTTCCTGAGAGTGTAAACTGTTAGCATTGTACAGCTGCCGGATGATGACCTCACACTCCTGTAGAGTGGGAGCGCGCGGTGGATGGGAGGGGTTGCTGTGAATTCGTAGAGGCTGTAACGAGGTGATGAGGCCCCCCTTCACGTCTGGAGCATGCTCCTGCTTGGCAGATCCCAGAATGTCGCTGCCCTCTCCAATGCTGCTCCCCAGGAGTGAGGGAGATAATATCAATTCGAAACAACATACACACTTTTCAATGTTGACAATGAACGATTGTATCACAGGGCGGCTGCAGGCTAACTGCACTGCAGTTTTTTTTAACAAATATAACTTTGTGAGCTGGGCACACTCGATTAAGCGTCAACACAATATTGTAGAGTATATATTTTAATTAAATAATACATGGTATGGGCCCTCATACGCCTCTTTTGTTCGAGTAACAACAAACCCATACCATAAAATCAGATGAACGACAAGATTGGACTGCAATCTAGACTGACAAATAATTATACATACACCGGCCACTTTAGATTTTACATTTAAAACAGTCCAATGTGTCAGCATGACTACCATATGCTCCACACCTCTTTGGGAACCTGTATTGTGCTTCTTCCCATGCTGTAGCTGTGGTATACCACTGCATGTGTTCTTTGTTTCACATCTTCTTAATGCGATTTATGTTCTGCTAATGTCCAGTTTCCAATTTAACAGTGATATCATGAGATGTGATATTATCTATAGCTATATTTCCCCGCTGTAAGACCTGATATGAACTTAACAACAATACCACTGTTAACGTTACCGCCAGCAAAATACCTCCGCTATTAATTATCAACGGTAATACTACTCATACCACACAGTAAAAGTCCGTAATTTAAATGTTTACTTCAGGGGAAGACTGAAACAGAGCCACAATGGTCCTAATTTTACTTAATAATCACCTTCAAATTCTAATAACATGTTAGACAATTAAATAAATAATAATGAATCATATTTTAAATGTTAGTACTTCAATGTCTTCCTCTGAAGTAGAAGAAGAGTACACAGTAAATAGTACGCAATACAGCTGAGCTGCATATCACTGAAGTGCTTTGGGGGCCTTTTAAGTTATTTTCAGTGTTATTTTCAGTGTTTCTGACCATGATTTCTGAATAAGAACCTGGATTCACCTCAGTGCTTGGTCCTGTGGGGTTCGTGTGTCCTGCAGCGGCTCCTCCAGGTAGAGTCCCGTACGAGCTTCACTGCACTGAGTGGGTGGTCTAACGCCTCTCCGACTGTACGTCATCCCTAGAAGAGAGAGGACCCGGGATGAGGATAGTTAGAAATTGTTAAATGTTACACCCTTATTAATGTTGTTTGGCAGACGAGTTTCTCATAATTGGTCTAGCATGAGATACCAACAACTAGAAACTATCCTAATCCCACAAGAACATCATCTGAGCATAGCAGAAAGAACCAAAAAACAGTGAATCAGCATTACATCTTACCTTTTCCACTTGACTTTGGAGGCTCCATTATCAGCTTATACTGCAACTCTGCAACATCCACATTAGAGTGTTTTAGTGTGCTTTAACATACTGTAAGGAGGAAAACAAGAGGCACAGTCATCAAACACGGTCCCCGACAAACAGCCTGTGTTTCCATGGGGGCCTGGCTGCTGTGAAGGCACGAAGACGGATGACTGGAGAGTCTCCTGGTGTGCCCGAGAAGCATTTATATGGAACAGCATGTGACCGGTCAGTAAAGTGACACTCGATCTGTGTCCACCTCCCACTGAGAGAGACCATCCAAACCCTGGAGTTGCTATGCGACCACGGTACCTAGATTGAATGTCTCTCCTTTCAGCACCTCATCAGAAGACAGACAGGTCTTTGTCATTAACTTAAATTCATTAAAAGGTGGACTGTGGACACAACAGCAGGTTATGAAGTTTACCCCTTTTAAGTGATATGGATGGGCCATGTGTCCATAAAGTAGCCGATTCCTTGATGCAAACCATTACCCTGTAGTTTTCTCTTGGGAATGAAATCAGCTACTCTATTTCTCTACGCTTCTATGAATAAGAATATTGATCACTAAGCACTCTTTGCTGCAAAAACCTCCTGCAAAGAGAGGCCAAATCAGCACATTACACTTGTATATATTGTGTCTTATTTTAATAAATTGTCAGTCTCTTAAAATTCTACGATTTTAAGCACTTTATAACTATCTACAGTTTTGTACCAACTTTCTATGCTTCAACTGTCAACACGTATGAATCATTTGTGATTACCCCTCACGTGACCTCGGTCAAAGTGTTTATTAATGAGTAGAAACGACATTCATTCTTCCCACTGGTGTCTTCACCTTTATTCTCCCGTCTGAGATACTCTATCTCTGCATGGAGCTTCTCCAGAGTGTCCTTGTGCTGCTGCTGGAGGAACTGGATATTCTTCTGCACTGAAGCCACGCGGGGGTCCACGTCTCCGTGACGGGACGACACCTCTGCTGCCCCGCACACTGTTCCTCTGTTCGCCGGCGGGACGACGGGCAGCTGGATTGCCGGTAAACGCCGTGGAGAGCAGGACTTCCCGAGTCGCCCCACTCGAGTCCACTGTGGCAAATGTCGTACCGGTGGGAGAGTATGACCCGACATTGCTCCGGATCATTCAGCGTTAACGAACCATTCTAGCCTCATTTAGCAAACCGTTTTCTCTTACCATTATTTTCCAGTGTCGGCAGATCAACCGATCATATATTATTATACAACAGCCAACTAACTAGTTTACTGAAGTCTGTTGCTTATAAACAGCTCAAGCAACGCTAGTCCACCCTGAATTACCTTCGCCCTCATTTGACATGCGCCCCACTCACACACACAACGTTGCCGTGACAACCAACAGGCTCCCGTAAAGTCCCGCCTCCTATATAGAGTGCATGCTTGTGATTGGCTGCGGTATGGGTGACGCATCTTAAACCTGGCCGTTTAATTGGTGGAGCTTGTTAAGGGCAATATGATTTTGTTATGGATTTGAGTGTCCGAAAATCATTCTCATCAGCAGTTTGAAACACAAAAATGAATACTTGTGAATATCTATATATCTATATAGATATCTGTATAGATATATATACGGTATGTTTGGTGTTCATTGACAATGCATCAGGGAACTGAAGTTAGTTGAAACCAGTGGCTTCATGTAGTGTGAGGAAACATTAAACATGTTTTAAGAAATTACCAGCTGTCATGTTGAATTAATGTCTTGTAATGAAGTGTGTAAACCATGCCAAAAACACGGGTATGTTCCTTTAAAGACTTAATGTTAATTCCCAAGTTGAATTGGTCCTAGCAGCGAGTTTACTGGGTCAGCAGCAGGACTGTAGCTGCTGGCATGTTCGTTTAAATAGACTTAATGGTAAATCCGCATGTTTAATTGGTCCTAGCAGCGGGTTTACTGGGTCAGCAGCAGGACTGTAGCTGCTGAAGTGCCTTGCCAGCCTCCCTTGAACATTATTCCATAGCCATGGGGACGAATGAGGAAAACTATTCCTTGTGGATGTCAAATATAAATTAAGGAAACCCACTTCATCTTCAGACAAATTACCGTTCCTTTCACTTTATTCATGTTGCAACTCTCAAACAGTAAAGGTTAAACCACACACACACACGGACACTGAGAAAGTGTGTCTGTCATAGATATGACAACATTAAAATGCTTTTTGCAACAGTAAGAGACAATATGGAAGATCAGAAGAAGGCCTATCCTTTGGAAATGTATTGGTGGTATGGTGCCATTCTCTCCACTCCTGCAGCGTCATATGCACTACAACAATAACTTAATTTAACTTAAAAAAACTTAACAAAAAGATCAGACATCATGACTGAAAGCAGTCATGTACTTGAATAACCCACAGGTGTATATTTTTGTAATATTTACAGGTGATACAGAATGAGTAGAGCGAAATCCAAAAAATGAAAACATTCAGGTAGGTTCTTAGCAAACATACAAAAGAATAATCTAAATCAATGACAGATATATTATGGGAGTTCGCACACGACATTATATCTTTAAGTGATACTTTGAACAGTAGCCCTGAAGCTCGTGGGGAGTAAGCATTTTGCTCAAGGACACTTCAGCAGAGTGGACACATGCTTGTCAAAGGGCACTAGCTCTGCACTTAATACACCACCCTGCTGCTTTATATTACTTCAACAGCTGCGCAAATGATCTTTTGACTCCGTCCACCGATACTTATCATTAAGATGGCCAGTAGCAATGATTGTAAGGAACAATAAAAAAAAATTTAAAAAAAGAGAGACATGCATCAATTTTGTAAAGGTGAGATGTCATCCCTTTCTTTTGAGACATCGCCAGCACATACCGACAGAACAGCATGTGTAAGAGACAGAGAGGCTGTGGATGAGTTGATTTTAGGAATGTTCACTCTGACAAACATTGCACACTCGCAAGAACGCTCTCGGTAGAGTCAGAACTAAGAAAATATATGAAAGAAATATCTGACAAAAGACAAAAAAAAAGCTAATAAAAATGATGTATGTTCATTTCCTCCTTTCTGTTCTGCTGACAGTGCTACTATACTGGCTCCAAAAATCTCAGCGTACCTGTTCCAAAATATGCTCACCTCGGGGAAAAGAAAGTCTGTTACATCAGAGGAATCTCTGATTTCCATCCGATATTGTTGAACCACATCCACGCAATCAACTGGAGTCAGAATCCAAATCATTCACATCTTGTTGCAGAGCAATGTCACTAGTTCTGCACGGAACAAAACCCCCCACTGTCCATTAATACATTAAACATCACTTCACGCATGCATGCTCGCAAACTTCTCTTTGACAGCAACCGAAAGGAGAAGTTGACCCTTCCCATTGGCCCAAAATTTAAGGGGAGTAAAAGGTATCCTGTTGAGATATATGGCTACGGTAAACGATATTATTATTAAATATTTCAGGTAAAACACATTTTTCAAACTCGCACTGCAAATCAACCGGTCACTTTTCAAAACAAACATAACGGCAACCAACTAACTACTCTGAAACCGAACACGGCACAGTCAACGCAAGTCATTTTTCAGTGTAAAGCAATATTTTTTTTGTATTTTACCTTTTTCTTCTCAAAGAAATCTTTCTACGGTTTCATAGCTTATACCATCTCTCTTCGTCAGCATCCTCACATCTAACACACGTTGCCTTTTTGACAGCAACTATAATGCAACTGAACTGCAATAAAAAGCGAGGAACAGAATTCTCTAAATAAGCAAATATGTCTCTCGGGTAGATAGAACAACTGGACACGTTTCAACATGTTCCACTCAACATCATCCCCGTACAGTACTTCAACAGTGCAACAACATTCAGATGTTAACCCCGGGATCCATCTTAGCAACATCGGGTTGTTCCTCTTCTGTCAGCTCTACATTCAAATTTTGATGAAACTTGCTCGACTGCAACATGATTGGTTGATAACATATGATCGGACAGAATATGGAATCATGTGAAGACATTACCAGGCCACTGCAGCCCCCTGAGCTTCTGTATCACTGAGGAATACATCGCCAGGTTATTGCAGCATATTCAACATGATTGCAACCAGGGATGCTCACAGGCCGGTTTCAGGGCCTGTTGAATAAAAAGCTATATTTCTGCATTTAGCAGTGGGTTATCGAGTGTTTTATGGACCCGTTTTCTGTCTGCTGCTTTAATACCAGCCACCATTTAAAAAACACAAAAGCCCTCGTCCACCACGGGTTCAATGATGGAACGCGGTCTTTAACATTAAGCAAGTTTAGAATCAGTAAAGTGACAAACACAGGGATGTTTTTTTTTTTTTTATGTGGGTATGTGACTACTTGGCGATATCTACTCCTGCAGGTGCTCCGCCTGGCGAGAGGAATCTTCCTTCTTGGCAGAAATATGCCCTTTTCAGTGCCAGGGAGCAAAGTCTGACTCGCATAGACGAGAGCGCAGACATTCTTTTCACAGCACAAGTGCTTCGTCTACAACACTGGCACGAGTTCAGTGCCGGAGAAGTCGCTGCCACTGTTCAGAACTCGGGATGAACGGCAAGCCGTTTGGAGAGCACAAGCCCCGACGGTTAAAGTTCAAAGTGCAAAAGCCTTGTGGTTTCCGAGTGTTAAAGTTAAAACCATGAGATGTGGGTGGTGATTTGGTTTGCGCAGGGTGCAGATGACTGACATCATAGCCACACTCAAGGAGCGGTGCAGGAACTGTCAAACGCAGAGACCCGACTGCAAAGCTGTGAGGCGGCGTTCAATGCACTCTTTACCTGCATACAAAAAGAGGAAAAGAGAAGTGTGTGGGTGAGCATAACAAGTCATATCCATGCGGTGTTAGCATGGGCTTCTTCTAAGTGCATTAGCTCTGTGATGAAGTGGCAGTAACATACATTTTAATATCACTGTATAGACGGAAGATACTGAATTAATGGGAAATCTAAATATTACATCTATACATTTTTTGTTTTAGCTGCAGGAACATTGCACAACGAACTGTGCTGCGGGTGCTGAGTGGAGACGTCCCTTCTCTCTGTGAGATGAGCTGACCCACATACTTACATTTGCTCACAGTGAGGAGGTCGTCCTGTTCAGTGAGCAGCAGAGACAGGCCCTCCATCAGCAGCAGAGCCTTATGGTACCGCAGGACGGACGCTTCGCCCTGGTGGAACATCTCGTCCAGTGCAGCAGTCTGAACCTGAGACGACACCAGGAGGCTCAAGTCAATATATAATGTGTTATATTTTAGTCTTTGATTAAAACACCAACATCCTTTAACAGCTTTAGTGTCCCCTGCTTTGTGTGGTACTCTTTCCTGAGCAAGTATACAAATAAAAACATGACCATTAAGCCATTTATATAAATACTCTAATTAGCTTACAGTTGCTTTAGTGGCCTTACAATATTGCTGTGGCCATAAAGCAACAATTTGAGAGAAACTGCTTGGAGCCTAAGTTTAAAAATGGTGCCATACATGCGCTCAGGTTGGAAGTAAATGCTTGTTTAATAGTTTGCTGGATGCCCACATGTACAGTATCTGAACGATTACTCTTTGGCCTGCTGGTTAATATTCGTCATCTGCTCCTCTGCATCCCAACTGTCTAATTCCCCCCCCCCCCGGCTTACCATCTGCACAGTGTGGCTGAACAGCAGCCGCTCAGCTGTGATGGAGGTGATTTGGTCCATTAAGCGGTGCTTCCTGGAAAAGAAGCGCTCCAGACGGGTGCTGAGTGAGCGACAGGACGCCACACTGGACTTGTACAGCTCGTTCAGCCTCCTCACTACTGTATGCGGACAGAAATGTATTTTAATATGCTGCCAGGAAACTCATTATGCATGCTCTTCCATATGCGTATTAGACGCCTTAACAAGACCATCCTCATTAAAAAAAAGGAAGTGGCTCATACTTTGTTTGACTGTCGAGGATGGGTAGAGTTTGCCCTGTTTAACTTGCTCCATGGCTGTGTGTAAGGCAGAGGACAAGAGTTCTGCAGTCTTAAGGTAGAGAACCAGCTGTTCTGCATGACTGAGGAGACACACACACACACACACACACACACCTTAAAACTCAAATTTAAATAGAAAAATGAGACTACAAACAATACAATGTTGGTGTTCCATTGTGAAAGTTAGCGATCGATTTGTATAGCAGGTTTATGGCCAATTATGCATCAAAAGGCTGTGGTGCAGACAATATCTCCTGAGGACCAGAGATGAGATCAAAGTCTTTCTCATTGAATACCATGCTCCCCATTATCAAACTCATCTGAAGTGTGTTTCCCCGAATGTTAGAAGGCGTGAAATCTCCTCCTCTTCTCCCCGACTTATCATATTTATGACTTGTGCAAAAATAAAAAGTGCATTCAAGCATACAAATCTTGTTTCATACCAAGCAGCATGAATGTTGACATATTTAAGTCAATACCCATGAGCAGGTTCTACACATCTGCGAGCTGCAACATGAAAGTCTGACTTGAAAAACAAAAAAAAGGTTATTTTTTTTAATGTTTAATAGCTAATCGATACGGCCTTACCTCCACTCTCGGCTCAGCGAGCTTATCTGATCTGCTACCAGGCTCTGCTGCTGAAAGAGGGAGGGATGAGAAATGTCTTCCTGCTCCCCGAACGCCGCGACCCCACAGGCTCCGGCGACCTCCATCAGACAGCGGGCGAAATCCAAGGTGAAGCGCAGGCTCTGCACAGTGTCTGTATGCTCCTGCTGCCCTCCGACAGAGTCGGGAAGAAAGAGAGACAGAGAAAAGGGAATCGTTTAGCGATTTAGAAGAAGACGGCACCAGACTGTAATTTTGCATTTAGGCTGCATTAGTGAAATGAACGCCAGCATTAACAGGAGAATATCATTATTCCACATTAGGCTAATTTACCACGATGACTTGATCATAAGCCCCTTCAACTACACTATGCTCTCTTGTTACATTTATTCTTACAGTCTACACAGTCAAGAGGGATTATTCATATCGAGATTTTGTGAGAATGAACCCCTGACTGATGTACACAACAAAGAAGTAATTGCTGCAGAAACACACAGGTTCTAAGGGACGACTCCTTCCTCCGTTGTTTTCTTGAGCCGCGTATTAAAACCTGCTTCTCACCCCCATCAGCGTCTCCTCGGGCAGCTCAGGAGCCTCAAAGGTTACACGGCCGCCCATGTTGGCTGTGATGGGATCAGTGAAACTGTAGCGAGGACTGGAAGGAGCCTCAAAGCCATGCAGATAGGTGGCCGTCTGGGGGTAGCGGCTCGTGAAGGAGCCTGCGGGGCTGATTGAAGTGAACGAGCCTGCAGGAGTCAGAAAAAGAGAAAATGTATTTAATACATACATTTGATTTTTGCATCAAATGCTATGCTTTTCGCTTCCGGCTTTCACCCTAATGACCACTGTATTGAGCAGAGATTCGTTCCAGTTAATGCTCAACATCTGCCAGCAGCTACATGAATTCTTCTCTTCTCTTAAATGCTCTAAATTCCAATTGGAAAATTGTGTGTTTGATAAAAATGTAATTTGGGTTATTACTCCCCAAATGTAGCTACATCTCTCCACAGATGGGTTTAATGAAAACATAAAATAAAATAAACCTTTTATGCTCGCCTCCATAACTTTCAATTAAGTTTCCACATCATGGAAAATGAAAGCAATATCTTTTATGTTTTATGATGTGCAGAGCATAACGCTGCTGCGTAAGTGGAATTTGATTCCGGCCGGCTTGCAGACGGGATGTGGAGACCAATGACTTGCATTTGTTTGTGTTAGAATGTGCATGAGCTACCTGAGTATTTCCTCTGTCTGGAGGTATGAGGTGGGGTTCTGCCGCTGGGAGGAGAGCCCACAGTGAAAACCACCTGAGCGGGGCTGATCGAGCCAGGGGCAAGACCTCCCCCTCCACCCGGGGGCACTAGAGGGCAGAAAAGAGCGATGAGTGGAGGTCGGGCTCGATAGATATCATTGACATTTTTTATTTTCCAATAACTACCAAGAACTACTAAACTGTGTTTCAAAGGAGCTCTCCCTGCAAATGACAGACTTCTATATCAATGACACGTTGTCGGCATGAGCCACGTAAACGAACAGAAATCCTAAATATCAGACATAATGTTTGTTAATTCCCACCCGTTATGCCGATGGTTTTCTCAGAAGTCAAGTTCTCCGTGCTGCCTCGGTCACCCACGGGTCCACCTGGTCCAAACGCAGCCATCAGCAGCATGTCCGACAGACGACTTGCACTCTGAGACCTGCTCCGAAGAGACAGGAAACAAAGACAGAGCCGAGAACATGGAAGGAGAGAAAGTGATATGAATTCGGCGCACATCCTGGTTTAACACACATCACACACAGAAAACAAAAACAATCATCTAACCTTCCAAAGCTCTTGGTATCGTCGCTCAGTCTGTGGACGCAGTGGGCCGGCTGGATAACCTGTGTCAGCGCTTGTTGTCCTGCGTCTCTGAGCTCCGCCTGAGCAGTCCTGCTGCCGATGACCAATCCTTGTTGTGTCAGGAAGGTCATGAGGTTCGGAGAGCTAGGAGGCTTGGGGAATTCAAACGGAGGGATGGCCTGAGGAGAGCGACAAGAGGGAGAGGAGGAGAAGTACCACAGGTTTGTTGAAACTGCTTTGGTAGTCTTTTCTTGCTCTGTGTATCTCCAGAGAATTAAGCGCACACACACATTTTTCTCACTCGGCTGACTCACCCTGGAAGGGGAGCCGAGGATTGTGGGGAGGGGGCTACGCTGCATCAGCTCACTGAGTCTGGGGGAAGAGTGTAGAGGGCGGAGAGCCTTCAGACCTGCCGAGGGGGTCACCACCGGGTCCGAGTGCTGCTTCCTGATCTTTTGCTTGCCGCCGCCGCCGCACTCCGACAAGCAGGGGGCACTGTGGAGCCGTGCGCCCAGGCCCGTCGGCTGTGGGTGCTGCTGAGCAGTCGGCCGGGACTCACCGTGCTGAGGAGCTGTGTAGGACAGAAGACAAGAGGTCACATTGTTTCTGCTTTTAGACAGCAGGTGGCATCCGCGAAATTCAATGTCAGACAAGACAACAGGACAAGAGATCCACCAAAGAGACTGCAGAGAAGTCCTGCCTAACTCCCACGCTGGACGTCCAGACAGCTCAGGGACTGTGCCAGCACGAGGCACAGACGAGTAGAGAGCAACCGGTGGTGAGAAGGAGAGTGTTTGTGTACGTAGGAGGTTGGTTCATTGTCTCAACCGATGACTTTCAACAGGAATGAACTGGCTGACTCAGAGAAACATTGGCAAATACTAACCACAAAAGTAGTTCCCTCTTTGTGACAAGCCAATTGACTTGATAGGGCTGCACCGAATTACTTTATAATAATTTGTTCCGTTTGATGATTTAATATATATTTTTAAATATATATACAATCCCTCTTTGGTTAAATCGTATAGAGTAGTATAAAGCTGGGATGTGCATTTGTGAAAGTGGTTTACAAAGTGAAGAGCAGCCTCTGAAGATACCTTGAGGGGAGAGCTGGAAAGGTCTGGCGCCCCCCAGGGAAAGCCTACGATTGGTGGTGACTGCTCCCTGCCCATAGAAGGGGGAAGGCCCGGTCCGAGCGAAGCCCAACGAGCTCCCGCTGCTGCAACGCCGCACAGGTGTGGACAGCCTAATAACAGAATATTCATGAGTCACCGCAGTCAATTAAAGAAGTGTAAAAATAAATACACATTTACACTAGCAACGGCGACACAGACCGGGGTGAGCCATCCGGTTTGGTACAGTGGAGATTCTGCTCCATGCGCTGGTAGTTGTGGACCTGGGACGGGACTGGGATGGGCAACGACTGTCCGTGGTTTCCATAGCTACCCCCATAGTTACTTCCCGAGAATTCACTGGGCCTGCCAACAAGAGTGAGAAGAACAGAGTGTGCCAATGCAAACAGTAGAGCGATGAGAGGCTTAGTGTGTGTGTGTGGACACAGACAAGCTTAACACCTTCAACATGAATGAGTACACCACATATTTTGCAATAGAGACATTCTGTTAATACTGCAAAGACATTGGCAGTTACAACATTACATAGTATGTGTGAACTGAGGTTAATTAAAGACATGTCTTAATTTAGCAGATATCAATTACTTTAATTTACCGGACCAGCTACTTTGGCAATTTCTGCAATTTCTTCTTCTCCTACCACCAACCATTTCTATATCGTTCACCACAACCAGACACATAGCTGTGAGGGCGTTACCTGACAGGACTTGGAGACCCACTGCAGGAAGGTGAGTGTGGTGGGGTTTTGACTTGGCTGCACAGACCAGCAGAAGCCAGAAGAGAGCTGATTAAAGAGGAGACACGCCATGACTTTATCGAGCTGCCATTTTGAAAAGGAATACAACATGCTCTCACTTTTACTGTAAATTGAATTAGGGATAGTCGGTTATCTTCCTCTACCAGCGGTGTTCTGTAACACTGTTACACAACTACATTAAATTAGTGTAACACAGGTAATGGCAATCGATGAATAACCAATCCTTGCGTCTTACCCGCTGTTCATCAGGCTGTCCTGCAGCACTTTACTCTCACATGTCAGCTCACCCGCTGCAAAACCAGGAGAAATAAATCAGAAAAGAGACTGAAAAAAAGGATCTTATGGAGCTTATGAAATGCTATTAATGCCACATAAAAACGATGAAAAAAAAAAGTGAAATAAAATATGACTTCAGTAATCCTACAGAGCTGGAGCCAAGGTGAGCACTGTGCACAGAGGCATTTAATATTTAGGTAGAAAAAAATGTTCTTACTGGTGATGTGAGCAGGCACCATGACAAAGTCATCTGTGTCACAGGAGGAGTTCTTGCTGCTGCCACCCCCGCCAGAGGAGTCCTTGAGAAGTAAACCAGCAGCCTCCTGGGTAGGGGAGGCCAGAGCTTTGGCACGCAAGTGCTGACCCTCGGCAAGAGACTGCTGCGGAGACGGGGAGAGAGAAAGCAGTCGGTAAACCAAGAAGGAAAGCACAAAGGAAATAGCGAAAGAGAAATAGGTGTCGACTCGGTCGGTTTTCTAAAACACGGCCTCAATACTTCGGTACGTACAGAGAAACAGAGCAAATAATACAGGAATAATAAACACAAACCGGTGGAGAGGCGAGGTGAGAGGTGGAAGAGCTGCTACAAGAGCTGGCTGATGCAGAGCTTGGGAGGCAGGTCATGGACGCAGGAGGAGTCGCTGCGACCAAATGCAATGCACTTGTTAAGACAACTCAAGGATACGCACAAGGCGGTTTGAGAAAAGCCCAACACACATCATGTCATAAGTCAATGGTATATATATAAATACCATATATATAAATACACGCATCATATACAATAGAGCTATAGTCCTGCACTTATGTATTACTGACAATTATCAAACCTAGCTTTATTAAGAAGTGTACGGTTGATTCTTACTTACTCTTTTTCAGGGATGAGCTAGCCTCCAGGAACGGATGACAAAAAAACTCATCTACCAACAACAGAAGAAGAAACAGAATCAGTAGGAGGTCGTCTACAGTTCATAGATGCAGACGTACACAATATACATCTGTTGTCTGGGTAATGGGACTAGATAAGCATTCATGAACATTAGTAAGTTAGCAGTGTAGGTCTGCATCAACGCCACATAGTCAACCGCTTCATTCGTTTTCCTGTACTTTATGTTCACTAACCGAAGTCCATGCGGTCCTTGTGGTTGCGCTGCAGCAGACCCAACAGCAGGTGCCTCAAATGGCTAGAAGTCTCTCTGGGGATGCTGCCAATACAGAACAGATACAGGAACACTTTGAGCTGCACTTGGTTTACTTTTTTATGTTCATACTGTAACCAAATAAAAGATCTATCTAAATTCCCTTGAGATAATTCATGAATTAATGAAAACCTTCGTGTGGTTTCAGTAGGCAGCTGTGAGAAACGGAAATGTGAAGCCTTACAGACGTTAATTCGGTTCGGATGTTGGGGATTTGTTTGGGGCTTTTCATCTCTAACAATGTTGTGAATCAACTGATGTTCGACTGTTATACAACCCAGCTGGCATGGCCATTTTTTAATAGCACTGTAGCAACACATTGTCAAATATAATTGGGTCTCTCTGAAGAGTTTAGGTCAGGGCTTCACTTTTTAATCGGGGAATCTGTTCGGAAGATGTATCGCAACAAAGTTTCTAATTAGAAGTAAAATCCATAAAACGAATGCAGAACAAAGCGATTCACTTCACTGATGTTTTGTCTTTTACCATAACATTGGCTGATCACATTAAAAAGAATATGCTGTCATTGTAACTCCTTACTTGGGGGTGAGAGTCTTGTTTTTTTCATAGAACAGCCGGAGGTCCTGGGGACTGCTAGCCTAGAAATGATGAAAGGTCAGAGAAATAGTTGAAAACATGTAAATGTATGTACATCTATACACACACACACACAGTCGTACACGCTTATGGCACAGTATGCTGCCATTGCACGGACAGGATGATGTCATAAGCAGTGCCTGGCTCTGGGTTCCATCACCTGTGTAACGACACTGTAACACACGCTTTGACATGCCTGTCAATGAAGCTACTCTAATAGTTTCAGAAATGCTACGCGGCCAGATTAGATGAGGTCGTCATGAAAGCCGTTATGCGTTTAATCTTTTTTTACTGGGTTTTTGGGTTCTTCCTCATCTTTCACATGATCTGGAGAGAAGAGACAGTCTGTTTGAATACTTACAACAAACACACTGAACTAAGAAAAAAAACATGTTAAAGGATCATTCAGCATAGTTTTGTGTTAATGAACTATTTTTAATTACTGCGGGTGTTTTCCATATTTTTGATCGCATTAAAATATCTGCTTCAATTCCATTATCTTGTGCAAAATGACAAGCAAACTAATTGTTATAATATTATGCAATGGCCATTCAAATATAAAATTATTGTTTTACTTTTCAGTGTTCTGTACTCACATGCTTGTGTTCTTAAAAGCCATGGATAACAGTAAATTGTTAATTTATGTCTTTGGTCGGTGGAGTTTCGATGCAGGCTCATCCCTAAGTCACGTTGTAGGTATGAGGGAAGCGGGTCATATTGCAAAAAAAAAACAAAAAACATGCATTGTGATAAGGTGTTTACCTGAAAAGGAGCTTTTCCAATCAGACACTGAAACACTATGGTTCCTATACTCCACAAGTCAGCCTTGGTGTCATAGTTTTGGGACATAATGACTTCAGGCGCCTAGACAGGAAAAAAATATAGTCAGATTGCGACACTTCAGTGGAACTCTTTGATGAACGATCAATGAGACGATTAAGTGAGCATTTCTCATGCAGTATTATGTGTTAGAGACTGTGATATTAAAATAACTCGCTCCTAGCTCTGCTTTTTTCACGTGAGCAACGATAAGAGAAGCATCAGAAGCAACAGCCATCATCGGCTTTGAGGATGCATACCATGTACATAGGGGACCCGCAGAGTGTTGCCGCCATCATGTTGCTCTGGAGGTACCGGGCAAAGCCAAAGTCCGCTGTGGAGAGAAAATGTGCAAATGCTCAGACTCAAACGGATGAAATCGGAAAAATAGAAAAGAACTCCCAGAAGAAAAACTGCCATAGTGCTCTAAAAATTACATTGTTTTGTCTCCTACAGGTTCCCAACTGAACAGTATCTATTTTTAAAACCAATACAACTATAAATCATAACAGCAATAATGCTTCACTGTGATTACAGGTATGATGAGAACGCAGCATTATCACCCCCCCCCCCAGGGAGTTATGGTTTAATAACACAAATATATATATATATATATATATATATATATATATATATATATATATACACACACACACACCTACACACACACACACACACACACACACACACACACACACACACACACACACACACACACACACACACACACACACACACACACACACATACATACATACATACATACATACATACATACATACATACATACATACATACATACATATACATACATATACATACATATACATACATACATACATACATACATACATACATACATACATATATATATATATATATATATATATATATATATATATATACATATATATATGTAATTAAATACTCCAAATTATCTCTGTGTAGCTCATTATATTACTCCTATTATTAGATTTTAACAACTCAACAAATAATACCTAATATCCTTGAGCACGCAGCCTTTTGTACCGAGTCAACATGTTTCAGTAATCCCTTAAGCACCGTGTGGATGTGCTCGTGTGCCAGCACCTGCATCCACGTCGGTACAATGAGTGTGAACGGGCCGCTCGTTAGTGCGACTGTGACAGTTTTCCCGGAGTGGTGAGGATAATAGCGTTCTGCAGGGACTGGGAGCCTCCACTCCCACGAGGCAATCAATTCTCTCCAGAGTGAACAGGAATTAATAGGCTTAAGGATTAGCCGAGTTTCCAAACAGCTGAACAACACAAATTCGCTCTCAGTACTTGGTCATGACACCTTCCAAAAACGGTAATTATTTGTTGTGAAACCAACTTCATTGTTCATGGTCAAATGAGCCAGACTCGAAACATACTTCAAGTATCTGTGGATCGGGTTCGAAACCTACCGATCTTGATGCAGGTGTTGTTGGAGTGCGACTTGCGTCCCGGTGCGTAGGAGAGCAGGATGTTCTGGGGCTTGAGGTCCCTGTGGATTATGCCTTTGCCCTGTAGGACCCTCATGGCCCCCGCGATCTGCTGCAGGAAAACCCGAATGGTGTCCTCGCTCAGCGTCCCTTTGGCTGCAGAGAAACAAGGTTTACCGACTACAAGTTAACTTTGGTACAACGTGGTTTATTGATGCATTACTGCTGGAGGAAACACGGTGGGGGTGTAGAAGACAGACTGGGACTGAATAACCTTCTTACATAGATTTTCTAATTGAATATAAATATCTGTAAGATGTATTTTTTCTCTCTGTTCTGCGACATCACCCCACTGCCACCTCCTGCCCCCCGGTCTCTTCCTTCCCTCCAATCACTCCCCTCACCTCACGGTGGGACAACATGGTTCTATGTGAGAGTCCCTCCCTTGTCTTGAATTCCTCTCTGGGTCCGCCTCCCTTCCTGTAAAGCCAGACTCAGGCTTGACTTGGGCCAGGGAAAAAAAAAAAGTTTTGTTCATTGCCCAAAGTGGGTAGTGGATCCAAAACCACTTTCTTCTTTTTTTTTTTTTAACCAGAGAGGGAAAGACTATTACTGAAACATGTCCTCTATTTAGACTGTCTGGTACTATCTGTACCTGGCAGACGAAGTTAGCAGCTCGAGCTACAATTAGTCTGCAGACGGCTAGATGTTTTATTTCCCAGACTACCCACGTTGACAGATAAAGGCCCACCTCAGACGAGTGGAGTGCACGGGCTGCTAAGAGCCCCTGCAGTTTATGAGATGTGACAAACCTGGACAGAATTACAGACTTTATTTTAATGACCAGGTGTGTTAGCATAGTCATGAAAAAAAAGCATATTTATAAGAGGTGGTGTACTGTATGTCTGTGATATATTTCTCAAATACAGGAGGGACGCTTCTACGTGGTTGTATTACGCTGCATGTTAAAGTCTATTTTTAAGCCTGAAGCTGATACTGAAGCACCAAATCTGTCTTCAGGGCCCCAGATAAGAAGGCAGCTTCCTGCGGTCAAACAGGATACCTAAAAAAAACAACGCAGACGTGTGACCTGGATGGCAGCCTTGGGGCGCATATTTCACTGTTAAGTTGTTCCCTTTTGTTTGCACTCTTTCAATCTCCTCGGTAGATTTAACAGAGCTGAGAAATAATTCTTCCTCTTCTACTAATCACGGTCTTAACAGGCAGCTCCTATCCAAAGATCCTCATTCTGGATTTAAATGCCTTTATTTGTTACTTTAGCGCTTTAAACCTAGAAAGTTACGATTATTCTACTGTCAGAAATTGTTCGTGTTATGATTTGTGATATTGGCTTTTAGAAATAAAGAGAGGCTTTCAGGGACGAGCGAGGACTCTCCCTCTCTCGTCACCGAGCAACAAAGAAGACGTTTCAACATCGGTTCCATTGTTGTTTGTGTTCTACGAAGAAGCACCTACAGCTTTTAAGAGGCGATTTGTTGCACTTACAGTGTAAGTAGTCAGCGAGGTCTCCCCCATTGCAGTACTGGGATTAGAGAGAGAGAGAGAGAGAGACAAGGAGGGGGAGAGCGAGGAGGGGGGTGAAAGAAGAAGCGATGAAAAGGAATAACATTAGGACACACAGGTAAAACAGAGGCTGGAGTGTAACCATAGTGAAGGAGTCTCTGATATCAGCCTGCCTCTGAGGGGACTAGAAAGCGAAAGAGATCAGAGCGAGGATTTGCTGGAGAGTGATGCCTTTACAAATTTATAAGCATGCTCGCATCAATATGAATGAATCCAGGAAAGGACAAGGTGTGTTATGAAAGGCTGCCTCAGTCATTTCCTTTCCCCAAGACACAGAGATAAGCATGAACAAATTAAGATTATATATAGAGAGACAACATTTACCAAATGTCTCGGTTTTGTCTTTTCACTCCTGCATTGTGATGTTTAATTGCTGTTGTATTACTTTATGCAGGGCCCCGGGGACACTGGAAGCTAACGGGGATGCACATTAAGAATGTAAATAAATATATATTTTTTCTGCTTAGTCATATTCCAAACCATTTTTTTGCTCTCAGTATTCCAGCTCTCAGTATTCATCGTGACTGTGAACGCTGCATTTTGAGATCGGGTGCCTCTGGCGAGCAAGTGTCACTTTTGTTGAAGTTGTGTCTGAGCGAGCTCTTCTGCTTGGCTGGCCTGAATGTGCGAACACAATATTGCATGTGTCCGCACAACGCACGTTAAAAAGAACTCAACACAAAGAGCAGTTGACATGCACTCTAAAAGACCGAAACGGCCAATTATGATGTCTGGAGAGCTAGCGTGACAGGAATGAGACATTTGTATGAGGCACTTGTGGTGCTGGACATTACTACATTTGAGCATCAGTCCAGAGGCTAAAGTACTCGTAAAGTAGCACATAGAAGATTCACAAGCACTACACTACCTATGAATCAAGGGAAACAGTAGTGAGCCACTGTAAAAAAATCGAGCCCCCCCCTCCCTTGATGCCTGAGGACAAAGCTAATTATAGCCCTGGCCTCGTCAGCGCTGACTGCAAAAAGGCTGAGACAATACAGCGCTCGGCAAACAAAGCCAAACAAGCTTACCTCCATCACCAGGTACACCGAGCTGGCAGTTTCCTAAAGAGGGGAAAGATAAGAGTGTGGGGGGGTAAACAAACACATGTTAGTGGCAGACAAAGGAAGGAACAGGTGGCCGTTATGTTTGAGCGAACCGAGCTAGAGGATCCGGATTGGAGAAACATACTATTTTTTTATTTGGGTGATTCAGAGTTCTAATAACTTTTCTAACATGTTATCTGTTTCCCTCTCCTATCTCCCCTCTCAGCCTCTCCAAACCTGTCTGAGGGCACACGTTGTGAAAAAGAAAAGACAGTGCTGCCTGCATCCTCTTATCACATGGCAACAGATGACTGCGGACTATCACTGTGACCTCCGCTCAGTATCTTGTTGATTCTACCAGTCACAGGCCAGGCTGCTTTCTATAGTTCAGCTGAGTCGGGCCTTTTGAAATTGGTTGTCTTTGGCTGTATTGAAGCCGGAGGGCAAACCGACCGACCAGTCAGTAAAGAGAGAGACAACCAAGAGAGAGCAGCACCAAACTTTCAGTGAGATAAGATTGTCTGGCGTTGCATTGAAGGGGACGCTTTTCATCTCGCGCTGTGACTTGCTTTGAAATAATGAAGACGGTAAAAAAATGGGTATTTAAATGAAACATTTGGTACGAAAGGTCAACTTCAATCAATAAAACACATCTCCGTGTCAGGTGACGAGGCCTTCCGAATTTGTATTCATCCAGTGTTCATTGATAAACAGTTTTCATGACGAGATTTCATTTGGGATCAAAACAAAAAGACTCAATGCATCAAAACTAAGAGCGCAGCGAGACCAGAATCATGAGAGACGCAGCACGGAAACAAAGATGAAAGTCAACATTCCTGCAACGCGCGTCATTATGCAGAAATGCAGTGTCGTCAGATGGCACGTCGAGAATAATGGGAACACGAGAAGTTTTGAACCAGATGGCAGCGTGTCACCAACGGGACCAAAAATAGACAAAAGAAACGCACGGCGAGTGGAGATGCGTCTTCGTGTCGGGGCTGTCTGAATCGTCCAGCAGGTGTTTGTCGCAGTGACCTTACGACAGGTTTGTGGGCTTCAGGTGAAAGAACACTGCTGTGGATTCTCACCTTACGATGAGAAGCCCCGGTTAGCGTTAGAGGTTAGTTTCTGGTATCTGAAATCGTGTGTACGTGCACAGGCCGTGTGGTACAAATAACAACACCTGGTCGAAAAAGGTTGGCGTCGTATCTCTTGGAACGAGCACAGATACAGACAATTCACCGAATGCCCCGAGCTCACAAAGGCAGAAGTATTTACTGAAACTGTTACAGGGATTTTGCTGTACATGGGAAAGCATGCCTCGACAAGATCAAACGGAAAGATGTTATTTTCAGAACAAACAAATGTAGCAAAGCCTCATTTAACAAGTAGGGGGAAAACAAGACTATTCAAGCTGCGTGACAACAAAGTGGGTCATCTGGAACAGACGCATCCAACAAGCCCATCTGCTCTACTTCCGTGAGCGTAGTGGACCTATGGGGGAGAAACTGGGAGGGATAACAACGTATGTAAACCGAAGCATTGACACGGTTCAATCGGCCTGATCCTGACATGCCCAGATAGAAGCCGCCAGTGTTGTTTTGCACACCTGGAAGTCCAGTAACGCAACGATGTTCTCGTGTTTCAGCTCCTGCAGAAATGACAGGAAAAAGAAAATCTATATTTGGATGGTGTATGCCTCGTTGTTTTTACATGTTTAACTTGAAATAGAGCTGTTTAATTTGACCATGAGGTTTGCAGAAAACGTAACATTTACTTTCACTACGATATGATGATCTTGTCACCATGATAACTAATATTTCACTCTGAAATATGGCATCTTTCCAGCTCCAGACACCGATTTGTTCACAACAGCAAAATGGTTTATTACCACACCGCTGACCAAATGATAATAAACGCTTTATAACACTTTGAAATAGCAAGGTAGAATTCAGGGATTCACTACCGCTTGCGAGAACAGAACATGTTTTTTTGCTCAGGTCTTATTTGGTCTCAAACAAACAAATGCTTGTTTTACTGCATGTGCTCATTATAATAAACAGTAATCTAATAATTGGAAAGAATGCCTCTGAGAGCTTCTGACTTACCTTGAGTATTTTAATCTCTTTCCCCAACAGTGTCTGGGATTTGGCCAAGTTCTTCTTGTTGATGCACTTTACCGCCACCTCCCAGTCGTGTTTCTAGAAGGAAACATTACACGCTAAATATTTTTTGGGACGGATGCTATGTAGCAATGTGTTGCACTGCATCCTTGTGTGTTTATGAAGATATACCTCTCTTTGCACTACACACACAGAAAAATTGGTTCAATGTCCAAAATGTCTGCTTACTGAGACAGTTTTGTAGAGCAGTCAGTGACTCTTTACTTACCTCAATTCCGAAAATATAATGCAACTCCCTTGTCCTGCATTTTCTGACGTTACAGCATATTTGAATGTGTTGTATTATTTATCTTTAGTAATTTATCTTTAGTAAAGGTCATTAGGTACCCTTTAAGAGTATTGAGACCCTAAACCACGGTGATGGCTTGATCCTCATCCGTAAATAGTTGAGTCTCAAGGTTTGTTCGATATGTTGGTGAAGAACGTGAAACTGGACGGTGAATTAGTAGGAAAATGTGTGTTGGTGTTGGCTTTGATGGTGTTGCCATTCTCTCCCTAGGCTGGTCTTAAATGCGTTGACTGAGGAGGCACTAACTGTTGCTTGACTCAGGCTGTTCCATACTGGTGGTGTTCTACTAGAGAAAAAAGGTTTCCGTGGACCAGGCTGGTGTTGTACTTGTTGTACTTCAGATCATGACCTCTTGTATTGGTGCTGAGGGATTTTTTGAACATGCTATTGCCACACACTTGACAACTTCTGTTCGACTGTACGCTGTCGATTCCTGTCAGTATTTTAAAAGTTTGGACCATGTCGGCTCATTTACGGCGAAATTCCAGCGTTTGCAAGTTGAGACTAGCAAGTCTTTCTGGGTATGAGAGGTTGGAGAGGCCGTGCACTAGTCTAGTTGCGCATCTCTGAACTTGTTCCAGGGCATCTTTGTCCCGCTTGAGTTTGGGCGACCATACGACTGAGGCGTACTCGAGGTGAGGACGTACCAAGGATTTGTACAGGTGGAGAAATGATGTTTGATCCAAGGACTGGAACGTGTGTTTGATTGCTCCTAACACTCGGTTGGCCTTGGATACCTGGGTTTGGATGTGCCTGGAGAATGAGAGGTTGCGGTCGATAATTACACCTAAGTCTTTCTCTTCTTGTGTGATTTGAAGCTGGTGGGTTGTGCCGTCGTTGTTCCTCATTGTGTATGCGAGTTGTGGGTTGGTGTTCCCGAGGTGCATTGTTTTGCATTTATCTGGGTGGTATAACATGCACATTGTTTGGGCCCAAGATTGGAGATGGTCCAAATCACACTGAAGACTGGAGTGCTGCGTGTCATGTAGCTGTGATATGACTTCAAAGATCTTAGATTATGTATACATATGTGTTCTAAGATGCCATTATCCTCTATTATAGATAGATCTGATCTGCCTATTTACTAATAAAGCAACACAGATGCTTCAGGCCTGCATTTACCCGAGACTGTATTAGCGGATGTGATATATTGTATTACCAGTGTGCATCAGAATCTATACTCTTTCATTACGTAGGGCATGTTACAGCTTCTTCATCAATGGTCTCTGTGTGGAGCTTTCTTATGGAAACAATAATAGTCTGCTGCTCTACATTCAAATTTAACATGATTATGGACGTGCAGCATCTGCCAAACCAGACGGAAAATAAAGACCCTCACTCAGTAATAATCCATGCATTTAAAAAAGGGTCGCATACATTAAAAAATAAAGCATTTCATCCATTAACTGTGTTGTTTTTAGGAACATCCTGTTTCGTGCGCCCAGGCCTCTTAAGGCCGTACAATGACAACAAATACACCAGATGGCCAATAAAATGCGATTCACGGCTAATATTACAACCGAACCATTCTAGCGACCTTTCATTTCATTTTTGTAAAAAAAAAAAAAGTAAAATGAATATCAGGCAAGGAAAACACTCACGTCTCGGTGTCTGCCTTTGAAGACGACAGCAAATGCGCCATGTCCTATCAGGTCCTTCCGACTGAACTCAAATTTCCCCACCGTCTCCATATTGTGCACAAAGTCTGGTGTTATACTACTTGGAGACGGACAAATGACCAGGAGGCCTCAGGTCGCACTTCTGGGTCGCAATTGCTCCTTTCTCCTCGGTCGAGTAGGGGCAGCAGCAGCAGGGAAGTTCACCTCCTCGTCCACTTGCCATGAGCTGCCTTCCTGACAACAAACTGTCCTCTTCTCTCATGTTCGCACGCACACGTTTTGGAGTTTAACTCCTAACAAAGCTCTTTGGTGATTCACATCGCTGACAACGGGGCCGACACGGAGTTCTAGCGAACTTACCGAACGAGAATCGAGTGTTGTTTTTTTGCAGCTTCTCTGACGTGCCACCTTAAAAAAAAAAAAAAGCCAGCAGCTCGCTGCGTTTTGTTTGTATACAGGGCAGCCTCGCTCCTGTCGTCTGACACACGGAGAAACAAGCGCCGAGTGTGAGCTCAAGGCGAGCAAACAACGTCCAATAACCGGAGAATACAAGCGAATTGTCCCGTTTATATCTCGCAATTCGCAGTTGACTCGCCGAAAGTCGTAGCATCGATGGTCCCGACAAAAGCAGACGGCGTCTAGCCTCTGCAACAAGAGCGCATGCGCAGAGCAACTACAGCTGTAGGGTTTACGTCACGGCCAGGGTCCGCGGTCATAAAAGTGAAAGGGTTTTGTCATCTGCGTTGGCTTCGTAGATGAACTACTTTCGACTTGAAAACCAAGGGACTGTCTCTTAATATTAAACGTGTCGAACAGTATGTCACGAGACAGTACGTATACGTGCACGTGGGTTTGTGTATTTTACTTTAGGCTGACGTGAGAAGAAAAATGAAGAAGAATGTCGTGAAAATAAACAGTAGTCAGGTACAAGGCAGTCATTTACGGTAGTATCTACAATTTCCGTGTGTTTCAGACAGTCTTAACATTTTCACGAGCTACTGCTTTCTAGGAATACTGTTGGGCAAATGCTTTTAACAAATGATTTCAAGTATGTGCTATTTGTCTTACAACATTAATAAAATCATTGACTGCTTTTATAACAGGGGGATTAACACCATATTCCCTTGATTCAATTTTGAATTGGTGACTTTTACCTTTTTAGTAAACTCACCACTAGGAGCAGAAAAAGACTATCAAAAGCAGTAGAATACATTAAAGCAGAGAGGGAAGGGTTGGAAGGGCATAGAAAAACTGGGCAAAGAGTGATTCAAACAATAATCTAATAGCCCACTTACACAGATGGCTTGAAGATGGCTTGAGTAACAGGAAACACTGTAGAAACTAAACAGAATTGAAAATGTATATTGTCACCGATCAAATGTGGGAAAAGACTTGATATTGTCACACATGGATGGAGTTTGAATGGAAAACTAGAATGAGAGCATGCATACTAATCTCATGTACAATAATAAACATTTGCATACAGACAGAGAGGACAGACAGAAAAAAAACAAGCAGCTAAAAGCAACCATACCCTTTTTATTGCTGTTTTTTTAAATTGCTATTTTTGAGGATGTTGCTGTTGATTGCAAGGAAGGTGATTGCAGTGGAGAAATGCCAAGCCACCAACTGTTAAACAGTGGAGGGTCAGGTTAAAACGTGTTTATGTGATGGAAAGCACAACAGCTCAACTCCAATTAAGAGCTGATGTTTTCACACCGGTGATATTACAGCTAATGAGACTGATTAAGGAAACAAATACTCGGAGGAGTTTGACTGGTGCGGTCTTCATGTAATTGGAGCTATTTATACATGCCTGTGATTACACAGTATAACTGCATAGTGATGCTGCAGTGACAAACTAATTGAGATTTCTCCTGACCCTCTCTTCTTGAATCTCCAGAGTTTTCCAACAGGTATATGAAGAAGTGTCTAATTATATAGGTGATTGCTTACTGGTTGGAGCTAGGGTGTCTTTATCTGTGATGCCTCTATGAACAGAATCCAAATAAGATGGTAACACTTACGTTATGATATAGTCTGCCCAGCATTATGCAAGCTTCGTAATGACCATTTAATTAAGTATCAATTCATCTGAGCAGGCAACTTTTCAAGGGCTCTTTTAAGGCTCCCCACAGCAGCTGCTGTGGGAGAGCCCCGAGTTGCTGAGCCCACTGCTCCTAAACGCAGCCATATAGCTATAAATTAAATGGGTCTCCCAGGGCAGCAAAATCCAATGTAAGGTATTTTTGTTTCAATCCGGTTGACTGAGTGGATGCAAATCTGACTAATACAGTCGGCTTAATTATCATATTTTGTCCTTGAGAGGAAAGTATTTCCACAGTTTAAGTGCAGATGATGAATGTGCTCGTATTTCTGCATTACGACCAAAGCAAAGAGACTGATGTGAATTCCTGTCACGGAAGTCCAGCATGAGTTTCTTAGAGTTCAACTGATGCCCTTTACACACATGAATACAAGACAGTGAATCTGCCCAGGAGGTAATAAATAAGTGTTTAAAACACGTTATGTACATTTAAGTACCAGAGGAGGGCGGTAGAGGCCTGCAAAAGAGTGCATATTGATCATGTTGACCACCTTTTTTTTTAACGATAAGCACCGATTGGAAAATGTCATGGAAACAAGGCATTAGGTCATTATATTATTTTTGCCATTTATCTTATCTTAGTCTTTGGATAATCAGACATGGACTAATTCGTGACAATATTCACTTGAGCAATATCATGAGATCAGTGACAGCATCATGAAATACAGTTTACCTGGAGAAATAGTCTGCAGTCGTCAAAGGACAGCTTTTTGAGAAGTTGAGTTCCAGTGGAAATGTTGCTAGCACACTGTCAAATATATATTATTTAAAGGTGGAAGGCTTTTTAAGAATAACATTTTTTTGATGTTTTGACACAGAGTGAGGACCAGCAAGATCACCTTGAAACATCCGGCTCTCACCGGCAATCTGACATCAATGAGCCGTTGTATCCTAGCTGATATCAAGTGAGATGACAGCCAGCCATTGTGTAATACTAGTGCAGCATTGTCCAAAAACACTGGTGCATGCCGTCATGAATTACTTACAGTGCTTTTCCCGAGCCAAGAATCCAACTGTGCTGAGCAGGTCAACACTTGTATAGTTGATTCTGTGATGTGTTCACTATGTAACAAATGTTAACTGAGTTTTACTCTCCTGCTCTTCAGTGTTTCACTTTGACAGAAAGCTTTGGTTAAACAGGGCGAGTGCATTTTGCTGAAAGCAGCCCACCAGCCATTCCAGATGTCCACTCTGCTCTGTTTTTTAAATTTGTTTTATACATATTTTAGTTCTGCTCTGTGGCTCACTCAGAATGATTGATTGGTTCTTCCTGTCCCACATCAAGCCGCTGCTGTAGAAAGTTGATGCAAAGGCCCTCAACAGGTATTCGCTGTAGTTCGAGAATGGGGCTCCACAGCCAGCAGTGTCTCAATGTACTTGCACACTGTATACAAATGTGAGATGTCTGTAAAATTAAAATATGTAAATGGTTTATCATGACACACAATAAATAACACCTTGCCTTCCACCTCTGTTTCCGAATTAAGAATGACATTCGCACACACTAACACCCATGCATCCACACTTACTACACACACACACACACACACACACACACACACACACACACACACACACACACACACACACACATTATAATCCCGTCCTGCCCTGTTTTATCAGGGTGCTTTGTTTTTATGCATTTTATCCATGTTTAACCATACTAATGATCACTCAAGGACAACTATGCATACAGAAAGCACATAAGCCTACTTACACATACTAATTCGTAATGTTATTATGTTTGCTTCCCTTACAAAAGCCCAACCAACTATCCTTGACAATGTATTCCATATAATTATTCATCTTAGATGTATCATATTTAGCAGTATATCAATACATTCCGTATCTGGAATACAATTAAACAAGGGTGCATTGTGTGTGTGTGTGTGTGTGTGTGTGTGTGTGTGTGTGTGTGCACATGCATGCTTTGTGGGGACATTATCCCACAGATACATTACGGGGAAGTATCTCAAAACATGCCAGAACATGGTCCCCAACCATATTTTAGAATAGGATATGATTTGGGTAAGTGTTTCAGTGAGGCAAGGCTACAGTACAGTAAGGATAAACCTTTCAGTCAATTACAGTCAACACAATTCCTCACCATCAAGAGAAACAATAAATGAATGAATCTAAATGTGTACGATTGAATTTGTGTTTTCTGCATACCCCTATTTTGTTGGTTCTCCTCATTGTAAACCACTGTGAGTTACATGCCTTGTGTATTTTGAAATCTCATTTACTATTAACAACTTTTATCTCCATGACCAAAGCCTAGGGGGCAGCTGCCTCCTCCAAGGCCCCTCCTTTCCACTTAGCTCATGTCAAGTGCTGTGGCACGGTGCCCTGCTCATCTGTTCAGTCTAACATCAAGCCTTCTTCCACGTGGGGAAGAAGTTGCACAGCTGAATGGTGGCCAACCTTTTTTCATGTAGATGGATAGCTACACGTCTTGCCATGAAGGTCAGTGCTTTTTCAAACCCATCTCCGCACTGAAATGAACTTTTAAGACTTGATCAGCATAATAGTTTTGTCTGCATACTGCATTGCTATGCTCCAGCATGTGATTCCCGCCAATAGGTCATGCCAGATAATTAAACTGAGAAGCAGAGGGAAATTCAATACACTCTATTACAACTGAGGGCGCCTCGGACTCAGGGGAGACTTTGGAATTCATAGACTGGATATAAAGCTTTTGTAAAGCATCAAGTAGCTCACACTGAAAACACAAGTCGTTGAATGTGTCAGTGTTGACTAACAGTGGTGCGATATCACAGAGCAGCATGATGTTAATGTACGGTAGCTGAGTGAGGTCACACTGTGATGAATGCTTTAATAACTGCTGATCATTCTCGTCAACCCTTGGCCGTATTGTATTTTCAATGACTATGAAGCTAATGGGCGACTCAGTCTTTTCATTCGTTTGTCTTAACTTCTGAGCAGGATCCTGCAACTTGAAGACGAAAAGGGACACTTGTATTATGGAGTCTTTAGGAGTTGTGTTACATACAGGCGGAAACCTCTGGTTCTGAAAAGTGAAACCAATGCTGAAGTCCGTTAAACTTGCGTTCTTTCTAACGGCCAGCAGGGGGAGACTCCTCTGGTCGCAAAAAGTGACATTGTATGGAAGTCTATGAGAAACTGACCCCACTTCTCACTTGATTTATCACCTCAGTAAACATTGTAGAACGGAGTTAATTCGTTCAAACAATAGTTCAAAGTCTTTTTCAATACAGCATGATGTTCATTTACTAAATTAGGGTCCCATTTAGAGTAAAATAGACCATAAACAGGGTATGCTTTAGGGCGGGGCTGCCTTGTGAGTGACAGGTTGCTACCCCAGCGTTGTCCAGTCTGCGAGTTATACATGTTTTCGTTTTAGAACTGACCAAAATGCCAAACAAGTCATCAAAACTGTAGTCCACAAATCAATGGGTTACAGCACGGTTACTTTGCCGACTTATGGTTAAATATTCTCCATAACACCATAAGAGATTCATGTTGCGTGACCATTTAAAGGGTTTCACAAAGTTCTGAAAAAATAATACTCCACAAATTTAGCATTGGACTCCTGTAACATCGCCAGGCTCACAATGGACCGTTTAAAAAAAGGATTAAAATGAATGCAGCCGAACCAAAGATTTGTATTTTTTATTCCAAACATCCTGCTTGTCAAAATCTGCCACCTACATTACTTTGGTTGGAGAGTTAGGTGTGTTATGCTAGTAGCAGCTAATGAAGCCTCAAGTCCCTATAGCAAATAGTAATCTTTAAACTTACTCAGTGACATCACTTGAGGCATTTTTTTCTGATTATGAGCAGACAATTATTATAATCTCAAACTGTAGCAACTATCCACATGCTTGCATACCTCCAAAGTATTTACATGCAAAGCAGCACACCTTTGTTGTTTGTTTTGAATGCGGTAATGAGTCACGTTGAACTTGTTACCTGTTGGATAATATATGAGAGCAGTAGGCTTTAGAAAGTCGAGCGTTGGTGTTTTATCTCAACCGGATTAAAGGCCTCAGATGCAATTCACAGTCATCACCTGATAAAATGTCAGTTTATTCACCAGGGAAAGGCCAGACTGATTGGCAGGAGTCTCTTCTCTCATCAACTGCCCAATATTTCTCTCTTTATTCTGTTCACTGACATTAGGTGTCAGCCAATGTCAGTCTTTTTTTTTTTTGAAAAACAAAAATGGAAGAAACTCTTTCTCTACTGTATATTTTGACAGTCTAGTTTATACACGGAGTAACTTTTTTATTTGTGCTTCGAGCATGACATTGTCGCTTTCTACGTTGCTTGTACCATGTGTCTTTTTTTTCAGCACCAGCCCATATATCGTCCATCAAGGTGAACCTTCCCGCGTCCAACACTGTCGCTTTGTCACACCAGACATCAAGAGTGGAGACGATGCTTCGGCTCAACCTTTGACCAGTGGGAGTAGAGACGATCGGCCGCATCCTTCCTGCCGAATCCACCAGCTTGTGTGGTGGGCAAGTGTTGAATTCAACATGACCTTTTGAAGGAATGTGACCACAGAGAGCTGCCAGAGCCCAGTTTGACAAGTCCGCCGAATGATTCTCTCGCCATGCGAGCTCCAACCAGCTCTGTGGACCCTTACCTCAACCTCACTGCCTCACATCCATCAACTGGGAGCCGGGCTCTTGACAACATCACATCTCCACAGTGCAGAGACTTTGGGAAGGGTTGTACTTTGGTGCATGTTGAGTTATTTTTAAGTTACGTTGGTGATGTTTTCTACACTTAAGTTACGATGTTTTTGTTTACGCCTCATTCTTATTAAATAAAAATAAATAAATCCTAAAATATTATCAAATTTTTGTGTGTGTGCATTTGTAATGTGTTGAGTCAGGACTTTGCTGTAGGCCCTAAAACCTGGAACAGTCACAGCTCAGGACATCCGGAGTCAGAGATATCTAAATTTTAATGACGCAAACCTGCCTGGCTGGAAATATTTCCCACAGTAGTTTAGAGAGCAGTGCAACTCAAGACCGAGTCCGGCTGGGATGCATTCCTTAAATTTAGTGAATGTGGAACTGCTGATGAAAATAAAATGATTATCGAAAAGGCAATAACTAAGTTCTGTTAAAAAATACGATTTGACATGATACACTTCACACTTGCCTGATGAAATACCTGTTCACAAATACTCGCATACCGTTTTTTAATTCTAACATATAGGGGTTAGCAGCTCAAGTAGGATCAGTTGAACCAACTGCTGAAAAGCGACCCGTCACGCAGAGTTCGCCTCCAGGGAGCAGGTGCTCTCGTGGTGGCCGCCGAGCCACACCAGTTAATTAACACCACTCGAGTGTGTCAAGAGGAGGGAAGAAAAATTGCGGCTCTTAGTTGGTGTCACAGCCCGGCCTGCAAGGCGTGACAAAAGGCAGATGCAGGGGGAATAACAATGGATTCATTTTAAAACCGACATGATAATAAATTACGAGAATTTGAACAAGTATATTGAAAGGCGTAACAGGAGTAGAACCTATTACAACCAGACACAAATGAATTTGTGCACGTAATCTCAAGGTGCAAGAAATAGAAAATGCAATTGTAAAACAGAATAATAAAACGATCAAGCCGGAGGGTCATTACGGCAGAAATAATGCTTTTTAAACTTAATTCGACTTCAAAAGAGATTGAAAGTTTAGCCGTGCGTATTCGGGCAGAGGTCATCGGTTGCCTCTCGGTGAAGTTGATTGCTTTCATTTTATAAGTCGGTGACTGACATGGGGTCCTCGTGGTACGCCGTGTTCCTAAGCACTTACCTTGGTTTACCCCCTAAACTCACTTTGATTATCTAACTAAGCTGCATCTGAACCGCTAAATAGCTTTTAGATCAGGTGGCATTGCTCCTCTGATGTACTTCCCTGAAAGAGCGTGGGCATATACACACACACATATATATATATATATATATATATATATATATATATATATATATATAATCCTCTGCCAGCAGATCTGTTCACAAAGCCACTCATAGTGAGCGTGCAGTGTGATTGACGTGATGAGGTTCGCATTGCTGATGAGCAGCGGTGACCGTTACAAGAGGAAAACATGCAGAACATCAGAGAGATGGAGAGCAGCTCCCAGTTGGTGTCTGCAAGCCGCCATGTTTCCTTCATCCGTCTTCAAGGCCGGGCTCCTTTTCAATGATGCTAAAAAAAATATAATTAGCGGCAGCGCTCAAAATAACCCGTCTCCACACAAAACTCACGTGACCACAGTCGGGTCAGTAAACTTCATTCGTATACTTTTATTTTTCTACAAAAATATTTGACATTAGAAAACACACCTTGAAATATACACACAGTCCACTTTGATTTTTGAAGTAACCGTGGGACATCTCAACTCAAATATAGCTGTGTCTTTATTTAAATTGTAGGTAAATATATCAGCAAGAATAAATCCGGTTGCTATCTCGTGAGGCCTTATAACAACGACACCAGAAGGAGTTTGGGTTGATAAGAGGGCGTCGTCCAGCGGTGAGGGGGGGGGGGGGGGGGGGGAGGCTCTGTGAACTGTAATCTGATCAAAGCAATATGGAATCACAATCTGTCCATATTTATACCAAAGAGTAGCACAAAACCAATACGGCCTCTGATAAATGGCAGGCGATGTTTCTGTACCAGGGTGTAGAATGAACTCTTGGTGGATACATGAGCTGCAGCTCCTCGAGGAGCGTGGGAGTACAGGTAAGAGACATAAGCTGAGATATTGGCGTGAAGCGACACCGAGAGGCATTTCGACTTTCAGGAGGACTGCCTACTTCTGTCCTTCTTCCCACAGCACAGGGGTGCCCTTCTCTCTCCATGTGGCTGTGGATGGTGTTCACCGGTCTACCTGTTCACAGCCCTGGATGCAATTCATCTAGCTACCTGTCGACATCCCAGCATGCCATTTATTTATCTTTATCCTCTGGTCCGAGTACTGCAGACAGCTCTGCTCTTCCTGTCAGAGTTGAACTACTTTCTCTAGGGATTGGTGGGCACAAACCCCAGCCACTGTCATAACCTTAACTGTAACCAACTTAAACATAAACATTTATGTTGGTTCCATTGCTGGAGAATGCTGGAAGGCAGTAAGCAGCCTGACAGGAAGTTCCACTTTCCAGAAACTATTTAAAGAAATAGTTTGACATCATTGGGGAGATACCCGTTTGTGCTTTCATGGCGAGACTTATATGAGAAGATCAATATCAGTCTCATATGTGTAAGGTAAATATAAGGCTACAGCCTGGACCTGGTTAGCTTAGCATAAAAAACTGGAAACGGGGAAACTGCTAGTCTGTCTATGTCCGAAGGTAACAAAAAGCCTGGTTTGCCGGTTTTCCCCTTTTCCAGTCTCAATGCTAAGCTAAGTTGTAGCCTAATATTTCTCTCGGCAAGAAAGGAAACACGCCTAACTATTCCTTTCAGGTAAAAACATGCCTTTAAATGAATTCACCTGTCAACACTCAGGTCACCATTCAACTGTCTAACATCCCAGGATGCCATTTGTTATCGTTGTAAACTTGTTCTACATGAAAAAAAGTCATTCTTATGGCTGCTGTTGGAGTACTGCAGTATTTCGTGTGAACATATTTCAGCACAGCCCCACTCAAGCACAGCTTACTCCCAAAAAAGATACAGTTCAGCCATTCAAGAAGAAACCGAGCGATATATAACTCATGGTTCTGTGTAACTCAATTTGTGAAGCACGGCACTAGCATTGTGGACGCCCACTAGATACATCCTAGCATGATAATATGATAACAGCATGTACTACCCCATACAGCAAGGCGCTTTTAAAATGACCATCGAACGGGCATGTGAAATAAATAACAGCAAAAATAATAGCGAAAAAACATACCAATTGATATTTATATGAGCAAAATGTTCCCGTTTGTATTGAGTCCGAGTGTCCACTGGCCCTCCGTCGATGCGTCTCTGCACCCGGCTTGAGAAGGCTGTTCCGTGCTTTGGCATCATAGCGGTTCTGAGCGGAGGGCCAGCGAGAGCGTCCAGAGAGGTGGCAGCAGCCACAGGGGGGAGGGGGAGGGGCGCGCTCCTAAAGGCGAGGCGGTGTCAGAGGTGCAGGAGCACACCTCGTATCCGTTCTCCGCGTGGTCCGGCTGATGGTGCACGTTGACTCTCGTCTCCGTGCTTTTGGGCTCCGCGTCCGGAGAGTCCGACTGCATCTCGGTGCACAGCAGCCAGTCTTTAGCGATGAGGTGGGGGTATCCGGCCTCCGCCTCCATGTCGCTGCTCGGCACTCGCCAGTACTCCTTCCCCTTGAAGAAATAGGATGAGCCTTCAGAGGGAGGGAGAGAGAGCGAGAGCGAGAGACAGATGGTTGGTATTATGTATGTTTTGTAATACTAGAACAACACACAGGTGAGAATAAAATGCTAATTTATCACTCATGAGAGCAATAAGGATGCACTCAGCATTATTCTCATCCTTTCAGTGTATTTCTTATCCATCCATCAAACTGGGGATTTTCTTACAGGCCTGTCTCTTTTCACTCACTGATCACCATGAGTTGTCACCACGTCTGCTTCGCTTCTCTCTCCTCCTCCCTCTATCGCACTGTTCTCTCTTTATCGCCGGCTTGTGTGGAAGCAGCCTAAAGGCAGATAAATGCTTTGATGTGGCTCCAGGTCCCTGGCCCTAAAGGTGTGCGTATATGTTAATTTGCTTGTATATATATGTACATATATATATATATATGTACATATATATACTGCTCCCACACACATCAAAGAGCTTGGAGCAGGACCTCTACAGCTGGCGAAAGCCCAGACCTCTAAATTCAGCTGTGAGTTCCTGCCGGGCAAAGTGGTGATGGTTGCTTGTTGCCATTGAGAGTAGCCTGAAATAAGCACAGAGTACCTGCTTCTAATGAGCTGTTTTTTGTACCGGTTTTGAACGTCCACAAATGCTTTATCAAAGCCTAATCTGCAGGTGGAGGCATTCCTTATTGGGGATTTGCCTGGTAGAGGTCGCCGGAACAATGGCAGTTAAAGTAAACATTATCAATCCAAAAGGGAAGGCAATATGTCCTCAGCATCTGACCTATTGTAATTGCTTGGGAACAGCAGGCAACCTTCCTCCAGCACCCGGGGACCAAAGCCCTCGTCCAGTCAAAGGAAATGCCAGAACCAAGCTGATATAATAGTTTTAAAGTGTTCAGAATTATCAAAACGTATGATATTAGCTCTGTTTCCAGGAACACAATATAATGAAAACATTAGCCCGTAAACTTAGACGTATTTTAGAACATACACATTTTTAACCCTTTCAGTCTCAGGCCAAAATCTGGATTTCCTCATTATTCCATTTATGTGATGTGATTTTGCGATTACAACCAAGCATGAGAGCTCATATTGCTCTTAAGGTCCAAAAATAACACATTGATTGACACCATCACCAAATTGGTTCATGTGCCGGTCTCCCTTAACACAGTGGACCTAATGCCGGCATTCCAAAGGGAAATAATCGGGTTAAAGTGGCTTTATGCAGAATATATGCAATCTATCCTATTGTGGTCATGTTCAAAGCAATGCAAAAGTACGTCTGTGATGTGGATATGGCCTTAGGTTCCATTACGGTTAATATAATTTCAATAAAGAGTATAGAGCTTCTTATACTTTCCGCAAAGACGGTCACACGGATGTGAGCTGACGAGGAAACGTTTTGGATATTTCGTACAGTTCTCAATTTTAACAGCTGCCTTATTGATGAACTTCATATTTTGTGACTCATTGAGTCTTACATTATTATCCTCCACATCAGGGGTCTCAAACTCAAGGCCTGCGGGCCGAATCCGGCCCGCCACGTCATTTTATGTGGCCCACGAATCCGCCAGCAAAAAAAAAAAATGAAGTAAAAAAAAGTCTAAAGTAAAAGTAAAAAAAGTAAAAGTTAGACTTGATAATAAAAATATCCCCGTAGTCGAAATTATGAGATTGAAAGTCAAAATTATGAGATTGAAAGTCAAAATGATGAGATACTTAAACAGTGATAGAAGCAGCTCTTTGGCTGGTTACTGTACACTTGCAATGTAAATGTATTGTGAGTACATTGAAGACTACTTTAAACGTGGCTTTAAAACACATGAAATACTTCACGTGGGATTGTTGTGCAAACGCACCCTTGAAAGGATTTTAAGCTTTGAACAAAGTTATTGTAATAACTTGTTTGATATTTGTATTTGATATTTTCTTCAATAGTTTGATCTTTGACAGAGTAATGTGGGTTTCTTAACCCTAAATTAAAAGGATTTAAGTTATAACAGAAATGTGCTTAAATATAGTTTTACATTTATATAACTGCATGTACAATATTTTTACACTTGAATAAACAACAATCAAATGCAGAGACAGTTATTTACCAATATGTTAGGAGTAGTTACATTTACACAGTCTTACATTTACAACCGGCCCTTTGAGGGCGACCGTGATGCTGATGTGGCCCGGAGTGAAGATGAGTTTGAGACCCCTGTTCCACATCCTCCCTATGCTGCACAGTGATTCAATCAAGTTAGGAAACAGGCTCTCAGTTTCTACCTATTTAGGTTAAATCTCAGTGAGTTTCACCAATTAGCATTTGAGACTCATTTAGGAAAATAGGCTGTGAATGTTACGTACACTATCAAAATACAATTAAAAGAAAAAGGTTCACTCCATACAAGATAGTTGTACATTTCCATTCTCTTTTTTTTTATTATCGCAATTAATGTTTTCATTATAATGGCTCATGTCATTCTAATGACACACATGATTACACAGGGCCTGCCCTCGAGCTCACTAAACACGCATACACAGATTCTTTTTTTACTCTCACATGTAGTGCTCGGCTTTTACAGAAGCCACTATAGACATTGCACAGCAGAATAGTTTACAGGCACAGACGCACAGAGTCTATAACAATTACTGACATGGCAGATTCAGGCGTGACATGCTCCAATAATGATCACATTACCCCACCTCCTGCTATAAAGCTACCCAGAGGAGCTGGGTAGCTTTATGTAGGAGGTTTCAAGAGGCAGGTGAGGGAGAGCGATAGGAAGGGAGGACCACACACACACACACACACACACACACACACACACACACACACACACACACACACACACACAGGTAAAATACTGTATATACATGCTGGCCCTCTCCACGAAGATAATTTTATTCAAAATGTAAATTGACTAAATCACTTTAAAAAATTGAATCAGTAACAGTACTTCAAATGTATTGCTTCCATTAGGTCACATGTTGCCTCACAAAACACCGGATCATATTTGTATTCTTTACGCTGCCGTTCGAACACTCAAAGTGAACAATTGAGCGTCGACTTCTCCAAGAGTTCTTTACTGGGTCAGCGGCCGACCGTATGTCATAAAAGCCGTGAGCCAATTTGCGGCAGTTAGCGGAGAATAATACTTGTGTCGTCCATCTGCCGCTGCCACTTCTTCCCTGATGCGTTTCAGAAAATTTCACAATCATTTTCCGGAATGTGAGCAGAGACGACTTTGGGAGCCTGATAAAACACCTGTTATTTCACGAAAAAAAAGCGGCCCGCTGCACCTGATGACCGGCTTGATGTGAGCTGCGAGTGTGAATCAAACAGTAAAGTTGTGGTGAAAGATGCTAAAATGCTCCGTAGAACTGATGGGGAACTGCAGAGTCTGGTCATGTTTGTCACTAAGACCTTTCACATTAAGAGTTGTCATCCATTGTTGAGATAAAAAAAAGATGGATTCCTGCAGCTTCAAAACTTACAAATACATATATTTGTGGGGGAAAATGATAATTCATGCTACAAGTAACATAATACATTTGCTCAGTCATGGGATGGTTACACAATTCAAGACTGACACAAGTAGTGTGGGTCAAATTAAAGTAGCGGTAAACACATTTTGTAGACTCGACCTGCGAAGAAAGGAAAAGTAAAGCTAAACTAATAGCTAACACAATGGCTGCAGGGAGGTAACGGATGCTGAGGCGGAGTGCGAGGGCTGATTCAATGAAGCTGTACGCCAGACAGCAGTGTGTAAAATGCAAAACGGGGTAAAAGCGGCGGTTTTCTTTCATTGCCTCCTTTCGTCCTCTGGTGCGCTGGACCGCAAAACTCCGCTTCTCAAATGACAGACTTCTGTTTTATCTGGCAGCAGGAAAAAAGGCTGATTTGCATCAGACGATGGATCTGTAGAACCCGATCAGGATCGACTGGGAGACATCGATTACCCTGCAGGTTAATGCTGGAGGAGCATCCTCAGTTCGACTTTCTTGCTAATCCAGTTTTGTAATCCCACTTTAGTGTTTCGACCGGCTCACTGAGCTAACGGAGGCAGCATGGATTCATAAGGGGGAAGACCGGCTGGTGGATTGATTCGGCACTCCACTGTGTTTGCAGTGTGTAGGTCAAGGCTGTTTGTTGGCAGGCCCAGCTGCCAGTTGTTCAACCTCTTTCTGGTAGACCGACTCGGTGTCTGTAATCTAAAAAGTTTGTTCTCTGGAAACATGGGCCCTGAAGGCAAACGTATGCAGACGTACTTTTTCCATAACCACGGCTTGCTTTTTATGGGTCACTGGTTATCCGTTATCGAGTATGTACACATCGTATTTGCCAAGAGCTTACAGCATGCGAGTTTGTGTGTGTTTGAGTGTGCAGTTTGTGTACAGGCTTGATGAAATGCCGCACCGATTCTCTTACTTGTTAAGAATGATACAAATGATCATTCCCTTCCAACCAATACCTTGCTACAGGTATTAGTATAGCTATGAATATATATACATGTGTGCTCAGGTAAGCTAAGCCAATTGTTTGTCGTCTGTAGAAGCAGAGGTTACAGCTGCAGGCCTGAATAACGTTCGCTTCTGCCAGATTCCCTACTTCTGCCAAAAACTGTTTTATTGAGCATATTTTTCACATAAAACTCCAAATTCAGATTACCTGAGTGACGAAATGTTTCCCTAACCTTTCACAGTTCCACATGTGACTTTATAAACCTCTGTTTGCATTTTCACGGGTTTACCACTGATGGGGAAGTTTTTGGTTTTTAGTTGCGTTTCCATGTTGCTATTTAGGCAGACAGCATAACGATGAGAGGAGCGAGAATCCCAAAACGTTCTCCTTTTGACTTGCAATGAACTTTATTGAGAAATACAATTTTCCGCTCCTTTCTAATACAATTTATTTCAGGTCAGGACAGTGTGCAGGGATGCTTTCTTCTCTTGCTTATGAATATTTCCCTCCTATGCACTTGTCCACAAGAAGTTGCAGGTGTGCGTGATCCGTCACAGCCAAGAGAATATAAAAGACGAAAATGAAAGCGCTCTGTGGCATTCATTTCCTGAATCTTCTCATGAAAGTACATGCAGCACATAACCAACCCAGCTGGAGTAAAGAAAAAGTGTTGATTTTTAGGGTTACTCACCATCAGACCACCGCATGGCGTCGTCCAGTTGTGGCGGCAGCCCCTTCCAGAGCGTGCTGTCTTTAGGGTAGCCCTGGTCCATTCGTCTCAGGTGGTCGTCGTAGCGCCAGTAGTGGCTGTCCTTGAAGAAGTAGGTTTTCTCGTTGTGTAACCAAACAAAGGCCGCATCCACTGCTTCCAGGGGCAGGCCGAAGTCACTGATTGGACGAGGGTAGCCCTCCTCCACGTTATTGTCTTTAAATACCCAGTACTTTAGACCTGAAGGGGGTGGACACAGTGGTCACAGTTGAAGGGAGACACACCGCCTTCATAGTTTGGAATACATCCACCCAATTACTACCGAAACGTTTAGAATTAAATCCGTCAATTGTGCCTGATGTGGAGTACCAAGAATGCACAAGTGATCTCGTCAGTCAACAACACTCACACAGACGAGACAAAGTTACGATCAGATAGAGATATTTACCTTTGAAGAAGACTATTTTGTGGTCCCCAGGCCTCTCATATACAGCATCCACACTGTCCAGATTGGTTGGGAGGCCCCTCCAGAAGCGATGGATCTGAGCCGGACGCAGAGACACCAGGTGCTTCTCTCTCGTCAGTCGCCAGAAGTACTTCCCTACGGACAATCAGGAACAGGTTAGAGCTCGACACTTCTTCACAATATCCTGTCGGAGTTTATCCCAAGAGAAGCCATGTTTAGATAGGACGCTGTGCTGCGTCTGCTATCAACACATTACAGATTCCTTCCCCTAATAGACAAGCTGAAGCTATATATTTATCTGTCTCTTATCTGTGGAAAATGGTGCGGCGAAATAAGGCAGCTGTGCTTGTGTTTAGGAGGATAAGCATACTTAATTAGCAAGAAGCAGAACTTTATTAGCCAATTCACATCACATAGTGTTGTGTTTCAAGAAGTCATTTTCAACATGTCAACCGTTTGTTTAGCCTGCAGAACATGTGAGGAGTGTGAGCCTGTGATACGGGCCCTGGGAGCCACACATGACTTGGCTTCCTATCGCCCCGCTGGAGCCTCCATGCTGCCCAGCCCCCTTTGTCCCTTAATCTTTCACTTTATCTCCTCTCCATTCCTTTTTTGTTCCTTTCCCACTCTTCTCTCTCGCTGTCGCTCTCTGTTTATCCGTCCGTCTCTCTCGTTCACTCTCTCCTTTCAGGCTTGAATACCTTTGAAGAAGAAGGCCTCCCCTCGTATTTGGGCCACGGCATCGAAATGACTGGTGCATCTGTCTGGGGCATCTCGGGCCAACCTGAGACACACAAGTTGGAGGAAAGAAAAGTTGTATTTTGTTCAAAGTCGAGGCTACATACATACATACATACATACATCTTTACATAAAATAATCTCACTTGTTGAAAAGCATGCAGCTCACAACAAAAAAAAAAAAAGGCAGAAACCAGTTAAAACCGTTTGCAATAAAAGAAAACAACTGTGTGATAATTGCACCTTCCTACTGAGAGAGAGTGAATGGCTTTCCTTAAATTAAACAGGTTAAACAAGGTGAAAAAAGCTGGGTGAAATGCTACCACGCTGAGGTCCCTCAGTGCATTTATCCTCTGGGCTAATAAGTGATTTAAAACACTGACGTGGCCGGCCTGGCAATGATGAAGCCATTAGCACCACAGGGCTGCCTCTGTGAGTGGGAGGCCGCCGGCCCTCGCGTTACCAACAAAGATCTCCATTCAGAGCTCTATTAACGCAGCGCCGCTGACGAGTGGCATTCGTGACCCTTGTCAAGCATAATCCAGCTTCTCCACGCATCAGGCCCGGATATGGAGGTGGCGAAAAATGAGTAATGAGGGCAGTGGAAGGCCGGTTACCGAGGGTTGTATAAGTGTGTTGGGTTTGGAAACCGCTGCGTGAGTGTCAGTGTACTCATGGAGGTCAGCAAGCATCGGGGGTTGTTGTCAGCATAGCTGGAAACGCAGTTCGATCACTCCCTCAGCAAGCTGCCCTCTCTTGATCCTATTAATTCAAGAGACCGCGAGAGTACAGTTCACTCACTTTGCAACTCGCAAAGCCACCAGCTTTGCAATAATTAACATATCAAGATCTATAAGGTTTGCGCTAGGATGACAAAAATGCACTACGCTGGATAGGGATGGATGCGTCTATTTTCTGTACATTATAACGGTATTCAGACGCACTCAAGCCAATGTCCCAGCGATATAAAGATGGTAGTAAAAAGAGGGATACTGTAACACGACGGCCTGGCTCCTGATGTGAGGCATCATGGGCGACAGCAGACAAAGAGACTCAATCCAGGCAATGCGCCGTGTAGTGCGACAGACGCTGCTGTGCATTCAGGGCGGGTCTGCTGGTCAGTCCGAGCCTTTGGTCCGGAGTGAGATGTCTTCAAAACCGCTGAACGCATTGTAATGGGATTTTGTATCGACATTAACGGTCCTTGGCTTTGAAGAGTGCCACCTTCACGTCAAGGCTTTCACCTGGAACATAAAAGAAACGGTCCACAGAGGAGCCCGGATGTATCTCCACAGCGCCGTGTGAGCTCTAGAAGAGAGGTCTGGCTCCACACATTGTCATTCTGGTATAGGGGGAGCTCATACTCACAGTCGAGTGAGACTTTTTGATTCATCACCAACCTGTACATATCCACGAATCATATTTATGCTCCGTCGAGTTATTACTACTTTACGTAATTATTATCTCTTTAACGGGCAGATGGATGTTTGGGTTGTCAAACATCAGAGTTATTTGCGTTGCACTCAAAGCACAGCGGATCTGCTACTTACAGGAAGGTGGATCTGTTTTCGGGAAGGTCCAGCAGGACAGGAGGTTCAGCCGTCTGGGACGAGCTGCTTGGTCTGTTTGTGTGGGACACCGAGTCTCTGACACCTATGGGTGACAGGTGATTACGGAAGGATCAAATGAACACTCAAAAGACAAGGCACTACATTGACAGTGGGCTCTGGGAGCAATTCATCGATTAATACCAAAGCCAACCAATACATAACATGAAATATACAGTATGAGATGCTTATTCTATGTTTTGTCTTCGTATACCAGCATCATTTCCTTCCCATCTTCATGGCCATTAGTCTCTCCCCCGCACACTGCTGCTCTCCATGTCAGTCAACGGTGTGATAAGGTCATATCCCATAAAGAGGTCCAATTAACTCAATCCATGCTTTCATTCATCAATACCCTTGCTCCACGGGGCAATTGCTCTTTTTTCTCTCTGTCTCACACACATACACACACACACCCACACACGCACACACACACACACACACGGAGCAGTGGATGGGTGTTCCCACGTACCGTAGAGCTGCCAGACGCGGACCTTGTCTTCGTAGGGCAGGTCGTATTTCAGCGGGTCGCCGACAGGACCCTGGTAGTACGGCCTCATGATGGACTCTATGGCTGAGGTGTGGACCAGGCCGATGGCGTGACCAAACTCGTGGACCGCAACCGCAAACAGATCCATCCCATGAGAGTCTGAAAGGAGACACAGAGAGAGAGAGAGACACTGAAATCAACATCTGGCTTCTTTAAGATATGTTTTTACACATCTTATATATCGACAAGCGGGACTGCTTGGATCATGAATCAGTCAACATTTTTAAACTCACGTCAAAACTGTTATTTAAAGAGGTTATCGGGTGCCTTTCATCTGGGGTTATGGTTGTCTTTAAGTTATCATTGTCTGTGTTGTTATTTATGTGTCTTCCTGTTCATCCATATGTAAATGTAAATGCTGTGGAATTGGAATAAATCAGGAGGATACGCATCCTTCAATTTTGAATGCCGCCCCGATCTTTTAAACTGGAGTTATTTAGCTGCAGTCAATACATCGGAAGACACAGCTTCAGAATGCTGCCCACAGCATATTTTTCGTCCCTATAATTGCGCCCTCAAAATCCTAGACACAGCTCCTCTTTCCTCGCGCTCACGATTTCAAAACGAATCGACACCAGCAAGAGAACACAACAGACAGAGAAGCAAGAAATGCAAATATTGGTAAACGATATGACGATCAAAGATATCACGAAAACATGAGACTTTTACTTAAACCGCAACAATCTCAGCGTCACCTTCACGGAGATCACCTTGCTGCTTGTGACTTTTTGCAGAACCAATACGACCCCTGTTTGCATGTTTATCCCTCTTTTTTTTTTTACGAGTGAACTGCATAGGTTGAAAGTTAAGAGCCGTGACAGACAGCTCCGGTGGCTGTGAGTGCTGTTAGGCATGTGGTGTCGTGAGATAACTATGGTAATACCGCCTGAGCCGCGGGGCTGCCAATCAAAAACCTGAGTGCGGAAAGACACCTAAAGAGGCTGCAGGCTGTTAAAGCACATTTCCCCCGATGTTCCAACTGAAGAATAAAAGGCACAGCCTCCAGAAAACTCCTTGTCTGGCTCTGCTAAGCAAGACAAAAAGCTGTGGTTTAGAGAGTTAGATTTGACAAAAATGTGAGCGCTAGCGTGTCAAGCCGAGCTAGCTTAGAGTTCCTGGGTGGCTAGGCTGAAGTCTCTGCATTCGGTTAACCTAACGTTGGCCTCGGCTTGGGAACATCTCGGTGCCTCGCTCTGTCAAAAGACAAAAGGACAATTGGAGCACTTGTTACTTACAACACCTGGGACATTCCAAAAGCCAGATGCCAACTGTAATCTACAGGAGCACATGGAACGGAGAGGGAAGGTGGATAAAAGGACGGATAAAAGGTGGATAAAAGGACGGATAAAAGGTGGATAAAAGGTGGATAAAAGGACGGATCGAGGGGGGAGAGAAGAGGGACTCGGAAGGAAGTAGGTACCATGCCATCGTATTTACGGCCCGTCTGAGGTTGACAGATAAAAATCGTAATGCCTGCGGACAAAGTCAGAGCGTAGCGATTTGGGGCGGATGAACGAGGCTCGTCGAGTGAGACATCCGTGGCAGAGAGAGAGAGAGCGAGAGAGAGAGAGAGAGAGAGAGAGAGAGAGAGAGAGAGAGAGAGAGAGAGAGAGAGAGAGAGAGAGAGATAGCAGGAAAGAGAGGTTCAGAGTAAACAGTTTTTACTGCATGATCAGTAACATATATCCAACCAACAGATCGGTTTTCAGGGCTTCTTAAGACACAGTAGCTACAATAAATTCAGCGGTACCTCTGCATTGGCTGTATAGTGTGATGTATCCGGAATGCTGCAAACATAGCCTGCAGCATTTCACTAAAACTTTAATAAGGACGGTGTAGCATACGGTAGATGGAAAGAAGTACAAGCACAACTATACGCGGGCTATCCTTTTCAGTACTGCCACCGTTTACCTCGTGCCACTCAAGAATTAATATTTCTATGTTTGAATCATAGCTCTGGAAATATGTTGGATTTCAATCGTTTGAAAGATGAAACAAAGCCTGAATGTTGTGCACTCTTGTGACGCGATATGAGAGATGGCAGCTTAAACTGACGGAGAACATTTTAGAATGAATTAAACCTGAGACACACATTAATTCTAAGAGTTTAACATAGTGCAAATGGCCGAGGATAAACATTAAGAGCGCCTCGATTTTAATGGAATAATTGTTCAAGCGGAAGAACTGCTGTAGTGGTCAATAACCATGCTCCCTAAAAATCAATTGTGGTAATATCTGCGGCTACAGTTGAACCACATATTTCTTACCTGGATTTATTTTATTGTACCTTAGAGTGAGGATGCTATAACCAATACATACACTAGATTATTGGGAAGTACAGTGAATGCCTAATTGTATGCCATGCTCCAGTACAGCTCAGGAAATATATATAAAAAGCTGTCCAGAGAAATGGAAATTGGACCTTTATCAAAGTCTATTGATCCATCCAGGCTCCAAGAAACGAAAATTGGAATTAAATCTCATTCATATGTTGAGGAGTTGTGGTATCTTACAGTTACAATCTCCAAGGGCTCCCTTTCGTCCTCTTTGGCAGCATTCGGGGCGATAAGAGGGAACAGCAGATGTGTTTCTGGATCTCACTTCCTTGCTGCCACTGCCAAATGCTTGTTCATGGGGAAATGTTGGGTCTTTGTAAATGAAATAGCATGGCATAGACCTGTTCTATATAAAAACTCCAATAAAACTATGGCGGCCCTGTTTCCAAACGACCTCAATCGTATTTTTGGCGTTCCTGTCCTACTGCTGTATCCACTGGGAGATCAGCAGATAATATCCCCCAGTGTATCGGCCATTTCATAAATGTAACTTTACCCTTTGAGCTACTTCCCCTCTCTGTGATTTTAGCCTGCCGCAGGCTAAGTGGATACAAAGAGCTATTCTGTCATGTCGAAAAATGTATTAAGAGCAATGGAAGTCTGCATCGACTCCTTTTGTGAATGTAGTGGGTTGACGGCTCGAGAATTAATGAATACATTTTCAGAAATGTGAAATCAATACTAAAATGCATCGAGTGCTTCCTTGAGGTCAGGTGTTAAACACATTGCCTTCCTCATGAAGCATCTGCACAAAACATCGACTGTACGCTAACTGCCCAGCGCCAAGCAGCACTCTGACAGAGTTAGGCAACCGTTTTCTAGGTTTCCTTAGTGGTGCACTGCCCCCCAAGTGGACAAAAATCTGTTAATGCAGCTTTAATAAACAGAAAAGAGCATTCTTAGTGCTCAGTGCTTTTAAATACCGCATTGCTCTAGAGTTGATTGGAGAGCTATTATCCTTTATATGTTTTTATGAAGTACCTTGGTCTTGAGGAAAGTCCCTAAAGGTGTTTGACTAGACAGACTCAGAGTAAGACTTTGACAAAGATCACAAGGGCAAACCTTCAAGCAGGGGATCAATATCTTGGTTTCATAGCATACAAATAATGGTGTCTCTATTGTACTGTCAACATCTAAACTCGCATAAACCCTAATCTTCTTCAAAAAGAATGTTACACAATCAAAGGCAGCAGTATACAGTGGCAGCGTGTTTTTACTGGCATCGATTGGTGATGAGAAACAGGGAGGGGGGGGGGGGGAGGGGGCTTAAGTGCCTTTTACAGAGTGCAGGAGGAAGTGAGGAGGAGGCAGACGCCTGCTTTACAAGTGACAAAGTCTGATGTGGTATTATTTGATGTACATTTTGCCTTTCAAGTGTTGAAAGTAACCTTGAAAGCAGGAACATCTAACAAGGTACGTTCTCGCTCACAGTGAAGGCCGCCTTCCATCAAACCGTTTCAGATTGGAAACATAATTCTTCGCATAAGAGAATGTTCTTTGCTTTATATCTCCGTCTCTACTTTTCTCACTATGCTGAACATTTTGATTTTGGAAGAGAGAAACAGTTGGCGTTCGTTGGCGACAGCTTTTTCTGTCCCATAAATCAAAAGAAACGTCGTCAGGTAACAATACATTAATCACTCCTAATATGCCACGTTTGTCTCTTTATTTTCTTCCCAATCATCCGTTACGAAATTAAAATCACTCTATTCTTATTAATTTAACAACCAAGTGGGATCAAAAACATAAAGTAAACTGTAAACTTAAAAAAAAATTTTTGGGGGGGATCGCTAAAAACAAGAACTCATGGGTACCAGAGGCTTATTAGAGTGGATTGTTTATGGCAGCTATAGGAAGTGAAAGGCCACCTTTATGCATCCTAATAAGCTTGTGATAACAACCATTACTGCCTTAGTCACTGCTCCGAGTCCTGTGTCTGAACCATTCCATGTTATATTCATTGTTCAAACCAATTAAATATTAATTATAGAATCTGGAGCATGTACAAAGGGGAGAAGCACAGCTTGGCTGCAAAAATGCAGTCAGCGTTCTAGTTTTGGATATTGAAGTCTTGGTGAGCACGGAAGTTCAAAATAGTTTTCAGCCTCTTTCTAATTTTCTCTCAGTTTCCTTGACACCGACTGTTCCAGTCTCATTTTCTCGTGCGTTCAGAGTCTCTAAGAAGTGCTTTGGTTCGATGTTTCCTAAACATATAACTCCACATGCAATCTGCCCCATCATCGATCCCTCTTCTGCCCGTGATTCAGTCACGCACTGTCTTTCACCGATTAATAGTGAAGGTTCATCACCTGGAGATCTGAAGGTCCAGGCCTCGTCGTCATCGAAGTGCGTATCCCCAGCTGTGAACCTCTCTCCGGGGAAAAATGCGTGCGCCACCGTGCCCCCTGGCCCGTCGAAGGGATATCCGTCGTCGTGGTCGGCCTTAGTGAAGTCGATCTGAATGTCTGCATCGCTGCCGGCCACTTCATGGAAGTTGAGCGGTGCGATGTCACTCCAGACCTTCAGGGCGTAGTACATCAGGGCCCGGACAGTGTCCCTGCCCAGTACGGCCGAATCCTTAGGGAAGGTCCTCACTCTGAGAGAAGAGAGGGGGGGGGGGGGGACAGGTCACAAATATGTCTTTGTTTCAGATGTGCTCTCATTCCAAGCTGGATTCATTTCGTGCTGACTTTTTATCAACTCGGCAATTCATCTTGTTTTACACACACATACATAGAGCCAAGCCGACAGACTCTTCTCTTCCTCACCATTCTCCGTGATTGATTTTCTTTTAGAGGTCCAAGCACCATAAGGGTTGGCACCATTTAAAAAAAAAGCTTCCCTTAAAACAATCACTACCTCAGAGACGATAAGTCCCAGAACAACTAAATATGGAGTTTCTTGAAATTCATGGAACTCGTCCATGGGCGTCGTCCTCAGACTGTGGCTGATAAACATTGGGAGATAGAATATAATGGGTATATAATGGGTAATTAAAGCGGCTATAATCAATATTCATATCAGAACGAAATGATTCGTTTTTCCAGCCTGCAGCTGAACTGTTCTTCTTTTCTTTTTGTAATTAGTGTAAAGGGCAGTACACAAAACAGGGGTAGTGACATTCAACACATAGGAAGAGACAGAAACAGGAATATAGATGAGACAGACAAAGCAAAACAAACAGATGGATATATAGATAGATAACAATATTATTGTTATTACAAATATACAAACCAGCTGTTGTTTCTAAGGGTTATGTAGTGTGTGCGTTTGGGTGCGTGCACATTTGTGGCTGATGGAGAAGAGACAGAAGCCTAATGAAAAACAAATTTATATTATAATACTACTATTAATAATAATAATAATAATAATAATAATAGGAAGGGGACATAGTGGGAAAATGATTTGAAATCTGAAAATAAATAAAAAATAAAGAAAAGAATAATAATCAATAAATGAGTGAGTACTGTCTTCAGCAGAGGAAGCTCTGAAAGCCGCTATCTGCCCAGCACCAAATAACAGAGAAAGTTAAAGAGCAGCTGGTGAACATAGCGGAGCATTTAGTCATTGAAGAGACGTATATTTCCCTCAGGAGCTGGTGGGAAAACAAGAGTCGGACTTGGAATTACATTTGCCAGGTGGACACAATTTGTCTCTGTCTACTGGCTGCATAAAGAGGCACAAACTGTTTACTGAAAGGTGATAATACGCCACAGTGGGGTTTATAGTAATTACAGACGAGATGTAGTCACAGTCCATCGTATCGTAGATCTCAAGACGGCCGCTATAGATAAGAAAGCGTTGGAGAGTGGTGCTGTGAACATTCTCTTTCATGAATCACTGTATAATCGTGTAAAGTAATGGAGATGAGAATAATCAACCCTTTACTACAAACGGGAAACCATCACCTCTCGCATCTCCTCTTTGCAATAAAACCATTTCCAGGGCATCTTGGTGTTTCGCTGACATCCACACTTTTCAGCCGGCATGAGCTGATATTTTCTGCACACAGCTGTAGCTGTTTACCGCGATGTCTTTAACACACCCAGCGATGCGAATGAGTCCATTAGTGCAGCTAATTAGCAAATATGTCTCTGTCAACACGTGGTCACGGGACAGATGGGCGGCGGAGCTGAAAAGCAACATGGTGGGAGCCGTTGGAAGAGGAGTTTCACCTCATTGAGATGAAGACGTATGCAGCCGGTTACCTCCAAATCTAATCGGATCGACTCGTCCGTGGGGGGGAGACTCGTGAAGCGTGATTTTTTTTTTTCTTTCTTGTGTTGATTTGTTGACAAAAAAAAAAAAAAGATGTGCTCACACACAGTCCACTTATTCCTAGTTGCCTGAGCGCCTGACCCTCACTGCAAATCACAGTGAGCCAAGGTCAGTGCAAATAGCTCACCCTCCACTGACAATTCACCTGCTTATTAGTGCTAATTCAGACGGACGAGGCCGACCGACTGTGTGTGTGTGTGTGTGTGAGAGAGAATGTTGATGAGGGAGAGCGATGGAGAGGCAGAGTGCATGGATTTGTCACGGCGTGAATATGTATGTGCAGCCACTGTGTGTGTCAGCTTGTATGTGCGCGCGTGTGTGTGTCAGCCTGTATGTGTTTTTTTAAATGTTCTATTGTTCCGCCCGTCAAACGAAATAGCAGCAATTGAACCACAGATGAACTGAGCGGATATATTTATCTTATATATCATGATGTATTATTCTGCTTGACCGAGTTATTTAATTAAATATGTTGAATTCATAAGTCACGGCTACAATAGAGCCACATTTTCCCAATAAGAAGGACTTTTTGTTGTTGTTAGCTCAGTGGGAAACAAGAGCCCTGACTAACGTGGTCACAGGTCATATCAGTGAATGCTTTTCTCTCAGAATGAATACACTTGTTTATTTCCTTCTAATTTCATGACCGTGACTGATGGGCAGTGAGAAAGTGATAAGCACATGAGCCAGAAAAAAAGTGCAGACGTCGGAGTTTTTGGGCTGCAGCATAAAGCAGAAGTCATCACCGGCTCAGTGGCTGAGGGGCTGTTGAGCAGCGTTCCCCCGAGTGTGCATCATTGACTCACAAATAAATATCTGTGAACAGAGTGTACCGTCAGACGTTTCCACATCAATCAAATGTAATGCCTCCATGAAGAACTGCTTACATCAAAGCACACCGCGACACTACCGAGCAGACGGTCCTGGATCGACTGGGAATCTTTGGCTGTGGCCCTTAACCGGCAAACAAGAGGATGGAGGAGGAGGAAGGAAGGAAGGAAGGAAGGAAGGAAGGAAGGCGCTTTTTTTTAACCGGCTGACGGGGGTGAGAGGAAGCCAGCAGAAAGATGAAGTACGCAGGTCAATGTCACAGTATTCAAGAGCCTATACTTATTCATGCGTCAAAACATCTATCGGTCTTCACATTCAAACCTGACGATTAACGATGTCCTTGGTTATCAACACATCATAACTTCATATTTGTAATCTCGCCGACTGGTTTATATTTGCCATCTCTTTCACTTGGATTTCAAAAGAATTACGAGGTTTGTGATTTTAAAAACACAGTAAAATATATCAGGGTTTGATCTCACATTGATGCACATAAAGAGTGCAAACACCATGCCAACAGAGCTAATCAGAACCTGGATGATAACACGCATTTTAATTTGTGTAAAGCAGGGTAGGCTTTAGTCTGAGGAATTTGATTTCGTGCAAGTGTTTGTCTTTCTTAATTCCCCGTGTCTAAAAAGGTTTATCTTCAATTTTTTCCAGCTGTAAGAAAAGAAAAGCTATTGAATGGAAATAAACAAATACACAAATCGTTTTACCTTTAAATCAATGTTTAATGTATGGGCAATGTTTTGCAATGCATTTGTGCTGCCTTATTTGGGCAAAACTCTACCTACCTATATCTCTCCAACAAACAAAGAATAATCATGCTGCTGATTCTTGTTTATGTCCATGGATGGGGCAGAAAGAATGGGCCGCACATATATAACAATAAAAAATACAATATATCCTTTCAATAGGCTGCGTTTCTATTGCACTGGAAGGAGAGCGGGACGAATTCCCCAACAGGCAAGATGACGGATGTACAACATGAATCTGAGCAAGTACAATTACATTAAGTTAACCCAATAAACCTTCTAGAAATCCTGTAATTTAAACAAATAAGAAGTTTTACATCTTATTTGACAAATAAATGTCTATGAAACCATCCTTAACCGAACAACGGTATAAATATGTAATGAGGAGGGAAATTAGTTTTGCCATTAAAGACTCTATTACGAGATATTATCTCAACAGGCCGATGTGCTGTTGTTATACTGGGATGCTGCTTCCATTCACATCTAGAACATCTACAACTTTTCAGTCTTTTCAATGCTTCTGGTAATAACCCATTTAAGTTATGTACATCTGCTTACTTGAATATCTTTGTATTTGTTCTTGTTATAAACCACACCTCCTTAAACTCGACACCCTTACCGGTGAGCGTCCTTTGTGTTCTGAATGGCACCCTAAGGTGGATGTAAGTGTTCCAGCAACACCTCCAGTCATGAATGAACAACTTTTCTACAGTGTAGGTAGGTGTTTTCCCTCCTGACTCATGTTTAAATGGCGTAGTTGAGCAGAAATCAGTACCTTGGCACGTCATCGGCTGCGGGTAATACAAATGTTCTCGGCAATGTATCAACAATAGAGGGGCCTTGGAGCTGAATAAAGGCAGAGGATACAATAGAAGGAAGAAAGTGTAGGACTCTAGGAGTGTACTGTGGATGTTGTGTGTGTGATGATTTACGAGAATATTACAGTTAAAAATCTATCTAATAAAAAGGAAAACAAGGCATTTTCCACATTCAACAAAAAAACCTGGATAAAAAAGTGCTGTCATTAAATTACAGCAACCCCCCCCCCCCCCGATGCTGCAGCTCTGTATAGCATATCAGTGCTTTTTGCTTTATTGATAAACCACACAATAACACAACCTCTGAAAAAAATGTGACTGAATCTGAAATTAACAAATAATAAGTGTTCATAATAAAATCACTTTACATTCACCATCTGTTTCTTGGCAGGAGCCAACTAAAGACACGAGGTCTGTACTGTACATCTCAATTTCCAGTGTCCGCCGTGGCTTCTTTCCACACACACACACACACACACACACACACACACACACACACACACACACACACACACACACACACACACACACACACACACACACACACACACACACACACACACACACACACACACACACACACACACCACACACACACACACACACACACGTGTGTGAGAGCTGAAAGTAGAAAGATGGCTTCACTGCAGGACTGAAGAGACAGGCTGCCGTATTTCACAAAGACGAGCTCAAGGCGTCTGAAGGCGTGCGATATTGGCTCGTCGTACTTTTGGCAGCGCTGGTATGGAGAGAAGAGTCAGATAATAAAAAATATTCCCGGTCATAAAGCAGCGGGTCTTCACAGCAGCGTGCATGCCGGTTCCCCTGAAGCAGATGTTGACTACGTACAACAGCTTTCGGTGCAGTGCGATGCTTGATTGCTGCGACTCGGTTGTTTCCAGCTCGGCTGAGACCTCATGAGAGCCCCCCCCACCCAAATGCAATCATATCCTGACCCCGAAGAAATGTCTGTATCTCCGGTGCCTCCGGTGGGTGGATGTGCGGGGATTATTTCAACAAGGCAATGCCACGGGGCAAAAGCAGCCATAATGTTATCAATAAGCCATAACCATCCCTGATCCGGGTGACAAGGGGATTCGTCCCGCTGAACTCTTCCCTCTCGCGGTGTGATCGGTCTCTTCTCCTGCTGCAAATCAGTGCGGAGCAGGAAAAAAAGAAGAAGTTGACAGAGACGTGTTTTTAATTCTTTGTTTCTCTTAGAAATAAACTCAAACATCGTCCCTCAGTCCGAGCTCGACTTTATTTTCTGTCCTGCTTTTGCAGTATAACTCCTGCAGGACCCCCCCCCCGCCCCCCTGAAAGAATGATGACAGCCTACCTGTCTGTTTCGGTGTGTTCCAGCAGTCAGGTACAACACTGCAGCTCCTGGCAAAGCAACACCCCCACTCAGCCGAGATGCCGAGCTAACCTGTCAGCAGTGAACACCTCAAACAGAGGCAATTTAACCACTTACGCCTGTGCACTAAGGCCCAAAACTAGCAGGAGAAGAGTGGAAATAGAACCAAGATGACAACACGGCCCTACTGTGTTTTGTATATCACAGTCCATCACAAATTCAACCTCACTTTGGGTTTCTTGTTTGTTTTTTTCGGTTGTTGTGTGTGTGCATGCCAAAACGGTCTAATTTGTATACATTCTGCAGCTGTTAGTTCTCCTAATGTGCAATCATAACATTTAGAAGCTAACATTTGCAAGGCCAAAATTTACATCCAACACTGGCTGAGCAGTCCATATTGAAAACGAGCTAAAAGCGCTGTGCTCGGTGTTGGGGAACACATGTGAGGCGGCAACTGTCACTGTGCGGGAAAACATTTGGGGGGCAACGCACAAGTCAACTGATTTCCCGCCATTACAGCCACGCTAGCGGCTCTGTGATGCCATGCACATGCACAGCGTTGAGCTAAACGCTAACATGAGCCAATATGCGCCTGATGACAATGCTATGCTAATGTTGTAGCAGGTTTCACCATCTTGGCTTAGCGTGTTTGCGTGCTAACGTTTGCTAACCGGCGCTCGACACTAAACAGAACAAACTGGGATCAGCAGTGACTGCACACTGCATTGTTTTCAACTGATTTACTGGTGTTGAAAGATGCGGCCAGTCACACCATCAAAGAAGTTGGCTGACAGAAGAATTGACTCTCATCAGCAACGCTGTGGGCTGAAATGTGGGAGAGGTCACTCCCCATGAATGGGCAGAGCGAGCAGTGGGGAGATTTGATGAAAAGGTTGTGGTGAGACTGTTGTGACTTGTGTCTGATAGCTGACTGAGAAGCACCGACCCTTTACAAACACCTCTCACCAGCAGGGAGGGAGGGAGGGAGGGAGGGAGGGAGGGGGATTTTGTGTTTTTTTACTGTGTGTGTTGTTCCACCCTCCTGTCTTTTTTTTCCTGCATGCGCTTGTGTGTGCGCATCAATCAATCAACCGCTGTTTGTACAGCACCTTTCATCGTGCAGTTCAAAGTGCCTCACAGACGACTGACGAGCCGAAAATAAGAGGGAACCGTGAAAACCACAGAAAAGACTAAATGCAGTTCAGAAATTTAACATTTGACAATTTGAGGCCAAGGCACTCAAGAGGATAAAAAAAACAAGTAATAAGAGAATTATAAGCTATGATAACAGTAATAAAGCGTGAAATAAAAACTAGATGAATACAATTATACAACTTAAATACAAAGTCATTTAGGGGCCTCATTTAGTACTTAAAAAAAACAAAACTTAAATACAAAAAGAAAATGGGAAGCAGAAAAGTGTAATCAACCGCCTGGCTGAATAGATCGGTTTCAAGTTAATGTTTAAAGATCTGAGCGCTCCAGCAGCTCTCAGATCCTCAGGCGGCTCCATCAGACGGCTCGGAGCACCGTGTTCTCCCCTTCTGATCCTGGTCAGCACTCAGGCATAGACCACACCAACGTCTCTTGTTGGCTTTGGGTTTGTCCAAGGGAATTACATTGTTCATGTGTGTTTCTATCAACTGCGTTAATGCGTAGATTGTTATACATTAGACAGACTGGCCAACATCAGCTGAGATCATCTCCTTGTTGAATCATCCCCGACAGCCTGTGTGAATCAGCAAAGGCCAACCGTATGTTCTACCGTGTCGTCATCTGCTGTTTCAACACCAAGCCGTGTGTTGCCCTGACTGCATTTATATTTGGACCATAGTCTGTAGAATTAATTCTATCTTCAGGAATCATACAAATGCCTTCGGTGTTGGGAGTATAGACCCGGAGATGCAATTACTGTCTGTGTGCAAAAAACACATCACATCACATCTTCCTTTGGAGCCGAAATGTATCCAGAAAACAACAGATTTCTGCCTTGAGGAAGCATGACCTAATCTAATCTAATCTAATCTAATCTAATCTAATCTAATCTAATCTAATCTAATCTAATCTAATCTACCAAAGGCTGCACAGATGGAGGAGACAATAGTGAAAGTGTGATGGTTTATGGGTGCTGGACTGAACACAATTGTTTTAGGCTTAGATAACCTGCTCTCAGTTGACACAGATGAACTATACTGAAACACAAACACTGAAACATCGTTGTATGTATTTGTACAATATTATACTTCTAAAAGAAGTGAATTGCATGCTAAATGTAGTGTTTTGTTCCCTCCAGCCTAGTAGGATGAATTGGGCACATTTCCATTGACTGGATGCTCTCATCTTTGTGAAGCACCCTTCAGCATTCAGCATGACTACGGGTGTAAATGGTGAAAGATAGATAGTGCTTTTTAAAAATAGTTTCTTTACCTCCAGGACAGATGCCTCTTGCTCCATTTGTTCTGAGGGTTCAAGCCGCGTTTCCTGCGGCCCATTGTCCCCTCCGCCTCGGAAACATCTGGCAGAGAACATCTGGGTGTTTTCATCAGACCCACCGTGGCTTGGTCTAAAGGCGAGAGGGCAGGTAACAGACTAACGGAGGAACATCAATTACACCGAACATGATTACAACACCGTAAACAGAACTTTTATCGCATCGGTTTCACGACGGCTAGAAAAGTTACTTAACGCCTGATTACAGATTATGTCCGACATAAACACAGTGGAAGACATCAACCGCTACGGTTCGACAACTTTCAGCAGCTGTAACTCACACTGAATACGCTCGCATGCATACATATGTTTGCATGTGCACGAGCGTCCGTTCAGGCCATAAAATCATACATGTACGATTCCCTCTCACTGCAGTTGGGGCCATAAATTACACACAGCCGCCGCTGTCTTGATGCGTTCACACAGTGCGATGCTTTCTACCCTCTACAGTTGTGTGCGTGAGATGGAGCAGTGGTGTGTATGGTATATAGAGAATGACATTGTTTGTAGAAGATAACTGCTGTGTGTGTGTGTGTGTGTGTGTGGCTGACAATACACTGTATGAGCGAGAAATGATGTATAAGGGAGAAGGTATTCGAATCAATACACCGGTTTTACATATACCACGATGATCGATCACACAGCATGCAGTACTGTCATTCGACTGTGTGACATCAAGTGTGATTTATGTTAACAAGGTGTTTCACGGGGCATAGTGATCTCATGCAATCCAATACAAAAGGGCTTAAAAGACATTTTACCCGTGTTCGACGATTGTTATGTCAGAATGATTGACTCCAACTGCCAGTTTCTAAAGCCGTATTTTGTCTGTGTGTTGTGTGTCCCCAGGTACACTTTTAAAGTCGCTCTCTCACTCACACATACTGTAGACAGGAAGTTAAAACACACACAAAGTGCATCCATCCATCCATCCATCCATCCATCCATCCATCCATCCGAAGTGCCAACATATTCCTCCCGTTTCGGCGCGATCGCACGCCGCCACGTACCTAAGACTCCGGTCTCCTTCAGCCCTCCATACTTCTGCATGGCTTTGATGGCATTGGTCAGGGCCTCCTTGGTCTGAAGCTGACCAGTCACTGGGTCAGGGGGCGGGAGGTAGCCAAACTTGCTCAGCCAGTCCTGGAAGGGAAACAGTAGACACAGAGTTCAAGAGTCATCACAGGCATTTCAAGGACTCCAAGTATCCCAAAGCTGCTGAGGGTCTGACACCTGTTCGTGTTTACTGTCTGCGAATACCGTGTGTGTATGCGCATATGTACATTCAGGTTATGTGACAGTTTTATGTCTGAATGTAATGTTTGTACACATATATCTAACTATAACGCAAAGGATCTCCGTCTGTCTTGTGTGCGCTCTGCACATCTCGAGAACCGCTCATTCGAATTCACACTTTTCACACTCGTTAAATAAGCCTTTTGACTTGTCATGGTAGAAAAAGCACAGGTGTTACTAATCACGTTAACGATGGCTCTGTTGTATTCAAGTGTCCCTGTAAGATCATTCTCTTAATTAGTTGCACCTGTGCTTTCCCCTCTGTGATGTGTCAAAACGGCTTCTGTACAAAAGGGCCTGTTCATCAGCCACTAATCAATGTTTTGATTACCGGTAGGTACTGTTGGATTTGCAAATACTGACTGTTTTTGGATTGTTCAATGAACGTATCATGTATGCACACATATTAAGTTGTGTCAAAGAAGATTTTTGGCATAATTCCATGATTTTCTTTCTGACTTTTATCGACACGCTATGACTTTTTTAATAATGAACTTAAGTTCCTCCGACGCTGTCTTCTGACAGTTGATATTTGCGTCCTCATCCATGTCTTTGCTTCACAGAAAGGGGAAAGTATTACAGAATACAGATGACCCCAAGAATCATCAGGATTATGAGAAAGAAGAGTTTGCTTGAAGAAGTTTGATTACATATAGAAAGCAGAGAGCAAAGAATGTGTCTGAATAACGACTTAGACCAGCGGTTCCCAAACTTTTTAGGCCGCGCACCCCCTTCTACATCCCGACTGGGTTCGCGCACCCCCCCCCCCCCCCCCTTAATAATAATTTAAAAAAAAGAAGCAACAGAGCCTTTTAAGCCTTCATAGCCGCATAAGAATCGGACCAATGAGAGAACAGTTTGCTCGCGCGTGGCATTTGTTTACAAGATTTAGTCCGCTGTTAAATGTTGCAGTGTGAACACAAACCGAACAAAGGAGCAACTGCAACATTGTATCATATTAATCCCTGAATCAGAACAAAGCAAACGAACTGAAGGTGTGAAAACGCCCTGAAACACTGCAACAAAGTTTCAATATCTTTCAGTGACACAAGGCGTCACTTTTAAAGAGCAATACGGATGGCGAGGACACACGCACAGGCTCAGAGGCAGATTATCACATTTCATTTACAATTAATGAGCGACTAATGTAGCCAGGATGTCTTCGGACAAAGCATCGATGCGGCGCGACACAGTGTTGTTGGACACCGGGATCATGTCCAACTTTTTTGCTTCTTTCTCCCCAATCATACATTCCACCATCTCTCTGGCAGCTGGCGAGCTCACGTCTTCGGCGATTGTGTGCGGTAGCCCCTTTCTCGCTATTCTGTGACCAGATATGAAGCCCGTAGTGCGTCATTTATAGACCCAACACATGAATGAGACTCCAGTTGTTTTTGGCTGTTTGTAACTCCTCCAATTTCGATATAAACGATGTAAGGGGCTTTTGACTTGCACTGTCATGCTTGGTGTTCAGGTGGCGACGTAAATAAGAGCTTCAGACTGTTAGCCAGAACCTCACTGCACACCACGCACTGTGGCTTTGGGCAATCTGCGTTGCCAATCCAAGTGAAGCCCAGACACAGATAATTTTCATCATATTTCCTCTTTTTTTCCCAGTCTGATGCTCTCTCTCGTTTCCTCTTTTTCACCTTGACTCCGCGATGCGCCGATGTGCTCCCGATTTGTCTGTGCTGCACCTCTCCGTTCCCCTCGCCTCCGATTCCTCTCTCTCTCTCTGTCCCTCTCCTCTTTTACGACTGATAGCTTCAGATGTCCCACCTGACAGTTTTTAAATTAAAATTACATTTTTTTTTAATATTTAATATTGTTACACCATCAGACCGCCATTACACTTTTCCTCTCGCGCACCCCCTAGAGGCAGCTCGCGCACCCCCAGGGGTGCGCGCACCCCACTTTGGGAATCCCTGACTTAGACAATAGACTTTATGGAATGACATTATACATTTGATGTGTACAATATAACTAGGCCCTGTGTTTATACACAAAACCGTATTTTATTACAATGTCCTGATGAATGTCACGGAGACAGACCTCTTGTCATGAAACCGTAAGTAACCGTCTAAGTCATGAAGCGCTTTTAGTATCTGCGGCGCTCACGCCAGCTGGTGGAGACCTGGGTCCAAGGGCAGGTGATCGAGACATACTAGAAGTTTACGATCACATACCCAGCAGTTCAAATTTAAGAAACACGAGGACAGAAAAAAGAAAAGAAAATTAATGATGAAACGAAATGTGGTAGTAAACTGGCACGATAAAAAAAAGAAGTGTCTGAACAGCATCAAAAGGTTGTGTATGTGTGGTCTTGGTTCAAAGGCAATGGGATTGTGGGGCAGGTTCTGCTGAGCTGGAGGTAACAGCAAAGCACTTTAAGGTTCAGAAGTCACCCAACACACTTTTAAGCGTCAGCATACTGAATGTTTTGGCAAGATGTAAAGAAAAAATAAAATGAAGACATCAGGCAATGTTGATCCCTGTCCATGTCCATGTCAGTCTCTCGCCGCCCTCGGGGGTCAGCTACAGAAAACAGCCCTGCAGCTGCTCTAGAGTCAGCATATTGCTCAGAGACCAGCGTGCTCGCACTTGAACCCAGCCCCAGAAGGGTGAACCCTAAACAAATGTTATTTTCTATTACCATACGACAGAAAAAGAACAACATGTATGCAGTACCTGCCGTGCCTTTCAAACAGAGTGGTTTTACACGAGGCACGGTAAATGCATGAGAACATTTATGGACATGCCGAATGGGACATAAATCTGTTAAAAGAAAGTAGGAATGAATACAAAACACACAGTTTGAGTGCAGCGGCAGCATTTGAAGTAACAATAAAAAAAACATCTCCAGGTAACCTGCTGTTGAGTACAATTAGACTGGGTGTAATGCTGACTACAGGAAGTTACATGTATTTATTCGTATATAGTGGTAGCTTGTTTCTTAGACAATGAAGAGACATTTACAGCATACAGTATTTAACATACGTCGCAAAATTTAGCATGAGTAAACCACTGTGTGTGTCTTCATTTTAAAATGACGTGTTTGATGCCCAGAATGCGGACAGAAAAGGCTGTATGTATATATATATGACGTCATATATACGACGAAATAACTGAACCGTGTGAGTATTTCTCTCCAAATGTGTGATTAACTGCAGCACGAGGGTGCCGACGCCTATACCCGAGACTCCAGTCATCTTTTAATCATGCATTATTAAGACGAGCAGACACAGAAAACCGTGGCCCAAAAATAACGTGCAGCACTCCAGTATTCCCATATTCACGTACCTTCAAATGAGAGCCATGTTTTCAGAGAATATGCTCTGCACAGATTTGCTGCCACTGTAGCGAGCTCTTTTTTTTTCCAACAATCAAATCGCCGCTTTGTACTGTAGTAATCATCTGTCGTGTTTTTAGTTGTTCCGCTGTGGTCGGCATTAAAAGTTTTCTTTCGGTGGCTCGTCTGAGTTGCGGAAGGGAACCAGAAAACAGCTGATTCGACAAACGAGTAAACAGCTGTCGCAACAACTTCAAAGAGTTGCTTGTGTCACACTTACTCAATAGGTTCTACGAGAGAAGAAAGTAGCGGTAGACAGAGGAATAATCGTCTTTGACGCATTATCACTTGGTACAAGAAATGTATAATGTACTTCTTGTTTTTTTTGCGAAACTAAGCGGTGTTTACTACGTTTATGTAAAATATTCTCTTATATATTCTTATATATATATATATATATATATATATACACGCCATTGTGGGTCTCAATTTGTTTCCAGATGGCACGGGGCCACATTCTCACCAAATCAGGAGGTTGTGGTGATTAGGACCTAGTTGGTCATAAACCAAAGAAATGGTGACGTCTGGTCAAAAGTTAGGAGAAGACCCAAAGTTAGTACGATTCATCCTGTGGGGGACATGAATGTGCGTACTAAATTTGATGGCAATCCATCAAATAATTATTGAATTATTGAAAAAAACATTATGAACTTGAATGTGGAGAGGTCAGGAGTTCACCTAACATACAGGATTCATCCTCTGGGCACCACGAATGTACCAACTTCCATGGCAAGTGTCTGCAGTCCAGCACCTCAATAAATTGTCTTTATGTTCAACATTTCTGCATTGCGCAATTTACACCCCAACGTAGGGCTGGGCGATATGGCCTAAAAAAAAAATCTCCGATTTTTTTACAAAAAATCCGATTCACGATTTAAATCGATTTTTTCCCCCACAAATTTTTGCAGATGACAGAAGCTGTTGAAAACAATTTTTTATTTTATTTTGTGATGATTTTCCCTCGTAGGTTGATAAAAATAAACAAAACCTGAACATTGTAGAAAGGTGCCTGTAGTATACAAAAAGTATTTGGTCACTCTTTTGTTTCCCTGAATCATTTAAATATTAAATTAAATTAAACATAACATTAAATGGCATTAAATAGTAGCCTTCCATTGTAAACAACTGTGCAAATGTAACTTTTTACAGTAAGCTTTTCTAACTGAATACACTGATACAAACACAGCATGAAATAAAATGTATGTGACCCTTTACCATTCACATTTTCAAAAGTGCAACATCTGATCTAACATCAACATAACATATTTTGCACAGTAAATAAGTGCATGTAAACAAAATCAAGTGCATTCACAACATAACCAACAGTATTAAACAGTAGTGCATGTTTTTTCTAAATATTTTTTGCCAGGAAGACAGCGTCGCTTGTGCTCCCGCGGTCCTGCTCTCTCCTCAGGGCGCAACGCTTCTCCCACTCGGCGGCATGCCTCTGTTTGAGGCTGTTTGTTCTGTGTCAGATGACACGAACCCGAACTATTTCCAGACCACCGAAGACACATTCTTCCCTCTCTTAAGAACGAGAGCTTCACTGCTGGCCGCCATTGTTTTCGTTTGTAAACAATGCGCGCGCACTCAACTACGGGAACCCAACCCAAGGGTGGGGGCGATTTTCTCGATTTTCAATAAAACACATCGCCTTAAAGCACACATTCGAATTAATCGATTAAATCGATTTATCGCCCAGCCCTACCCCAACGGCAGCGTCACAAGTTCAAACTTTATTTAAGGAAGCGGGGAAAGTAAGAGTGTGGCGGTCAAGACCAAAAAGAGGCCGGCACTGAATGTTAAACACTTCGTCATTGAACATAATCTGGAGTTTTTCAGAACCATCAACATTCAAGGTTGTTGATAAGAATAGATTGTGGCGCGCGTCTGTGGACACACAGCAAGGTCGTTGTTCCGCGCTGTCAAAAATCCCTAAACTCATCTATCCGGCTGTCAGGACGGCCTGCTGCTCAGAAAAGGTGACTGCACAGCGAGTGTCACCACGAATGTGTGTGCGAGTGAGTGAGTGAGTGAGTGTGGAAGCAAAAAAAACAAAAAACTAAAAAAGTCAGAACTTAAACCCACAAAACACATCAGTCAGCGGAGACGCGCAGCAGAGAGGAGAAGGTGAGGGGGAATGGAAAAAAAAGGGAAGGTGGTGAAAGACACGACGGGGGAGATGGAAGGAGACCTCTGATGAGTCCGTAAGATCGGGACAGGCAGTTGCATCTCCTGGTGTGTGTTTTTAACACCAACTTTTTACAGAGACTTGAATCGATTAGGGCAGTGTTTGTTGGCGGAGTCTATACCTCCAGACTGGTTTTTAGAAGTTCCTGTGAGCACTTAACTGCTATTCTGCAGTGTAGAAACACTGTTTCCTAATGTAAGCTGACCGCAACACCAGCGTTTTATATGAAGGACACAAACCAGACTTTTTAACAGCCAATTTTCAAGCCAAAAAAAAAAAAGGAGGAGAGTGTTTGTAGCTTCTAAAAAAGGACACACTCAATGTTTCAGGCTACAAATGTGGATTTACCATGAAGAGAGAGAAAAAGGGCCAACGTGGAATTAATTAAGGACAAATAGTTGAGAAAGCTCTGGTTTATGAAGACGGTGGTTTTATAGACCATTCTGAAGCTTGATAAACACAAAAAGTAATTTTGGTCTAGTTTTTTTCGAGAGTTTAATGATGAAAATCCGGGCAAAAACAATGGGTATGGAGAATACCGTTAAAGCTTTATAATCTATTGAGCCAGCACCAATTTAGACTGGCTCCATAATAAGGAATGAAAGGAGTCCCGTCCTCTTAAAGGAATACTTCACCCCCAGAGTGACCGTTTGAATATCAATTACTCAACCCGTGTTACCTCAAACCTTATATTTGACATATATATTTTGCGTTACAGGACGAGGACTCTGACTGAGTGTCAGGCAGACGAGGCATGGCTGTGATGTGGCATTGTGTAAAGATGGCTGACACGGGGACATGCGACTTGCTCAGGATGTGGCTCATCCCCGTGTATGTGGCGATCGGTACAAAAAGCGATCACTATTCGGGTAACAATAACAACAAACAACCAGAATCATGCTAAATGTTGTTTGTATTTGCAGGATAATGCATGTGGTTGAAACGCACTCTGCACTCGCTGTGCGGTCGGGTTCGGGTTAATGAGACACTTTGATCTCCTACAATCTCCAGATCTCAAGTCGCTATCACTTAGAAATGAGGCAGCACACGGAGGAACCTCTGCAAAGATGAGAGGATGTGGAATACATAAACACACACACGCACAGAACCAGGGCAACAAACTAACTTTGTTTTTGTTATTCATATTGCAATATTAGTTTTTTAATATCCTGAAAATAACATAATTTCTCGTTCCTGGTGTCACCGTATCGGTTCCTTTTTGTCTTCGGTATTATTAATAATAATTGTATTACGAATCAAACCACTACTCGGAATTAGACTCTTCTGCACAATACAAAATGATTCGTGAAAGGTAGGTTCAAAACAGGTAGAGTGGAAAAAATGAACCGCAGCAAAGTGATTATGGTGATTACGTAACATAATTACATCCCCCATCACTCAGCATATTGCTTCACTAAGAATGGCACACTTTAATTATACACCGCTTTTCAAAAGGTGGATTTAAAACATACTGTACGAATACAAAAAGCCCGAACGGGTTGGGATCTGTAATTGCTAAATACTTCGGGCACTTGAAGAGGAAGTGTGATTGTGGTGTCCCTCAGTAGTACGTGTCTACGTGACGGCCTTGCTTACAGTGTAAAACGTGCCCAGGTGGTGTGCCACTTTGTATTGATGGTGTAAATTACAAACCCACCCTTGTATGAATTAAACACAATGATAAAGACGTTTAGCCAAAATGCGTATAGGAGCCAGCCATGCAATATTAAATATTAAAAGGCTTTTTTATTATACAACCGTCTTTTTGGATTCGCAAGAGGATTCCCGAGTTGCAGTAAGAAATAATAATAAAAAACTAAATATCTTTCCTTTCAGTTCCGAAACACTGGACATTATGCAACGGCTGACAGGGGGCTGCGAGTAGACAGGCTGGGAAGCCATAAAGGGTGATAGCCGCTGCATTCGAGGATATCGCCTCTTAAGTTAACTAATGTAGTCACAGTACAGGTGTCAACCTTTTAAGCATCCCAGAATATGCAAAGCAGGAAGTGTCTATCCAGAGTGTCAAAGCACACTTCTGAAGTCTTTGATGAAGCTCCAAAGCACTCCGCTCCAGTAAACGACTAATCCAGTTTGCATGTCATCCGCACTTCTTCTTCCTTCTTTTTTTAAAAGGAGGTGAAAATCAATCCAAACAAGATTCTCAGTTTAGTCCGGCTGTAATTTAATAGTTCGTACATACGCATGAACATGTTTTCAGCCTGCAACACACATTGCCAATAGGTATCAAAGTGGGCATTGAATCACCCAAGGTTTTTCTTTGTCCGATTCCGCGCTACATTATCTGTGAAATAAAACGCGTTTGCTCCGAAATGCGTGAGCTCCAATCGTCCAGTAATCCTGTTTGTACAGCGAGGGTTGCAGCAGGTTGAACGGCGACAGACATAATGCCTCGTTCTGGTTCCATTCCTCCGTCTCTTCCTTCACTCTATTTATTCTTTTTCTACCAGTCTTCTCATCTCTCTCCCTTCCTGTTTGGGCGACCCTTCACATATACTGGCCTGTTTCGGATGGAAAAATAAGAGCGACGCTCGGCATGAAGAGGAAGAGGATAGAAACAAACAGTGTGACGGAAAGACAACTGCCTAAAGAGCAGCCCTTGAACAGAGCGCTCTGTATTCGTCCTCCCGTTTCTGATTAAAGCCATTCCAACATCATGCAACACATCCGGTCAGAGGGGATGAACTCTCTTCCCCGACGGGTCAAAGGTCACCCTGCCGGCCTCTATATAAAGCTCAAATCAGTTTCGTCCTCCCCCGCCGGTCGGACAAAACCTCCCTCTGTTTGGTTTCTTCTCTCCGACAAACAGCTGCCGAGCTCCTCCAGCCCTCGGCCTCATCGACGAGGCTTCGGTGTTTACATTGTTGTGCGAGGCCTCGGAGGACGGAGGCAGAACCTTTACTCTCCTGTCTGGTGAAAAGGTTACGAGGCGGTGAAGGAGCAATACCGAAGCAGTAGCACTCCACAGAAGACACGCAACAACCGGACTGAGGAGGTTTAAAGTTTGTTTTTTTTTGCTCGCTCCCGCCAGCGTGATGAGAAGTCTTTAAAAGCGGCTCTCGAGCGATCGAATGATGAAACGCATGTATGCTCAGACAGGAGCGAATCAAAGAGGTTGCTTCTTTTTTTCAGTTCTTACATTTTTTCACAGATTGTTTGGGCATTTGAGTTGTTTTATGTTATTTGTGTGAAACTTTTGTAGCAATTAAAAGGTGTCCTGTGAAGTCTTCTTGTCAACAAACAGTCTCGACGTCCTTGAGGTCTTACAAACACGCGTTTCCTTCCTCATTAAACATTTGCAAAGCTCGTTCTTTAAATAATTTAGATAACGGTGTGTTAACGCCGATGTTTGATTGCTAGCGGCCTTGTTGTGGTGCAACGTGTATAACGTACACATCCAAAGTGCATTCAGATCGAACAGTTTACAAGAAAGCAGCAGCCGCAATAGCAATCTAGAACAATCAATTACATATTGCTTCATACTGATATTTAACATGAATGCCAAACCATGTCTCTCCTAGAGTGTATTTTTTTGAAGTAAAAAGAAATACGACAAATACTTCTCATTCTTATTTTTATCTTCTACTCGACTTGAGAATGTCCCAGATGTAAATACTGTATGTGTCATATTATATTCCTGAAAAAAGGGCACACTAAATATATATATTCAAACAAATACACACAGTCTGATGCGCATAAAAAGGCCGTTGTGTTCAAGAAGCATCAAAGCATTAGGCTCCCAAAAAGCTGCATAGAGAATCCCTCCCCCTACTGTGTCACATCCATCAACACCAAATCTCTCCGCTCTCCGCTCTCTCCGTAACACCCAGGGAGTGTATGCAATAGCTGCAGCGATGCCATCATTCCCCCGGAGCAGTTTGAGCGGCTTTTCCATTTTAGATCACCGGCTTATTCTGAGAAATCGCGTACTTAAAGCATAGAACTGGGGATGATATAACAGGCGGGCAATGACAGCCTGTGTGTTTGACTGAGGAGCTCTTAAAAAAAAAAAAAAGAAGCCGAAACCAACGGCAGACTTTTAAAGCAAACACCATTTCCTGAAGAAATGAAGGATTTACTCTCACCTGTGCACCTGTCTCGCACCTCCTCCACTGTGCTCCACGGATATCAGCAACGGCAGGAGAGAGAAATTGCAGGTGATAAAATAGGTGGGGGGGGCAGAGCCTTATAAAACAAGTTGGCTCACACCAATTATTTCCAAGGCCTCGATATCCATTTCCTGTGATGCATTTCCACCCGTTAGTGGACAGGACAAGAGAGGCAGAGTCTCTAGTCAAAGACAGATGAGCCGGACTCCACATCTGTGATTTAACACCCTGCAGATGGACTGGTGAGATCTACAACAAGGCTGCTCACAGTCTGTGGAGTGAAAGGACCTGAAGTGTCTCAGTGGTGTGAAGGTAATCTAGTTCTCAGCGCCGACAAAAAGGGAGATCATCACCTACCGGAAATATGACGTCATTCAGTAAATCGATTCAGGACGGACCTCACCTGGTCTGCATTTAAGGAAAGGCCCAAAACACCAACGAATGGAGCAGCAGCAAACTGAGATATCTTAAAGGGAAAAAGCAGTTTGAGCTTTTATTTTCAGTTTTAAGTTAGATCAAGGAACAAGAGAGGTGGAGGACAAGGGAGCAATGAATGAATTACAGCTATTTAGGAGAATTAGGATAAGTCGGTCGATTTTTGAATAAGCAGCATGAGAGCAAGGGGGCATCTCCGTAGTCCAAAGTCATGATGGCCGGTTGCACAATGATTTTTCTAGTCGTGGTCTTTGGTGAAATATCTTAACTTTTAATGTTTATCCAACAACTGTCAGATGGATTACAATGAATTTGCTGCACACATTCATTCACTCAGGACAAGAACCTTGGAAATGTTCTTTTTTTATTGTTATCTGTTCTTGGTTTTGTGAAAAAATCTCTTGTGTGCATCGGCGTCGTGCTGCAGAAGCACACAGAAATGAAAATATTATACAGTTTGCATAATCCCATTGAAGATCCAATCACTAAAGCATATGTCATGCAAGAGAGCCAATAAAAAATATTTGAATGGTCAAAGTTGCCATTTTGCCATTAAAGGTGGATCGATTGATTCACGACATAAAAATAAACAACATTCCACCTTAAAAGTTGCAGGTAGCTGTCAATAGCTAGCCGTCTGTACTGCAACTTCCCAGAGTGAATGTTTAGAATGTGGATTGCTCAACAACACAAACAAGTAAATGAAATCCTTCAAAACACAAACTATTTGTTCATTCGCTAATTACAACCTACATTCATGGTATCGCCTAATACTACTAATACTACTAATACTACCTACAGATGTTTGGCTGACTGCTGCGTCATTTTCTCAACAACTGTTCATGAAGTCTAACATCTGGTTGTATGGAGAAGTAAAAAGGTCAACAACTCACAACGACCCTCATGTCCAAGGTGTACGGCAGTTTTTATGAATTAAGAATACTTCACTTCCTTCGACCCAGGCTACCCGGGAGGCCCGTTGATGCGCCTGGTGTTTAGCTGGTTAGAGTGTATGATTGGGCGCGTCGAGTGAGAAGCTGAAACAGTAGTGCTGTGTGTGCACTACGCTGACAGCATGGGTTGACCCGCAGGTCACGCTTAATCCGGGATGTTCCCACAGCATTTCTGTTTCTGTGTGTGTGTGAGAGACACATCCACGCTTCCGAGCATGATGTCAGAGAGGGTAAGAAGGACCAGTTGAATGGAAAATTGGAGAGAGGAGCGTCATTCCTGCCTTCATCTAACGGTATGTGAGCTTTAGAGGACAGAGGCACACAAAGAGAATAACTGAGGATGGTTTGAGGGACTGTGCTGCGCCGTGCTGACTGTTCTGGACGAATGTGATTGGGATGCTGGCTTTGGTTTTCTTCTTGCTGCGATTATTCACTAGTTTTAACTGCAAAGCTTAAATTGTTGATATTACTTTATTAACAGTGGATCCAATTGTGAAACGGCTTTAGCGACTCGCTGGCAGTCACAGTGAGCTAAAACCAAAGTGCCAGATATTACTGCAACTGCTGTTCACATTCAACTTTTCCCTTTTATTTAAATCACATTGCACATGATTTGCTATCTTTCCGACCATGCCGTCTTATTCTACTGATTGCCCCGACGCCGTGGCACGTCGAAAGATTCAAACTGAGCGAACAGAAGAGATGGAAGAGCTATGAAGTGAGATCGGAGAGTGACAGAATACTTGAACCCCACCTTCCAGCCGTTGTCTTGGGCGGGAAATATACATGAGGTCAAGACAGATGGCGAGCAAGATGGATGAGCTCTCCGCCTCGGGCAGGACCCAATGGGGGATGCAGTTTTATCAGTTTCAGAGAAACTGCTGAAGAAGAGTACTGTACAGGCTCCGCAACTGAGCTGCCAAAGGATTCAACAGGATGATGAAAACAGGAGAAAAGAATGTTGACAAAAGAGTCCACGTCTACTCTTATCAACTTGTTTCTTTCCTCTTCAGCCATGCTAGCAGTATGACATCAGTACGGCAGTCGGTTGGCCCACCAACTACTTGATGGATAACGATGAAATATCATAAAGACATTCATGGTCCCCAGAGGATAAATCCCTCTGATGTTGGAGATCTCCACACTTGTCCTCCGGCGCCACCATAATGGTTGACTTCAATGGTTCAGAGTGTAATATTTCAACAACTATTGTGTGGATTGTCATGTAATTTACAACAGATATTCAAGGTCCCCAGAGGATTCATTCTGATGACTTTGGTGATCCTATGACTATTCCTCCAGCACCACCAAAAGGTCAAACCTTTTCACTTGTGCAGTGATATATCTAAATCCCATGACCTTTCCGCTGGTGGCCCCATGTTGACATTTTTGCATTTAAAAAAAGATCTCAACTGTTGGAGGGGTTTGGTGGTCATGGTCCCCAGAGGATGAGCTGTCATTGGATTCCTTGACATTTCATCTAGCACCATAATCTGGGGAAAATTTGTATTTTGTGCTTTGGTTTATGACCAAATCAGCATGCTGATGTGAGCATTTAAACTTGCGTACGGCTTCAGAGAGCCGCTGCCATGGCTGTAGACCAGGGGTGCCCAATACGTCGATGTCGGAGGTAGTGAGAGTAGATCGCATGCCATTCAAAAAAAAAGATGTCCGCATGGCATTTGCCACTTGATTTTCTAACACACGGGTCACCACGTATGCGCGGTCAACCGCGCGAGCTACTGCAAAACTCCGGCGAGCTAATTAGTTTGCCTTCCAATTTATTTCCACTAAAGAAGCTAAAGCTGCAGAGCCATGATTTGGGAAACGTCCAAAACCTCGCGTCAGAACTGGAGACGCAACGGAAGGCGTGTGCGTAACTTGACAGTGCGCGCTACACAGAGCAGACTGACAAGTGTCTGTCAGAGTTTGACAAACGCTTTCCAGACTTTGCTTTACTCGAGCCAGTTGCTACACTTATGTGCTGCACATTTCGGGAAGATATTGAGGTTGATTCACTCGCATCAAAAATTGCAACATTGTTTCACTTGAACTCGTCTGGAGTGGAGGATGAGATCCTGACACTGCAAGCTGACATTCAGCTGAAGTCCAGGGCTCATGGACAGTTTTCTCACAGAGGAAAAGTACCCAAACATGAGGAAATATGATACCTTTTTGACTGCATTATTCGACTCTACTCATTTATGCGAGTCAGCCTTTTCCCACATGAAGAACATTAAGTCCAAACACCGTTCCACCATGACTGATGATCATTTGAAGTCTGCTTGAGGCGGATACCAGCAGCTACTGTCCGGACGATGCAACTCTGGCCAATCCCATTCAGTGCAAGTCATCAGAGTAAGGTAACGACCAAAAATGTACAGAATTGTATTGTGCCATAAGGGTTCATGCATTTATGCAAGGTACGCCAACATATATTGTAAATATAAAGTATACTCAGTATATATATATATAAATAAATAGATATTTAGCATTTTTAATGTAGGTAGATCATTTTGACTTGGTCATTTTAAAAGTAGCTCGCAAGCCGAAAAAGTGTGGGCACCCCTGCTGTAGACCCTTAGCCTTGTTTGCCCAACTAGTTGCTGCAGGTCACAGATTCAACTGCTCTCCATCATCCGTCATATTCACAGACATGCTGTGGGAGTTGTGGGCAAACCTTGAACCCTTCATAAGCCATGCGTACGCATCTCACTGACACATTAACTCTTATCAGCGAATAAGTTTTACTTGAATCCTGCCAGAGGTTTTTGGAGAATTTTGAACAGTTTTGAAAGAGTGGGGTCACGTTATTTTTGTGCAGTGCACTCTGTCAATCCACGTCGCCCATCGGCATGTAAATCTTATTGAGATACAAGGAAAATTGTCAATCTGACATCTGAAATGCTGATGCGAGTGCTGCCCTGGGGACACGTTATACGCCAAATACAAATTGAAGTAGGCAACAAAAAGCGTTAATGCCTGTCTAAACATGATCTGTCTTTTTGCACCTTTCCATCATTTCTCTGCTCAAAAATAGTGAAGTCTCTGTCTTGATGTTTCACAGGCCCATTGTAGAAAAAGGTATGAGTGATGTAAGAGATTTAAATAGAATAAGGAACATTCTTGAAAGCAAACTTTGGTGGCTGATGACAATGGAGTGGTCCTCCAGTTTTAATAGATTTAACGCCCCCACCCCCCTCCCCAATCTGTCACTCTCTAAACACCCGACACATTTGCATTTGACACGTGCACACACCGATTCTCGTTCACCAAACTTTTTCTTCCACTCTTCTTACTTTTGAGGAAAGTGTCAACAGATAACCTGCGTGGGATTTAATAAATTAGTGTGAATCCTAAATTTTGTGCATAGACCCGGTGAAGAATGTTGACTGGCAAAAACAGCATTCAATTCGGGTATGTCAGGATCCAGGATCCCTGTCTGACCCGTTGTGTGTTTCCCCTGATCTCCTCTCCTCATGTGTCCTGTCATTCCCCTGTTTGTTATTGTGTGGCATGTTCTCGGTGTTTGTCCTCTGCCTCCAGACACCTCCCATGGCCGCACCCTTGATTGTGCACAGCTGAGGACACTCCAGCCGATCACCTCCTGCAGCCTGACACACCAGACTCAGGGCCCACTACTGAGTCCCCTGTCACTATATAGACTCTGGTCCTGCAGTCTGGGGTTGTCAGGTCGTACCGTCTTTCACCCGCTGAAACCCCGTGGCATCCTCTGCCCGCCTTGTGTTTATGGATTACGCTCTGCCCGCCTTGTGTTAAACGGACTACACTCGCCGTCAAGCTGCCAGCCCTCCGGTGTCGAGCCACGGGCCTCACACCGTCGCTCTGCCACTCTGGTGTCGGACCACGGGCTCCACACCTTCCTGTCTTAGTCAGGCTAAATAAAACCTGTTTCCATTGACTTCTGTCTCCTGTGGTCTTGCGTTTGGGTCCTACCTGTGAACTCCCGTGACAGGGTAAACACACTTTATATAACTATGCTAAACACATGCCGATCTTGAAAAAGGGCCTGCAGACTCCTACATCCAAGATTGTAGTTTAAAGAAGTTGCTTCTCAAAGATCGTTTTCCAACAATGTTTCAGAAAAAGAAGAACGCACGGTAAGGGCATCAAAGTACTGCAGATAAAATGAAACAAGAAATAGTTTGATGTGAAATAGAACGGGGAACAAAGAGATCGACAGCCTGAGGGCCGCAGATTGAGGGCAAAGGCACCACTAGCTCTGAAAGGGACAAACACAATGGAGGAATTATGGGTAATGGACTGCAATGTCAGGCAGCCTTGCAGGAAAGTATTGATTGGCAATTTCACATGAATATTAAATGCTAATGTGCATGATAATAAGCACACTTATCAAAACTCTTTGCAAGTTTTAATACAGACCGGACTTCATCAACATGATCTTCTTTCCCTTCAGTTTTAATCCTTCAGCAACTATAACTCATGTTGCAGCCTAAAATGTTTTTAAAAAGGTATTTTAGGTATTTATGAACAAATATTGTCCCGTTTCTCTCGACTGTTATTTCAACAAACACACTCGTTTCCTTTCAGCGTGATATGAAAATGATAAACTTATTGAAGAAAGGTCGCGTAAAGTGCAAAACGAGTGAGCAAGCCAGATTCCGCTCTGAGGCATCATAGTTCAGAGTGCATCTTGCCATCATTAGTTCCTCCAAACTACTTCAGGATTTTGTAGTTAATGCTATAGATTCAACCCAGGAGGCAGCTGGAGTTCACACCCATCAACGCAATCTCTGCCATCCCCTCATCCATCTCCAGTGAGTTGACCTTCTCCCGTTTCCCTCTTCTCGGCTGCGAGACTTGACCATCAAATTTTTTAAATCAAACCAATTCTTTATTCATCAGTTGCAAAGTTTCCCGCTGATGCGGCGTTACCGGTGTGGGGATGTATTTGAATGCCACTTGCTTTCCGGATTCAATCTTCAGATGATATGATCACTGTGGCCTATTTCTTTCTCTTTTTTTTTGTTTGTTCTGTTGCAGGAACAGTGGTGTAGTATTTTGGGATCTTTCTGCCAAAATTTGAGAGGCCAGATTTGTTGCCGTCTACATGCTACGGACATCTGCTGCTCTTACTTGGGGCTTACCGGGCCGGTGACTGAAGCTAATTGCAAATTGTTTGGCACGCTCTCGGAATCTCAGATGAAGTGTGGCGTTTTTCTGTCTAAGTGAATGGTGAATGGGGAAAAAAATGCACTTGTACTTGAATAGCGTCTTTCCAGTCTTCCGACCGCTCAACGCGCTTTTAACACCACACGTCGTTCACACACGTTTTTCTGTTCAGTGTTATGTAAACGCAGACACCGCTGCTCTACCAGCTACTGTAAAATGGGCATAAACATTGAACTTAATACTTACTATATATAAATAAATAAAGCAATACCTCCCGTGTAGGCGGATTGGAACACGATCAACCTTTTACTTTCTGAATTACATTACAAAATCTCTGATAATGGGTTTGCTGGAACAATACATAGATTGGGTTTTGGACTGTGCTTCACCACATGAAGCGAATGTCACACTGGGGGGGGGGGGGGGTGCGTGTACAGAGAAAGCTAAATGTGAGCAGAACACACACACACTGAATCTGATATATTGAAGTCATTATCTAATAAAATGTAGGTATTAGAGATGATACATACAAGCTTTTATGTCCCTTTACAAGCGAACACCAGAGAGCAAATAATCGCCAACACCACAGCGGGTATCTGTGCCCTCCAGTGAGTAACCATGGCAAATTGGGTAGTTTAAATTATATATTTCTTTATTTGTGTGTCTACCCTGGGCCATACTGTATATTCATTATTGATATGGTGATGAGAGACTGGATATCATCGAGGATTTTTGCTTTAAACAGCACTTTTTGTGCACTCCGTTCTACTGTGGGAGTTAATAAAATCGAATCTTTACGTAACGGTGTTACAGTTGATCTGACTTAATTTAAGCTGCAGGAGGGATCGAGCCAGGAGACCGCATTGGATAAGGAGGTGTTGATGAGGTGGACATCGCTGGCAGTATCACTGTCCTGGGGGGGGGGGCTCAGAAACAGATGGTTTCCTTGGGTGGAAAGGGTCAGCCGAGCACTTCCTTGCTTGTTTCTTGACTCTGCCTTCGTGCACATTCTCGGTTGAGAGCGGTCGGTGGCCTGTTATGCCTTTTGTACAACAGTACCGTAGCTGTAGTTTGACCACGGTGCAAGTGCAGCTTCTGGCACACACCAGGACTCTCGCAGAGGTGGAGCAGCCACACACTGATGATACTAGATTGGTCTCCTCCCATGACTGAGTGCTGGAAGTGAGCCCACCGCGTTCAGCGCTGTGCTGTTGATTTACAGGGGGAAAGACGACAGAAATCAACTCGAGCGTTTGAGCTTGTGTCAGATCGCCGCATTGCCAAGTGGGTCACCTCACGACATTGAGGCCGGTAGGGTTGCGCCACAAGCAAACTGTACCAGACGTTACACACACGGTACAATCTGTACTTTACAGAAGTAGTCCTGTGGTGCAGCAGAGCCGGCTGCTGCTTTATGTTACGTCTGAAAAAGACGGCACAAATACAAATATCTGTTATTTTCATTTCCTCCCAGCAGCAAAGAGGGCCGTCATTTTCTTTCCTCTCCTTTTTCCCGAGTTTTATTCCTCTTCACCAAACGCTGAGTTTAGTCATATAACGCCCTCGAGACGGCACAGAACATCAAGAGCAACCTGGCACATTCGCAAGCCTATATTGAAGGAGTAAAAAAAAAAAAAGCACATGGCTCAGAGCTAAAACAAACAAAAAGAAATATGGAATATGCTGGAGACCCAAAAATACAGAGCGCCAAGGTTGGCATCAAAATCACAGTGAATCAATGTTTATCGTCCTCTTCGCCAAGGAAGTATATTTTGTCAGAAGACCATGATGAAGATGCTGTGCCCGTATAATTTTACTATAATCTCAGCCCGGATGTGAATGACAACAATTTTAGAAGACATGTAGCGTGTAAAAACAACGCCATGCTCGCTTTTTGCACCATGTAATCTGTACCGACTGCAATTTAAAACACATGCGTGTGAATACGCCACGCTCGGAGCAAGACAAAGACTGCTAATGCCGGGTGGGAGGGTAAGACAAAAAACACGGCAAGAGTCTGGCATTTGAGACCGCTGTTCGTGTCCCAGTGTGTTTATGTACTTACGTTAAGTTGTTTGCGGTTTACATACTTATTTTAAGCCCAACCATTATATTTTTGCTAAACCAGACTAAGTGATAAAACTGTGGCTCTTTCACGGTCGTGACGCGGCGAAAAATGACACACGAAATGCCCTTAATGTGCTATTTATGCGCCTTTTCTCATCAGATCAGGGATGCAACTCACATCTTTTTAAATGATTCATCCATCAATTCAGTTCTCCTAATATTCCCGGTCACCCACACTAACCCCAACCGCCCTCATCCAGCAGAGCCAATGAACGAAGAGCCTCGATCTGAATTAAGTACGTCTACACCTTACAGGACGTTGTTCAATCCCAACGCGACCTAAACTATCGATTATCAGAAATGTCGCAGCGCTAACACTACATGCAGCGGACTGACAGCCGAGGAGTGACACGTAATGATATTAATCTGTCGGATTCAAAGCAGATGGCACGCACCCCCTGCCCGCTGAAGCACTCAATCACCTCATTAGACGAGTACTTCCATCTAATGTGCTTATAATGGAACACATGGCTGACTTGTTGTAAGGGTACGTTCTGCTGGATGTGCTATAGCTTTAACACCCCCGGTTTCCACTCGCAGCCTGAATGTCAATGTTTAATTACACATATCTAACTCTCAGATATAACTCAAATATTATTTAATTTAGTGAAGCCATGTGAAGCAACAAAGTGTATGTGTGTGTGTGTGTGTGTGTGTGCATCTGAGAGTGAGAAAGCGAGGATTAAAAATACGGCTGGTAAGTGAATCATTTAATCCCTGGTTCAGACAGCTGGTTCCTATGGAGAGCTGAGACACAAACGCCGTCTGCTGACTGAGGGGGGAAGAGAGAGAGCGAGAATAAGAGAGAGATAGTGAAAGAGAAGGAGGGAGAGATTCAAATTGGTACCTCTCCCCTCCTAGATCTTCCGACGCTAAGTGACCTAGACATGCCTGGTTAATGGAGGCTGCCATTTGTTCAATCCTGTTAAATATGGAGCAGCGAGAGGAGGGAAGGATGGAGGCATTGATGGAGGGCTGGTAATGGAGTGAGAAGGCGGCAGCGCTGGCGGTAACTGACAGAGACGCCGATGTAATGCAGCACATATAATGACTCGCGCTGTGCACACAGGACAGGCTGCCCTCGCGGTGACGGAGGTTTAAAGGGACGCGACACTGCATGTGCACACGGACATGACCAGATACAAGTCCTGTTTAACATTTGGCCAGTTTTAAATTCTACCTACACTACACTATATTATCAATACCACTGTACATGGTAAATAGACTCTACTTACATAATGTTTCACGACGCCTTACCCATGCACACACACATCGATGGTGGCGGAGCCCGCCATGAAAGACGCTAGCCTACTCTTGGAGAGCAATCCTCCTCAAGGACACTTCGACCGACCACCTGAACCACTGTAACCACCCTGTAACCTGCTGTAGGAGTTTACATCCACCTTCCATTGAATTGTCTGATGTCAATGGAAGGGGGAGGAACAAAAGGCTGCCCCCCCCCCCCTCTCTCTTTGTCCAACATTGTCAATGCAGCTCAAGATGTTCAGGGCAGGTGAGCAAAGGTGTGCAGGATGTGAGCATGAGCCGTTCCGAGTTGTGACAAATGTCAGAAGAGATTGTTAAAAAAAGAAAAGTATGGGCCAGAATCCACTGAAGCAACAAAGAAGAAATAAGACACAGCCAGGCTGCACATGGTGGCGGTACCATAGACGTGACCTATTCCAGCTCATGGAACACAATGTAGTCCATTAAAAGTGTTGATTGATTCCAGGTGTAAATGACCACCAAATGTGTACTTGGAACAACACTTTTACCAACTGCCATAAAGTCTTAACATGTTTCCATGAGGAAGTGGTTTAAGTTTTGTTTGTTTTCATTGGAAAACCTGAGGTCTTTTTCCACTTTTACAATAAACATTTAACTACACAGTAAAATTGTATTGTATTAAAACAAAAAACAAAACATTTCCATGAATCCTATCGCTGCGTGCCCATCTTAACCCTGCTTGACATCATTACATCTGTGTTTGTTTTTAAGGCCGAGTAGGAAAAAGCCCTTTTTAGCAGCGGCTATACATCCCCGTGAGGTTATTGGAAAGTAAAGACTGCGGTTGACATTAAGGTCTGTGGTTGCGGTAGTCGTCTGTGAACTTGATCCTGTGAGTTATCTGCCACCCCGTGAATTGTCAAGTCAAAATACCACTAAAAGTTACCTTCCATAACTAATGTGACAACATTAGCCCCGTGCATCACAAGGATTTGGACTGTCGAGGCCACGTTGGCAAATTATAAATAAAAATGTTGAGTGCAGATGTCAGGAGACTCATCTCCCTACAGTCTCTTTGTGAGTGAAAAATAATATCATTATATTCATAATGCTACAGTATACTATTATATTTATTGTCACTATAGGGCTGCAGTGACAATAATAATCTTGCTCACTATTACTGCAAAAGTAAGCGTATATTGCACTGCTCCATTAGGTAGAAAAGGAAGTAGCACAGCAGAACCCATCGCTGTGTGTGTGGCTTTATGAATGGTGCTCGGTGGAGAGCGCTACAAAAGGTGTCAGTCCTCCTGTAGCTGTCAAGAGTGAGAAGAGACTTCTGAGGAGCATTGGACAAGATGATCCACCAAAATGTCATATTTAATGTGAGTCACACAGAGTGCACGCAGTCAAAAGGAGTCAGCCTCGGGTTTTTAAGATAAACAAACTGATGGCTTTTGGAGCCAATTAGGAGGTGCCCCCGTAACTGGAGTTTATTTTAAAAGGCAGAAGAGTCAGTGTGGGGGGGGGGGGAGCCCCCAAACCTTCTTTGAAGTCGCGCTCTCTCTCCGTGGGCGGTAATGTGACGCGGCACCGAGCCAGAGCCCACAAACACAGGGATTGAATAACGCCTGCCCAGAGTCCCCCGCTGTGGAATTCATCCCGTACGCCACGATGAATACGGAATATGCAAAGTCCCTCGCATACAGATGTGCATACAAACAAGTCGATTAGACACACGCGGGCTTGATCTTGTGGCAGATCTGTCACATGAGCGAACCCTCTGCCGAGAACTTGAAGTGTTTGTCCGAGAGGGGGGAATTTGTGAGTTTTTAATGTGCGACAGTCAAAAATAAATCCAGCCAATGTCTTATTTATAGGTTTATTGGCTCGCGTTGCATTCGTTTGAAGTCACGACGGATGGTATCTCTGTCGGCTCCCGAGTTAAAAAGGAAAAAGCTGCAGGAATATATATATACGAGTGTATTTATGGATCTCGTATGCAATTTATAGGCCCGTGGGTTTAGCTGTGGTGCCAGAACATGACAACACACACTGAGCACTGGTGGCAACTGGTCTCAACACAAAGACACGCACACACACACACACACACACACACACACACACACACACACACACACACACACACACACACACATACACACACACACTACCCACAAGTCCTCCCATGCTGGATTTCCCTGACCCTTAAAGCCCATAACATCTTCATATGAAATAGAAATGGCTCTGTTGGCTCTCGTGATGTTTTTTAGTTACTGTTAAGAAGTTAAAATAGGAACCAGGAAGTCCAGTTTGGTTCGTCAGCAGCCAAGACACGAGACAGAGGAAGGGAATTTATCTTTACAATGAACCTCCTTTCACTACAAAAATCTACAGAAGGTGGCAGTTTAAAAAAACATGTTTTCTGTGTAAAAAAGAACACACGTCAGAAGATAGCAAGTACAACTGGCCCATCTTTTAAGCGGTTACGCCTAAAGTCTCATCTCGAGCGAACAGCTGATGGCTCCGTGGTTTGTTTTTGAATATGACGTAACGCAGCACTTGCTGTTAGGCCGATGAGTCACTCTCTCTCTGCAGCCGGGTTCTTCGGCTTCATTACGGTTGTTGTTGTTGGATTATTCCTCGTTGACCTATCGTAAAAATTGCATTTTCAATTAATGAGAGTGACGTTGTGTGACTCACACCGTGCAGTGTGGGGCCATTTGCAGGGGCAGTCCAGCAACACAATATAAAAGGAACACATTTTAAAACACGTAAACATGCAGGGTTGAGCTGTACGGATTGGTACCAGTGTAATGGGCGAATGGCAGAAATAAAATGTATATATTATGACAATAATGACAGCCGCACTCTCCATTAAAACAAATGACCTTGCTGTCAAACTTGGGCCTTTGGTGTGAAAGCAGGTCCTCTTGATGTGCTGATCCGTGGCGCAGGCTTTCATGGCAAACAGTAGCGGCAGCACAGCACTACGCAGTATTTGCCCTAAAGAGTAATCCACCTGGAATTAGCACGTATTTCCTGAATGCATCGAACTGGCAAAAAGCTGGAGCAGATATACATTTTTTAGCTCGGTGATCTTGAGGTTTTATTTGTTTTGCTTGAACACACTCTCTCTCTCTCAGGCTGCCCTCGTATGCGTCTGCGTGTTACCGCTTGCATGCTAGTGCGCCCCGACAACAACACAAAACACCTCCTTACCTGTCAAACTAACTTCTCATCCTTACAAGGCTTTCAAACTTGCAGGAGCCGCTTCATTCTCCGGCATGCAAAAAAAAAACCTTCACCCCCCCCAAAAAAAAGTCAAAGAAAAACTAGGGAGCCAGCTTTTGACTGAGAAACACCCACAGCTGGAAGAACAACACACACTACTTGGTGAGGGGCAGTTTTCAGACACCACTGAAGCGTTACCTGACAAAAGAGGAGTACCAGAACAAAAGAAGAGGTAGGATGTTGGTGTGTGTGTGTGTGTGTGTGTGTGCGTGTGTCTGTCTGTCTGTATGCTGCACCTGCAGAAAGACAGGAGCTGTCTGGATATGTGCCGCTTCATTAGGAAGCGAAGCTGAGCGAGGGAGCCGTACTGGACCTATAGCAAAGAAAGCCGATTCCTCCACAGCGGTGAGCTCATAACGCAACAAAGTCAAACTTCAAGGCTGAAGGTTAAATTGAACAAAACGAGGCCAAGAAGGAGTTCGCTATACGCTCTGCTATCCGACACGGCTGTAGCCTGGAAATGAGGTCAAAGTTCAAAACTCTGGCAACACTTTCTGGCCTGGGAATGAAATTGGGCCGCTGTGACATAAACACTCCCTCCCGGATTGACGCTGACAGGTCCTCCCGTGTGTGTGTGTGTGTGCACGTGCATGCGAACCAAGCAATTTATTTCCCCGGCCTATCGGTTACTCTCCAATGCCTTCATTCCCGATGCAGCTCCCCCTCCACGCTGGATGCCGGGGGGGGGGGGGGGGGGGGGGGGTAGTGGTGCTCATGTGGGTGTTTTCAACTCCTCCTGTGGATAAAGCTGTGATGCTATATGGTATATAAAGCTGTGATGCTATATGGTAATAAGATGTTTGGGGAGCTCACTGCGCACTCCAGCTGCAGAGCTCGATGTGTGAAACTTTTGTACCGGCAGAAATCCAGTTAGCAGTAAGGAGGCGAAACCAAGTGGCGAACATGTTACACCCATGACCGTTATGGAGGTCCGGGAAAACATAAAATGTATTCCAGTGTCAACAACTGAAAAAACAGCACGAAAGCTGCAGAGCTGAAAAATATATGGTATGGTGTTGATAATCCCTGACAGGAACTAAACCGTTCAGCGTAGTAAAAAACACCAGAAATGACTGCAATGTGATGAAACCATATTACACACGAATATCATGATACGGCACGTTAAAAACCAATCATCTTGTGGGATCATCCCCTGCTGATTCTCACCACAGGAAAACATCTGTAAACGGCTGCCAAACTATAACAATGAAGGACCGAATTAACCCGAGCAAAGAAGACCAAGGCCAAACTAATCCAATCAACAACCACGATACATGCATAAGGAAGCACATACACAGATGAAAAACATAGAAACTACAACTGATCAGTTCCCCTATCATCTCCTTATCTAGCCAAATCATCTTGAAAATTGCACAGAGCATAAAACAAAGCAGAGATTTAGGCTGGGTCCTGTGTTCATGAGACAAAGAGCGGTAAAGCCAGATAAAAAGGGGAGAGAAAGCCCCGACAGTCCTGGAATATAATGAATATGTTGTTATCATGCTGACAAAATCTGATAAGGCCACTGGGGAGAAACACAGGAGTCCGAGAAGTATTTAAGCAAGTTTGTGGAGCTACAGGATTTTTTAGTTTACCTCAGCAGTATACTTCAAACAATGGAGCAGCCTCTAAGTGAGACCAGTTATAAAGAGCGCCTGGTTGAAACTGCAGTGATGTCAAAAAAAAAAAAAAAAAATGCACCTTCATTCTAATTTTACAAGCATTAAAAATGCATTGAGCGTTGCAACAAGCCCACTTTAATACAAACAACAGCTTCTAGCGCAACACAAGGTGCATAACTTTGAAAGCATTGGTCGATGGAGCAATTGGTTGGCTGAAAGAAAAAACAATTCAACTTTTGATTTGTTTTTCGTAGTTTAGATTTAGTATTACAAAAGCCAGACAAATTCAGACAAAACACCTGAGGAGCTTCAAGTTGCAATAAGTTGAAGTTGCAATTATTGTTTTTTTGGACACATCACAGTCGAATTAGATGAAAAAATACATTTCGATGATTGAAATAATCATTAGGATGCGGCCCTAGTCTTAAAATGTGGTTCGATCACATGATGTGCCCGTACATGGTGAGTGTGGGTGTAAAAGCGAGACGGGCTGTGAAATCTGAGTTTGTTTTGCATCTGCAACTAAACGGCGGCATCAAAACATAAAATCAACACACAGTGGTAGCCCGTGTTAAATGCTTGGATTTACTGTGAAAAGTCAGGGAAGTCATTTGAAGAGACAGTTCACAGAAGTGTATTAATATGTGAATCTCTGAGGTTATGTATAATTCACGGTGCTGGAAGTAAGACAATAGAAAAAAAGCCGAGGTGTCCGGGTTGCGTTTGAGGTTGCATGCGTGGGGGAAGTCAGTATACTCTCCAACAGTGTGAATATTTAAACAGACTAAACAAATGTGTGCTGCTTTGACACTTGCTCCAGGGTGCTCTGCTTGGCGTCAACAACTGCTCCAGGTGGAAATATGAATGTTGCTCGTAATGCTGAAATATTAGATCTTTGCATGACCCAGTTTGTATACACCGCATGGCTCTCATCCAGCTCCGTTTTCCCATTCAATTTGTAAAAAAAACCAAGAAAAGTGTCCTTTTGGATCGCTGGAAAATCAAAAATGACAGCTCAGACTCCGCCAGAAAAGGAAAAAACGTCTGTGAGTTGGCTTTAATTTGAATACAGTCAAAAACCCACCGGTGTGAGAAGCAGGAGCAGCATGAAGAGTCTCTGAACTATTTTTAAAAATGACAACAAAAAGGAAAAACAGTGACGTGCTAATTTATCTGAATAGTTATTTATTTATCTGAAAAGCGCAATCAGACCGCATTCATAACATCCATGCACAAACGTTGTTTTGTCTGTGGGGATTATAAACGAATGAAGTCTTTGGAACACTTATAATTGCATCAAATAAAAAGCGCCTTCCTCGCGGTATTAAAACGCCCGGACGGACTGAGGAGAGCGGTCGGCTGTTTACCCGGCTGCGCTTTAAGAAGCTCTTTTGAATTCAAATTGAGCAGTTTTCTGCCCCGTTGCACCGATCAATCAAAATAGAAACACAACAGAGAATCTATTATTTTTGTTCCGCACCCGCTCTTAGAAATATGAGCCGGGTCCAAGTCTGAGCCGGGTCCAAGGAACTCCACGAGGGTCCAAATGAATGTGTTAACTGAAACACGGCTCAGCCAAGTCCATTCAAACCATGCCAGCATGTACAGCACTGTGACATCACCACCAGTGTGTACATTTACGGATCTATGCTACACGGTGATTTTACAACCATATACAATGGATCACCTGCTCCAGTTAGCTCCTGTTCTTCAGTCGTGATCCTCAACTTTAATGTCATTTCTGTAATATTTGCGTGGAGTTTACAGTACTTGGAAAAACTGTCTCACCACTAAATAACTTGTTCTTTTCTGTGTGTGTGTGTGTGTGGTGGGGGGTATGTAATTCGTTTCATTGTCACTTAGGGAATGGCATACTGAGAAATAACTCTTTTTTGTTTGTCTCCCAAGGGCTGGAGAGAGGAGAAGAAGAAGAAAAAAGGCTCTGCAAATACCTAATTAGGCAATGAATAATTGCTGAGTTAATTGCCACCTCAAGATAAAATCTTGAATGTTACAGTCACTCTCCAAATGAATGGGGCTGCGTATTGTGCGGTGGGACAAAGTGATTATGCTCTAAGTAGCAAAGTCAGATTTTTATGCCTTGATGCTCATTGCATCCGAGCATTCATCATAATTCTAATAAACGGCAGGGTTTCCGCCAGATAGGCTGTTAGGCCCGGCGTGTGTCTTTAGTTGGGGGGAGCTTGTCACTGGAATGAGAATATCTGGTCCACCTTAAAAAGGTTAGACCACCTCAGTCAAGTGTGAGCCGAAGTTGTTGCTTACTTCGTTGGCTCACCCAGCAGGCAGCAAGCAAAACACGGAAACTTGGCGTGGGCCTTTAGGAGTTTAGGCATTTAACACATTTTAGTGTACAAACATGTCTTAAAAATACATAATGCCCGGGGCCGGTGCTAAGCCCGGCGGGGAGTCAGCTTGGCTTGCACTACACTGGGGGAAAACCCTGCAACACTTTACTCACAAGGGTTGGAAAGTGAAAACTCTGTTCCAAAACTCCGCTTATTGGTTCATAAACAACTACAGATGTCCGCTCTTTCTGGACTGGAAGACGGTGGCTAAAGTGATACATTGTGGGTTCTTTTTTTGTCTATGCATGGGAAGATTAATAAGGCCTTGTTCCAACTGCCAGCTCAAATAGATGTTTTAGGCATGTCCAGATTGTATCCAGATTAAAATCTGGACTGCAAAAGAAATAGAACTTTTTTGCAAATCAGATCCTCACCAACCCGACCACTGAAATCAGATTTCAAAGAAGCGCTGGTCGGAATCCATGCAGCTAATAGCAGAGCACGATTGAGGACAGCAGTCTGTGGAATTGCACTCTGTATTCTGCGGCTTCTCCCTTGTAATGTACACAAGCCTCCTACTGTCGTACCGGACAAACTCAAGGAATGCCTCACGACGTGTCAATCGATGGTGAATGCTTCATGCATTCATTTGGGTGAAACGCTGCAAACGCCGTCCAGTCAGAGCGGAGGAGGGGCTGGACAAATACCCGGATGTCAGTGTGCGAAATACCCGGTGGCAGTCGGAGGGCCCCGTCGTCTTCTCATTGCCGTCCTGGTAGCCAAGAACAGGACAGCCAAAGTCCCGTTTCTACCCAAGTTCTCATGAAAGGCACTGGATCAAATCTGTGTGAAGTGTCAAGTATTTTGCACACTTCCAGATGCCGTACTTATTTAAAACAAATGTCCAGTATCCATCGGACCAGTCTACCTGCTGGAGCGGCACAGTCTATGGTTAGAACAACGGTGGACTCAAAAACGAGCAAAAGCTCATTTTCTACAATTTCTTCTGCTATTTCATCGCTAAATTCACTTCCGGGAAGTTTTGAGGAGACATAGCAACTGTGTACATTTCTAACATTAGCAGTTGTACGAAAGTTGTCACGCTCACAGACCGGCTGCAGAGAGGCAGGTGGAAGCGATGGAAGAGGCGAGGGAAAGGGCAATTGTGAATATGAATTGTGTAGAGGTTATATTAAACATCCAAACAAACCCCAGTCCTATTACTCACAGATACCAGCGCCTGCCAGTTGTGCAATTTATGGGTCTGTCTGTCTTCTTTCTTTCTACATTTCACTCAGATAAACACACAAACGTGCCTTCATTACGAGAGCCTACAGTCCTGGAATTGAATTCCAAAGCACAGATGAAGGGCTCACTCAGCAAGTGTTTATCTTTTCCTATTTCCTCCCCTTTTCTTTTTTTTTGCACAAACTGTCCCTCACTTTGACATGAAATAAACTGGAAGTCAGCAGTGCCCATCACTCCTGTGCCAATGGCAGCAATGGAAATCAGTATGCATCTCCGGAGAAGCAACAGCCTTTTTTTTTTCTCATTTTATCCTCGCACGCATCCAAACAAACACACATACATGCCGCGTTTACCACAATTCTGCCAGTTTCAGATGGCAAACTTCAGAGGAGCTCTGTTGTTGCTTTGGGGCTTCCTCCAGTTCAGTTGGCCGGCTTCTGGAATATTTTAACTTTAACATGCAAGCAGCGCAACTCCACAAACCACCGTAATTACAAGACTCGGTCAGTCCTTTGAATAGCTCCGGCAACCAAGACCGGTTACATGGCTAGAAGGGGGGGGCGGGTCACTTAAAATAGGACGGCCACATGGAGTTGATTTGGGGTTTTCAACATTGGGAGCCTGAGAGAGAGAGGGAGAGACTGTTGCTTTGAACCAACAGTCACAGTAAGTCATGAAACCAGTAGGAGCCAATGGGAATCTTATGCAGCGAAGGAAACCAGCGATACCAGCTCAACTGCTCACACCGTCTGGTCCATTACTTCTGTAAACTACTCTGACATTTGCCTGTGCCAAAAACTCTTTGTGCAAACAAAAGCAAGAAATATGCACGCGCGTTATTGTTGATTTATAAGGTCGTGCATATGCATGGTTCCGTTTCATAAATCTCCCTCATTGTGAAGACTGGGCGCAGCTGCACAGGCCTGATTTCCTCTCGCCAAAGATGGATGTACAGGTCCTCAATCGCCCGTTCGCATATCAAATACCTCTACCCACTCTCACAATGAGACACAATTTCACAGAATTGCGTTGGCTCAGTCGTCAATCGGCACCAGAGTAGCAATGCGGCGACTAGTTGTAATGCCCGTAGAGAAGGGCCCTTTTGTCAATGGCGGTCCTAGTCCTTGACCTTAAAATTTGCTTTTCCCGTATGAGTCGTATTTTGGTGAGCGCAGGTGGCAAGTGAAGCGCAAACAGGTGGGTGCTTCAGTCAAATGAGGCAGCAAAAAAGGAAAATATTTGAGTAGAAATTGGATCTTACAGAGAACACTTTTCAGAAGCACATCTGTCAGTCAATCTGGCGCCAATTAAGTGCTTTAAATCAATTGAAGAAAAACAACAACTTTTAATGTGATTAAAGCAACTATTTGGGTAAATCTGTATGCATTTATCTACAAGTTCAACCGAGTGGTTTGTCAGCCACGGCTGCTTTACGCCGCTTGACGACCTTCTTCTTCACCTCATTAAATCCCTGCAGCCATCTGAAGTCAGCAGGACAGAAATATGTGATACATCTGCAGCCCTCCCAATGTGCCGCAGTGTCATTACACACGACCGTTTACTTTGATTTAATCACCCGCAAACGACACCGGCCACTACTAAATAACCCCCATGTCCCCCGCAACTCTGTATTCTGCCTGTTTATGCAGCAGACTCCGGATCAGTTCTGAGTGGCGTTTTTACGATTTATTTACTTTTTAACAAATTGTGTCAGAAACAAGGCATCTCTTTAAGGTGTGCGATACCTAGTGTATCTCACACATTATGACTGGAATAGCCTCAGATTGATGCCATCATACATAATCGCCAACACCGAACCATTTCTACATTTATTCATAGCCTTTTTAGCATATTGTGCTGCTGCACTCGGAGACGCCCACACTGTTCGTGTGCTCACAAACTACCACTTTTGGGGGCGACCGTGGCTCACTGGGTTAAGAGGGTCGTCTGGAAGGTCAACGGTTCGATCCCTGACTGGGACGTGTCACGTGTCGAAGTGTACCTGAGCAATACACTAAACCCCCGGCTCCCCGGGCGCCAATCAATGGCAGCCCACTGCTCCCTATATACAGGGATGAGTCAAATTTCATGTATGTGTAAAAATGTATATGACAATAAAAATGGTTTCTTCTTTTGCGCCGGTTGTCGTGCGTGCATGTTTCAAATAGGGTCGGTCCACAGTGCCATTAATGCATCCCACACGCACCTGTAAACTAACATCGGATCGTACTGTATCTCGTCAAATGGCGGTACGGTGATGATTTTATTTCTAGCAAACTCAAGTTAGAGTCCAATGCTTCACAAAGAGAGAATAAACTGAGAAGCACGTACACACAGGGAACCGATGAAACAAGAGAATATTTGTGAAACACCAGTTTGGGTGTGGGACATGCTGATGTATGTTTTTTACATGTACAGGTCCTTTATACATCTGGTTTCTGCCATTTGCCTCAAACTGCCACACTTGAATTTAAAGCTATGCGAGTATGAGGCCAAAAGTCTTCCAAGTCTTTACAATCATATTTTGCTGTACTCGTGAGCCAACATAAATATTGCCAAACTAAAAGTTCTTAATTCACGCTGTCAAACTTTATCTGGGAATCCGTTGTGTGTTGTCGTTATCTGAACGCGTCACGCGGTAGTCTCGCAGCTGCCACGCGTCACTCCCAAGCCGCCACGCTACGGCGGCAGCCAATGAGGTGTCAGGGCTCTTGAGACCCTTGTTGAATTGGTTTCTGAGGAAATCATAGACTTCTGGGTAACGCTGACAGTCTGCTCAGAAACTCGCACGTCTTGGAGAACTTTAACGCTTAACAAGGCTGAGGTGACAGGTCGGATAGGAGCAGACTGAGGGACTGGCTTTCTTCTTTTTTTTTCTCAGAGAAGCCGAGAATGTGCCGCCGTGTGTATTACACGCTGAACATTCGCTCTCTGTCACTCTTGGTGGAGAAATGCACTCCCCTGCAACACTCAAAAGTCCTCTCCCGCAAGACATTGTTCCTGAAATAATCTCCTTGCCCTGAATTGGAGTCCCAAGATGTATCTCTGCAGACAGAAGGTCACACGGCGTGATGGAAGTGGGACAGCGGTGCTGAAAGTATCCACATGATCCAGGCTGAGAGAGTAATAACAGATTTACATGCAAACCAGCATCCACAGTGCTTCTTTTATACCCGTCGTGGCTTAATATTCCTGTACACCTTATTACTCACATAGCTAGCGCTAACAAATCAATCTACCTTATAGGTATAACATCCATAAATCAAAGACAAAATATTTAATGTTCTTGGCTGAAACATCCTCTTCATTGAGCACATGCTTTTGAGTATTTGTCAATTAGTGAAGGGAAGGGATGGAGCGCTGGAGAAATGTACACAGACGGTACTAATGAGGGTACTGTTGGCGGCCAGAGAAATGGGGCTTGGAAATGAAATGATTTCCCCATTATACCTCTTCAGAACAAAAACTGAATTATTAAAATGTACATTTTTCCGTCTCGCTTTCAACACTAGAAAATTCCTGAACCATTGTCGGGTGGGGGGGGGGGGGGGATTAATGGTACTTGTAGAGTAGGGGATTCAAAACAGCAGAGAGCAGGATGCTCTACCACTTTTTATTTTGGTGCTGAAAAGCTCATCCTCATTGTTACGCTTGTCTTAAGAAGACCGATGACCTAATTACCCCCCAACCCATAATGGGTGTTAGCGAGCCGTATCTACAGTCTTTTCAGCAAACCTTGCAATTTTTAAAACCATTCAAACTAACGCAAAAGGATTTTTCTTTTTTAATCAGAAGAGAGTTTTTGGGTTGGAATGATCACAAAAAGGATCTTCGTGGGACTATTTCTAAACACTAGATATTCCTAAAAACAATTGTTCTTGCTTGTCTATTGCTTCTTTTAATATTTTTAAGAGCTTTTTAATGTGATATTTACCAGGGAGGGAGAGGGAGTGGCGGAGACATGGGAGCAGAAAGGGGGAGGGGCCTACCGCTCCAGGGGGAATTGATGCCAGATGGTGTTCCCATTGAAGAAATTAAACAGCAAAACGAGAGTGAGAAATGGACCGGCGGGGTTGTGGCTGCCCTTCCAGGCGCTCTGTGGATCATTGGTCCGTGGTTCTTTTAATGGAGAAAAATTCCACTGGTTGCCGGATGCACAGTTAATCCGGTCATTTTTCAGCCGCTAATCCCTTCAGCTCACTCTCGCTCATCATAACAAATAATAATAAAAGGAGCAGCCCTGAGAGTCCAGGTGAACAGCTCCTTCGGGAAGCTCGGCGGTTCGGTTTTGAGTGAAGGAAAATGTTCCTCGCGAGGAACATAACACGACGAGCAGAAAAACACATTACAGTACTCGTTGTAGTTGTTATGACTCGGGTCCGTCAAGTGCTGAACTGGCAAATCGGCTCAATGCGGCGATACATCAACCTGGATAGAAGCAGTGTTATGAAATGAATCTCTGATCTGTGAGGTGGTTCGGTTACTTAAGGAGTCAGGGTGTGCTTGTTATGGAGACACATACCGTACACAAGATTTCACAATCTCAACTATGAGCCAAGTGATGGAGCGTCGCTGCAACGGAGTGTGATGGGAGCACGGATTTAAAACCAGAGGATTGTTATGTGGTGAGATGGTTGTTTTTGGGGCGTTTCAGACACACACACACACACACACATGCATGTATCCACAGTAGCGAGAGAATGATGTGTGCAATCATCTGATCACATCTGTACTTTACAGCCCTTGCAGTGGCACAGAATGATGCTCTCTGGGTGTCCCGCTGCACCCCAGGGACAAGAAATCAGTCACCGGCCAAGTAATCATCATCGGAGCTGTCTGCACCGATACTTTCTCTCCGTCTCTCCCGATGAACCCGGAGCTGCAGTTGGGATTATATTGTCTGGATAAAGTGCCTTCACTGTCAGTGATGAAACTCAGTCAATCAATGAATAAAGCAGGAAACACGTCATCTATCACGTAAGTGATGGCATGGAACGTCTTAGTAACATTATTCCCCTTGATCAGGGTTATCTCCTTCCAAACCTTTTCAGTGTATGGTATGATGGCGTTTAAAAAAAAGTCACTTACGACTGTGAACTTTTGCTCTCCGCTGCCCTTCATCTCCAAAGTGGGGGAGTCACATGCGGCCTTTAAACAATAGGAGGACACACACTTCCCCCTGGAGCTCCTACAAAGACATCCTCCTCCTGCTTCTCTTGAGGACAGAAGAAAGAGTCTTTGTTCCAACTATTTTCTCGGGCACCCCAAAAAAAAAAGAAGACCTGCCCTGAATCTAAAGGATCATTCCACCTGCTTACTCATTAGTGGCCAAGCTGGACTCAAAAGGATAAACTTGGATGGCACTTTGATGTCTTTGTTTCTAGTCGTAGGAAGTACATTAAGCCTTCTAGGGTGGACCTCAAGGGCACAGCAAGTCACTTCTCAGACGCTCCTGTGTCTGGGCACATTGAGAAATATGCTGTGGTGCTGGGGAACGCATGTCTTCTTCAACCTGTCCCTAAAGCTGCTCTTCTTCTCAACAAGAAAGAAATAAACTACAGACAAGTTTGGATGAGCAGCAACACAAACTGATGTCGCCCAAAGGAGTGGAAATTGTAGTAAAATGCAAGTCCAGTGGGGGAGGAAATCACACAAGAACTTTGGAATTTTGAATCATCTCATATTTTATGTGCAGCTTATAGTGTATCTGGATAAGAATAAACTCACACAATCAGTCCATTTGTCTTGCTCCCTTAACCTCAGTCTTGACTGTATGCTGTGGGACAGTGACGATGACGATGACGATGATGATGATGATGATGTATAGTCACTGACTACTTTACAGTCTGTGGAGCTTCCTCCATTACTAAAGCGAAACATAAGCCTAAATAAAAACATAAGACGATAGATCCAATGCACTGTTGATATTTGGGGTGATCTGTTTACAGGTGAATAGCCTCAAATCAACGGTGTTTCAGTGGATTCCTTCATCTACTGCTCCACCAGACCACAGTGTGGGATCCTCTCATTTAAAACACAGCAATTGGTTTCTCTTGGTTTCAAATCTTTCCTACGTTTGAGTGAGAACATCCCTGATTCAATGATTCCTCATGGGTTCATTCCGTTCCATTGAGCTCCAGTTATCTCATGAGCACAGGACCCAGTGGACGAGGTCGATATCTAACGTCAGAGCTCATCTTCCTCACATACATTTATTTATTATAGGCAATTTGGCGAACACATCGATTTGTTTTGTTATATGTATTATTTTTGGTTTTTGGAATGAGGGGTTGATTCCTGAGCAGGTAAACAAAGTTCCTATATAGACGTTTAGATATTTTTGTTTTCTCCATCATGCAGTGCGTACCGCCACTCCGCCTCGTGCGTTGAACTGCAGAGCGGTGTTAAAATTCAGAGCAAGTATTCGGAGAAGACTAGTGCTCTTTGCTGGTGGTTGGAGAGGTAGCCCAAGTAGGGAAAGGAGTGTGTGTGTGTGGGGGGGGGGGGGGGGCATGTGGGGTGGCAGGTACCCCCCCCCCCCCCCCCCCCCCAAGTAGATAGAAAATATATAAAACTTACCACCCCGGTGTCCAGCTGCTCGGTAGTCTGGGACGGAGCCGCTCCGGTCAGAGGTAAAAACCACAACATCTGCATCAACAGCAGCATCTTCCGGTGAAATATTCCTCATCCACTTGGGAAGTAACCGGAGAGGAATCACGGTGCCCTATGACAGGCGGATCCTGCAGGGCTCAGACACCGACCCCGACAGCCGCATCCACGGAGGGGTGTAAATCACACGCCGACACTTGCGTAAAGCGTGTCCGTCTACCTCACTGTTGAGCGCAAATACATAAAACACATTAAAAAAGCTGCGCCGGTGACACTTAAGACCATTTAGAGCAGTTGTAAGCGAAACTCCACTCGTAACCAACGCACGCAAAGTGGTTTTTTTTCTTGTCTTATCTCAAGTCCATCAGAGGTGATATATCCACAGGAGCGAAAAGCGCGAGCTCCCGCTCTCTGCGTCGTGTGGCGTCTGGAGCGCTGGGGAAATGAAAGCAGCTGCGCGCGGCTGTGCAGAGATCAGTCTCAAAGTCAGCCACAATAACCTTTTACACTTCCGGACAAAATGCTCACAATAAAATCCACGCTGATGGATTTGAGAGATTGAAAGTAATAAAGTGCACGAGCGCACTTAACCTGATAGGGCTGTGGGCCCTTTATCTAAATATATATATATCCGTCTGATAACGTTTCCAAGCATTATTAAAGGTTTAGGTTGCCAGTTAAAACATTTTGACTCGTGTGATTATTATTTTAGGAGATGTATGCTGAAATGATTTGCAGGAATAATTAATTGCATCTGTAGAATATGTGTAAGTGGGATTTATGTCAAACATTTGCTCTTTGCAGTCGTAAGAATACAAGTATTTTGGTGCTCTTCATAATTTCATATCACTGTACTTTGTTTGTTTATTCTCAATACAAACAATTTGAAAACACAACTCCGGGGCTGTAATAACTTGTGATAACTTGTGATGATTCAAACTACTTTCAACATGTTTAACCAAAGGATACAACTCATGAAGTAGTGTACAGAAATTAAAATATTGAGGTTAATTGAATTGTTGAAAGGGTCTGTTAAATTCAACAGCAGAGAGATTATTACGGTAATGTGATAATAACTTGTTGAAGTTAGACAGGAGTTTCACACAGGTTTGGGTATACCAGCCACCCAAAACCTGTGAGCTTGTGCTTTTATTTTGAAGTTCAGTTTTCAAACTTCCAGTCGCTTACAGTATGTTACTTTGGGAATTTTATTATTTTATTTACACAGCTGGGAGAGGATTTGAATTGGGCTTGAGGTGCCTTTTTTGGTTAATCTCTTTGGCCTTTATTCATGAGTCATCAAACACATAGCCTACAGTTAATAAGATGATTTAAATCTGGCCATGTTGTTGCAGTAGTAATGTAACATGATACTGGGAAACAGATACATGAATAGACATCAGCGATTAACTGCTTCTATTGCTGACTAATAATATTAGTGTCATAATACCAATAACTATTTTTATTTTGAGTTTTGCTCAGTGGTGTGTTCTGTTCCTTGGATAGCAGGTTAATTACAACATCATCAAATCCTCATTTTAAATAAATGAATTTAAAAGGAAGCCTGCTGTCAATTAAAGCCGGGAGTACTTGAACAACAAGCAATTCGATTTTTTATTTTCTCAGTTTGAAACTAAAAGCATCACGTGTAGCGTAATGACAAGCAAGAGGCTTCAAATTCAATCTCCAAAAAATGGCAATTATCCACCCTCATGAAATGTCCTCCAGCCACACTCCGAACACCTTTATTAGATCTCGCAGAGCTGACCTGGAAACGACCTGCACCGCCGCACTCAGACCTCCCCTGTGGACGTTGCATGTAAAAATAAAATAAAAAGGACATTTTCCACTTGGAATTTTAAACAGTCGAACACATAAGCACTGTTGAGAATCGCCATTGACTGCCGCCACAACATCAAGGTGAATTATCCATTTAAAGCTGGAATCATAATGCGGATGCACGCACACGCCTCGATGCCCACCCACATGCAGACGGCCACGTGCGCGCATCTTAACTATGCTGTCGTCTACTTTGACTGGCAGTCTCCTTAACCTGCGGTGCACTGCCTCTAATGATCCACGGCTCTCCGTTATGGTACCACGAGCCTTATGACTCGACTGCAAAGAAAGGCAGAATGAGTGCACGGACACAAGCGCCCACCGCCCACACACACACACACACACACACACACACACACACACACACACACACACACACACACACACACACACACACACACACACACACACACACACACACAAATCAAGCTCATCCAGTTCATCTGGGACTATTGAGTTGTCCTTCTAAATTTAATTCAATGTAATAATGAAGGGTTATATGATCCATATTTACCACCGGTACGTCCGGACATGCCGGGAAGCATAATGCATCGACACCCAATTAAATCCATACATCAGTAAATATAGCTCTCCTCTTGATGCGAAGAAATGGCACTCGTCTCTGATATGCACAGGTGCTGTACCCCTCATTGCACTTCTATCTTCATCATATTGTAGAAAACAGCAGAAAAAAGGCAACTGCAGAGATATTCTCCACGAAAACATTAGAATGAGGAAACCACTGTCAGTTAACGCATAATAAAACCCCATCAGCCCACTCTCTGCTTCCCACGAGGAGAGGTTAATGAAAGTATTTGTATTTGATCTCTTCACTGATCTGGGAACATTTTATGATCAATCATTTGATCAGTCAGTCGATCCACAACAGGCCAGGCCGCACACGCATACAAACTTCCCTTGGCTGGTTCCATTTCTTATTCAGATCTGTGGGCGCAGTCGTTCATCACTGGTCCACAGGAGAAAATACATGAAAAATGTGTTTTCTGCTCGGCAGCATGAAGTTCTGCTGTCTTAGTGCTGAGGGCTTCAAACTTCTCAAGTGCACCGCCTCCAGTCCCTGTTAGACTTGTCGTAAAGCCACAATGTATATGATAATTCTCTAGCAGCTGAATATTGTGTCTCATCTGTCTGCTGCCAAAAAGTAGCTTCAGTCAGTCAGTTTACCGTTAAGAGACGGACCAGACATCCATCTACTCATCTCAGTCTCCTTTGCACATTTTACCTGAAGTGTTTCCCAACCTTAAGAGCCTTTTCCAGAGAAACTTAGCTCATTTTCTTTGGTCAGATCGTGTAATGTATATGATAATCTATTGGACTGAAGTGAGTTTGTTTGCCACCATTATAACACATGCATTTTATTACTTATTGTAGCATTTCGTGCCAAGTTGGCTGCACAACCCCTTGCACTGGTGAGGACTTCTATGCCTTCACGTCATGCAGAGTGGCATCAGTGTTTTTGCGTGTGGGATGCTGTTTGATTATGGAGACAATATTTGCAGTTGTTAATAACATAATTCATACTTAATGTAGTTTGCATTCACACTGTCGGCTCTACTTAATGAGCTTTCCCATTAGTCAAGTTAACATTGTTGTGTTAAAAACCAGCAGAACATTCATTAATCTCTTTGTCGTATCTACTTTGTGTGTGTGTGTGTGTGTTACACATTCAGTTGGGATAAAGCATTGAATACATATTTTTTGTCATACTGTGTAATCTTTGAAACTTTTTGCATCATCAAAGTTGTAACCAAAGTTGTGACCACTATATATCTACCATATATATATATCATTTAAATATGCTGTATGCAAAGCTTGTTTCTATTTATTCACTTTTTCATGCAAATGGTGTTTCTGATAATATTAATGACGATGATAATAATAATCATTGAAAATGCATGCGGGTCATTTTTGACCCACTTATGGAAGCTTGGGGTAGTAATACAAAAACTACAATTTCTTAAAATGTATAAAAGGTCATTTAAAAATGTAAATGGCATTATATCAAAAACATGTTTTTTGAGGAATACCTGGAATATGAAATGATAACAATTTTTCATTACGAAGATATTTCAAGAAAACAACCTCACCGGGTCATTTTTGACCCACTTATGCATCTAATGGTTAAATAAATCATTCAATAAAGGAGCATCAAATACAGAGTCAGCGAATAAACAAAGCTGATATCAGGGTCAAGGGTACGTTTATCAAGGAGGGTCATGCAGTACCACGACCAACCACTGCGAGGCGTCACTGCAGCTACGGGGTTTTGAACCAGCACCAGCTTCCCGCGCACGACCACCACCACGATGCTGAGTGTACCAGGATTTTGTTCTCTGGGCCTCTGTGGTGGCGGATGGTAACTTTACCACTGGACCACCTGTTCACCCAGTAGACGGTATTTAACGAGGATTTAAAAATTAAAACTGCTTTGGATTTAAGCGCTCCGATTTGGCTTTCAGATATGCAGACTGTTCCGAAGATGAGATAAATGCTTTATCACCCTTTTGAGAAATGAGAGAAACACCTGCTGTAAAATGTAGCAGTTTTCATAGCTGTTAACACCGCTGATAAGCTGAGCGTCTGTATCACAAAGTTTACAAAAAGCACAGCGAGGTGACGTGCAGAGGGATCAACATGACTGCAAAACATCTTTGACCAAACAGGGCAGGTTTCCTGAAAGGTGTCTCAGCTCAGTGTTACAGCATGTTCTCATCCATACTTTGTGAAATCTCTAGCGAATATACTGAGACTCCGTTTCATGTCATGAGCTCTGAAGCATCTCTTTACAGGTGATTGTGCAGCAATTTAAAAGGAGGCCCTGATAGGTTTGTCCTCTTATCTATTCTATTTCTATTTCTATTTCTAATGATAACATAGAGTAGTGTATGAGTTGGCAGATACAACTGCAACTGACTTACACTTTTCTTGTCCCACGAGTGTGTAGTCCCACCGATGAAACAATAAGTTATCATTAACGAACCGAACAATACGTTTGAATTAAAAAATCTTTTTTTTTTCCTTCTTTTTTTTTAAACCTTTATTTAACCAGGTAGTCCCATTGAGACAGGGGTGTCAAACTCATTTTTACTCTGGGCCACATCAGCATCATAGTTTTCCTCAAAGGGCCGGTTGTAACTCTCAAACTGTATAAATGTAACTAATCCCAAACATATTGTTAACTAACTCTCTGCATTTGATTATTGTTTATTCAAGTGTAAAAACATTGTACATGCAGTTATATACATGTAAAATGATATTTAAGCACATTTCTGTTATTATAAATAAATAATAAATCATTTAAATTTAGGGTTAAGAAACCCACATTACTCTATCAAAGATCAAACTGTTCAGGAAAATAACAAAGACAAATATCATCAAGCATAAGTTATTACATTCACTTTGTTCAAAGCTATTTTTGTCACCTCTCTGCATCACTAATGTTCCCGCCTTCGTCCTGCGCATGGCTGCTACATCTAAGAGCTGCTCACTGAGAGTCAGGTCTGATAAACACGGATAGATGCTCTGTGTCCGTGTTGTCTGTGCTTTCATCAGCAGTTAATGAAGAAGACGAGTACCTGCTCGTCTCTTAGCTAGCTGTGTTGTTAGATTGCTGCTAGTTCATGAACTCGGTCTGCGATGGTGTTTCTTCACAAACTGACATTTGTAAAAGTCTGTATCTGGCCGGAGCTCTGCTCACATACCTTCAGCATGCACTGGGCTGTAGCTGTGTAAATATATTCTGCTGTGATTGCAGTCTGCCTTTTAATTCTTGGACAGTTTGATGTTTTTCTTGGAGGCTAAATTTAGCTCCGTGTTTGGTGTCAAAATGCCGACGTGAATTATATCCTTCATCACCGACACGCCTCATAACACAGAAGACAGACCCGTTGTTCTCCTTGAAGCACAAACATGTATTCACTTTCCCATCTTTCATTACATTTTCTTCCCTCTGCATCAATTTTTCTCTTCATGGACATTTTGGGATTATTTGTCGATCTTTTTCAATCGTTGGAAAACCTCTTTTCGGGCTGTTGCCTCTCCTGTCCACCTGTTGTGATAGTTTTAATGTCGGTACACAGACAACATGCTATCTCATAATTTCAACTTTCTATCGCATAATTTCGACCATGGGGATACTTTTATTTTCAAGTCTAACTTTTAATTATTTTTCCAAAAAAAAGATTTGTTATTTTTTATTTTTTTGCTGGCGGATTCGCGGGCCACATAAAATGACGTGGCCTTGAGTTTGACACGTGTGCATTGAGATTAAAAATATCTTTTGCAAGATGTAAGTAACAATACAAGATGTAAGCAAGATGTAAGTAACAATACTACATAACATTAAGGAGCATTTTTTGTTTTTTATGCTTATGTGTTGCTAAGAAGACACCCCAGAAGATGGGTCACTCAGGTTTAGTTCCATAATTGTTCAAAGTCAAAGAATAACTTCATGATGTTATGTTGTAATGAATAAATATATTTTAAAATCAAGTACATTTCTCTGGCATTTATAGTTTTCTACTGTACCGAAACGTACCGAACCGTGGCTCCACTGTATCGTACCGAACCCAACCGTGAATTTTGTGAACCGTTACACCCCTAATCATTATGTATACTACTCATAATACAGCACAATGCAACATAATCTACATGCATTCAACAGGGTAGAGTGACTCAAGTATGTTCTGCAAAATCTCCAAGTCAGTCACATATGAGTGGTTCAAAGCCAATTAACAAAGACAATTATATATTTATTGTTTGTGTTTTATCCATTTATCGATGTATTAAAAGGTTGCTCCCACACAGAGACCCAAGTCAACTCTTTTTCCACTTACATTTTTGTCACATTTCTGAGCAAATCCTGCTGCTTGTTTTACATTCACTGCGGAGCAGCAGCACAAAAAGAAAAAAAAAACCTTAATCTTATATATATAAAAAAAGTCATCTTGAGTTGTTTAGAATGCAGTTTTCCCATTGTCCTCTACAGAAAGGGGGAATGGGGCATTCGAAAAAAAAAGTAAGAACAAATAAAACTTCCATCTATTCATCCCGGCAAGAATGCACAACAGCCTGGAGAGGTCACTGGTATCAGGGGCTGAAGGAAATTCAGTTTTGATAAATGACAATCCAGCATCTGTCACCCTGAGGAAGTTTGAATGTGGAAAACCTCCATTCTGCAAAGATGGATTTCACTTTTACATTCAGCTAAAGTGCTTCTGCATCAATGATAGAAACAGATGAGTGACAAATGCACAGCGAAAGACCAAAGCAGTATCTGATCAAGGCTATTGTTGCATATTCTTTAAATCTGTTATGTAGTTGTATGATTTACTGTGGTCCTTGATTTTGTAGACAGAAAAACAGCTCTATACAGACAGAAAAGCCGGAGTTAAGCAGAGTGCTGCACTCTTACGACAAGGGCCTCATTTTTAAAAGCCTCTCGAGAGCTGCGTTAAACCATGAAATTGTTCAACATGTGTTTTAGTGATTAAAGTGTGTGTTTACAGTATGCGTGTGTTCCCCCAAACATATTTAAGCCGCATTGAACCGCTGAAGCTGTCGTCGTCATGATAATATTGTCCTTATTGTAACCATCAAAAAAGTGATCAGTTTAAGTATTATATATATATATCCTTGTCCGCCGCAAACACCATGGTATATGAGTCCTACACGAGGGTCATTCATTAAAACTCCCCTTGTGGGATCAATAACGTTTATGTCATATTTTATAAGGGGCGGTCCTGTCGGGCTTTCTCATTAACTTGAAACAAAAACACTTTCATTGATAGCGGCTCCCGTTCCAAAGATAAAGGACAGACCAAATTGAAGCCAATATCAAAGTTCAAAGCAGTTAGTTAGTTATTCTGAAACTTACTTTATTGAATTACATTTTTGGAGCTTAAATCATTAAAAGAAATAGTTCGACATTTTAAGACATTCCCTTCTTCTCTAGTTTGCCCAGTTAGATGAGAAGATCGATATATACCACTCATATCCTCCTGGTAAATATGAAGCCAATAAATAGTTCAGAACACAATCCTGAATAAAACTGCAATTGGTCGTTTTTCACACTTGTGTTTTATGTGTTACTTGGTGATATTAGGTGGATTTTGTGAGCTTTGGACACAACCAGGCTAGCTGTTTCCAGTCTTTATGCAAAGTTGGGCCAACCGTCCCCTCCAGCTTCATATTCAACGGATGGAGGAAAGCAAATAGCCTATTTCCTAAATTGCCACACTCCTCCTACTTCTATAAAAGCAGATGCATAGGCGACTGACACATGAACTAACCCGGCAACGGAGAACTTCAAGATATGTGAGATTATAAAAGTAGCAAGACGAATCAGCATTCGGCCTTCAAGCATTAGGAGAGGAGGACATATGTGAGGTGTGTTCCTGAGAGGAACAACGCTTCAACCCACAGCGCACGTTTCCCTCCTCGTCCTCTAAAGACGGTGCCTGTTGCTGTCAGTGTCACAGCAGTCGAATCGGCGGAAAAAGATCCCCACACCTGCTCCCACCGCGTTACAGTGACTGCTCTAATAGAAAACGTGCTTTGTCTTTAGAACCCGCACCATCAGTGAGGGCCATCAATGATTTAGATCAACAGCACTCTCCTCGCTCCTTAACAGGATCCGCAGGTGTGCTGGCACTATCATTCATCACTGAAACATTATCAATTCTCCTCCAGTTTCCCCACAGTGGCACTGCAAGCAACAGTCCTTCTCACTCGCTCTCTCTCTCTGCTTTCCTAACAATGTGTAACGTGTGTTTTTAACATTACATTCACTCACTCGTAAACAATTTGACGGAGAGAAGCGTAATTGATGAGCTGTAGCTACAAGAAGTTCTCTTTTTTTGGGGGGTTTTAAACTGGGCGTGACTGGGCAATTTTGCCTCCATATAAATGAAGTGAGGACACATTAGGAGAGAAAGCATCTGACAAAGGTCACACACTAAGCATCTTAGATTTCCCTGACAACATGAAGGTGTGTTCAGACAGAAAGTGAAGCGTATTTTCACCTTGCGTTATACTTGCGTATATAAAATCTGGACTTTCAATAGATATATAATATTGACCTTGTTGTTTCTAACGAACAGTCGCCTCACTGTGTCACATCACGACACACAAAAGCCAGTCGCCGTGCAAAAGTAATGGAATGAAAACACTCGCGAAAGCAACTCCTTCCGTTGAACTGCCAGGTAACCCTGAACCGTGACAGGCAGGAATGTGCTGCAAGGCATCCAGTCTGCCGGAAATCCAAAGAAGTTGCACCGGTTTGCCGCAGACTGCTGGACAGTGCATCCAATCAGCAGCCAGAAAACCATTATCCAATAATGTACCTACACTCCGAATTGTGTCTCACCAAATGCTGTTGTGTTTTATCTTATTCTGCTGCGTTTTGCACATTTAGCCGTTTTAGTTTGCGCTCCATGGCCACCGTAGCCAAGCCTTAAGAGGCCTGTAACAGGCTGGTCTAAGAACTAATGTTACAGCGTGCACCTACATTCTCGTTCCATGACGCGCATATTGATCACAGAACACGCTTCCATTTGTTGTCGGTAGCAACAGCACGATTCCACGCCTGATTAGATCTGTGGCTACAGCCCAGTTGCAGCGCAGTGTAATGAAATCTGACATCTTGGCTGAGAGAGGGCTGCTGCACGCAGACACTGCCGCTGTAAAAAAAAAAAGAGATGAATGTCAGAGGTCCAGCATCTACCATCTCCTTCCTCTCTTTTCCCTTGAGTCTGAATGAGCGGCAGAGGGAATGGGGTACTTAAAAAAGAGGGAGGTCAAGAGGTTGTATAGATCTGCCCGCTGTAGATATGCATCTCTCATCTCCCCTGCTAATCAGAGTCTAGTGTTGTTCCGATTGGTACTTGTGCCCCGAGGGTCTGTGATAGTGATTTCAGCGCCCGCACAAATTAATTGCAAACTGTAAGTCATTCCCGTTGTATCTAGCAACAAACTAATGTGTTCAGGAGATTGCCCTTTGATTTTACCTTATAGAAACTCCTAATGACCTGTAATGGAGGACTTTCCTTGAACTTTTAAAAATGTGTTGTTCTCCTTATGCATTTTACAATGTAGGACATTTAACAAATAAGAGCAAGGGTGGTCCTGTTTCGCACAAAGTGCAATAAATCACCCGCTGCTTTATGTGTCTCATTTTTTCCCCAAAAACGTATTCTAAATGCAACATTCCTCAGGACACCTTCTGATACTACGGCAATTTCAGCTCCCTCTTACCCACAAATGCCTTTCAGTAGCACTTTCAAATTTCCGTAATGAGGTGCTCTATTGGGCTTCCATTCTTCAATGCTAATAAGTGCCAGAACAGGGAGTGCTAGTTACAATGGCTTGCTTTCCCCTCAGTTCGACGTCGCTGGGACTCTGACAGATAACAAACAGCTGCACCATAGGGGATGCGGCAAAGCAATGCATCACGGAAGGAACGTTGTAGTCACCCTGCCCCCTCCTCTCCCCCTCTTCTGCTTCTCTTTCATCTGCTCTTCACATATCCCACTTCTCCATCGCCCATGTCATTCGCATAATTTGGTGTTTGTCAGTGTAAACCTCTTGCCTTTGAAATTCTGCCGTGTTTCACCTGCGAGACAATAAAAAACATTGGCAAGTGTTTAGCAAGTACAGCAGTTCAAAGAAAAGATCAGTCCTCCCTCATTTGCATGCACCGGTACTCTCTGTATGTGAGGCAGCGCCTAAGTGCTACAAGCTTACATCCTATTCAACAACCAAAGGAGTTCTGCCGACCTGAAAAGCAGTAGTACTTAGATTTACAAGTGTTATGAATGTCGTGACATTGTTACGAGCGTAAACACATAAAAAGAATATTTAAGGTGCAGGAAGACAAACATATATGGAAGGAAAAACTAAATCATGTGAGTCTATTATTATTATTAGCTGAAAACTAAATACAAGGTCCTCTAAAACTGAGGTTCTCCTTTTCTATTCGCCAAGGACCCCCATGCATGTCCGTTGGAGTAATTTGACATTGCTTATTTTTTTACATTTATGAGAAAGAACAACACAGGAGAAATGTATTAGAATGACAGCCATATATTAAACATATTTTGAAAACTTTTTACAGAAGCCCTGACAGAGGGCCACAGACCCCACTTTGAGAGTCACTGCCCTAAAAGGCTTGCTGGTAATTTATTGTGGTAGCTTGGTACATGTATCCCTACACCAAAGTGCTTCCTCTCTTTCTATGCAACAGACAGAATTAGGCCATGGAAACACCCTAAGGAGCCCAATGAAAGGCTCTAATATTAGCAAGTAACAGTAAAGACGGTGGGGTTAATAGCTATTTAGTTATACAGCTTAATTACCAGCCTGCATCTTCCTGCTGAGCCCAGGTTTGCACAATGGCTTGTTAAAAGACCTGATTCCATTCGGTGCATTGTCTCTTATGCCGGCATGGAGTGCAGGAGTTTGGTCAAATGGTAACCCTCCAAATAGTTTAATAACTCCCTAAAATTGATTTTGATTTGAGTGGAGGGGAAACGATGTGAGACAAGAGAGTGAAATAACAATGGAGAATGGAAAAGGAGAGAATGAGATAGATACTTATAAGAGTGGCTATAATAAGGCATTGCCCAGTACTTACGTGGAGGAGTTTACAATGCCAAATGGTTTGGCAGTGACAGTTTTGCAGGCCGTGTTGAAAGGCTTGACATGTCCTCTGGCTGTTTAGCGATTGCTGATAAGGGGAAAGACGGCAGGAGGCTCTGACTTTACTGCATCTGCAGCCAACGCCTTGCCACTGCGTGCGTCCTTGTCCCAATTTGTTGGCGGAGCGACATCCTCGAAGGATAATAGTACCGTTCTTTGATATCATGAAACGTGTCAAGAAAGCGTGCTGAAAAGCCCGGTCTCTCTGTTGCAGTCATCGCCCCACCAAGAACAGGAAACATTGGCGATACAGCTTTTAATTAACGAATGAATTCACTGATTACAGGAGAGATTACTCCTGAGTATTTGCTACTGCAAATAATTAAACAGCCCACACCCCGGCAATTAGTTTCTCCTCTTGTTTTTCTCATGTAAAATATGTGAAGGATTGTAAAATGTGACTGAATAAAGATTAAAGGCATTCAGCAGAAACACAAATGAGCTCATGAATAGTAAAATACTGAATATTAAATGACTGTTAAATATTAACCTGCTGCTACCTGCAGATCTGATATAGAGACACAGATCTGAACAGCTGATTACTATTTGACAGGTGGCCAGTGACTCACTATTATAATGATTGAATTATGCAAACGTTACTTCCCTTCTTTAAATAAAGAAAACACGTTTATATTTTTCAATGATATTTTTCAATCTGCTCTTAGACCCAACCCTTGAATGAATGAAATCAGCACCTTGTCCCTGATAACTTATTGATAAGAAAAAGTAACAGACGTACTCATTGGAAATACAAGGCATGCTCCTAACAACAGTGGCTCCAGCAGGTATTGACACGTCAGATATTGTCCGTTCAGAGAGAATCTGTCAGTCTGGCGTGAGAGATTCATCCCGTGCACGCGGTAATAACCCGTCTTAGCCTTTTCCCCTGATTGCTTATTCATATGAACACAGTTCAGATAAATGTGTCCTGCTCTGGGCTTTCCCAAAAATATTCCATTTCCTCTTTTGATTGCTCCCTTAAATTGACATTAATAGAATCATCAGAGTGCAAATAAACAGAGTGCAGCGTTGCTGTGCCGCTCGAGTGCAGCCGGCTCTGTTCCCGGGGCTTTCTGCAGTTCATCCATCTTCTTAGTGGCCGCGGTGTTGTTGAGCTTCAAACAACCAACTTCTTTTGATTAGACTTTATGATTTCTTGTTTATTTAATTTTTTTGACACTGGGAGCACTGACCAGCTGATCCAGCTCCATCAGGTCCTCATTTTGAAATTCCATTTGGCTTGATAAATAAATAATGTTATTGTCCATCCCAGCCTTATTCGCCCTCATATCCCCTCCACCCAGTTCAGCTTATAGCGGCTTCTGCATGTGTTTGTTTCAGGCTGCTCGTGGGAATAAATGAAAAGCAAAAAAGTATATTTTTGGCACTTTCAGTCAATTGTTGCAAGAGAGAAATCATCCTGGAGCCTCGAAAGACTGCTTTTACGGATGCTGTAGTTCAATGGCATCAGCCAGACCCATAGCTTCCTTTGAAAATATTCATACCCTTTCACCTTTTCTATATTTTGTGGCCGTTGTTTATAAAGTCAGGCTTTTAGAGCATTCAGAGACTTGTCCCTGAGCTACGACAGCATTGTTGTTGAAATAAAAGGCACTATACTCGGCATTCCAGAGTAGGTTCTCCTCTCTGTTGGAGGGTTTACTTAAAAGTGATTGCAATTTTCTTTATTCCATTATTTGAAAAAGCACAGACGGAGGAGTCACAAAATGTTGTTTCAATAAAAATTCAGCATAAACCATTTTGTTACAATTTTGTTGGGGCATGAACATTTTTCTTCCTCCAAAGTGGGGCGCGACAGAAAAAGTTTGAGAACCACTGCCCTAACCTGTGAAGATGGAGGTTTATTTTGAAAAGACACGATGTATTTACCGGGTATACATCGACACACCATCAACGAAACCTGCAAAACTGATGCTGAGGGGTACGTAGAGCTTTGCAGTTTGAAGCTTAGCGCCACTGACCAAGCTGCGTTATTTGATGCATTTGGTTGGCATTTTACCACTAATACGTGACAACTTTTGCTTTAGCTACATTTAACTTACCCTAACCCCAACAAAGACAACTTTTTGTTTGCTGAATACAAGCGCAGTGTAAACATATTGCAGGTGACAGTTTGGTCCCTGGTTACACTTTCCCAAATCAGCTGGTTTTGGAGTTCAACCGCACTCAAACAGACGGGGTGAAACCTCAGTAGCTCCCCTGTCTGATCCCGGTGACACTCCATTAAACTGTTCCATTAAACACTGGAGCGCTCTTGAATGTCCAAGCTTGAAATAGATGTTCTTTCGTACATCGCAAGGCAGCTAATACTATTTCAGTCGGGAATTACTCAGGAAAGTATTATCCTCAGTCAATCCTAATCATATGAACTATCTGCATGAGCGTAAGAGAGGATTAATTACAGGATGAACGAGGATCTATAGACATTCCCATTTTTCAATATAACTGGATTAGCATCATCTTCTTCAGGTCCATGAAATGTCCTAAGCTGCCCGGACTCTGACACATACTTGCCCACAGACACTGATGTGCCCTTCAGTGAGCAATAGAGAGAGGAGAGGGAAGCCATTATCCTCCAGAAGAAGATCCCACATCCACATCCATATCCTCTTCCTTTGCTTTGTCTCACTTTTTAATCTTCCTTTGCCGCCTACCTTATTTCACTCTCTCTTTCGGTCTCCTTCTCCCATGAGCCTGTCCTCCTCTCTCGCTATTTCTCTTCATCTCTCTTTATTTTCCCCCCTCTTTTGTTCTGTTCTTCTCTTCCTCTCGGGTCTCTTTACTGTCCCACACAGCTGTCTATCATTCTCGTTTCCCTTCTCATCCTCCCTCTCCCTCTGTGCTGTCACGGTTTCTGTCCCCTCTCCCTTCATCCATCCTTCCACGTTCATCCAATCTCTCAAATGAATGTGGTTAATGGGCCCAGCCTTTGTGCACCCGAGCAGAACAAGCACGATAAAGATGTGTACGTATCGACTCGCGAACAAAAACACGCACGATTGTGCACCTTCGCACTAACACTTGTATGCACATACACGTGCACGCTTTGAAATTAGAAAACATCCGTGTGCCGAAGCACACTACCAGGAACATCGAAACACAAAAAGGAAGAAAGTGCTTTGCTGAATGGTGGCTGTGATGATATTGCCAGCATCCCATAGGGAAGAGAAAGAAGACCTTGATTTATGTGTTCGGTGATTTGATTGGGTAACCCTTTCATAGCACTTCATTAATCAGCAGCTGGATACAAGTAAGTGGCAGGGAGGAGCGGAACAGAAAGGACTAGCGGGGGGGGGGGGGGGGGGGGTTGGGGCTTTTTCCTTAATTACCCCACTATCAGTTGACAGCTCTACTCCTCTTCAGGTTCAAGTTGCAGATCAGATGAACCCTAACCCACCAAAGTCAACCACCGATCTTTGATCTAAGTCAAGTTAAAGCCACGACTGAGAACTTTTGTGTTGATTTTGGCGGTCCCTGTGGACGAAAATGGTAGCGTTTCCGAGCACCAGATTCCCTTCAAAAACCTAGAAACGAATTTACTGCAGCAGGATCTGGCAGTCTCACCCACTCGGCCCTGGTTCTGTTCCTCCTATACCTTCCTTCCGTCCAGCGGGACCAGCAACACAGCCTGGGCGCAGCGTAGTCAGTGCGGGCTCCCAGCGGAAACCAGCGAAGGACGAATATCCAGTTCCAGAACATCTGCAATAAGGCACCGACAGCCCAGGCCGATGACCGTGCACCCTGAGCGAATAGAGAGGATACGGAGAGGAAAGAGGGGGAGACACACCAAGGTATGGCCAATCCATTACAAGCACAGAGTGTATTAACTAAGCACCACTCCGGTTCTGTCTGGCTCTTTCCTCGCTATCACCTCCCTCCAGATTTCTCCATCGTTGCCCACATGAGTGTTGAAGTCCCCGGGCACAACATAGCGGCGACCTTCACAGTGAAAACCCAGTGAAAACCCAGTACCCTCTCTTCCCAGTACCCTCTCTTCAAAAGTTTCATTCCAGACTCCAGAGATGATTGCAACTACACCTCCTGCACTAGCTCCTGTTCTTTCCCCAACAGACAGATGACGTTCAAAGTCCCCAGAGCCAGTCAGACTCCTGCTTCCCAACGAAACGATAAGACAGGGAATTCACTGAAAAGTTCTGCACCACGCGTGATACTTCCAAACAGAGTAGAGTTACATCAGGCGCACATCTCAGAGAACACCACACAGTAAGAAATAAATCATGTTCATGTCAACAGTTTAAAACCTGTACCTGCCCTGCAAACCACAAGGCGTCCCCAAACATAAATCAACCCGACTCTTTTTTTACATGAGATCTGACCTGACCTGTAATCGTTGTCGAGGAACAGTATTTACTTTGTAGAGTTACGTTATTTCCTGTTGGAACAACATTAACTATTTAACAAGACACGTGAAAAGCTTCACTTTTCAAGCCAAATAGCTACAGGCTTCAACTTCAACACCTGAACCTTCAAATCAACAGAGGTGCTGCCTTCAGGAATCCCCTCAGGAAACCCGCCCACGGTTGTGGAAAATAAAACTTACGTGAAAAAAAAAACAACTGCAGCCATCCTCTGCAGTCAGTCTTAGCAGATGTTTTGACACAGTCCACCTGGAGCTTCAGAGCTTTCCCTGTCTCCTCCGTGGAAGCAGGGGCTAATTTCCACAAGCATCAGAGTTGATGTGGGAGCTTCCGCCTCAACATTCTGATTGATTTCGCTGTCACTGTTCTAATTCTAAACAGTTGGTATGATCCATACTTAATCTCATTTTGACAGACAATAGATTTCGAGATTTTTCGAAGGTTGCACACTGAATACCTGTGCCCTCACTCGTTACCTTTACCAATTCAAATGCATATCCTCGCTTCTGAAAACACTGGAAGAATAGGGTGAGTAGAACGCTCACAGCCAATTGCTTCAATCTTTTAATATGAAGAAGATATATGCCAGTAATTGCACGAATGTTTAAACACTTTACTGTAATAGCACGCCGTTTCATTTTCTATAATTTTGTAATAATTTGATTAGTTTGTGGCACATAATACATGATGCCGTAGAAAGCTTTCTGTCATTATTCATCTGAAAAATGAAGAGTAGTCAGCGATATCGATAATGAGCAGACTAGACTAAGTACAGTATAGACTAGCCTTGTACTGTGGGAAACCTCCTTTCCTTTCGCAACAGAATTCTGCGGTGCAGATGTGCAATCTGGACCTCCAATTGTCATGGTGGGTAGAGATCTTAAGACTGTCTGGAGACAATTGGTCCTCGTTATGATCTCACGGTTGCTTCTTTGTCACTTTGTTGAATGGATCTAGCTTGAGATGTATGGAGAAGCATGAGCTCAGTCATTAGTTCAAATGTATTCATCTTTAAATTAATGACTAACACATCAAAGTGGTGGCAGCATTCACTTTCAGCTTAATTTTAATGTTACAGACCGATGAAGTCGTTTGTGTTGTTAACCGACATAACTAAATCCTATTGTACTATATCATTGTTGTTGGTCTTAACAAATGATAACCTCTTCCATTATTCTGCAGGAGGAAATCAGACACCGGATTTTGTAGAGATGAGTACACTGAGAATGATGCACATTACAACTTTAATTAATCATGTTGATGTTGCAGTGTGTAATCCATCCAGCAGAAGTTAAGAGGATATCATCTGGCATCCCCTTGTCGCATGCTGCACGTGTGTTTGTGTGCACGCGTTGGTGAGCTCAGAACATGACAACAAAATCAAACAAAAGAACTATCTTATAGACCACGTTCCGCTTGCAAAATTTACGAAATGACTGAAAACATAAGCCGTATGTCTGTTCCCCTCCAAATGGAAGTTACACGAGTCAAGGTCCTCAGTGAGAATGTAACAAATTAGATTTACAAATTACAAATGCAGCACATCGTTCCTCATTCACCAGATGTCTTCAAATAGAGATGTGTCTCTGAAAAGAAGAAAGCAGCAAAGGAACTTAATCAATCCCTCTCAGATATGGAGGAACAGCGTGTGCCAGAAGATACTGATGTGACAACACAAGACAGTGTGTCTGCAAACACCTACATCTGTTTGTTTCCTTCCCTCTCAGCCTGTGTTATATGTGTTGAAGACATCCACGCTGCCTGACTGAAAGTCAGACCGCAACTAAAATTGTATCCTCAGCCTTTGGATGCTCTCAGTCTAATGAGCCTGGAAAAAGCTGCGAACACATGCTTTTCTGAATAATAGATGCGATGGGCCGTTGGCTCTTCCACTAGTCTAGCATCACTGGGTGGAATGGATCCGAGAAACAACAACAATGATGCATTTACTGACAACTAAAAGCAGAGAAGAAAAGCCACCGCAGTTCCACAGATGTCCAAAGAATCCATGAAGATGATGTTAGGTCCGAGGGCAGTGATGCTGCCACATACGGATACTAGGGGCTATCTTGCATGTTCACACGAATAACCTTTGATCCCTTAAGCCCTTAATCCTGAGATGAGTTGTAGCTGGACAAGCACCTCGACGCGTGTGTCATTTTTTCGTGTCACTGCATGTGTGACTTTACCTGAAAATAAGCAAGCTCATGATTGCATCTGTGCTCTCCTCTCAGAAGGATCAGCAGCCAACGGGCTCTAAGAGGAATTCATCATCCTCTATGCCGTTCCGTGATGCTGGCTCTGCTGGTAGCACGCAGAGTCACGCTACTCCACTGATCTAGACCCCATGATTAAGTGTCTTTTCCTACACTGTGTACAGGAGTTATTTTTCCAGCTGACGGCAACAATGAAAACTAACAACGTTCCACCGCCTTTACTTCAGAGAGAGGACATCATTCCATGACATGGCCTGCAGGACCTGGACGCCAGAAAAGCGCCCGACGTCATTAATATTTAGTCTCATTGTGGTGACTTTTGCTGGATACATGCAGCTATGAATTTACCAACCCTCGTCACCATGATCTGAACAGAAAAAAAGCAGGCCTGAGGTAAATTAGTATATTTCAAGTAAGTTGTTTTATCAATTTAAACTGTGCTATTAACTATTATGCAGCGTGCATTTTATGGTTTGTGTTAAGCTGACGTTAGCACTCATTCGGTGGTTGCCTAATAACATTAAAATAAGATGTTCAATGGTGTTTCAACAGAAATATACCTTCACATACAGAGCCAGTGGATGTGTTCACTGTACCTGGAGTCATATTGTCATCAGTCATCCACCGTTAACATGGAAACGCAGCTCTCTGGCTCAGCTAGGGTATCGTTCCATCATAAATCGAAACCCCCTAGGATCAGTTATCCCAAGCAGCAACAAGATCCACACACTCTGCGGCTCCTTGTTGCAACATAACAGAATCACCATGAATGTCAACATGCGGCACCTGAATCAAAATCCAACGAATAGCAGCATATTTCCCTCAGCCCCATATGAATCAGCCATGCCTTTTACACTGACGTACCGTTAGCGGACGCATCCATCTGCAACTCAATGCCAGGCTCGGCGGGGCTCTAAACTGAATATGTGTTTCACTTCGATGGCAGTAAACACAGAACTCTCATTCGCCTGTTTCATTTTTTTGAAAAATGCATCGATCCCTTGATCCCCATGAGCCCATGTGATCAATCCATCAGAAGCCATGAGGTTATTCAGCCCAGATTACAATTGATCTTTTAAAAGTTGACTGGAAGACACCAGGGAGTAAAGGACTTTTTTGTTTTTCTCAAGCTCAAGGAGAGCTGCTTAAGTGAGTAATATAGGGCGGGACTCATGCTCTCTCAAGTGAGCACCTCCTCAATTAGAGTTAAGCTTAGACATCGATGGGATTAGGGGAGAGGACTTGACTGCTCTTCTCCCTTCCAGCCATACTTGTGGAATGGTTTCGTGGAAAACAACTTGTGCATGCAGCTCTGTTTCACAGAGGAGATAAGAGCTATTGTAGTGGAGGCTATTGATTGGTCTTATGCATCTGCAAGGACATTTCAAGGGCTAGCCGTGTAAAGATTCACTTATCTGTCTGCATTAAAACCAAGGTATTTATCTCCACCCTAGGCTGTACACTTAAGATTCTGAAATAGCCATTTATAAATAGTTTGTTTAATTGAGGCACTTTTATTTTTTTCTTAAGCAAAACGGTTTCCTGATCTCATTAAACCAGCTTATAACTCCAGTTGAATTACAAAAATAACACTGCTTTTATTCTTAGCGCACTGTTAAACCAGTGCACCATGAATACGGGATTGAGCATTTGCTAATTGATTCATACAGAGACTTGTGATGCTTTCATTATCTTTTGATTACATTTCCATTTAGAATTGGAAAAAAAAGAGGATGATACCCTCTTGCCCGCCAGCGTGCACAACAGACAGATTTGGGGTCGTTCCAGGCAACATAATGCATCCTGTTCTATAGACACTGATCTCGACTTTGTATTAGACATTTTCTTATCGTGTGACAATACCCATTCGATGGATTGCCATGAAATTCTCTGAGACAAAAAGTCTTTAGTTTTGTGAAGTCATGTACATGCTCAATCATTCACTGAGATGATTGTGGACTGTGGAAGTCTTGGGCTGGACCGGTTGAGGAAATCAGGGAGCGTTAGGGAGACGCCGGCTTTGGAGTGTTAAGGCTCCACTTGTGTCATTACAGGTCTATGTAGACAAAGGGAGAGCAAGAGTGGGGACCATGGAGGAAGGATACAAGAAAAGATGAGATGGGGGGGGGGGGGGGGATGCACAGAGAATGTAGGATGGAGAGATAATAAGGGGTTGAAAATTAACTGTGACTAGAATAAATGTGACATTTCAACCATCAGTTGTAAAACAATGATCCTCTTCATCCTGTCACACTATTCAATCCAATGACTTGATAAGATGTCTTGGATGCATTATGTATTAATTTCTGCACCTCTAATACATCAGCTGCCCGTCCAATCTTCCTGTTACAGTCACACCATATTACGGAGGTAAAGGATGCTTTCCTTTATCCTTTTCACACGTGTTCAGAGTGAGCAGAGATGCAGTCTTACGGAAACAGCATTTTAAATGAGGCTTCTTACATGTAATCGTATTCTAACACGTGCTGACCTCAGTTGACATGATGAGGAATATTGTTCTTTACAACACGTTCCCTCCTACCTAACGTACCACGTATGAACAACAATATTCTATGTGGCAGTATTTCTATCCTAATAATATCTCTCAAAAAAACAGGAATCGTGGCATCTTCAAATGTCCATTCCCTTGTGTTATCACAACCTGAACTTTACAGTTGAATGTCCCATAACCCACCGTCACCATGCTGATAACACCCTATTCTCCTTCTCATTTCCGTCTACTGACTCTGACAGTGCACATCTTGAATTACATGAAAGGATAAGGCTGGTGAAATTATATTCAGTTTCAATTCCTGCAATTATTGCAAGCCCTCTAAACGTATTTGCGGCCATGCATAAATAAAAGTCCATGCGATACGTCCTTGATTCGATGCACTCACTTTTCACTTTGTTATATGAACATCAAACCACTTCCCACTCAACAACTCTTTACACACGGCCTGAATAATGCATGAATAAGTCAGTATTTATTAAGTCAGGAGCACAGTGTGATTTACATGAGGAGAGTTCATGGAGAGGTCATATGGGCACTGACAAAGAGACACTAACAGGCTACCATCGTACTTTGTGCACATGTTTTTGCTAAACAGTGGCCATGCTACACACACACACACACACACTTTCCTCTCTGATATCGCTCCACCACTGTAGCTCTATGGCCCACAAGACAATTGTTGTGTGTAATGACCCGCTGTCCTGTTACTCTTGGCTGATCCCTTTCTACCATCCCCGGGGGTGTTTTATTTTGCCAGTCTGATCGAGCCTGTGCAGTCAGTTGGATCCATGCAGACAAGCCCCAGACAAAGAATCATACGACTTTAATCTGGGATGAATTGTCATATTGGTGCTCTTCCAATCTGACAGTTTTCCTGGAAAGCACGCGTTCCAGTTGGTGTGTATGTTACTCGATTCACAGTTCATTATGATTCATCTCCAATCTCTTTTGGGATAATTGATGCCAGTGTCATGGACATTTTGAACATTATTCCGCCCTCAAACCTGATGTTCCTAATTTGTGTTAAATTCACAGGGGACATTTGCTCTGCCATAAAAACCCTTATTATTTCATTCCTGACTGACTGATGACTTGAATGACATTCCCTCACAGGATTTAGCACTGATGCCCTCCCAAACAGGTTTGATGGATTGCTCTTAGCTATAATAATTCATTATGGATCCTTGTCAGGTGGATGGGCATTTCAGAACATAATTGTTGTGCAGCCGACTACACACCACAGGCTCATAACCTATATACAGTTGTACACATCTCTCTTTTTAGTATAAAGATGATGAAGCCGTTTTAAATCATGCAACAGTGGAATAAGTTAAATAAGTTAAATAAATATGTTATAATACTAACATTTGAATCAGCTTATATGCTCACAATCATAGAAAGATAATGTGAGACCTACAGGTTAAATTATGTTAGATACAGAGAGACGTTTTTACTTTCTTACGCGATTGCATTTTTTGAAAGCGGAATGCGGGGATACTTAAAAAAAAGCGGTGTGACTGTGCTGCTGTGAATAGAGTGGAAAGGTCACTATAGGTGAGACAGGATAAATAACATTGCAATTCATCTCAGAGAAGAGAGAGGCAAGTGGCTGAATGCAGCTGAGTGCCGGTGTTCACGACTGCACCTCAGCCTGAGAGTTTTGGAAATGGGTGCCGGCAGCTGAGGTCTAAACTAGACACAAGCAGAGGAGAGAGGATGTGGTAGTATCATCAGAGGGCATTCGAGCCGAGGCTCGTGTTAGTATTACATGCACGTTGGAATATATAGTTGGAAACTTTGGGAGTGAAAATTTGCAGATGCGTGACAAGTGAAAACGCAAAAACCGTGAACGTACTTGAGTGAAGTACTTGGGGTACCGGTATGTCAAGTTGAACTAAAACCACAAGTACTTCCACTTGAGCCTCAAGTAAATACATGTTTTAGCAGTCATGCAATTTTACTAAAACGTAAAGGTAAACCTGTATTTATATTGTTAAATTAAACAGTGGCCATGATGATATTTGTCTTGTGTAATGTTGTTGAAATAATAGCACATGCTACTAATAGTTACCCTTACCTCATTGGAACTCAGGAAGCACGTACGGGGAAACGTCATCAACCCCGTCTGACCCGCTGACCCCCAGACAGTCTGCACAGTGAGCGTATGGCCTTCAGCATGTTTAACAAGGAACATGAGCTGTTTCCTTTGGTCTGGCTCTCTCATTAAGCACTGACACGGCCAGGGGCGGACTGGGGGAAAAAAGTGGTCCGGGAGTTTACTGTCAGACCGGCCCACTCAATACACGGCGCGTTGCCACTCAATGCATCGCACGTATCGAGCAGTCAGTGGCCTACTTGGAAAAATACCATACACTTAACATTATTTTGGATGATTACAAAGAAATTATATCATATGTTGTTTTTTTTACAACATTTGGATCCACCAATTTGCCTGGATGGACACATTGAATAAAATAATACTGGCTATTGTAACACTCCAAGGTAGGTATAGTTTGCTAGATGAATATGCTTAACTCAGGGCAAGTATCAGATGGTTATATGCAGTGGCAGCTGCTGGAACATGTTCTCTGTAGGGCTGTGCCACATCCAATCAATTTCAGCAAACATCCCAGAATGATTTAATGCAAAACAATTAAGGTATCAAACACTTTGCAGTTAAATATTTAACTTTTATTCCAACATGAAAAAAGCAGTAAATAACACTTTGACAAACACGTCAGGACATCTTATTTGTGTCACCCACACAGGGAATTCAGTATAATATAATAATATATAAATCATATAATAATATGCTGTATAATATAATAATATATATATATATCATATAATAATATTCACAATAATATAAAACACACACACACACAAAAAAAAGTATTAGAGTCAATTTAACGTGTTCTGTGAAGCATAGAATATAGTTGGGGTCTGCGATCTCAGAGCGAGGGCCGGTTAGGAATGGATTTGGGCCGGTATTGGATCGGCCCAAAACCCCGTCGGCCTACCGGGGATAAAATAATTTATATTTCTCTCTTTCTGTCTTGGCTAATCACACGCACGCACTCACTCACGGGCGCGTCACTGAATGCCATGGAAACGGACCTGACCGAGGTTACTTAAGGCCTCAGAACATTCGAATCCTCACTCTGCACTTGGACCTGAGCGTAAACAACTCTTGTACATACCGTGGAGAGCCTACTCTTTGAGTTTTTAACTTCTTGAGAAAAGCTACTTGATACAAAACTTGTTGGAGAAACTGCTAGATCGCTACTTTCGTGGACAACAGAAGCGCCTGACGATCTTTGGCTGAAGGAAGAGCACCTGCGGGAAGTGTGCTGTGAGAGATGGCTCGTCCCTGTGCGGGTCAGTCAACTTTTACATTTATTTTAGCATTTTTCTTTTGATTCACCCTCTTCAAAGCATTTAAAGCATTCTCAGTTTAGAAATCAGTGAAAGGTGAACAGTTGACACTGTATTATCAGGCCTGTCGGAAACAGACACTCGTGTAAACTGATTATTTGAGTGACATAATGTCGGAAATGTTGCTGGATGTCTGTGGAATGTGTTCACAATAGTGTAGATGTTTAATTAAACACAGTTATTTTTGTTTGAAGGCATCAAATCTTCCTATTTTAACATTAAAATGTATATTTCTGAAAATAGAACACTTTCATAAAATGCTAAATAAATGCTGAAGTTGGTAACCATGGAACGGTTAAAGGCGAGCGTCTGGGTGTAGCCTACGTCATCAAACCAGGACACGATGCGTCCCTGAGTGGGTTTGACTGTTGAAACCTGAGTTATTGAACAAACATCTGATCCTTTGACGGCATCATATTACATAGACTATTTTTCTAACATTTAGCTTTGAGATGCGCTTTGCTCGTTGTTGTGGTATTTGGTTTTCGAGGGACAAGAGAGCGATCTGTTAAGTAACTGTACGGGGCTGCATGTGCGCGTGCTGCATCTCCTCCACGCGCTGTGATATGCAACTCATAAGCCAGGAGAATAATGAATTATAAACTCAAGAGGTTCGTCATGTTGGATTAATGTAGACACGTTTCACTGTGCCTCGCTAGTTCAACAAATACGTTCACGCTGTTTATTGCAAGCCATTGACCGTTTCGTCCACTCAAATGCAAAATACACGTCTTTGTCCAGAGCTCACGAGTACTCAACAGTCGTTAATTGACCTGCTGACTGATTAGCAGCTGGAATCTGAATCCAGATCAGAAACGTGTGAAAAGCCCGTTCGTAAAAGCGCGTGGCCAGCTGCTCCTCTCACCTACTCTGTTGTTTCGGACATATAATAATAACAGTAATAAGGATAATATCTATAACGACAACAATAATATTTATTGCTTTTATCATTATTAATATAGTTGTGTTATGTGTTCAAACTAACAGAGGCAGAGCTGCACTGTGTTTGCTATACATGTTTAAAGGTGAACCCTCTTGTGTGTTGGGGACTTTATGTGAGTTGTGTAGTACTGTACTGAGTTACTTTATGGCTCTGTCGTCTTTTCTAATTTGAACTTTGATTATTGCTTCATGTAATCCAGAAATATTTCATGTTATGAGAAATCCTGACAGTTTAAATGTTTCCCTCTCAGCTGGTGTCGACTACGTCGTGGAACGTCCTGCACAAGACGGCCTCCCTGAAGTCATCAGGATCCTCCACGACGATGACCAAGTATGTGATCTCCCAATCCTGATTTCTTGCGTTGTGGGTGGAGTTCAGGTGGAGCCCGGCGTGGTGGGTGGAGGTCAGGTGGAGCCAGGCGTGGTGGGTGGAGGTCAGGTGGAGCCAGGCGTGGTGGGTGGAGGTCAGGTGGAGCCAGGCGTGGTGGGTGGAGGTCAGGTGGAGCCAGGCGTGGTGGGTGGAGGTCAGGTGGAGCCAGGCGTGGTGGGTGGAGGTCAGGTGGAGCCAGGCGTGGTGGGTGGAGGTCAGGTGGAGCCAGGCGTGGTGGGTGGAGGTCAGGTGCAGCCCGTGGTGGTTCGAGATCAGTTGGAATACCTCGTGTTGGGTGCACGAAATCAGAGGGGGCTCGTCGTTGTGGGTGACGCTGAGATGCTCCGCCATGTTCGCGAGTTGCTTCAGTTGCTCTTCAGGGACGTGGAGGACATGGTTATGGACGAGGAGGACGAGGACGGCAACGATTCCGGGTACGATGACTCCTGCGATGACCTGCCGGAAGTGGATGATGTGGAGGAAGATGATCATGAACAGGACCGTGTTCGTTTCGCTCTACGCTTTGTTGTGGACCGTTCTCAAGATGCTCCGCCCCCAGTCCCCCAGAGGTCAGAAGAGTCCACCAAGAGGAGCAGGGAAGAGGACCACACGGAGCAGGCGAGTGCGAAGAGGCAGAGGACCGGTGAAGACGACCACGAGGACGCGACCCCCTCCACTTCAGGCCTCGGATCCTCCATGAAGAGGACCAGAGAAGAGGACGACAGGGAGTCTCCACCCTCCACTTCAGGCCTCAGCTTCCCCCCACCCAGAAGATACTGGCAGCCGGCTGAAGACAGCGACTCGGATTGAGACCGACAGCATGTTTGCTGCAGGATTGTAAAACCTTCAGGACTGATAAAGCACCAGACAGCCTTCCCTTGCGTCTGGCGGGGTTGGCGATAGGCAGCATCCTGCAGCCGAGCTTTTAAATAGCTCTTCTTTCTTGATTTTCCATTTGAAAAATGGTTGATGCTGGACGCAGAGTAAGTTAGCAGTGAAGATTCTGTCACGGGAGTTCAAGATCAGGACCCAATAGCAAGACTACAGGACACAGAATCTGGTAAAACTGATTTTATTTTACCAACATAAAGGACAGGAATGTGTGGAGCCCGTGGTCCGGCACAGGGTGCAGGCCGGATCGACTGTGTGTCCCGTGGATCGACACCGGAGAGGAGAGCAGGGGGAACACGGGTAACACACAACGGGTCAGACAGGGATCCTGACAGGTTGTTCACTTTACTCACGACTCGGATTGAGACCGACAGCATGTTTGCTGCAGGATTGTAAAACCTTTGCGTCTGGCAGGACTGATAAAGCACCAGACAGCCTTCCCTTGCGTCTGGCGGGGTTGGTGATAGGCAGCATCCTGCAGCAGAGCTTTTAAATAGCTCTTCTTTCTTGATTTTCCATTTGAAAAATGGTTGATGCTGGACGCAGAGTAAGTTAGCAGTGAAGATTCTGTCACGGGAGTTCAAGATCAGGACCCAATAGCAAGACTACAGGACACAGAATCTGGTAAAACAGATTTTATTTTACCAACAAAAGTCTTCCACTCCTGTCTGTCCTGGGCGAGTCGCTGGATGGTGCCCCGTGAGTGGTTTAGGCTCTGCATCTCCTTCTCCACAGTTCTTCTCCATGTGTTTCTTGGTCGGCCTGTTTTTCTTTTCCCTTCTGGTGTCCAATGTAAGGCTGTTCTTGTAATATCAGCAGGATTTTTTCTCAACACATGTCCCATCCATCCCCATCTTCTGCTCATTAGTATGGTCGCCATGCATTCTTGTTGGCATTTGTCATACAGTTCTTTATTTGAAATGGTGTTTGGCCAGAAAATGTGCAGTATTCGTCTTAAACTCTTGGTGTGGAAGGTTGATAGTCTGTTGAGGTCTTCTTGTGTCATTCTGCAGCATTCAGAACCGTACAATAGGGTGGATAAAACACAGCTCTGATACAATTTAAGTTTGGTCTTGATGGCATACTGCTGTGACCTCCAAATGTTGGCTTGTATCAGACAGAGGTATGGTAAAAACTACTAACGTTCTGAAAAGTTTTCCAAGTCTCTTTTACTCAGGTATCGATGGCTGTAACACAGGAAGCAACATCCTGGATCTCCTAGACAACAGAGACCACATGACCAGATGAGAAGGACGGATGACCACAGGACCAGATGGAGAGCGGTGGTCGCATTTCTTTCAGTGGGCTGAGTAAGTAATCCCTCACTAAGACCACAGAAGTATCAGTAATAAGATTCCATCATTGAACAATGTAAAGGTTGTATCGTTGAGTTAAAAGTATTCATCTCTTGTGTTTGTGTCTCACAGGGCAGGACTCCTCTGTGCTTTTTTTCTCACTCCTGGGGCAACTGAGAGTGGACGTCTTCCAAATCCATCATCCCAGGAAGACCCAGACCCTCCACAGACCACTGAACCACTCTCAGCACCCCAGTGAGTCTGAGACCCAGTGAGTACGGTGACGTCCTCCCTGCCCCTCCCTGCCCCTCCCCTCCCCCCCTCCGACGCCACCCGCTCCACCCACCAGCCGAGAGGAGGAGGAGGGGCGTCCCATCCCCACCGGCACAGAGGACGTAGTTTGTCTCCATCTGCTTCTTCTGTGCTGGTGGGTTTGGGAAGCTCCTCACACACACACAGGAAGCCGTCAGCAGCTCTTTGCATCTGCTCACAAGTCAAGAAGGAGACAGATGCATTTGTCACATAGAACACAGTATGTTCATGTAAACTGTATGCACTGTATGTATACTGTTTACAGAGGAGCACAATACAAATAAATGTGTGACAAACTTTCAAAATGTCTTTGTATTGGAAACAACATCATATTTCTGATATAATTGAAAAATCTGACAATGTACGACAATTAATATACAATAAATATTGTGCAAGTGATCATTTTATATCTTCTTGATTTTCATTTGACTCAAAGCCTGTTAATACTGTTAAGGATTGATAAATATAATATTACATGTTGATATAAATAAAACAGGGAAAGCTTTAGATTACTGCCCCAACGTGCAGCATAATTCTTCCCAATTTAATTATAACTAAATCATAAATAATTTAAATATTTACTGATTGTTAACTAGTACAGAACTGATGACACATGTAGGTGCAAGGGAACAAGCTGTGACGTTAATGAATAAGGGGGAAACAATGTGGGAACGTAATTAATTCATATCATTATTATAATTTATATTTACATTTATGAATATATATATGTATGTATATAGGTGTGTGAATGACATAAAAAAGTTATTGATAAATACATTTTATTTACAAGAACTATAAATGATTGAAAATTTGTTATTTAACATAGCAACTGGTTGAATTATTAACTGATTATTAATTTAGAAAAACGATATGATGAAAGAGAACTATGAATGAATTGTTGAATATATGATTGAAAAACAGATTACAACTAAAACCTTTACAGTATATTAATATCTGTATACAGTAATCCTTCTGAGCAGGCATCCTAGGCAGGAAACAGGAAGTCCTCTGTAGCGTAGGCCGTCTCATTTCGGAGACCGCATGGTCCAGCCTTCACGGTCCTCAAAGGACGGCTGGGTCCTCCGAAGGATGCAGCCCCTGAATTGAGACATGTGGTGGAAAAAAATAATCTCTTTCACCTCTCTGTGAGAAATAATCACAATGGAACTTCTTAAAGTACTAAAAACATATTTAATGAACAGACACTTCAATAATAATTCAGCTGAATGGATAGAGCTCTTTCCCCACGGATGGTTCGGAGATCTAACAACAATAAAAAGACAAAGCAGAATATAGCTAGCTAGCTCAAACCTTGTCGTGTTTCCAGTCATCTCTAACTTAGAACAATGCAGAGTCCGTGCGCATGCGTATTCCAGCAGTAAACACTGAGTTGTATTTTAGTGAACATATACAGATGTGCTCTGCTCTCATTATGATGGCCTGGGAGCTTCTTGTGGACAGCACACAGTCTATAGTTCCATATTTACGACGTTTTATATGAGACATTGAATGCGTTGAAATAACGTCTTCGTGTCGACCACATATGAACGGACAGCGTAATATGATTTTGGAGAAATACGTTTAAAGCAACCAAAATCGCGTCTCTTTCAACCTACAACTGAACAAACCATCAATATTTTAAAACAAATTGGTGTTTTGTGACACGTTGATATTGTACACGGCTGTTAAACTCTCAGTGGTCCTGTCTGCCAGAGACCACAGCTGGTTGCAGAAAGCCTTCCCTTGCTGTGGGACGCTGGTGTTCAGCTCACCTCGCTCAGTCACCGACACTGCAGGTGGAGGATTCATCAAGAAAAGTTATTACAACCATAATATGTTTAACAGCGGCAACGGGGGGGCATTTATACAATAACAATGTAAAGGGAGCGCAGCAGGGGAACTGGTCAATACCAGCTGTCATCCAATTGAAAAAGGAAAAACAGAACAATTCTTAGTCCCTGTAGAAAACACAGAGGGGGCTAAGTGTCACAGCTCTGTTATTGCTCTGCTGCAACATAGTTGGTAGGGGTTATGCTGTTATAGGCACACACATGGCTGGTTTGGTCAGAAGCCATGATCAAATGCACATTGCTGCCATTAAGAGGAAAGCCAGTGCAGACATCGTGCCCGCCAGTCAAAACCTCGCTCTTTGTTGAATGTAGAGTGGCTGGCCTGTGATATGCTGCTCCGTTGGGATAGAAGACAAGAAGCCGTGACATAGAGAAGATGAAATTCTGTCTCGAGGAAGAGAAAGGGTTGATGTTTCGCTTTCATCATTCGGGCAGCCATAAAGGAAGTCTATGATGATACAATATTTAGGGCCAGAGATCAATGTGCGACATGAACCCGTGGCACCCGCAGGCCCCTGAGTGTTCCCTGTAGACGTACACGTAATGGCCCTGATTAAGAGCCATTCCTCACCCATCACTCCAACAAGTTTGAGCTGAATAGCACTCCCTGCAGAGGGAAGCAACCCTTCTCCTTTTTCTTAGGAGATATTAGATGTGACTGGGCTGTTCCACTGACTGGAAGCTCATTATCAAAAAAACCTGCATTACCTCAGCTAGCTGTCCTTAACCACGTCTATTCGTGGAGCAGGCGGGGACAGAATATAAAAGCAGTATAAAGTCTTTGATAAAAATTTAAAAAAAAAGAAGCATATCATGAGCATTCCAAAAAAAGGAGAGACCAGAGATCAGATCAGTGAATATGAGTATAGCCTTTAGAGTGGATGCAAATCGGGCAACACCAAAGGATGGGATGTGCTCTGTGGGAATGACCTGCTCTCCCAAATGAATATTCTCAGAGCAAATCCTCACACACGAGCAGACATGCACAGACAATTTCAAAATGGTCCCATTTAAAACCTTTAGAGGAGAGAGACAATACCAACTCTCAGGCTTCAGGCTTGGTGGCCCATGGTCAGGCATTCAGCCTCACTCATTAGAGGTCTTTTCCAATTAGTTGAGCCGTCTGCACATCCAGCGTCACGGCTATTCAGAGCCCATTGTTTAGACAGCCCCGGCCCACGTTCCAGAGCTTGGAAACTGAGAGGATGAATGTGAAGGAGTTCATGTTTTAGGGGAACAATGGCATCTCGACACCAAGTGGGGTCCAGAGACGCGGGGCTGTTTGTCTGTGAGAGCCGGCCAAGAGACTAAAACACACACCAGCAGAGGATAAAAGTGGGCTAAAAACAAGAACATGACGCATTCTCCCACAGTTTGATCTGCTTTCTTGCAAAGAGAAGATGAGAAAGACACCAAAAAACCCTACCCCCCCCCCCCCCCTGAAAAAATAGAACAAATTACTAGATCACATCTAGCTGAAGCCATTAAAATAAAAACACACTGCAGCTATCCAGGATCACATTTAGATGTTTCTTCCTTTTAGAATATAAAGGAGTGAAGACACATACAGACAGAGAGTGATGGGAGGAGGCAGGGGAAAGCAGAAAAGAAAAGATGAAAAAAGTTAGAAAAGCTGCTGAACTTGATGTGACAGAGAGGCAAGACAGAGCTCAACTCTGTCCACAGCTGTACTGCAGGTCACTGATGCACGGTGACCTGTCAATCATTTTAGTTTCATGCTCAACATTATCCCAAAATACCATTTTATAGCAATAATCATATCAAAACCGTGGGGATATATGATCGTATTATTTCAAAGAGAGTACCTCCAAGCCTGTTGCGATAGTTCTCTGTTGGAAAACGGTGGATTGTGCCTCAGGAGTGGGAGCTCAAGCATGTCGGGGTATGAGGATGAGGATGAAATGGAGCGGTGCGGCATCAGCAGTGACGCAAGCGTTGCACCGGACCGTTGTGGTGAGGAGGGAGCTGAGCCGGACAGCAAAGCTCTCAATTTACCAGTCCATCAACTTTCAGACCCTCACCTATGGTCACGATGAGCTTTTTGGTAGTGAAATTAGCTTCCGCCGTAGGGTGGCTGGGCTCAGCCTTAGAGATAGGGTGAGGAGCTCAGGCATCCGGAGGGGGGGCTCGGAGTAGAGCCGCTGCTCCTTTGTGTCGAAACGGTTCAGCTGAGGTGGTTCAGGCATCTGATTAGGACTGTAGGAGGCCACGGGGTAGACCCAGACTGTGAACGCCTCGGGGTTCCCCAGGAAGAGCTGGAAAGGTTCTGGGGAGAGGAACGTCTGGAATAACCCTGCTTAGCCTGCTGCCCCTGCTGGTCCCGGATAAGTGGAAACAATAATGGATGCATTATTTCAAACTGACATAACATTTGGTTTTTAACATTATAGTATATTTACACAGAACTCTGATACTTCTGCAGGCAGCTGTGACAACACCTTTTCAACGTCGATTTGTTCGCTGGTATTTCTTAGCGGTAATTTGGTAAAGCATGGAGGTGTGGGAATAGAGCCGAGGTGTTTTTAGAAAGAGGGAAGGTAAAGATGCCAAGCCACGGCAAGGGTGGAAGGAGGGTGAGGCAGATGTCCTGGCAGCTTTCCAAAGCCCTTTACTTTATATATCTGCTGGGAGACGGAGCAAAAATAACAGTGTGGCCCCCTACAATAACATAAATGACTCACTGGAGCATTTTGTGATCTGGTACAGAGTTGTCAACTAAACTGTCTTGAGTAAGGACAGGAAAAGATCACCTCCGGTTATTTGATAGAAGACAGGACGTCATTTCCTGGAGCTGGTTGATGATGATGACGAGATTCCAGGAAGTTAGAATTTGACCCAAAAATGTCCACTTCCAAACATAGTTCTGGTGCATCATCAAATAATGATGTTGTTTTTCTACAGAGCCAAACCATCAATACTCAACTGAAGAGAGGGGTTTCTGGTATTTTTTAGGATTTAATTTGTTCTGTTATTATTGTACTAAATTGTATTGTAGGGTGTTCTTATTATTGTGTCTATCCCTTACGATATATATATATATATATATATATATATATATATATATATATATATATATATATATATATATATATATATATATATATATATATATATATATATATAGATACTGTGTAGCACTGGCCTCATGTTCAATGCCACTGCAGCAGGAACATCAAGACAAATTCCTGTACATTTTCTGTACATTAAGCTGATTGTGACTAATGAGGTACAGTGTAAGCCTAATGTAACACTAATGAGGGCTGCATTTTCTTTATGTCCTCTCTCCCATATCGGTATAATGTCTCAGCTTGTCTTCAGTGTCTACTTCCCCCTCCCCAACCCTCCCTATCTTCTGACTTTCTCTCTTTCTGTTTTTCCTTCGCGTCGTTATTTGTGACTAAAGAAAGGGAAATCAATGCCACAACACAACGCCGTGTATTTCCAGGTGGAATTAGGTGCCACTCTGCATCGCAATCACCAGTCCCTTCTGAAATCAGGGAGATGATTGGTGCAGGAGTGCAGCTTGCTCTCGGTCTAATGCTGTTTCGAGTGATTGTTGTCTGCATTATTGTGTGGTGGATAACAGATCGGGTTGGGGCTTTAATGTGATGGGATGAGTGGTTTATATCAGATTTTCCTACTATGGGGAAACGTGTTTTCTGTGGACCCTGAGGCACTTTTTGTAGAAACACAAGCCTGCAGCGAGTAACTGTGGGGTCTTGTTATGAGTCCACATTGTCCGTCTGTTGCAAGAGTGAAATTATCAGTTCATCTATGCTGCACCTGATTGATGTGAACATACAGTGCTTATTTAGTTTGCCCCACATGATTGTGGTCACTTTCATACACATGTCATACCACATTAGTCGTTGTATGGCAGTTTATTATGATCCTGCCATATACAGTACTAACATGTACATGTCTTACCAGTGGTGGAAAGTAACTAAGTATATTAACTTAACCACTGTACTTTTTTTGTAAAGTACAATTTAGAGGTATTTTTACTTAACTTGAATATTTCCTTTTTATGCATTTTGATACTTTTACTCCGCTACAGTTCAGAGGAAAATATTGCACTTTTTACTCCTCTACATTCATCTGACAGCTATTATATTTCAGACCAACTGTACTATTCGCATTAATAATCTAAATAAAAACAAACATATAATATGCTTTTAAGATAAAATGCATCATAAAAGCAGTTCTGCACCTTCTATTCAGTGTCTGTTTGAGGTTACTTGTCATGTTGTGTATAAGGAGTTATTAGTTCCACCCAAAGTGATTTCCCCTCAAAAGATTAGAGAAAATTCCCCAAAAAAATATTTCCGATTTTTTGAGCAAAACTTTGCTTTTGTTGTTGCCCCTCTCCCGTTAATCCTGCAGATTTATCTTGGTACCTTTTGAGGTCTCCTGACCCTTAGGTTGGGAACCACTTGACTAACTACAACTACAAACTAGCTCCACCTCGACAAGCTATAGCAAAACACTGCATGCATCAGTATCAGCAGTCTAATACGGTTTAAACATCATATCATTCACAGATGACAATTTACTGCAAAACAAGTACTTTTACTTCAGTATTTTTCTAATAATACTTACGTACTTCTACTGAAGCAGGATTTTGAATGCAGGACTGTACTTGCAATTAAGTACTTTTACATTACTGTATTGGTACGTTTACCTAAATAAATGGTCTAAATACTTCATCCGCTGTTGTGCCTTACACAAAGCAAACAGCATGTGTTTTTTTGACATCTTATATATAATATAAGCATATTGTTGTATGCTTTGTTCATATCACACCACTTTTTACAGCAGTATTGTAACAGCTTTTCAATAAGGAACATATTAATATGAAAGAAAACTGAACCTTGAAAATGCTGTCATTTGAAATTGCTTGCGTGGATTCAAAACTTTTGAGAACAGTGTGTTGAACTCTATTATCGTGTGGACGAAGCCCAAAATCAGCTAAAAAAAAAGGGATTGAAGAACAGGGGTTCATCGGATGGTAATCGTATTGCCAATTACAGCGCAGACTTCAAGGAAAACACTGACAAAAACTGATGGTACCTTATAAGAAAATCCATACCGTGATTTCATTCTGTAAGAAAACAAGAACTCGAGCAAACCTCATACTTATTGTGCTACCGTGAGCTCCCAAATAGCAGGCTACTCTATATTCATCTACAGCTTTAAATAACAGGACTCCCCTTCATCTTTTCCCTACAAGCATCATTACCAACACCAGCTATTCTCCATGGTAACCACGAGTATTCTTTCTGACTTTTAAAGTGTCAGTGTCTTAACAGCGACTGGTATACTGATAACTTTCTTCAATATCTCGGTCTTTTTTTTTTGCGACACACACCGGCTGAACAAAATGAATCCTGTGCTTGGTTTTCTTGCTCGCTGTCAATAAAATGTGGGCAAAGACGAGAAGAAACAAATCTCCAGTGATCCTCCTGCTCATCGACTCGGAACACTGTATCACCTCTCGTAGGAAAGTAGGACCTCGGCCAAACCCATTGAAATGTAAATTTGGCCCATAAAACAAAAAGCTGCTGACCGACTCGGCTCGCCCCAAAATTCCATTCACTAAAAGTCGGATTTTTCATTAATCTCCTTCTTTTCTTTCAGACTCGGATGCGACCCAGAGTTGAACTGGCTCCGTAACACTGACTCAGATTTTTACAAAGATTTGATGCTGCTCAACTTGGGTGTATGAAATAGACAACCCATGTCTCTGTTATAATTACAGGACTATTACATGGTTACAATAACATTTCCATTTTAAAGTCATCTCATCCTTGTTCAATTATTATTGCGCGCTCATAGCAACAAGCTGTAATGAGCAGCAGCAAGAGTTGCAGCAAATGCTTCAAGGACCTTTTTTCTCAATATGTGTTTATTTTTCGAGAGCATAGCTTGAATACGAACGACAAGTCATATTTAAATTTAATATGAAGCAGTTTTTCTTCAAAAAGTACAAAAGTGTATACCAAAAAGGTAATATACACAGCAAGCTGCTTTACATTGGACACAACACTTCCTTAGTCCTGACCCTGAAAAGATGTGAGTCCAGGATCCCAGAACGTATCCAACACACCTGCTCTATCTTCACCACACAATCTCAGTCTCTGCAGTGTGTTTCGGCATTTAGCTCAACCACTAATCATACGTGGACACAGAGTCCATTCGGCTCACGAACAAAATTCACTTTTGTTTGCAATCACCATTCCAGACTGTCAGGAGATTCGGAATTTATGGCTCCAAGGATGGCCGTGAGTGGATCAGGTTCCCGAGAGCCTCCGGGAAACAATGACTGAACAAGTGCACTGCATGACCAGAAAGTATGTGTTCAATTACTGATCGTCGAGCTATCGATGACAAACAGCTGGAGCATTATGGTCTTCGTTTTTTTTTTTGCCCTGGCTTTCACTGTGTTTGAAGGTTGTTCGGGACGGAGGCAACCTGGAGTGCAAGGAAATAAAAGGCCCCGTTCTCTTCTTTTCATCATTCATAATTACAATAATATGATATCCTATACATATATTATTCTCAAAAGACGCCAGGATTGACCATCAGTCAATGATAAGACAGTAATGCACAGAGATCTCTTTACAGTAAAGCTGCAAATATAACATTATCTATCATACGAGGACACTAAAACAGATTAGAGATGGGGCTAGTGCATTATTGCAGTCTGTATCTTTTTATTATACATACCTTTATGGAAAGTACAACAACCGATTTTAACATCGTACCTCATTCACCACCGGTACATCATAATTTGAGGTGTGACTCGTAGTCGGGAACAGCTCCAGTTTGCATTCAGCCCGCTGCGAGGACAGACAAGAGAGTTGTAATGATAACAATTGTCCCCGCGGACAAAAGCCGCTAACTGTACGGCACCACCGCAGCCAAGATTAGATCACGGGATTCACCGGACACCATTCAAGTTTTAGAAATGACATCGTGTAATCAAGTGCATCAGTGATGACAGCCCTCCAAATTCCCTATTCAAAGATAAGAATAGGTTTCGACTGAGATTCTTGGCACACACTCCTACTCCTGCATTGTGTCTATTTTCTGATTCTTCCATCTGAAAAAGAAAATCTATTGACTTTCACATCCCAGGGGCTGTTTCCCTGCTGTTGATGCAGGGAGACAGGGATGTGATGTGACTAAATATAAACGGAGTGGCGACAGGTGTGTTTGTGAGTGTTTGTCACGCTCGACACAATCGACGCGAACGTCTGCGTCGCTTCACATGTTTGAGTGAATGATTTCTACCCAATGCTATTTCATTTCTGACAAATACAGTACAAATTGATTGCACGCTCAAATCCTGCAAATTTGAGGCTTACTTGACACAACGCTCTGCTGGAACTCCTTATCAAGAAAAGAAAACGTTTATTTTTTCACGATAACCTTCACAGAAACAGGAATACTCTACAAACACCACAGATCTGTGGATGGTGGGACTTTTTGCTTTTTGGTCCCAAAGTAATGAAAGCAGAAAAAGAACCCCTCTTTGTAATAACGAGGCAAATGTGACGTACCTCAAAGTAACGCAACAAACCACCCTAACAAGACACACAAAGTATTTGAAAGCCCCTCTGTGCTGTATTTTTTTGATGTGATGATACAATTTTCCAAATGATTCTGATGGCATGAGCTTTTTTTCGTTTTTTTTTCTTCTCAAATGAGACATTCCCGGTGAAAACAGGTGTTTTATTGAGGGGTTTTATCTCACTGTTTCCGTGAAGTTGGTCTACTACATTTTAAAATGTAGGAGAAAAAAAAAGATTGTATACAGGCAACAGGTAGCAGACAGGAACGGCTAAAATGCTAAAGCATAAGACAACACGGACAATGGCAAAGTGGCACAGAAGACTGGCCTCCAATTAGGAGGTTGATGAGGGAACGGGGGAGGACTGAGTGGCCACAGGTGACTGATTTAGGAAAAAACTAAAACGAATAAAATATACTTTATCCAAAAACCATGGTCCAGATCACCACGTCAACAGCAACTTGCAACTTGGACGCCAAAACAAAGCAAGGCTGCTCTCTGCAAGTGTACGATTTGACGATAAGAGTAACTTCTGAACACAAATCTGGTGGAAGTTTCATCATCTCACTTCATCCATCGACAACATGCAGGTTTGTGTGGAGAATTGTTCAGGCGCAGTCACTGTACACGACAAATTAAAGTTGAGCCCATAACGCCGAGGCAATGGTTGACCTTAAAACAGTTCGGCAGAGTTTTTACAAACCTTTATGATGACAAAACATTGACACCGTGCGGCAGGTCAACACATATTAAATGAAATGGCCCTTTCTGCTCAACCTGTCAGGGAGGAAGATGCAAGGCACCAGGGCTGAATGCATGAAGAGCATTAAGGACAGTAAACACATTAACTTGCTCTAACGGGGGAAGGCCACCAAGCAGATTGCCTCCTCTGTTCAGTGGGAGTGGGACGGACTTCAAGGCAGCCACGATGGGGACTGCATTACGCGGGGACTAAGGGCACCTTTGTCCCTAACAAAGACATAGTGGCCTAATTAAGGCCGGTGGCCACAAGGCAGAGAGGAATGTAAAATAATTCTGAGACGAGCAAGGCAGAGGGTTTTTAAAATAGAATAGAAAAAAACGGACACAAACACGGGGGATCTCTGCATCTGTCTCATCCTCGGGTCTGTTTGCCGCTGGGACCTCTGCCAGTCTGCTCTCCTCCTTCTCACGTCTTAATTAGACCAATGTGTCTCTGTCTGGGTCTGTGGCCAAGGTGCCCTCACCCCGTGTGCAGTCCTCTAGTCGGCGGTCAGACCACAATCTGTCAAATCCACTTCAGCGACCCGCGCGATATATTCCTTTACCACGCTCACGCCATACGGCAGTATTTCTATATCGTCACTTGAGGTAAATCCGTCGACTCTGCAGTATAAGCTCCTTACTTACCCACAAAGAAGAAGAAGGAAAAGATCAGACTGAGGATTTAATCATCTTAATGTTCAGCCGTGAAATCATAAATGCGGACTATTATTGTTTTTAATAAACATCAATTGCATTTGGGAATGGAACCCTTTCTCTTCAACACAAGCTTTGTTCATTCCCCTCGCCGTCTCCTCAGATGCCTCACTGAGTTACGATGCATTCAGGTCCCGTAAAACAAACAAATTACTCTCCGTGCCCTCGTGGTTCTCTCTAACTACTTGCCTGAGTCACTTTCCCCCTGCCCTGCAAGCTCTCTTGTTTCAATGTCTGACTCACACACACACACACACACACACACACACACACACACACGGACGCACACACAATCTATCTCTGCCTGTGTGAGTTCATGAAATTGCAAATGCCAGGCAGCAATTTGTCTCGAATCAATCAGTGCAGATGTGCTGAGCTTGATTTGATTACACATAAAATTGTGATTTAATGTTCAGTTGGGGCATTGTGGTTACTGTAGTCACCATGGACAGCAGTACAAAGGGCCAGACAGGATTGGCTGTTCACATGACTTATTTGTTTTGCTCTTTTGATGGACTATTAGCACTAATGTTTCTGGTAATAAGAATAGAGTATTTTACAATGTCGTGAGTCGAAATGCTTTTGGAAGTCTGTTAGCGTTTAGTCTGACTGATCGGATGTGGACTTTGCGGAAGTGCAAGGACACCGTTGCTGCATCCCGAACACTAATGTGATTGGTTTGAAGAAATACAAACATCTCTCCCAATACCATAATGATGATGTGTGGAGCCAGAACCTTTCTTTTGCGCTGACACAGCGATAGCTCTGGCTACGTGAGAGCAGCAATAGTCTTCTAAAGATCTGAGAAAAATAAAAAAGGATTTCTCTTCAGTTCTTCAACAACAACTCTTTCAGGATTGTCTTCAGGTTGTGTACATCTCACAAAAAAGCTGAGAGTAGATTCTGTATTTCTGAATGAATTTTGACGTGTCAGGATCAACTGGATTGCAGTAATCGGTTTGGTTCTTTTTGATGTAGGCTCTCAGTCTTAAGTAGGTGATGATACCAGATCAGGTGTTCTGATGGTGGACAACAAGAAGGTGGAAAATCAGTTATTTTCTAAGGTTGAACGCGTCAGAGTGTATTACAGTATTTCTCCAGTTAGCATTAGCTTGCTGTAGCATAGGTGCTATGCTTTGGATACCTGCAGGTAAACAGTTTGAGTCCTCGACTTTTAAAGCAGGCCTACTACCTGTAATGACACATATACAACTTTATCATACAGTAGACTCCCCAAGTCGTGCTCTTGACCATTGACACATCTCATTTCCCCAGTTTCTTTCCCTTGCATACGAATCAGAATGACACTAAAGTTCCCAAAGAGAAGAACACAGGTTAGTATCACCTTGTTTATCCATTGCCAAGAAGATGTACTACCCTCAGTTGTGACTGCCTTTTGCCAGCATCTCACAATTAACCCCCCACTGTGTTATAACCTTCTAGGCCATTGCCCTTGATTTATCGTGGCAGTTGCAGCAGAATAATCGGCAAACATTTGCCAACTTGGAAGCTGAACAAATGAGTGAGGGTAAGATGTGCTGAGGCAAACATGTTGATTTACTTTGTGGACGACCTTTCCCTCGTCTCCTTTTGACGTTTGTAATACGGAGCGAACAAGCTGAATGTTTCACCGACTTCATGCGTGCTCAGAAGGACCATATATACGTTAGTAATGTAAGGGGATACGTCTCATCCCGCATCCATCTTCCTCACTAGACTCTGTCTGACTCATACTTATTCCCAGTGGTAGCGCACAATTACTCGTTGAAAAATGCTGCGCAAGGCATCACTCGCCTGCCTTATCAAAGCCACTGCAGCTGTACAGATAAAGGGTGAAAGAAATAAGATAAAAACACACGCACCATTGGCCAGATGAACCACTCGCTGAATTTCTGACCCATGCATTGCACAGTATCGAGGCAAGACACATGCTGATAGGAATAAGGAATGCCCAAAGTGTGGTTCAGTTATTCATGGAGGGTTCCCCCGTCTAACAGATTTGTGCAGCCATACAGCACAATCGGGATTGATTGTAATAAAAGCAGTTTTGGGTATCCGTTACAAATGTTTAATAATGATCAATGTGCTACAACATCAAATGTAAATAGAAATCCAAGGTGCTTCCAAGGTGCGTTATGATGGCAGGTTGATAATATGATGTCTCATAGCATTTGTGGAAAATCTAGATTTGTTGTTGCAATTAGAGTAAAAATAGCAAGAGCACAATGCAAACTGTCCATTTGTCCGTCTACTTCCCCAAGCTGTACAGTTCACCTCAGACATACACATGAATGTTATCAGGTGATGAAGTAAATGGCTTTTTTTTAGTTGCCATCGGGAGCATAGATTTGAGGTACTTAATTGGCTTAGTGGGCCGATATCATCATTATCAAGAGCGACAAAGTCTGCGTAGAGAGCAGTAAAATGGGTCAAACAAACACAGGACTTTCTCCCAGAAGAACGTCGTTCGTGTTCTATCGTGAAACCAGAAGTCAACACGTTGGCTTGCTGTGTTAGTGCAAGTCATTTCTTTAGGGTGATGTCATCATCAAATATGACGAGAGACATTCAAAACTTCATTCGAAATCCTCAATAAGCTTTGAATTTAAATAAAATAGAATGTCGGTATACAGTCCTTTTTACCAAACCGGTAAATCTGAATAAATAGGCTCATGTGACATACGCATACTTAACTCATGCATGTTACTTCAGAAGAGATTGTGGTATGTGTTAAAATGTTAATATTTGTAATGTAACCAGGTACTTTTGTTTCAATTCCCAACGTTAAGCATGTAATTACAGCTCGGACCATTTCACAACGTGTGGGTAAGTGCAGTTTGCCCGTTCTACGGTCTGAGGTGTTACAACGGCAGCGATAACAACTGATAACAGTCATTCAAATGGGCTGACAACATTTGAAACGCCGCATTATAAATGAACGCAATCGTAGCTAACAGATTATTTATTCATGTGCTCGTGCTCCCTCTTTCTTATTCATAGAGCCGTTACTCGTTTCTCCAAAAATATTGGAGATTACAACTGATTGCTCTTTTGTGTATCTTTATATGTCGCACCAGGAACGACAAGAAAACGTTGTATTATTCACGGTCTTTGCCCAAATGTGCTAAATTGATCAATCTGTGATAATGCAAGCGCAATCGTCCAAACGAAGCACCAAGCTAACTGAAAGTGATGCCATGGGGTCCCCTTTGAAAAAAGAAGAAAACACAGTGAATATTTGAACCTATCGCCGTCTGCAGACAAGCCACATTGAATCACGCACAGCAGGAGGCTGTTGCTGCACATTCTCTGATGTTGTTCAAGGATGTTGCAAGCACCACCAGCGGGCCCCATAATCAGCCGTGTAGACGCAGGTGTTTTGTTTACGACAGCTGGGAAACACCTGCTTGGGAAAATACTTTAAAGAACTTGACACGAAGCAGTCTTTGAAAAGGTGGACCGAATGTTCCTTCGCAGAACTTTAAAACAATCGTCCTCATTTTGGTGTCACTGTGAGAGAACACCTGTTTTTCTCAGGATGCGAACGATAAGCCATTGTGGCACAACCTGCTCGTTTGTTAGCTCCGTTACCCATGAGTGAGGTCGTATTAAGAAAATCAATGAGCTCAATAAAACGAGTCCCTTAACAGTTTCCTTTGTGTTTCACAGTCAGCATGTTTTCGCAATTATGCTGCTATCTTTGCTTTACCGATGCTGGATAAGCTTACAGGGCTCATTTTATGTGACAGGCAGGTGAGCGTGAGGCAGCAGGGGAACAACCAAAATGCAGATAGTGGAGGCAGATATAGGGAACGCTCAATGATTTAATGACAAGTGGAAGATACAAATAGGCCTACAAGCACACACACACACACACACACAGGTCGGTTGACAACTAATTGGGGGAAAAGTGGGGGCTGGTTTATGTGCTGCAGGGCTGATGAGGAAATGACGTGCAGGTGGGGAAGCTCGGGTGAGGGGAACGAGGCGATTGCAGAGTAGATGGGAGTGGCAGGATCTGGAATAAAAGGAAAGTCCGAAGAAGACACTGAAGGGGTCAGGGACATTGAAATTATTATTGCCCTGAAGAGCTGGGTGCATATAGCACAACACCTCGTACGTTTTGGGTTTTTTTTATCATTTATTCTTGGACCTTTCATCTCCGCATGAAGGTCTTGTGACTTGACTTGTGACTTGCCCTCAAGGACCTGTAACCTGACTTGAGACTCATCCTTCGCTGACTTGGACATGTTTCAAATGACTTCAGACTTCACTTGGACCTCGTCTAAAGTACAGCTCTGCAGTTACACAACACCCCCGTGTGAAATCAATGAAGAACCTTTCAGCTTGCCTTGAAGAACCCTCGTACAAAGGAAAAGTGCTGGCTTCCATCAGTATTGCTGTACCTCGTTTTGACCTTTTCTTACGAGATGCTCAGCTCTATCCCTTCAAAGTGTGGGAACACAGAGTCTCAGGCGTTGAGTGTGCCAGCAGAACCTGCAGCTTTGAAGCGGTCAGGTTTGCTGTTTACCTCCATCTGTCTGATGGAGTGACGCCGTGTCAGCGGGTCAGGCACAACATCACACGGAGGCGGAACATCTCTGCTTCCTCTCTGCAGTACTTCAAACATGCTACAGTGTGTGTGTGTGTGTTAACTTTCGTGATCAACAGGTGTATTGGGATCACAGTGGCGATGAAACTAAATAGAAATGAATTAGATAAGTGGATGAATGGTGTTAGTAGAGTACTGATTTCCTTCCAATCTATTTCTCCCCATGAACATTTAAGCTGTTGGCGGTTGTGTCCAATTTTAACTAATCTTTTATTCCATTTAGCTGACAATTGACTGATTCTTTGCTCTTTTAAGTCCCATTTGCAGAATAAAAAAAAAAGATCTCTCTACTACGCATTACACCATATGACCAATTCTCCTTTTTATTGTTGTGAATTAGGTAAAACGGTTGCTGTGGACCATTTATTTACTAATCTCCTTGACATATATTCTCAGACAAAACTCAATTGTTTCCTCGGCGTTCATGTCGTTGTGGTCAACCTCTTAACTTGCAAGCGGAGACAAAGTCGTCCAATCAAACTGAAAGCCATCCAATCCAATTTCCCACTCTGTCAAGCAACTCGTTGGACAGCGCCGCACTAAAAGCAGATGGAACAGAAAGAACTTTTGCCAGAATCGGTGTTCAGTCAGAGTGCTTTGATGAAAGTTTTCAGACAAATCCATTTTTTAAAAGGGAGCAAATTCAGGGATATTAGTGGAAACAGTTTCAGGAGCTGTGTTAGCTGAATTATGGACCGGGCCAGGGCCACCAGTGTTATAGTGTGAGCGAACCACCAGCACCGCTCCAGTAAGTTACCGACAAGTCAATATAGTGCAGGGAAATGAAAATGTGGAAACAAAACTGGGTTTGTCTCAGTCGCTTATGTTTGTCAGGAGGGAAACAAATACTCAGCATCGTCATAGCCTGAGGCGGGAAGCAGCTTTTGACTCTGCTGGTGCAGGTCTTGATGTTCCTGAAGGTGTTAGAGTGCAGGAGCATATTGACTTTCCTTAGGAGGAGTTGGTGCACCTTCTTTGCTATTTTCAGTGTCAATTTATATGTGAGGTAGACCTCGAGCAACTCAAGGCTCCACTGAAGCTCCTCTGAAGCGAGAGACCGTTGTGAATGATACTACTTTTTACGGACACTTAAGTAGAGGTTGTTGTCCAGCCATGATGTGACGACTAAGGTGATTTCTGTTCAGTCTGCAAATTAGCTGCAGCAGCAGACACCTAAAGGATATCAGCAGCACACACTTATGTTTGTCAGGTTTGTCAGTACAGTCAATACCGGTGAAGGTTTGGGGGCAGTAAACATCATCTCTTCCATCTCATCAGCGTCTCTCAAATAAAGGACGGCGAAGAGGAGGACTGAAGGACGCCGATACTTTTGCTTTAAATCAGGGGTGTCAAACTCATTTTCACTCTGGGGCCACATCAGCATCACGGTCGCCCTCAAAGGGCCGGTTGTAAATGTAAGACGGTGTAAATGTAACTACGGTACTCCTAACATAGTTAGTTTAGTTTCCCGGGATATCTGTGACTTCCACAACACGTACTTCCAGTTGTGTGATTTCTCCTCCGCCATTGTTTCCTGTTGCTGGTGCAAAATGCATTCTGGGATATTTGGCTGTCCCAAGTACAGACAAGTCACCTCCGATGCATCCCGGGTAAAATGGGCAGAGCGAGCCACATCCGGGCATTAGGGCCGTGCTTGGCTCGATGTGAACTTTGAATTGGAACAGTACTTGGGCTGAGACTGATGACGTTTCAGTACAGAGAAGTACGCATGTTGAGAAACTTGTTGGAAATCCTCTTTATGGGCTGTTGCATCTCCTGTCCACCTGTTGTGATAGTTTTAATGTCGGCACACAGACAACATGCCATCTCATCACTTCGACTTTCTATCTCATAATTTCGACCATGGGGATATTTTTATTTTCACATCTAACTTTAAATTTTTGTAAAAAAAAAAAAAAAAAAAAGTATTATTTGTTTTTTTTTGCTGGCGGATTCGTGGGCCACATAAAATGACGTGGTGGGCCGGCCCCGGCCCGCGGGCCGTATGTTTGACACCCCTGCTTTAAATAGTTTCAGCTCGAAAAACAAAAAAAAACTCAAAAGGAAAGGAGGAATGACCACAAGTAAATCATAATTGAAAGTTTATTAACAGTTTCGATTACAAATTTCTTCTGCATTAAATTCCATTACAGGACAAACCAGGAACTGAAGTAAAAGGCCACACACTAGAGCTGAGGGACAAGAGGAGAAAATGAAAAGAGCTTCTCCAGCAGACGTGTGAGGTGCTGGAGAGCGAAGACAGCTGGGGGGCAGAAATAAAAGAGAAAACAACAGCAGATGAGGGAGGACAGAAGTGAGCTCATCAGAACAACACAGCCCTTCATAGAAGGGGAGAATACAGACCTCCAGCAGCGTCACACAACGCTGCAAAGAATGTTGCGAAACGACACACTGATTACTTCCACATTTGCACTGAAACATGCCAACTGCTGACATGATTCTCTGAGGCGTTGCGCCACTTTCTTCAGCTTACCGAGCGCCATTTAAATCGCTCTCACAATAGCGAAGAAGACACGACGTAATCAAACTGAATCTGCCGACGCTCAAATCAAGATGAAATCATAAAATTGAGGATGAACACGGGGAGAGGGGGAAACGGATTCAGGGCCAGAGGAATCTCCAGGCGATCGGAGAATGCCGCCGGCTGATTGGCCGGTGTCGTCGCGGCCAGCAGGAAGCCCCTCTTTAGGAATCGGGAGGGTGGAAGGTCTTGGAGGTGGCAAGCATGGCTCGCACTTTGGCCATCAGATCCTGAAAAGAGAGAAAGAGAGGGATGAGTTTAATGTACGTCTCCGCACATTATCGTCGCATCGGATAACTGAGAATGTACTTAAAAGTGTTCGTCATCTATTGATCCCTCTCCAACGCCAACAAAGAACTGCTGAGACACTTTAAAAAGGTACTGTGGGAAAAGCAGCAAAGTATCTCATTTTGAATTAATAGACAAAGAAACATTCATGTTGGTATTACTATTCGTTTGATTTGCTCCCTGTTGTGCGAAGGAGCTGCTAGTTAATGCCGTTGCCACTGGGAATCAATTCCCCACGCTGCAGCTTTCAAATTATTATAATTTTTTTGCTCATTCTGTCGAAGGTTAATATACTGTGGTAAATTAAAAGTGGGTTCGGAGTGCGCTTCCTTCCCTCGAGCCATTAGGAATTCCTGAATACAGCTGAGAAGATGTTTGAAGTACCGAATAATACCCTGAGCACTGAGAATTAGATGCATCATCTCCTCCCCAAAGCCTCATATCTACAGTCACCTAATCCTCTGTTTCAAGAGCTGGCCTACTCAGTATATCTTCAAGTAGTACGAAAGCGGGAATTGTTAAATGAACATTAATATTTGACTGTGGGGGGCAGCACTACCGCAGCAGCCGGCCTGGCGCGAGCACTGAATGCATCGCATGACGGGAGTCAACAAACAACGTCTCTATTAATTGGAAATGTAATGTTAGGTCAAGCTGAACGACTGCAGGCCTTATGTTACGTCATGTAAAAAAACAAACGCATCCCGATCAGCTGTGTGCTCAAGATCCGACTGAATGCGCGACCAATTGGGTCTTTTGATGTAAACAGAAAACACACGTAAATGCATTTATTTCGGCGAATTCGTTTCGTATTTAACATGTGTACTTGCATAACACGAAGTTATGATACATCTCTTCAAAAGGGCAGGTTTACCCATTCAACATAATATAAGGTGATGTGGAGCTGGCAGTAACGATGGTTAAGAACTTAAGAACGTCCATTTATGCACAAGCTCGCTCTCTCGACTTAGAGACGAGGCGGATTGTGAATTGGGTCGCGATGGTTCGTCATATTTAAGAAGTGTGTCCCCAGATAAAGTTAGGAAAACCTTTTTGAGATAATTACATTTCAGCTTCACGAATCAGCCGTTCCTCATCTGTTGCAGGCTTTTTAAAGCAAGCAACTAGAATCAATGGAAACAGGGCAACTGACAAAAGTTCAGCTAAAAAAAAACGGTGTGCCCTGGAAACAGTGGCGCAAACCGCATCTTGTGTATTTTGAAAACCCTAGATTGCAGTAAGGCACTGCCAAATTTTTTTTTTTAGGTGGAAATATTTATTGCTGACCAGGGGACAAATGCTTGCATTGCTGAATAGGAACTGTTGACTTGCATCCCAGGAGCGATTAATACACGCATGGACTAATATCCACCCTTGAGCTCTCCTGACAGATGAGACAAATTAACAGCTGTAATCACGGCGGGAATGAGCTGTCATATCAAATCACTCGAAAGGCTCTTTCTCTCTCTCAACCCTGGCATATCCGAATACACACACAAGGACTTGTGCAGGGAATGTGACAAACAAACAATGCTCCCCAAATTATTAACGGCCAAGTGGGAAGTTGCTCTACGCTTGATTCTTGTCTCGGCAGCAGCAATTGTACGACATTAATAGATTATCAGGAGTTGCAGCGGTCACACAGGGGACGGCCAGCTCTGGTTAGATCACACTGAATCAGGATGAAGCCTCTAAGATGCATAGGATGCCGACCTAAATATTCCTTATGTCATCCAACATTATATAAAACATACATACAAGTTTATATTTGAAAACTGTTTCATAATCCAAATCTATGTCTGACAGTGTACTTCCTACTGTGCTGCTACTGAAACATATTTCCATCTAATGAGGTGTTTCAACAAAAAACATCTAACACAGAAGACGACAATTCACAGATTTGCAAATGAAACCTGCAAGTCTAAACTATCCCTTCATAACATCCTGAATGTCTTGAGGGAGTCATGAAACATCTGGAGTTTCCTCTTCATCTCTCCCACACGTTCACACACCTGCCTAGCAGAACTTCTCCACCACCTTTCATTTGATCTGTTATCATGCTGGAGGACGACCTAGAGCGGACCATCTCAAAGTTTTGAAAAATAAAACGAAGACGACACACACACACACACACACACACACACACACACACACACACACACACACACACACACACACACACACACACACACACACACACACACACACACACACACACACACACACACACACACACACACACACACAGAATTCCAAAAACTAAAATACCAAGAAAAAAACAACCTAAGCCGGGTCTTAAAGTAGACGGAGTGAACCACAACAAATGTAAAACAGGGGGACAGGAGACGGAGGAAGACAGACAAACAGGAGGAGAGTGAGCGACTGGTTGAGGCGAACAGCAACCGGGCCCCCTCGGGGAAGAGGAGACCATTAGGCAGATGAGGATGCGCTGAATTATTCACCATGCGTTTATAAAACATCACAGATGGGGTATAAGTAGTTAGCGTTTGTGAATCTGTGCGTGTTGCAACAGCGGAGAACAGCATGCTTTTTTTCCCGTGTCGGAAGTCGTGGAGATGAAGGACGGAGGAGGAGTTGTGTTTGATTATGTGAGAGAAGGACATTTCCATGTGCCGTTTCATGCACCGAGAGCTGTGAAATGAGCGCTTTTTTTTTTTTTTACATCTGTGATGCATCTGGTGAGTAAACACCGGACAGTGTGACAGTCTCCCTCCCACACACACACACACCATGGCCCATGGCCGGAGGAGAGACAATGTTCCAAATGTTGTGTAAGTTGAACCAGTGTTCACAGAATAGCAGTGTCGCCTCTCCATTCACACTCCATTGACCTCCATTAACTCGAGTCCCAATGCTTCTCGGGTTCTGGCCTCGACTGCAACCTCTCACCACATTCAGTGCAACACTGAGTTTCATGTAGGTTTTAACTGCTCCTACAGCACAAGGTTTCATCATTGCAGCGCTACACCATCCAGCTACTACACGCTACCACGGCTACAGTTCACATCTTCCGTCCACACATCTCCGTCCTTTAACGCACGCGGTTGCACAAAGGTTGCATGAAGATCAAATACATCGAAAGGATTGCATCACGTGCAAGTAGAAAAGACTGACATTTCAGGATGATTAATCAAAGATGGTGATCTAACCTGAAAGTGTAAAGATGTATATAATTAGATGAAATATTTACGAGTAATTTGGGTGGTGAGACGGTTGGCTGAGAGGTCTTTGATCTCGGGATTGATTTAAGCCTTTCGACTAATCAAGGTGATGCATTCTGAAATGTGTCTGGAGGGATGTGTCTCCGCGTTCAAACAGCAGTGGGGAATTAAGCAAATGAACAGCCTGTCAGTGTTGCACTGCAGAGCTGGTGGAGAGAGGCGAGCCAGACAAAAATAGATTAAAAAAACTTAAGTTGAAGAGGAAAACAGTTGTGACTCGTTCTCCTAATGAGAACAGCTTCAAGTCAAAAGTGGCTTGACAACACTTTGAGTTGTTTTTCTTTGTTAAATGACTTAAAAAAGGCTCCAAACACTCATTTGATTGAAGGAATCTAGTAATCTGTACCCTCTTCTTTCCTTCCTGACATCTCTTCAGCTCCATGCCTATTTCCTCCTCTAGAACTGGTGAGTGTGCACGCATTTCATTTGTGAAAGCAGCGCGATAAACATCATGAGTTGCACATTGTTGTTGGAACAGGGACAATGTGTAATTTATCGTTGAGGAGTTATACATACATTTCTGTACCACTTATTCAGACACAGCGTTCCTCTCAATCGCCCAAATGAGGAACACAAAGCTCGGCGGATATAAACAAAACACAGACGCATCCCATTTAATGTGTCGCACGCCAACAGATGCGAACGAGCACAATGCACGAAGCGCCGCCGCTTTCGACAAACTGTGAGAAAGTGGCTGCACGCAGAGCCTGGAGTGTGATTGCTGTAATTTCATACGGATTGGAAGTGTCTACGCCGTCTTTAACTCTCAACGGGGCATCGCGGCGTCTGTCATCAAGTCAGTAACATGTCACGGGGTTCCCACACGTTCTCAAGCTCGAGGACTTTTTCAATGATGTTTTCAGGCACAATTCCCTCAAATTCAAGGACCCGATATGGCACAGCTGTAGGCACGGATCAAGGTTCATTATTCTACCGGTCTTTGCCAATGTCTTTGGTGGAATGCAGATGTGCCAGGCAGAGCCAACGGCTTGTTTAATGGGAGTTTTCGTGCTCGTTTGCCGGCGTTTTCCTCGCGTCATTAGACTTCAATGATTCAGGGGCTGAGGTTGCTCGTGAAACAATGTTGCAACTGTGGGACACATGCAGACGGCAGATTTACTTTAATTCACTTCTTTTACTTGCTGACATGAAGTATAAAAAATAATAAAAAAAGAAGACTATGGTACAAAACTTTCAAGGCCTTGACTTTTACCCCCTCACATTGACACTCTTGTGAACACAACCCTGACATCGTTAGCTTTTTAAGCTTTTTTTTGATACAGTGGACCTATTAGCAGACGGTTGCTTATTCACACATCCAGCAGTTACAAAGCAACATTAGCATTGATTTTGGAGTTGTGTTTCTGGACGTCTAATGAATGAAAAGTCCAATATTCACTGTCTCTTGGTATGTATCGGGCTGCGACGCTGCTGAAACTCACTCTAAAGCTCTGTAAAGAATTCTCTGTAGGAGCATGAGTGCCAGCGACCCCCTTGCACATTGTCATTATTTATTATATCAAAAATATAGATTATAGAGGTTTAAAGGTCGGATTGGAAAACAAAAACCTGTACAGTCTACAGCCGAGGAGGCAAAAAACACATGAAAGAACTTTTGCTGACAAAAATCAAAAGGAGGTTTGACGTCTGAAGAGGAGAGGTTGACTAATTCATCGATTGAGGAACAACTCAATGAACTTAACCTCCAGCAGCTGAGCAGAAGTGGTAACCCTGTCTTTTTTTTGGGGGGGGGGGGGGGTTTGAAGTTACAAGTGCTGTAAGACGGCAAATGAGCTCTGCCTGCTTCCTCCACAGAGAGGTGAAATCAAACATCCAAAGAGACTGGTTTTTTTTTTTTGTCGGGGGCAAGTTCGCCGAGGTCTCTGTATCCGTCTGCCACTCAACCGGCACCCACTCTCCCTAAATTCTTGGCTCCGCTCCCAGAAGGAGTGCAGGCGGGGTGTAAGTGCAATTTCAGACAGGGTGAATTGCTTCAGCTGTAGCATGCAAACCTTTGTCAGATTGTTGAAATGGCAGTTTATGGGTAACGATGCCAATGTTACTTCTGTAGAGGTAGACAAAATACCGGAAACACCTTTCAGCACCTGGAAACTGCTGCTTGAGAAAACTCCAGCTGATTGGACTGTCAGTTTCACTTTGATTACAGGATATGACTTGATACACACAGATGGTTAAAAAAAATGAAATCACGGTCCGAGGCAGCACTTTCCGTCTTTGCCTCTTTGCACGATGGAAATACATAAAAGCACTCTACGTGTATATTCGGTAGGCTGCAAAGGTTCAGGAGAGGACATGTTTGGGTTGAAAGCAAAAGAACAATACCTGAGTTATTTTGGACTGAACAGAGGATACAATGGATGAGGCCACTGCCTTGTCTTCGTCCAGAGAACCACCCCTGGAGGGAGAGAGAGAGAGAGAACCAATCATGTTAACAGGAGAGGCAATACAATATTCATAATATCTTCTGAGATGTTCAAAGTTGGAAAGACTTCAAGAGATGTAGAAGGGAGAGAGAGGAGAAGACAGAGGAGTGGCAAGTTATCTGTAAAAAAAAAAAACTTTAAATATCCAAAACTACCACATCAACAATGTCAAACACAGACAAGTTTATAATCCCAAAAAAATCACAGGGTCTGTCTAAAGCTTTTAATCTTTCTTTATCTCCCCCAAAGAGTCTCTGTACAAGGCTCTGATGTCTGCCTGTCCCTGTCCATGTATATGAATGAGATGCAGATCTCTTTAGGTGACATGCTGCAATGCTGGGTTTAATATTTAAGGGTAATGCTGACTGCTTGAGTTCCTACAGTAACTGTTGAGCGGGTAGGTATGTCACATATTTGAGGAGGATTTTAGACACCAACTTAAATTGTAAAGAACACTCAGAGTACACCGCTTCTTTTCGGGATGTGAAATAGCTTTGATGTGGAGGATTGTTGAGTCACTCTAGTGGAAAGTATAATTTAGGAGCAAACATCAGCTCATAAGAATAGTTCAAACTAGCCAGCAAGATGAACCAGAACCCCCCCAGAGAGACAGCCCAGCACCCAGGAGGAGAGCAACATCAGCAGTTGAGGACCCTTCACGTCCTTCGCTTAATGAAGACGATGTAGTGCACCCACAGCAGTGATCAACATCTCTTATTCTCCGTCATCGCACTAAACAAATGACTTTACCGTGACTGCTGCTGTTTTTTTTTTTTAATCACGACTATTTACGATATGTAAATACGTGTTCATATTTCAGCACTTTAATCCCGGCCTTTTGGAACACTAATGAATAATTTATTGTTTCTTAAGTGTATGTATGTCTGTGATGCCAAAGACAACTATCCATGCGATGAAGATGTGTATTCTGCTGTCGGTGCCTAAACTTTTTTATGATTCATCTCGAGATGTTCAAAATAGGAGAAGTCGTGCGCATCGAGTTGATAAAAACACAACGGGGGACAAGAAACGGCAGAACACACTGCTGCTGGGAACGCTCTGCTTATGTGGCCTTCAAGTGTTTCCGTTTTTGTGGTCACTCAAGTGTGTGTCAGCCGATGCGTGATCTGGAACGATGAGGCTGTAGTAAGAGCTTTTAATGAGGTGATAAAGATTTGGATTGAGAAAGATTGACTTCCTAATGAGCGGACAGATGACCTCAACAAAGAGGGCAAAAATGTAATTTTAGAGCTCTTTCAAAATAGGTCGGACCTTTGCATAAAACATCCCATCTCAGCCCTTTACGGCTCGTCTAAAATACAAAAGAAATCCCCAATAGTGGCTCGTATTGGCTCCTCTGTCCCAACGTGGGGAGTTCCTTTGCCCCCCCCCAGACCCTCGCCTTGTAATAGCTTCATGGGAAGAAAAACATCATTTTTCAACCCTCCAAATCTATTTAGTCCTCTCTAAAATTGCTTCAAGATATATATTCAGGATTTTCTGATAAGCTGGAGAGGCAACACTCAAGAAATGCATAATTTTTTTTATAACACTTGAGAATGCCACAACTGATTATTTGATTTAATAACGGCAGACTGAAAACCACTATCTATACAGACACCGTGCAGCAAATACATGCTGCTCAGAGTGGACGGTAATCTCTCAAGAAACCTGTTTTAAAAAAAATATACTGAGAGTACAATTCCTCCGGCTGAGCTCAAACTGTAGTGAGGGTGATGATGTACGAAGGGACCGCTTCAAGGCCAGGAGATACCCTATCTCACTCACACAAACACACACACTGGACAAAAAAAAAACCTTGCTGAAGAATTCTTTAAATATTCAGAAGTGAATGTCTGCAGCTTTAATTGTCTCTTTGTTGGAAATAGTTTTAACAGCAAACCAACAACCGCAAGACCTCAGACGGGACTGCGTCCGCTGCCATTAACACCTCTGTGCCTGAAGACCTTGAAGCTGAACGATGTTGGCTCCGAGCCATCGTATCACTGGCTCCTTCGATTGAATGCTTGGGTCTCTCCCGTCTACACTGGATGTACACTATTCCTCGGGCAAACTTTGTTTTACCCACTAGCTTTTCATATTCACAAAGCTAGCATCAGACCGGCAGTATGTCATCCAGCGTGGGCTCTGATCACCACGCCGTTCTTAGTGAGGGAAACCATCCCTCGTCCTTCGGAGACGGCGTTTACAGGAAGATGAAACGAGTTGGTTTGGAACTGCCGCCCCTGCCTCTCTGGATGACTTAATCTTTCCAGGTCACTTGTTTTAAAAACAAGATCATTTTAAAACTTAATTATGATGGCTACATACTTAATGCCTTGCTCAAAGACTGAGGCTGAATACATCAGTCTAGTTTAGGACAAGCAAGACAGAGGTTACATTTAGGCTTTAATGGTCATATTTTCAAACATTACGTTTCACTTGAATGGGTTTTAAGACGAGGACTAATGTGTTTGATGAACATAATACTATATTGGGTAATACGTTGGGCTGCAGTTATTAGAGTGTAAAATTCCTCAATCTCTTTCTCTCTTGCGACCCCACAAAATTGTCCTTGGAAGTAAAATTGGGTTAGCTTAGGTCGTTTTCTGCAGCTTACTTTGGAGGAAATAATCCATCACTTACACTTTTGCTGTTTTTTTTTAAGTTTGTTTTTTGAAAGGCTAAATGAAAATACACCGCACTCCAAATTCTTGTATCGCTCTTACTACAGCCCCATGCACACCACTTCAACATGTGGAGAAAAAAACGTTTATTTCACAACAATAACAGTAAAAAAACTAAATGTGTTTTTAAGAAAGAGTAAGTGTTCATCATCATGCTCAGTTTGGTTTTCGACAGGGTGCATCAGCATAGTTTTCACAGTTTGCTGTAACTGCCAACTGCTGTGCTCCGTTTGTCGAAATAAGACTCATTTAAAAGCAAAAGTAATAGAAATTGCATCAATCTCCTTGGCTGTTAAGTCCTCCCAACAAGCTTGCGTTTCTTTAGTGAAGAGACATTCAGTTATACCTGGGAAAGCAGTTGATTGACAGGCGTGTAGAGGGTTACCTGGAGTGGGCCAGGCTGGAGGCGGGGCTAGCTGACGGAGACAAAGCTCTGCCGGGCGAGGAATACGGGGAGAGAGAGGAAGCCACGATTTGCATCTGTCCCGAGGATGACAAGAAGCTCCTTCGTTTTTCAGGAGGGGACCTTGAGGGGGGGGGGAAATGTGAGAAGGAACCGAAACATAGATTCAAGCAGCAACGCCGTACAACACACAATACATCAAGAGCGTGGAGGACTGTCTGAAGGCCGAGCTTGTGTATTCAGCAAAGCCCTACTTTAAATTCACTGGTGCAGTTTCCACCAGTGGTCATTTGGGCATTAAGTATCTGCCTTGTAGGTATGATCGCTAAATCTACTCTTATACAGACACAATCTAAAACATTACTCAATGTATAGCACACACACACACACACACACACACACACACACACACACACACACACACACACACACACACACACACACACACACACACACACACACACACACACACACACACACACACACACACACACACACACACACACACGTCACAGCATCTCTCTGCCTTGACGGGTGACATAAATCAATGCTTTCTGTGATAAAATAAACACAGGCGTACGTGAGGACCCTTGATTTCTTTCCCTCAGCGCAGACTCGTGACATCTGCCGAGAGGTTTACCTGGATCTCGAATGCCCCCTGGGCAGGCTGGAGCTGCTGCTGGGATGATGGCGCTCTCTCTCGTCACGTCTCCTCTCGGTCGAGGGGCCCCTCCTGTCCCGTCTCCCCGGGGAGTGCGAGCGGGATCTGGCCAGACAAGGAGGACAAAGGAAAATCGTAAAACAGAGGCGGTGAAACCATTCGCTTACACACGACAGAGCCTCAGCAGGCGAGAGCCGATGCATTTGAAATGTAGCACGCGGACAGAAGAGGGTGGAAAAGACAGAAACCAGGAATAGCCGGAGAACGGTTTGCAGTGATTCCATTCGAGTATTGGCCGAGGTGGATGAGGCACAATACACATCAAGGCAGTAGAGTCTCAATACGACTGGGCCACGGCACAAAAACACATATCATGATTGCGTGAATTACTTTAATTCACATCATGGACTTTAAATATGTAAATACTGTTTTTCTAAACTAGTCTGAAAAGAAAACAGCATTAAATATGTATGGAATATATATGTGAGATTAATTCCCTTCTCAAGATTTCTTTGCATAAAGGATTAACTTTCTGCAATGGCTGGTATGTAGCGCACGCACATCATTTACAGGCATGAAATAGCCGCGGTTACAGGAGGAAGTTATCCCCTTATTTTTCTAAAAACAAAGCCCGAAAGGAAAAGGACAGCGGAGGTAATGTCAGCTTTGTTTATCCACCCAGAGGTGGATAAACAAAGCAGGCTGGTCAACATTAGCCTATTTGACAGATAAATGGCACAAACAAACCAGCCCAATCTCTACCTTTGATCGCTTGACGTCAACCTTTAGTAAATTCTTAATTGAAATGCTCTTTCTCGTACAGTCTGTTACCCTTAATTTGTTTCATAAATTCATTCCACACTGACTATTTTCTTCCTGGAAACGAGAAATAAAAGACAGAAAAAAATGCATTATTTTCCATTCATGTCTTTGTTTATGCACTGAAGGTTCAGCTGAACTATAAAACAGAGGGTGAATCATCACTTGGCTCTCAGTCTGTCACATTAAATGTCTTATTCAGCAGCTGCACCAATCACAGACCTGCTTCGCCAACTAGGTAAGTTTATTTCCTGACTCATCCCTGTAATGTGCATTGCATTAACCGAAAGGAAGAAGGCATTTTTAAATTCTTTCTGCAGCAAAGCAGCATTAAAAAATCCCCAATAAAACAATAAAAGTGCTTCCTACCAAAGGGCTGTCATAGAGGGAACAAATATGTACGTGTACTCCAAGCACACCACTTTGAATAAAGATCAAATGTATCTGTTTGATACATAGAAATTCTCCGCCCTGCCACTGACAGTTTTGAACGAGTGCATCGACTGACGGGGTCTTACCGGGACCTTCGGGATCTCTTGTAGGCACTGGGAAGGGAGTGTTTGCTCTTCGACTTTGACCTCGACTTCGATCTCGACCTCCTCTTGTGTTTCTTCTTCTTTTTGTCTTTGTCCCTCCCTTTGTGCCGGTCTCTGTCTCTATCCCTTTCTTTCTCTCTCTCACGATCTTTCTCTCGCTCTCTCTCTCGATCTTTCTCCCGCTCTCTTTCTCGCTCTCTGTCTCTCTCTCGCTCCCTCTCTCGTTCCCTCTCTCGATTTTTCTCTCGATCTCTCTCCCGGTCTCTGTCCCGGTCTCGATTTTTCTCTCGATCCCTGTCTCGATCTCTCGCTGCTCCTCTGGAGGTAGTGTGGGAGGATGAGGAGGACGGCGGCTCCCTGCTGCGATGCGCTCCTTTGTTCTCCGCGGCCGCTCTTTGATCCTGAGGATACGCCGGTTGTGCAGACGACACTTGAGGAGGAACGGGGTCACACAGGGCAGAGAGGGCTTCCTGCAACTAGAAACAAAAGGCAGAAAGAACAGGAGAGAGAGAGCAAAGATATCAGTGAAGGCATTGTTCCAACCGACACAATAGGACGCTGGACCTTTTCTTTTTCATGAGGGGAATTGTATGAATTCCCAAATGCTTGATGTCGCCATCGAGCTGTATTGATGTAGCTACAACAGAAGAAAGTGGTGGAATAATGGGACTAAAAGGGGCATGGATGGGATCACAACCAGCTGGCTCAGGCAAAGTCATTGTTCCATCCTCTGCTGGGAAATTATTACTCATAAAAAAAATTCCTTACTCAGCAGATTGAAATGTGCGAGTTACACAACACAGTGCAGCCCTCTGGCTACACGCTGAGTTACAACTGTTAGCTGCAAAGTGCCTCTAATTACTCCGACGAGGGTCTGCCTGCTCGTATAACATTGACCTGCAGCTGGATTCCCGCTGAAAAGACGGCTTCAGTCCATCAGTGGGTTGAACACGACGCTAAATCTTCCAATGCCAGATTTTATCTTCCAGGGTTGGGGTCTTGGATTGCTCCTGGGGGTTACCCATGTCACATATGTATGCTTTCACGGTACCAAAAGGGCATTTAGATCAAGATAAACATCAAATGGCATATTTTATAAGCTAACAATCACATGAATGGGGAGTGACCACCCAAGTGATGAGTGATAAATATGGAAGACAGAAAGGAAATGAATGTGCGCTGTGTGACTTCTATCTCTCCAATTCAATCTTACCCATCTGCTAAAATTGCCAAGAAATGGGAGGAGCATAAGAAGGAAGGAGGAAGTAGGGACATGATGATGAAAGAAGATGAAAGTAAGCAAATGCAGTAAAGAAGAGCAGGCAGGAAACAAAGAGACCGCTCGCAACGGAAGACAATCAATAAGTATCTAAAAACACAGGCAGGGAAGAGGAAGAATATTTATCACACCTTTCTATTTGCATGCTGTCTGGTGTCCGGGCTAAGGGAGAGATCATGAAATGATAGGAAGCGAGGTTTGGTTTAAAATTAGGACTGACATATTGGGAAGCATATCCTAACGCCAGAATGAGAAAACGCCTGCCCTCTCACACCTGCTCGGGCAAGATACGAAATTTCGGACAAGGGGAGCGACTATGAAAAACAAGTTGCAGTCCACGTAGGGGATAGGAGAGGAGATGGCAAGCTAAGGAAAGGAGAGGAGGAACAGTCTATCAATATATAATAATAATAATAATAATAATAATACTAATCAAAATATATAAATCAATACTAGAAACTACGAACTAGAGCTACAGTTTGAAATGTAATACCGGAGTCACTTTTATATAAAAGTCAGGTCGGCAATTTTAGTAAGTTTGATTTGAAAAAATTCATAAAAGAAATACAGCAGCACAAGCTGAACAAATTCAGAGAGAGAGATAGCTTAAAATGCACATATATTTGGGCTTGATTAAAAATCACAGTAATAAATATATCACTTCATTATAATCTCCCAAGCTCAGAGAAAATAGAATCCATTTAATTAACTATGAAACGCTGTGAAAGATGCACAGAATTCTTCTCATGTTAAATTGCTTTTAGCACACAGAAAGAGCTCACGGTCACAACAATGTGCACTGCCTCTCTGTGTTAAACGGCACATAATCAAACACGACACGACGTCTTCATTCAACTCTTTTCCCATTCTTGTGCATCGTCCGACGTGACGAAATGAAGAATAGGCAGAGGCAGCAGAAAATCTCCATCTAATTAATAAGGAAATTGATGTGAAAATGTGTCGGGAAATTCAGTGCGAGGAGCAGGCTAGCCTCCCTCGTGTTCACACCGGTCATAAATCAAAAGGCTTCGACTGCAGTTTTTTTTAAAATCAATCGCCGATGGAAGCCTGCGAGAGAAGGCTGGGAACGCTCTTATTCCTTCATGTCATTATTCTACAATTCATCAGCAGTCTGAGCGGTGCCAGTGCATCGGGGCTCCTTCCATAACCGTACCGTCATGACTGAATGAACACAAGAGAAACATTTATGTTTGGTCATCTTTGGCCTGTCATAAGAGGTTAAGTTTGGACATGCGTGATGATGATGGTGATCCCAAGTGGAGTATCTTCTTGTGGAGGTATTGTCATTACTTCACGTTGCTCGGTAGAGTTCAGTGATGGGATGTCTGTCAGGTTGGTCACCAGTGTGCTATTATTCTATTATACTGCGACAACAGTGCTGAAACATATGACCAACGGCAGCGTTTTAAAGTAAACAGTTACTCAGTCATGTAGCTACTTTTTTGATGAGGTAACTAGTTACATAAGTTCTTCTTCGGATAAATAAATCATCACACATGCTCGCAGCCTTGTGCCATCTGATAGAATCAATAGAAGAAAAATAAACCCCCACTGTACTTAATGTAACGGCTTAAATCTTGACTAGACTGAGCACCGACCAACACAAGCTCACAATCTCTAGCTGGCCGTACATCCAGGTATTCATTAGTAGCCCACAGTCCTGGATTGTGGAAGTCCCTTCGGGGCGTACACACACACACACACACGCTCTGATGGACACTGCAGTAGTCAGAGAACATCTGGAAAAGAGTGACAGAGCTGGCGCACTATTGACAGGAGCCTGCCCGCTGCCACAACCGGCAATAGGCCAGTTCACCACGCGTCAGTTGGGCTCACAATGAGGAGCTGAAATGGAACATCCATCAAACGGACAGGCAATCTGCACATCAAATGACCACTCCCCAGTCTTATTTACACTCTAATGTATTCTTCTTTTTGACAAAGGGGCTTTTAAAATCTGCATCACTGCGTGCATTTTCAGATAATATGAAAATATATTGAAGAATTTTGGATTGACCCTTGTTTGATCACTTTAAAACATAATGTAACATTAAAAACATTGGCCCAAACTACAACAGCAAAAGACAAAAAATATAAAACCCCACTTGTCACTGCCAAATTAAATCTGAATTCCTCTACCGTCTACATTTGATACTCGTTAGTTTACCGTCTCTGCCAAGTGCACACTCCACAAGTGTGTTTTATATATAAGTACCATAAGCATTAAGGCATTAAGAACACTTACACAAACACACTGATCTCTACGGGATGAAATCGTCAAGAAAAATAAACTCATACCTCATTAGATCTTGGGGAAGTTTCAATCCTCCGCATACGAGTTTGTTTAAAACAGCATATTATGAGCTAAGGAGGAAAACATACTCATCTTCTTTATGAGTGCCAACAGCTGCGTAGTAATTAACTTATTCAGCATATAAATCCCAGTAATGATTGATTGGAATTGCTGTCACAGTCCGGGCTTAAAGCTGCCCATGGATGGACAGCAGTCTAAGCTGAGCCTGAGCACAGACTGGGCTCAATAACAATATGTGATACACTTCATCTCCTGTGACCGTTAAATGTGCGCCGTTTCCCAATATATGTGACTGATGCACGTGAAGATATTCCCTCAACAAACAAACAGACATTCATCTCTTAATCTATTATTGCGCGGCTACATGAAGTGAAAAACTGCCATCAATACAGCCACACACGGCTCCTAACAGCTGCCTGCAACTTCATCTGCACATGATCAATAATGTAATAGAAAGGAAAACACAATGTGCCATCTGGTGTCAACAGACATAAAGGTTGTTTCACGATGGGTTACTCAGCCAGCTGTACTAGATGTCATTTTCTATTTACTGAGCCTCCACTATGACCAAAGACTTGACTGCAGTTCAACTAAAAAAATTAAAAAAAGGCAGAAAAGAAAAAATCTGAGCCAGCTAACATTTGCGGCTGACCTCAGGGCGGATACGTCTACTGTGGACGTTAACGATGTGATGAGGCGGGCTCCATTGTACTGGGCTTCTTTATCCACCGCCACTGGAGTGAGTTTCAGTTATGTACCTTGAGTTATCAAACACCATGTATTAGAAAAAACACAGTGATGTTGTTGGAGATATGTCAAGGTCTGAGAAGTCTGTATGCATGTCTGCTCTGTGCTACAATCGTATAATAATCACATGCTTCTGCATATTGAGGGGAAAAAGAAAGTGGGCGTGCCAACCGCGACTAATACAACTGAATCATCAGTGCTGGTTGAAGTGGCATTTTGAATATAAATGCCAACATGCAATTAATGGACACAGTATTCTCCCGCTGACATCATAGGCTACGTCTATTTTTATTCCGACGGCAACTTCTTGTATTCCACTCAAACTGGTATTCTCTTAGCATCACATACAGTAAAACTCTTAAATGGTACTAATGGAGATAAATACAATGTTAAGACATTTTTGCACGGGCCAGGTGTGAAACCACTCTTTAAAACACAGAGTTGTATATGTATGTCACGCGTTGCGTCAAGGGCTAAGAAATGCGTAGTGTTAAGTCACACCCTCCCTAGGCCGTGATTCATCACTTTAACACGAGTCATCCATGTTATCAACGCATACATATTGTTTATACTATTGTAGCTCTGGAGGTTATGCAATATAATAAATACACTGGCTGCTTCAACGTGTGACTTGAAATGACACTTGGGACATGCTGGTGATTCGGGATCAACCACTCGGGATTGTGTCATGAATATATGGTTCAGCTTCTAGTTCAAAATGATTGACGCGTAATGCAAAGTGCTGACCAAAGTGCATAAGCCGTTCACCAAACCTCAAGCTGCGCAACCGAGTCCAGCGCGGCTCTCTTGGCCTCAGGCTCCCCGGCGAAGGGGCCGCGGAGGGTCTGTAGGAAGAGCGCTGCCTTCCTCTTCCTCTCCGCCTGCAGCTGCTTCTCCTTGGACTCCTTAGACGCCTGGGCCAGCTTCTCCCTGGCTGCAGCCGCCAGGCGGTCCTCCAGCTTCTGCTTGGCTAAGGGCGGGGAGATTAAAGGGCAAAAAAAAAAAAGAGAAGGAAAACAGGTGAGAGATGGTCCTTGTCTGTTTTTAACTGCAGCCAGATACTACTATAGTGCTATGAGGGAGGAGAAGATTATTGAAAAGACAGAGAGGAGGCGGTGGAGATTGATTATGCCCTGTTTTTCACTCTGCTGGCCTTCTGACCACACGTAAATAGTCTTTGGAAAGCAAAGAACTTAAAGAAGGGAGGGAGAAAAGATAGAGAGAGAGCAAAAACATGCACATGTAAACAAAAGAATATCGAGACAGACGACAAGGGAAAACAAAAAGAAAGGATGTTGAAAGTAATCTATCTAAGATGATGCCATTGTCAATCCGCAGCGGTTGGAAATCTTTAAATGAGGTCTTCACTATGCGGTGGGTATTTTCGTGCAATAGAAGGTTCATACAGAAAAAGCAAAGTAGGAGGGAAGATGTGGGTGGGGAAGAGGAGACAGATGGCTGAGTGCAATTGGGGGTGGAAAAATGTGCATGGTTTTTGTGAGAGATGAGGAAAGAGGAGATGAAGCGACAGAGACGGGGGGGGGGGGGTAGAGAAGTAAAGAGAGAGCAAGAATGAGATGAGTCACAGCGAGGAAAAGGAATGAGTGAAATGGGGGAAACAAGACAAGACGGTGGAGTATAAAGCAAACGCTGGCAGGAAAACAAGTTGTTATAGTTATGCAATCGCTGGGGCGACTGTTATCTCTTCAGGGTTAAACAGAGTAGCTGCTCCGGCAAATCATATTCCACTATAGTGTAAACAACAGCCAAGTGGAGCAGAATCCCCCCCCCCCCCCCCGTACCCCAGACAGTCACACAACATACCGCGCTGGCCAGGCTGAGTCTGACTGCTGTATTCATTGACTAATCTGACTCCATGTATTGTGGAGGAGAAGCTTGCTTTATGTGTTGTCCAGTACACAGCTGGAAAAGGATTTGGTGATCAAATGATCAACAAAAAAAAATGAATGAATTCACAGCAAATTTGATAACAGAGTGATCATTTAAGTCAATTATCAAGCAAAATGCTGAACATTCTCTGGTTCTCGGCTCCTCAGATGTCTAAACTTGCATTATGGCTATGAGCCACCTCTTTCACATTTTAACATTTAAGTCTGTGTGATCCCCTCAATGAATGGACTACTGAATGTATCTATAACTACAGTATATCACACAACATCCCTGAATATAATCTCACATTGATTTCAGATAGACTGGTGTTTTAAGTCTTCTGTCGCCGCTATGGAATATACACTGGGAAATGTTTGCAGCAACTTCCAACGATTCATGCACTTATCACTGGAAAACGCATTTGCTGTGTGGCTGCTTTCCAGACCATCACTACGGATTAGCGTCCGCCACTGATTCTCCTGCTATCTGATCAAGTTAGGCCTGCTGACTGACAGCCACTTTGCCACACAGCAAAGCCAATTCAGTCAGCTATTTATTAGGCTTTTTCCAGCCTCTTTCTCTGGCTGTCTGTCAGCTCAGAGAGAGAACATTACTCGCTGAGATTGTTCCGCTGAACCTAAACAGGACCAGTCAGCAGGCTCGGGGAGTAACGGAATACAATGGTACGCGGTTAGGATACGAGAACCGGTAACTGTACTACGCTACAGTTACAGAATTACCAATACATTTAGTACAAATAAGAGGCTATTCTGGTATTCATGAGTCTCTGCATGGCAGCCTCGCAACATATCGCAGCAGAAAAAAGTATGTAGGTGTAAAAATAGCAAATAAGTATTGAAAGGAATAGCGTTACCTCAAGCACAAGCTGTTACAGGTTACTCTACAGCCAGAAAAAAAACATGTGAAATAACCAAAAATCACTTGTTGCAGAAGGAGAAGACAACTATGGAAATTGTTTTTCCGGTCCTTTAAGTTGCATACAGTACTATTACTTCATATGTTTGACAATTAATGCATTAACACGCTTATTATCAGCAAACTACTAGATTCACAAAGATGATTTTGGTGACGCAGAGTTCAACCTCACTTATTTCTGGACAATTCAGACAAAATGAAGAGATCAGAGTTAAGAGATCCACAGAAATGTCTGCCAAATGAAACTTTTTTTGAATTGCTTTTGTCATTTGCTTTATATTTAGTATTTCAGCTTTCATGTAGGAGGCTGTGAGAGGCCGACACCTCGGCTGCTGCTCAAGCTGTTACCGAGTCATTAGCAACGATCAACTCACACAGACACGATGGTTATTTAGTGGGATGACGGAAAGAAATCTTATTTTTCAAACCTTTCGTATAGAAGGCTTGTGCGACCGGTTAACAAGTAAGGTCAGATGGATTATTGATAATCACAATTGCATCAGCATCTGCAGTGTTCGTTTGACAGAGATGTGAAAATGGCCTTTTTGGAAAATCATTTTATACTTCAGCTGCGAAGGCGAAGCGTCCAATTTTTTAATGCTGAAATAGGTGCAATTGCACATTTTGGGGCAGGGGGTGGGGGGGGGCAGTGTAAAAGTACAACAAGATGAATCAACTTCAAACACAACAGCTTTCAGCTTCAGGTAGAAAAGCCTATTCGTTTTGAAATGAATAGTCGGTGATACATTACAATACATGAACATTTCAGAGATGTGACTCTAATCTTGGAAATACAATTGCAAACATGCATGAGATGTTTTTTTCTCCCCCCCGTCCCGTCCCTTATGCAGAAGCTCTCTGTAAAGAACTAAGAGGCCAGATCACCAACCAAGCCTGATCTTATTAGGTAAGCTGCGTTAGAAGCCATAGGTCCTATAAGAGCCCTGATCAGAGCGAGTCTAAAACTTTTACAGGACAAAGAAGGCTCGTTGTGACTGTATGCATTCTGACGTGGACGAATATGTCAAGTGTTTGAGTGCAAAATCACTGATGCGTTACTTTAGTTCTAGGAAAGACTGAGGCGGGCGAGTGTGTAATACTGTACAGCCGCGGGTGAACAATGGAGAGAGAGAGCCGGAAATAGAGAGAATACATCTCCATTAGGCCTCCGGAGAGATATATGCCGTTGTTTGCTGTGCCACACTGCTCATGTCTTACTGCAGGGTACACCCTGTTGAGGGAATTTATAATTCAGACTCAACGGATTTGTTCATCTTCGCTCTTCCGCCTTTTTTTTTTTTCCTTTACTCCAATTCCAACCCTTCCCAGAGAGTAACAGCATGCCAGTGGGTGTGATGGAGATGTCTTGTAAGCACCTGCACTTAGTCGATGCTGACACAGAGAATTATAATTCTAGCACACACACACACACACACACACATTTAATAGCCACGGAGCTGAGGGAAACACAGGGAGAGTAAGGCCGACGGCTATCTGAATGCACAGACTGACACACACACAAGCAAGAACAGGCAGAATCTCTGATTAAATTTGAAACTTGTTCAATAAAGTAAGTAATTATTACACTCAAAATCAAATTCGTAGCAACCTGAACCAACCAACATATTTTTTTGTTTGTCCCTTGAAATGTTATTTTTTCACTATATTGGTGTTTAAAGAGGTACAGTGGCTAAAGCAGTGCACGATCAATATTTTATTGATAATAATGATTTTCAATTTTCCCAACAATCTTTTAATATTGATACCTTGTTTTGCCTCCAACTCCTCCAAGCTGAGGGAGGGTCTCTTCTCTTCTGGTGCACCGACTTGAGCCGGATCCTTAGCCGCCATCTCAGCGCCGCCCATCAGAGCTGCCAGCCCCTGCTCCTCCAGCAACTTCAGGCATAAAAACGTATGATAATTTACCGTTAGTGCCAGTTTTATCAACCCTAGAGCCGCGTGCATCGAACAGACCGAGCTGAACCAGACCTTGTCCTCGTCAGAGTCGTCGTCCAATCGAACTCTGTTCTTCTCCAGCGGCAGCATATCGTTTTCCTTCGCTTTGATGGCAAAACAGATGGGGGCAAAAGAGGCTGCGATGGCACAAAGAGACAGAAGGAGTCGTGTGATTTAGAGAGAAGTTCAGAACTGGTGGACAAGTACATCCTGGACATCTTCTGGTCAGACAGTTTCAGAGTGAAATGACAAAAATGCATCTACTAAAGCAATTAGGCTGCTTTTTGTCAATGACGAATACAACGTTCGCAGGAGAAGGATGAAAGGAGAGGCTGGTGGAAGGATTAATAAAGAGATGGGCGGAGGGAACAAAAAGATGGAAAAATAGGAAGGAGAAGACGCAGAAAAGGGCAGATGAAGGATATTGGAGTTGATGAAACAGAGGTACACAGAGAGACTGGTAAAACAAATGTGAAAGAGGCACAATGAAGAAAGAAAAACAGACGGAGAGACAACCACAAGGACAGTGAGCGTTGAAGCTGCGATGGTACACAGTGTGCCTCATTCCCTTAAGAAATAACCTTAATACAGGACTGTGATCCTTATTGTAGGAGGCTGGATAGTTTACTTGTGTGCTACTCTGTGCAGTTATTAGTTTTCTTTGGCCTGCTCCGTGACCTGTCTTCTCCCCCCCCCCCAATAGCCTGAGAATGCATGCCTTCATTTGCACATGCGTGTGCATGTTTATGGGTCTCGCCAGCGTTGTGGTAAGCAGCCGCTTTCATCTTTGCATGGACATTTCCGGCCCGATATCACCAAATAAAATTGGGAGCATAAAAACCAACAGACTCACAGGCAGCTGTGCGTAAACACCAGCATATGAAATATATACACACACACACACACACTAGAGTAAATATGTGCATGTGTACTCACAAACACATATTTACCCAAAGGATTTGCAACTAATTTACTGAACGAATGAACTGAGGAAGAGGAAGTGAAAGCAGTACTCTGTTCTTTGTGTTTTTTCAAACCTTTTATCAGCGTGGAATCCAGGACCGACGTGCCAGATTGAAGCGTATCATCGGCACCACCGTCCTCGTCGTCCGTCTCATGCTGGATGACCAAAAAGAGAGTAGAGGAAGAGAATAAATAATTACCGTAACCGTATCAATTCCCTAGTTCCGTACACTGTTAACAGGTAACAGTGAGCACACCATCTAAAGCCGTCTGTATTTTTCTACAGTATCTCCACATTTCTTTGGGTTAACCAGCTGTTCTTCATACTGCCGTGATGGGTCGGAAGTACAGCAGTAATATGTGCAAGTTGGTGTTAGGGATGTTTTCAAAAGAAAAACATTCAGAGGAGCTGCTTGGTATTTGGTTTCTCCGGAAAAATAAGATTGGTGTGAATGCTTGTTTGTTGTACAACATCACCGGTGGCTCTGAAACGTTAGGATGAGTCACTCCTCTGCATCCATTCCCATTTAAATTACAACTGTTGTATCGAAATGATGTAACCGCTCATCTGCCAAGTTCTATCCACGGTTAAGGTTTGCAGTTCTGAAGTTCTCTCCCTACTGTGCTACAGAAAATGTTGCTGTGGAGGAGAAAACCAACAGCAACTGCTGAGAACAAAAAACAAAAACCGTCTGTCTGCGGCCTAATGGGTATCTTTAAGTACATCGCTATAGTGGCAGCAAGTGGAGGACCTGGGCAGAAGAGAAAAGGGTCAGTAGACCATTAACACTAGCAGAGGACTCTTTAGAGTCGAGCCAATCTCCCAAGATGGAGAATTTGATTTCATTCCGTCAGTGCACCGTAATGGGAAGAAGCAGACAATGAAAATGATTAACTTGTGTACAGCAGCAGTCGCTAAAAGGCAGGCTCACATTTTAGCCTCTCTTCATGTGCAGCACATGACTGCAGACCTCTCCGTCTCTTACACATCAACATGTCTTTAGATTCAATTTGAGGGTATGAAATTGGCCATGCATACAGGTCAGGAATTTAGTTTGAAAAATGATAGAAAAACTTCTAATTAGCTGTACTCGTTGCAACAGGACACGTCTTTACTGTGTACCGTGATGGTCAAAATATTTCCATATATCCAAAAGCCCTCTGTGGTGACACCTGGGGACCAAGTGCCCTATGCAGTTATCCCAAATATAAACTGCTGATGGAATGAAAGGTTGAAGTGGCGATGAAGCCAACGCCTCATGAGGTAAGTCTTACCATGTTTGAAGGACGCTTCCTATGCAGCTGTTATTTAACAGGGCTCTCAAAAGTCAAAGCACTTTACCGACACCCCAGAGAACATAACGTGTAAAAGCAAAGCTCGGAGGAGACACAGGACAGTTCAGAAGGTAATAATCCTCCACTCGGAGTGAAAACATGCACCAGTGTTTCATAGCGGAGCTGCCAAACCTGTGCTGGTAGGAGATCACACGCTTAACGGGAATTTTTAAATGAAAAATGGAAGACGTGATCTACATTATCCACCCAAAAAGCTTTGACGAATACTTTTACGTAGACTGCGTTTGAACTGAATTTCTGCTTGTTTTCTTGTGCAGATTTGTTCTTATGTCCAAAACAATGAATTGGCAGCTTAATTCATGAAATCATTTATCATTGTTACATTTTGTTCGTAAAGAAATAAGTCAATTCAGTGCAAAAGTAAAGCTGTCACATTATGGTACAATGCCCAGCTAAAAGTAGAACATTGTACATTATGTGTTAATGTGACTCATTCGGGAATAATCTGACATGATGGGATGGAAACTGTTGCGACTTCATTTGAAAGCCTTTAGCAAGCGTGCAAACTCGTCTCCCTGTTGTGATATTCTCATAAACCTGAGTTCACATTAAGTTAATTATTTCTTTTTTAAACTGGCTGAAATACAGTTCTTCTTTGAGGCTTCCGTTCGCATGTTAAGTCAAACCCACATAGGTTCTGCTGAATGCGAGCAAAACAAACAACGAGGGGCGGGGCTTCGATTAGAACATCAAAGTATTTCTATCGAACTCCTGAACAGATCTCTCCAAACAGGAAGCAGACGCATCATCTGAGGATTTGGACGATTTACAAAATGCTTCTTCTCAGATAAAAGTTGTATTTATCATATTTCAAAAGTGCCGCATTCTGAAGATTGTAAAGATCATACCGACAGCAGCAGCACAACCTGCTGCGGTTTTTGCTTCGACCGACTCTAGCTCTTTCTCACTTTTCCATTAACTGTGAAAATACCAATAATGCCGCCGACGGAGAGCAGCGTTATCGGCATCCCATTACCCGCGGAGTAAATCACAAACACAAGGCAGGTTTCTTGATAGAAAGGCTCAGCAGCTGCTTGCTGGAGCAGCCTGGGCTGCGTCATAATGGGCCACACTCCTCTGCTCTCTGAAAAGCTAATGGATTTCATTCATCAGAAGGCAAAATTGCTCAGACAAAACTTTCGCACTTTCTGCCTCTCTCACTTTGACACAAAGCAGACTCAACACACATGTATTCATCTACCTACCTAGTTATATGCTACGAGCTCTTATAATTCCCTTGTGTGAGAGGGATGATGGCTATGATGAATACGGATGACAGAACACCGAAGCACAGCTACGAGACGTGAAAAACACTCGCGCTGAGACAGTCTGGCACATTCTTGTTCGAAAAAGTTTTGCCCTCAATAAGTGAACTTAAAATGAATTTTAATCGTGCATTCACTCCTCACAGCAAGCTGAAAGGATGAGGGCTAATCTGCCATTTGGCTATTCACATAAACCATTCCGGAGAGGTTTTCCGATATTATCTGCATCATCAATAATTGTACAACCCAGCTATAAACCACTTCATTCATTAAAACAAATTGGATTTTTCTGTGAATAACTGCAAAACAAACTGAATGCCGAAAGCGCTGAGATACCCGCTGAATGCACTATAATATGCATTCATCTTCGCCGGTGTCATGAGATGAGACTAGTCTAAAGGGACCTTGACGGGAAAACAGGCCGTGCATTTGGAGGACTTGGGATCATATTTGCTTTCATTGTGTGAAGAAGGTAACATTTATTACTAATATAGAGAAAATATATATAGTGAATTAGAGGCACCTTTGGTGGAGTTAATTTGAACGCAACCGGGTCAGGCCATTATTTACCGGAGTTAAGCTGAAGGAATATGAGGCTTCAGCAGACTAAAGTATACATTTTAGTGTAAAAAGCCCTCTTTGTGCTACTGTCCTTCCACCACTGGTCGCTAAAAAACATAGAGGGAAATCTCTTCCCTAAAAGAATGCAAGATTGGAAAATTCCTGCTTGATTTGACTAAGGCTGAGTATCAACACACGTTGTTTTTTCTGTCTTTTTTCAAATGTTGCCAATGACGAGAGACCGTACGATGCAACCTGAGTTCAGAGCGTTTCAAGTTGAAAATGCCAGAGCTTTCGTGCCAGAAAAAAAACATGCTATATGGACACTCAGCATAAGGAATATCTGTATTGTAGTTCAAGGAGCTGGCAGGCATGTGTGCAATACCCTCCCATCACCATAACCTCTCTGTGGGGCTCAATTACAGAAATTACAAATATTTAATGAAATGAACAAATGTTTTCTCAAGGGTATTTATTAAATAATTTACGAAAAAATGGTGTTGACCCAACCGAAAGGAGAGAGGAAAAACTACAACTTGAAAAAACAGCATTCTGCAAGACTCTGGGGCACCTTAAAGCCAGGGGGAATGCACCAATCATCTCTCGCCTGACCACAGGGAATTAGTTGGAACTAGTTACCCTTTATATGCTGCGTGGTGTATTGGGTATGTGCCACTGGGGAGCTCGGCCAGCCAGCAGAGCCAGCGAGAGTGCTGTATGTCATGTAGGTTTTAATACGCCACGATTGGATTTTAGTTCTGATTCGGGCGTCCAGACAGCGATAGACGGTACAGATAGAACCCTCGCAGCTCTGGCATGGCTGGACAAATGAAACAACAACAAGTGAAATGTCTGCAAACGGGCGGTAAACCGATCAATTCGTTGATAGAATTAGGTTTTGATAGTGGTTTCAAGTTATTGACATTTGATTGTATAAAACTCCCAAAACAAGGGTGACTAATTGGAATTACTTCACTGGCAGAATTTTGAGCCTTAAAAGTATTGATGGTGGAAAGAGAGACTGTGTTACTATTTAAGAAAGACGGGTTTTTGCAGAGTATTGCTCTGGTGCCCATTGGGGGTTTAATCTAATCCCTGTTGTCTGTGACATTCTCATCCTCCTTTTCAATATTTTAGATCAGGATACCTTTAACTTCAGCACGGCAGGTCCTCGCTTATCAGGAACAAAAAAAAACCCTGCTAATTTCAAGGTTCAGTGTAAGTGCGGTGAATGCGTCGACAACCTTTTCTTATGTCGTCTAAACGTTGCCTGCAAATGCTGTTAAGCATAATTGCATAGAGGTGGGTGGAGAGCGGCGAGGTTGATGGCAGGAGACAAATGGGAGAACGGTGTTTCTCGTAGGTGTGAAGGTGATCTTTGGGTTTGTATCGGCTCATACCGAGCATCTGCCGAGCAAAATTAACCTATTTTGAGGGTTTTATCATTCATGATTCTGAAGCAGCTGCGATCAAATGTTCGGTGGTAAGAACACAAGGACCATTAGAATGAATTAACTGGACACCATGAGCACTCATACAAGTTCATGGCGATGTGGTAGTTGTACTGGTCTGCTGTATCAAACACATTCAAGTGTCGCAAATACACGTTTTGACCAAAGGTGTCAAGATGGGGATAGGATGTTAAGTGGTTAACAGGCTGGAGGAGATCTATCTAATTCTTATGCACAGAAACACACACAAACATATATATATATATATATATATACACACACACACACACACACACACACACACACACATACATATATATATATATAAAAATAAATAAAAGCATGTAATACCTCTGGAAAGCTTCTTCCTTCCTTCTGCAAGAAGTAATTCTTCTTAAACTCATAATAGGTGTTGTACTGATTCCAAGACTGGAGAAAGTCAAACCTACAGGAGACGGAGGGAAGAACAGGCTGATGAAGAAGAGGCTCTGCAATATCTGAGAGGAAAGTTACTGATAAATAGTTCCTAAAAACCGAGATGTGACGGGCGCGACAGATTTATTTCTGGTTAGGACACTTACCGCGGATCATTCTTGGCACGGACACCGGCCTCGAACTTAAGACCGTTCCTCGCGACGTACTCGGCCAGCTTGTCTATGACCGGCTGGGTGTCGGGTGGTGGGGGGATGATGGCTGCCGATGCCGGTGCGGATACTTGAGCTTCGGGTTTCGAACTGTTTTTCGCAGGGGAAATGAAAGATGGTAAGATGAGGGAGACGTGTTTACCCGTCTACTTGCTCTATCAAACTACAGTGTTTCATTTAAGTGATATCTCAGACCCCTATGCTTAGAGCAAATAATGCAAATTTGGCTTTTTAGTAAAAAAACATTGACTCAGCTCACTGGAAACTAGTATCTGTCTTGATACGGTTCTTCAATAGAATGACTGAATCACTACACAGTTTGTTTATAAAAAATGGTTCATGGTGCTTGATTTTTGACCAAGCAAAAATACGAAGAACCCTACAAATTCAATGACATCTAAAAATGTCACAGAAACTATCAGGAGATGGTATTACACCGGGATGTCCATTAGTTCCTACCTGGTTTCTGGTACAACAACAGGAGCAGCAGAGCTGACGAGCTGATTAGTTTCAGATGGGGCGGGTGTAGTTCCCAGATTAGGCAAAGCCTCAGAAGATGTTGGGGGAGCCATGACAGCTGCGGGCATACTGTTATAGTAGGAGCTGGCATCTATCCCTGGGGGAGGCGGAGCCAAGCAGAACGTTCCATCAGGAAGCATGTAGTACCCGTAGTATATCGCCGCTGCATTCGCTGTAACGAAATGAGGAAGACAGTGTTACATGAATTTCCTTCCAGCAATGCTTCAAGTGTACCTGACGCACAACGAATCAAAGTGATTGTGTGTGTGTGTGTGTGTGTGTGTGTGTGTGTGTGTGTGTGTGTGTGTGTGTGTGTGTGTGTGTGTGGGAGGTTGTATGAGGGAACATCTATGCTTTTTTTTCAAAGCCACAAGACTTTATGGAAACCTCACAGAACACAGGACTCGCTGGTGTGTTTCTCCAAACTGGGCGCAGGCCAACCGCTATCTACTGTTGGAAGTACGGAGAAACAATTGTTTAATGTGAAATGATGGTGCTCTCACAACAGCTAAGGGATGATTGACTAATTCATTCCAGAGTATGGTCATGGCAAACCTTCTGTATTTATTTGTGTCCATTTCAACCTTGGTGAAGAACATCAACAGGCCAGGGAAAAGTCATCTGCCATTGGAAATAGAAACTGTCAAAAGCAGGTTTGTTTAGTGAGCATTTGGCATATTTGTCACCGCATTGACATTACATTTTATGGCAAAGATAAAGCCTTTTATGACGCAGCAATGTTTCCCTTTCGAGGTATTAAGTTGACCTCACACCCATGGTTTGTCTCTATTTACTGTAAACATAAAAGTGAGCTATCTGTGGTGGTTTTGTACACGCCGGCACACAACCTGCAAAACTTGAACATGAAACCAAGTGACAAAAATGATTCAAACCGAGCTAATTACGGCGAGTGCTATTGCAGGAGCTTGCGTTAAGATTTTCCTGACCTTAGTTTTGACAGCGTATATTTCTGAGAGTGGAGGCAAAATGTAAACAGCTTCAAATTGGCCTCTGGACTGCAGCACATCCGTGTGGTTGCTGTGGTCAAACCTCAAGAATTAAGTGGTGTGGATGTGTTCACGATACAGCTGTGATGGGCTTTTTTTTCCCCTTGTCCTGTTCACTGTCAAAGCTATGTTTTGGTTTTTATGTTGCGTTTAATACGTCTGTCGCAGTAATTCATTTAAATCAGCGGTGGGAATATAAATCAAGACCTGCGTGCGAAAGGGTCATCTCGCCTATCAGCGGGTTTCTATTACAAAGTTTCTTTATTGGAGAATGGGGAAGAGGAGGGGTGGAATACAGGGACGAGGACAAAATAAATGGCCAGTGTCAAAACGGAGACAGTGCGATAATAACACATTAGTCACTGAGGTAGTTGACTTTAATGACACGTCCAATCTTCTCTGGTAAGGAAAATGGAAAACCACAGCAGCAGCTTTCATTTAAAAACGTGACATATGCTACAGTTAAGATAAAGACTAAAGATGTAGAAGTGGAAGGTCAAAAAGGAAATTTAGGTGATTGGTTGGTCAGATAGATGAGATGGATGATCAGATCGCTTGATATATTTCATAGATTGACTTGAATGTTGAAGTTAATAAGTACTTTCGGGGCTGCTCTTATCGTAGGGTCAGATGGAGTGATTAAAGACAGTAAATTAAGGGAGACTATCCAGTACAGAAGAGATAATGGAGCAACTCGTTATCCACGCCCTGTATTAACATCATAAGTGGCAAGAGGACAAGGGAAAGCGTTCTCATTGGACCATGGATGGGCAAATTAGCAGACCCCCATTTTCAGCAACAATGCATATCGCTCATCCACAGCCAATTTACTCATATCAACAGCCCCATTCCTGCAGCAAATATCAGGTCAAAGGACATCCTCCATAACTGTTTCAGAGACGAATAAATTGCAGTAATGGACAAGTGAACACTCACGGGTCAGTGGGGGCCAATGCCCATGGGTTTATTTATGCAACCATTTCAGGGGAGGACGAAGACGTAGATGAAATAAGTACTTAAGAATAAGATGACTAATGTAGAGTGTGTGTGTGTGTGTGTGTGGGGGGGGGGGGGGGGGGGGAGAGATTGCAGGTCAGCAATGTGTGCAACATAGAAGTGGTACACATCATCTGAAAGCTGGGAATCTGGAGATGAACTTGCAGCTCAGCACTGTGTGTGAAACTGTTCTGGTCATGAATCTGTAATAAACATTACATTGTGTTTAGGCGTGCATTTAAATGAGTAGATCGTATGGTAAAGGTTTAGAACAGTATGATGGAAGTATTTGGTGGCCTTTCCCATGCTTCATCGCGTATCATACGTTGTTGCAGCAACTTTTGGGTCGATATCATTTGTTACACTAAATTGCTGCAAGCTTTAACCTTTTTTGACCGGTCGAGAATTTAAGAAAATAGTCATAATTCATTCCAAAATCCCACATTAAGACCCCAAGACTTAGGAAAAATGGTCTCACTACAATGAAATGGCTATGTGGACTAACATCATCCCACATGAATACGACCGGGCTCATAGGATCCACAAGTCACAGCTTTCCAGACATACCCAAAGAAAACATTTTTAAAATCGGCAAAAATAACACTTTCTATCTACAACGCATGAATGAATGCGATTGTCATGAAGTGGGCGTGTCTGTAAAGGGGAGACTCGTGGGTACCCATAGAACACATTTTCATTCAGATATCTTGAGGTGAAGGGAGCACTGTGAATTTGGCCATGCCAGTTTTCCTTCACCAGAATGTTGCCTAACTAGCGCGTTACTCAGCCTCCTTCCCGTTTGAGCCACTACAGCCTCTGAGATACCGTGAAGTCAGATCTTTAACCTCTTTTACAGAAAGAGGTTGGAAGCATTAATTATTGTTCTGAGGTGTATTCCTGTATATCCGTCTAACTTACTATGCATGTTGGGCGTTTGTCAAAGCGTGTGGGAGTGAAATTCTTGAGTAGGACTATGATGAGTGTGCTTACAATATTTAAAAGATCTCACTCTACCTTTGACGTAATATACACAGTTTCAAACACAAAGCAGAAGAGTTAAAATCTGTAATTCGTTGTGTTTTGGTTGAGATGCTGTATTTGTTGCTCGTGTGTCACAAACCTTGTTAGACGCTGGCGGACAGTCTAATCGAAATGTCGCGCACACCAAGAACACGCATCAATTTAAGTCTGATCTGACCCAGAGCACAGGTGGACCCGAGAGAAGGTTCAGGTCAAGTCCTTTGCTGAAAGGTGCCTTTGTATCAATAATAGATTATGGTCAGCATTAATTAGTGGTGAGCGTTATTGAACAACCCACAGTGGCAGAACGCTTTCAGCAGAAACAACAAAACCTTTTTCAAAAATGTGCCAAAGGCATCCTCAGGGGAGCTGTTGGCTCTGTATGTAAACTGGTGAGGACCCGGGCTTGTTTTTGATGTGCTGGAGAAGACACTGCAGACCTTTTAGGTCCTGGAACAATGAAACAACACAGCTATGATGGTTATAAAGTGGGACTTGCCATGCCCACCCTATTCACTTCGATAGAACTGGCACCGATGCAAAATTGGAAAGACAGTCACGATGACGTAATTCCTTCTTTTTATAAAATTCCCTGTTGCAGCGCATGTGAATGACAACAGCTGTTGCCTAGCAATGCCATTCCGGTCCATACTCACGGTCGGCGGTGTACTGCGCTGGTGTGCTGGATACAGCCGGGTCCGTCACGTCTTCTGCTTTGGTCGCCACTGCTGCTGTGCCGTTCCTCTCCTGTCGGGCTTTCCGTACAAGTGCTGCCAGAGGATGGTCTGGGTCCATTACTTTAAGAGGCTGCAGAAGAAGAAAGCTGGTTTGGTAAAGATCGGCATCACACCATGATGATGTTGTTTTTCTGGAAATGAATACTAAAGCCATTGGAGCATTATAGGAGATGCAGAACCATTTTAGAGTAATATTATAATGCATACACCAAATATTCAAAGCTGTGAAGTCAGAAACCATGAAATGCAGAGTACTATTTCAGAGTTACATACAGAATTTAATAGTTAACGGCATAAAATATGAACTATAAAGCATTAGTAGAAAATTGGAGTGGCTGATAAGAAATGGAAAGCGCTACTGATGGGAAGCAACTGTCACACAGCCTACAATTAAGAGGAGCTCATTATGTTTTAAAAACAACAACATGCTTCTTACTGCTCTGTCAAAGGCTAATGACTCTCCTGACAATGTACATGAAAACACTGACAGCATGAAGAAAATAGTTATTAAGACAGTGCAGTAACAGACACGGGCAGTGCTAACAGCATGTAGCTGTAATTCACATGGCAGGCAGCGGTCGCCTACCAGTCGGAATTTGCAGCATACATTTTCAGTTTGAGGGTGTTTTTCTTTGACTTATTCAAATGTTCTGGAGATGCACGGTTTTCACAGCATAGCGTCACAACATAAAGTAGCCCACTGTGTCCAACAGGTAAAGCTAAATTACCTTCACCAGCTCCTCCAGACGAGAGCACCTTTTAGGAGCAAACAGGCTGGGATGGAGGTAACTGCCATCCCCATCATCATCTGAATCATCAGAGTTGGATTCTACAGCAAGAAAGCAGCAACAACAAAAAAAAGAACAAAGTAATGAATATATGTATGAACAAGTGATTAACATCATGATTAATTCAGAGCGTTGATGTATTCGACTGCATTATCTTGTTCTGTTCGATTGCTCGTGTACAACAGATGTGATACTTCTGCATTAATTACAGTACGCGATCATTCTCGACAGCGGCTGCTTTCTACAACTCACCCTGCGACTGCTCTTGCTTCTTGGCGGAGATGAGGTTGTATCGACCTTCCTTCATGGCCCGCAGGATGTGTCTGTAGTAAGGGTTCAGGTAGTGGTCGAAACGAAGAAAGTCAAACTGGGAGTTACCGGACTGCTTAGCTTTCAGCACAATCTCAAACTGAGCGCCCTGCTGAGATACAAAGTTGGCTGTCCTCTCGATGATGTTATGGGTCTTGATGGTTGCCGGCTACAAAGAAAAAAAGTCAAACAATTTGCATATGCTTTAAACTGAACATATCTTAATCCCCAGTAATGTAATCAAAACTTGGCTCAAACGGTGCAGCGGTGTTAGTAAAAGTGTGTGATGTACAAGCAATTCCTATTTAATGCGATGATGGCAAATGTACACGCGATAGTAGAGTGTGCTGCTGAATGTAGTGCATGGGGAATTAAATGGGTAAACTCCCATTCAAGTTCACAATCAAAAGGGGGGGGGGGGGTAAATCGGCTTTGTCTTGCTTTAAGCCATCATTATTATTGGCCTTTAAAAATCGCTTTACCGCTACAGTTTACCAGCCCTTTGAGTCAAGTGAGTGAACCTGACGGCTGCACATTACATCAGAATGCAGTACACACTTCATGAATGGCTACTTCATACTAAGGACACTTTTTTTTGGCCCGGAGGCATTTTCATGCCCGGCATTCTTCTGTTCGTTTCGATGACATTAATAATTAAAGTACACATGGGGTGAAAATATGCGAAACAAGAAATGATCCATTACTCATTCATTAGTGTATCCCTTGTGTGCCTTTAATGATTAACCAGTCATAACCTAGAGAGTGCAGAAGAAGCGCAGGAGTATCCGAAGAGAAGCCACATATCTCATCAAGATGAAAGACCAGGATTGTGTTCCACGCTGCCAAGGCCCTGACATACGAGGGCCTTTCGCACTTAAGCCATTAATAAGTAAGAAGGGGACGTGCGTAATACTTGTTTTATGTTGACGTGGCACACACAAGGAAAGCGTCTCACTCTAATCTGAGACATTTGTTGCACATCACATTACGTATTATCTCTTGTGACCACTGTCGGTAAATGCCATTACAATAATTGTATTTTAACAGAAGATCCTATCAACAACAAACGGTGTGTCTGCATACTTGTTCGTTAGTGGTCTGAAATGAATCACAACGTTCCCGTTAGATTCTTTGACACAAGTCAGTCCCTTTCTAGAACTATCAGATTACAAAATGAGAAAAAAAAAAACACACACAAATGTACTTAAAACATAATGAGAGACACACTGCACTGAAATGAGAGAAGGATATTCCCTCATAATCTAGCTTATACGATATGCATATATGCTCTGTGTTTATGCACAGGGGTGTTTTGACTGTTTCATACCCAGCATGCCGTACACTGAATATGCACACAGCCCATGCAAAAAAAGCTCGTCTGTCTTCTCATGCATAAAGAGAGCAGCTGAGGAGAGTCATTGAGGGTTTTGGTTGCGGTCTGGCCGGGTCCAGAGGGAACACAGAAACACCCGATAGAACAAAACAGCAATGCATTTCAAATTGTTCTCTCAATGTTTTCTTGCCTGTTGTTATCATTGGATCTTATGTCAATATGAAGCATTGCATATTTGTGTTTATGTATATTTCTTCATACGGCAAATATGTGCTGTTTTGTAGCAAAAATGTGGTAACAATTCTGGCACACACACAGGATACACGCTATGTCGACGTACTCACATATTATGTTTATGTGTTGTGTATATATAAACAGTGTATGAGCGCACAGTAGGGCATCAACATCAGTGGGGATATTTAATACTCACCAGTTCCACATCAGGAGGGATAGCGAGTCCCGGCAGAGCAACAAACGGTTCCTCGCTCTCCTCCGGCTCTACTTCTTCTGTGATGTGAAGAGACGAGTAGGGCGAAGAGAACGAGATGAACTTGTGTTAGTCATTTGTAATGAAAGGTAAATAGACCCTGCTGGATGGATATATATATATAAACATTTTAAAGATGGGTGAACCACATGCCCCCCAGCATTCTATCCAATATACAAATAGATCACAGAACAGTACTACTCTTCATCCTCTGTTCCTAACCTCTGTTTGCGCAGCAATGAAGGAGAACAGCTCCTCAATTCAAAACATTGCATCTATGGGAAAACAAATTATCCAGCCTTCCCACAATTCCTGTGGATTTCACTTGGCATGTCGTGTAAGGTGGGTCACGGGCCTGAAAGCCAAGCACTTTGCACGTGTTCACTCAATCTTATGTCACGTCTCAACTCCAGTTTAGCGATAATATAATGGCCCTTCAAACAGGGTGCCCAACAATTTTCTTTCTTTTTTTGCCACTGTCCCGAAAATCATTTAAACCACTCTGAAGTCCGTGTAAAGCATGACAAATTCTAAATGTTATTATTTTACTTTGTTATAGTACTTTATAAAAAATTAGTTTTCTTCATAAAAACACACAATTCAAATAATAATAAGGTAATTAAAGTTTTTTTTTTTTTTATTGATTAAAACAAATCTTGTCATTAGTAGTTTTAATGATGTATTATAAGCTGCTTAGAGCATTGTGTTAAGAAGATAAATGAGTCATAATTCATCTCTAATATATATTTATGTTGTGAAAAACAAACAACTGTAAGTTTCTCACCAACATTACATTTTACGAGATTACATTTGGACACATCACGTTTTAATTTACCTTTACCCAATAGAACATTATCAGAGATCGGCATTAATGCCGATGTCCTGATTGCATATTTTACTGAATATTGTCGGATAATGATCAGTCAGTAAAACTTCATTTCACACTGCGATGGTTAACGTTAAACTGTTTAATTAATCTGCGGTTCACACTCATGCCGAACCGTGCATTGTGGTGGGGGACATTTTCATGATTTTGTATTTGTGAAAATGTCGAGAAGGAAAGTGAAAATGTGACAACAAACTGTAGCAGGGATTGATTCAACTGAAACCAGCTCCAACTGTTAATGGCCAGTGTGACATGACCCTTATTGACTTATTCCCAAAGGACAAAATTGTACTCTCATCTGGAGTTTTGGCAGATGTAGTCATACTCTGGAATGGCTCGACAATCTCCCCAGAGAGAGGCATTTAGTCTCCATAACTGTCAGGCCACTGGCTGAGACAAAGTGCTTCCAGCTATCTCTACATCAAATATTAAAAGTCGCGTGTGTGTGTGTTTGTGTGTGTGTGTTTGTGTGTGTGATATGAATGGATGACAACCAGAGCCGACGCTGGAGTTCACAGGTGATTAGCTGTCTAAATGTCAAACCTCCTACCACTCATGGCTAGAATTTAAAAAACATTTTTTATGCAACAACCGCAGGGCCTCAACAGAGGGTTGTTACAAAGAGTTATAGTTACGTTTTATGGTATCCTTCTGTTATATTGAATTATACATTAGTATGTTTGATACTGCGTCCGCCGCAGGCACAAAATGTACTTTGGCAGCCCCCTCGAGGCAGCATATTTGCAGATGGATTAGAATTGTTTAAAAATAAGAAATGAAAAAAAGACGACATGGATTAGAAATGGATTTGACAGACCTTCTGTGTTCTTCACAGCAGAAGACAAAAATTCAAAACTCAAGCAGCTCGGTTTGCAAAGCACCATTCTGTGAGTTAGCGCCACGGTTAAAAGCTTTGTTTCGCTCTTCTGGTTTTGTGTATGCACGCGTGAGTACTGTGGCAGCCGGGGTGGGCGAGCCCAGGGAGTAGTGATGGCAGGAAGGTACTACAGACTACCAGAGAGAAATGGATTGCACTTTGCACACGCCCCCTTAGTGCCAGCAGGCAATCAGCGCAACCAGGCACACCTGAGAGAGCCGGCCAGGGGAGCTTCATGGGCGGAGATAAAAGGAGAAGGAAGATGTGAAGTCGGGGGAAGTAACTTAGGTGAAACCATTCAAGACGGTGAGAGATTGTGAGACTACTTAGCCAACGACCCTGGAACGGAAGACTACCCCCACTGGATTGCCCCCGGCTACTGACCCCTGCTTGGAGGAGAACGACGCCCCTGCCCCATCCCTGGACCGTACGAGAATTGCGCCTTGTGTATCAGACCCCGGAACTGCACCTAGACCCTTCTCTTGCTTAACGGACTTGTATTGGCTGTGTGGCTGCTGTGTCGTTCCCAATATCCCAGTAAAGTATTTCATTGCCACGTCTTTACGTCTCCGTGTCTTTATAAGTATTGCATATTGTCCAGTAACACCCCTGACCACCCCGGGGCTGTTACATTGGTGGAGAATGTGGGCATTCTAACCCGCTTCTGGACAATATCTAATATTTATATTACGCGTCGTATCGACATCAAAATGTCCGCGCCCAACCCTGTGCAGGAGCTTCTCGCAGGTCTCATAGCCAGCAATGCGGAGACTCAGAGGAGGCACGAAGAGGCACTGCAGCTGCAAGTACAAATGCTGCAACTTCAACAGCAAACACAGCACCAACACCACCAGCAAATGGAAAAATATATGGAGGTGCAAACCAACCAACAGGAAGTGAAACGACTGGAGCGAGTGAATCCCTCGCGCTTCCTGGTCAAACAAACAGCCAGTGACGAAGTGGAAGCTTTCCTTCTGACTTTCGAAATCACGGCAAAACGTGAACAATGGCCCGAGGAACGGTGGGCAGACTTGATCGCTCCTTTTTTGACGGGCACCGCGCAACGGGCGTACCAAGACCTAGCCAATATTTCACCCGTCACCTACGCAGCACTGAAGGAGGAAGTGCTTCAGCGTAGCGGGGTGACTCTTCTGACAAAAGCGCAGCGGTTTCATGAGTGGAATTATGATGCCACCCTCTCTCCAAGGGCGCAACTGTATGATATCACGCGGATCACTACCGCCTGGCTGATGTCGGAGCCCCTCTCCTTTCCCCCCCTTGATCGGGTAATCATGGATAAATTACTGAGGTCATTACCGTTTGAAGCAAAAAAATTGGCAGGACAAAAAAATCCCCGCAGTCTCGAGGAACTGACTGAGGTAGTGGAGGGCTGGCAAGCGGCGCAGGCTCTGGTGCGGGGGGGAAGACCGCCCAAGATGGAAATATCCCCCCGGCCCCGACTGTTGAAACATGGAGATTCCCCACGAGAGCCGGCCATGAGGACCCCTCCCGTGGAAACCCCCCAGCGCAGATCCCTGTTAAACCCCGACACCCGCAGGTGTTATGACTGTGGGGAGATGGGACATATTGCCTGGAACTGCCCACAGCGGGGGGACGCCCCCATGCCCACAGCTAGCGAGACTAGTCACCCCTGTGGACTACTGACCACCTGTTGGGCCCAACAGGGCGATTTGGCCCCCCTCACCCCAGTACGAGCGAACGGGCATGACGCGACCGCCCTGGTCGACTCCGGCAGCGCCGTCACCCTCGTCCGCCCCGACTTCGTCGAGCTACCCTATCTGAACAGTACCGTATCAGTCACCTGTATTCACGGGGAGACCAGAGACTACCCCACCGCGATCCTAGAGCTTCACACCACCCAGGGGAAGAGCACCGGACCGGCAGGGGTGGTACCCGACCTACCGGTGGACCTCCTGATCGGAAGGGACTCCACTGTCTTCCCGGGGCTATGGAGAGGCCTGGCCAACGGGAAGAAAGCCCCACCACGAAAACCACACCGCACACCAGGAAAGTTGTGTGGGTTCCAGGGGGCCGACCCCCTGAGCTCCACGTCCCCCCTCTCAGAAGGCGCCGCCAGCGCCGCCGTCCGGGCCGCGGAAGCCGCCATCCGTCCAGCCAGGGAGGAGGACCCTCTTCCAGCCCCCGAAGAAAGGGATCCAAGCCAGGCCAGTGAGGACGCCTGGGCTGATTTGTTCCCACTAAACCCCGAGGACCAACCCCTGCCTGCCCCTCTAGCGGGACGCTTCGGGACCGCCCAGCTGGAGGACGCCAACCTCCAAAATGCCCTGCGACAGGTGTCCGTGGTGGACGGCAAACCCATGGATGGGGTAAGACAACTAATTTACCCTCACTTTGCCATTAAAGCTAATCTGTTGTATCAAGTGGTAATGAAGGACGGGGCACCCCTTGAGTTGTTATTGGTGCCCCGCCCTTTTGTGTCGGTGGTGCTCCAGATGGCCCACACCCACCTGTTGGGGGCCCACCTGGGGGTGGAGAAAACCCTGGACAGAATCAAGGCCCGGTTTTACTGGCCCGGGGTGAAAAAAACGGTGGAGGACTACTGCCGGAGCTGTCCGGACTGCCAGCGGGTCGCCCCCCAGCCGCACCATCGCAATCCGCTGATCCCCTTACCCATTATTTCAATTCCCTTCAGTAGGATTGCGATGGATTTGGTGGGACCCCTCCCAAGGTCCAGTAAGGGATTCCAGTACATCTTGGTGGTGCTGGATTACGCCACTCGCTACCCCGAGGCCATTCCCCTTCGGACCATGGCCACCAAAGGTATTGCCAGGGAATTAATGATGTTATTTTCTCGTGTAGGCATCCCGGACGAGATCTTGACTGATCAGGGGACCCCCTTCATGTCAAGAATCATGAGGGACCTGTGCGGGCTAATGAAGGTAAACCAGTTAAGAACGTCGGTATACCACCCGCAGACAGACGGCCTAGTAGAGAGGTTTAATCAGACCCTGAAACGGATGCTCCGGAAAGCCATGGAGGCAGACGGACGTAATTGGGATCAGCTGCTCCCTTTCCTCATGTTCTCCATTCGTGAGGTTCCCCAGGCCTCCACGGGATTTTCCCCCTTCGAGCTGCTGTACGGAAGACGGCCCCGGGGACTCCTCGACCTGGCCAAAGAGGCCTGGGAACACCAGCCATCACCCCACCGTACGCTGGTGGAACACGTGGAAGAGGTAAGAGAGAGAATGGCAACAATTTGGCCGATGGTTCGAGAACACATGGCCGAGGCCCAGACTGCCCAAGCCCGGGTCTACAATAGGGGAACCCAGCCCAGAGAATTTAGCCCGGGGGACCGAGTCCTGGTATTAGTCCCCACATCTGAGTGCAAATTCCTGGCTCGGTGGAATGGACCCTATGAAATAATGGAAAAAATAGGAGAAGTGAACTACAGGGTAAGACAACCAGGGCGACGACATCCAACAAAGGTGTATCACATTAACCTGCTAAAAAAATGGGTGGCCCGTGAGGCCCTATTTTCCCTCTCTCTCTCTTCCCCTCCCACCACAGGAAAGACGGAGGCAGTAGAGGTCCCCATGGGAGAGCAGCTGACCCCCAGCCAAAAGCAAGACCTCCGCGAGCTAGTGGACCGATTCCGGGACGTCTTCTCCCCAGAGCCGGGGTACACCGACCTCATCCACCATCACATACATACCGAACCTGGGAAGAAGGTACGTCTCAGGCCGTATCGGGTGCCAGAAGCCAGGAGGACCGCCATTGAGACAGAGGTACGCAAAATGTTGCAGGCGGACATAATCGAGCCCTCCAGAAGCGAGTGGTGTAGCCCCATCGTCCTCGTCCCCAAACCTGACGGCTCAGTCAGGTTCTGCAATGACTTCCGCCAGCTCAACCAGATCTCCAAATTCGACGCCTACCCGATGCCACGAGTGGACGAGATGATCGAACGGGTAGGGAGTGCCAGATTCATTACCACCCTGGACCTCACGAAGGGCTACTGGCAAGTGGCCTTGGCCCCCGAGGCCCGAGAGAAGACAGCCTTCGCCACCCCCGAGGGGCTGTACCAGTACAAACGGCTCCCCTTCGGTCTCCACGGGGCCCCACCTACCTACCAGAGGCTGATGGACCAAGTCCTTCGGCCCCACCGAGAGTATGCCGCGGCGTACCTAGACGACATCGTCGTACATGGGGAGGAGTGGGGGACCCACCTGCGTCGGGTCGACGCCGTGCTCCGAGCCCTGAGGGGAGCGGGGCTAACAGCTAACCCCAAAAAGTGTCGCCTCGGCCTCCGAGATGCGGATTACCTGGGGTACACCATTGGGCGAGGTTGCGTCAAGCCCCAGGTAGGGAAGGTCGAGGCGATCCGGGAATGGCCCCGCCCCCGCACCAAGAAACAAGTAAGGGCATTTATTGGACTGGCGAGCTATTACAGGCGATTTGTCCCCCACTTTTCCTCCCTTGCAGCTCCCCTGACGGACCTAACAGGAAACCGGCTGCCAGAGCGGATCCAGTGGACAGCAGAGACAGAGGAGGCCTTCGAGAACCTCAAGAGGGTGCTGTGTTCAGAACCAGTGTTGGTGACCCCGGACTTTGAGAAACCGTTGGTGGTCCAGACCGACGCATCAGAGACCGGGGTAGGCGCCGTCCTGGCCCAAGTACAAAATGGTGAGGAACACCCGATAACATACATCAGCAGAAAACTCTTGCCCAGGGAACAGAAATATTCCACAGTGGAAAAAGAATGCCTAGCCATCAAGTGGGCCCTGGGCGAGCTCAAATACTACTTATTGGGACGAAAGTTCACTCTGGTCACCGACCATGCCCCATTGGTATGGATGTCAAGAAATAAAGAAAATAACGCCCGGGTCACCCGCTGGTTTCTGTCTCTGCAGCCCTATGCCTTCTCTGTCGTCCACAGATCCGGTGCCGCTCACGGAAACGCCGATGCCTTGTCCCGCAGGGACGCCTGGTGTTCCTGGAGCAGTCCTCCCCCCAGGTCAGATTTAAGGGGGGGGGTGTGTGGCAGCCGGGGTGGGCGAGCCCAGGGAGTAGTGATGGCAGGAAGGTACTACAGACTACCAGAGAGAAATGGATTGCACTTTGCACACGCCCCCTTAGTGCCAGCAGGCAATCAGCGCAACCAGGCACACCTGAGAGAGCCGGCCAGGGGAGCTTCATGGGCGGAGATAAAAGGAGAAGGAAGATGTGAAGTCGGGGGAAGTAACTTAGGTGAAACCATTCAAGACGGTGAGAGATTGTGAGACTACTTAGCCAACGACCCTGGAACGGAAGACTACCCCCACTGGATTGCCCCCGGCTACTGACCCCTGCTTGGAGGAGAACGACGCCCCTGCCCCATCCCTGGACCGTACGAGAATTGCGCCTTGTGTATCAGACCCCGGAACTGCACCTAGACCCTTCTCTTGCTTAACGGACTTGTATTGGCTGTGTGGCTGCTGTGTCGTTCCCAATATCCCAGTAAAGTATTTCATTGCCACGTCTTTACGTCTCCGTGTCTTTATAAGTATTGCATATTGTCCAGTAACACCCCTGACCACCCCGGGGCTGTTACAGTACGTACAAATGACCGACTCCATACTTGTCTGAGATCGCCGAACTTAACTATCTGACTCGTTTGTGAGCGATGTGTTCTCACCACATTCCCTGTTAGCGTCGTCCTCCACGGTGGGCTGAGAGGGATCATAGTAGTCGGCGCTGTATTTGAAGGCCACTGCAGTGTAGGTGCCTTCATCAGCCAGAGCCTCACTCAGACGTTTGTACTCCTCCTCTGAGGGAAAAAGACAACACACAACGAAGAAACATTTACAACAATGGTTGACGATCATTCATTATTTTTTTCTTCTTTATTTTCTTTATTTATTTTATTTTATTTTTTTAAATCAGATTGCAGAAATTGACCACGTTTTTCTATTTTGATGTAGCGCTGCACAACTCAAAAACATCCACTCCATAACATCCACCTATGAGGAATAATGTATCATACTGTGCACCTATAGTTTGTTTTGTTTGGCTTGAATCGGTGGATGAGTTGGTAAACTCGGAGCACTTTCCACTTTTGTTCGGTATCTTTTCATTCAGAGGAGGAAATTGCGAAAAGCCACATAGGAAGAAGGTCCTGCAGAAGGTTGCATCTGTCCAAAACTCAATGAGGCAACCCACTGCGCTGCTAGCCCAACTCAGGTCGAGGTTGAATCACGTTACACACTGATGCCTCTGAGAACCCCTTGGTACTAAACGAGAGTCTCTGTAGATAAAACAGGTTGATACTATCCAAAGTAAGCTATTTGGCTATTGTGACCAAAACACAGGCATTCTATGATTATTGGCATTTATATGTTTGGACATTTATTATATAGTAAGAATAACAACATTAAAATATTCTATTCTAAATGATCTAGTCCTTGTAGAAGCACCCTGCGCAACAGGAAAGACAGAAAGAAAGTCACTCACCGGTTGCTAGACAAATACACATGGAAACTAACCCTTTCCTATTGAAATTCATGGCAAACTTTGTCTTATAAAAGAAGCAAGGGCAAAATTGCCACTAAAAATATCAATATTTCTAATGCTTTCCTCCTGCTGTCCCTTCAGTGGACAGATGGGTAATAGCCTAAGTGAATGGGGTCAGGCCTCCAGCTTCAAGGGCAAACCAGCCTGGAGGGATGAACCTTCTGCAGCGAGTGAGTGTGTGTGTGTGTCTGACACAAATAATTAGCTGTCTCATTCTGTCCTGTCAATTTGGGCATAAGACGCCATATTTCACATGAAACTGTGGCTTATCAATTCAATTGCGGTCATTAAGTCTGTCTTTCAGAAGGGTGCTTTGTCATCAAAACAGCCTGTTTCATTATAATGTAAAACGACTGAGATGCAAGTATCTAATGGTTGAAAGCGATTTCCATAGAAATGGCAGCTGTTGAGCTCAGAGTCAAAGCCTGTCCTTTTTAAAGGAGATGAAAAGCTGAAGATTGCCTTGGAGGGGGCTGGAAATCATGACTTAGGAAGCCTAGATTGAAGTATACACCAAATGGTAAGATTCTATCTTTACAGACAGGTTTGTCAAATTGGTGTTCGTCTATTTTAAAGTGTTAATAGAGGACACTTAGATTAAAGACTTCCTGGGACACTGATTCAAACACTGACTGCCTGACAAGAGAGTGACCGTTTTAACTTTAAAAGTGGAGACAGACATCAGTGATAAAAGGCAGAAATAAACACCAGAGTTACGAAGATTTGGGAGCTTTTTGAGTTGACAGAGGCCATGCAGCTGCGTACTGTTGGCAGTATTTGTGATTTGTTACGGCTTGACCTGCAACCTTGGCTACCACAGACTTATTTGAAGATCAGTGACATCGAAAAGGTTCAGCCTGCAGCCAATGGGAATTAATATCTCCAAGCATCTCGCCATTTGTAAGGATCACATCATGACATCATGACATCATGCCAGTAAGAAAAAAAGCAACACTTGCCAATATTTACGATCATATACCACTGAAACAACATGTTGCAGCAATTTAAAAAGTTTCGTTGAATGGTAAATAATTAGTATGAATACATATGTTCATAGAAGTGCATGTGCACGGAGTATATTGTACACAGTAAACAACAATAGTTAATTTTAAGAAGACATGACCTACTTCATTTCTGTCACATTTACCTCCCTTTGAATTTCTAGAGTCAAAGCATGTATGTGGGTAGTGAAGTTATCTCACTTTGTGTTTAATATACATGTAATTACGTTTGGTCAGGACTTTGCTGTGGCTCACTGCCCCGTCTCGTCATGAGATGATGGGGGTGAAGGATCGTAATGCCGGATGATTGATGGGCCCACGAAAAGTCGAACAGGATTAGTACATCGTCTGCTAGCTAGCTGCCCCCATCAACCAACGATGACTAATTCAAGAAAGAGTCACATTAATGTGCGGCACAAGTGTGTGTTGAGTTTCCGATATAGCACCCCGCCCACCTTGTCTGGCCTCCTCTTCCAGCAGGTCGGTGTGCAGAGCCAGGTACCTCTCCTCGTCGCACAGCGCCTCAATCCTGGCCTCCTCCTCCGACAGCTGGTAGGATGTATTCCAAGACCCGCTGTCGTACTCTGAAAGGTCATGTAAGTGACCGCGCCCATCGTATCTGTCGGATGGTAACGAGGATTAGAGAGAAGGAAGTCGACAAAGCTCTTTATACACAATATGGACCTACTTACCGAGGGATTGGGTACGAAAACCGCAGATTTACATTAAAAAACAGCTCTACCGTAAAATACTTAAAGTTAGAATGTATCAAAATACACAGTATAATAACGCACTAATTAAGTCCTTGGGCTTAATTGTCGATAGTGCTCTTAAGATACCTAGCAAGCTCTCTGCTGCTTATTTCCTTCGTGGACAAGTCTTACAAACCCACAACCAAAAGAAAAACAAACGAAAAAGAAAACAAACAAAGCAACTCGCCTCTTACCTTACAGGGTTTCAATTCCCCCCCTGTAACACTCATCACTACATCTACATCTGCAAAGAGAGTTACATTCATCACACAAACCCGAGCACATAAATACCTATCCGCAAGAACCCAAATGGACGACATTTTCCAGGGTTCGTCCCTCTACGGCACTTCCCAGTTGCGGTTTCTTCACGAAGACAAAGAAACGGGGGTGCTGTGTGGTTGGCATTCAGGGTTTGGCCGGACCCCTTAAGCCTACCTTGCTGGGGGGGAAAACTGGGTTATGTGATAAAGACACACATATAAAAGGCTGTACAAATGAAACACAAGTTGGGCCACCACAGATCAAGGTGATTCAAAAAATAAAAAAAGGGAAATGCGCTATTTTAAGGTTGGAGTAACTTATGATGTGCTCTGCATGGACGTGGCAATAAAACATTACTGCATCGCATGCAGCCACAGTTTTGTAGCAAAGTTAAAAAGCACCTACGAACCCTTTTTTTAGTCAGTCGAACCTCATTGTTTCACATAGAGATATTTTGAATCACCTTAACTGCTGCAACTTTAGTCTTGGTTAGAATTTGCTCTGGCCTTGTGGACTGTGGCACTGTAGAGCACAAACCCACGTCCTCTCGCTTTGTGTACGCTAAGCTTTTACTGCAAAAACTCAATTTGAAAAAAGGACAGAGAGAAGGACACATCTTCTGTGTTGTACTCCATTTTGACTGCTAGTTGTATTCTACCAATAAGTAGGCCTATGCCTGGGTTTCCAGAGGAAATTCTCCCCAACATGTCAAGATGCAAAGTCCACCTCAAGCTAACATTTAAACATATTTTGTCTCTAAATTAGACGTCATCGCCAGTGTATGAGGAACACAGCACAAACTACTGCTGCAAGATAAAAATAGCTCTGCAACGAACCCTTCATGAAGGTTACAATGTTTCCTTTCTGTTTCAACATGCAGTGGTGTCCATGTACACATGTTGTATTATACCGCAGTAGTATTAGCTGGTGTGACTGATACATTGGCAACTGAGTGTATAACCGTATAGATAGTTCAGCATCATGGCTAATGTTAGCAAAGACTATCAGGAGTTTGCATCTTCACACGTTATTCTAGAAACATCAGATACCATTTGTTGTCAGTTTCAAAACATCCAAAAAACAAGTTAACAAACAGGAAATAAAACATTCGTCGCCAGTTGCAGGTGTTCCCAAGCGTCTGCAAGACAAAACTCCCAAGTGGTCCCTTGAGTTGTGAGGCTAACAGTAAGGATAGATGGTTAGCATAATGTTTCGGTCTACGTTTGTTCAACCGACCTATCAATCATGATGTTCTTCTCTCCCATCCATGGGATGAGATGTTTTCCGTGTTCATGGTAAAGCGCCCTTTCGTCGTCTGGAAACAGTTTGCAGGCATATCCGAACACCAAGAGGTCGGCGTATTTATCACTGTCACTCACATCCTTCTTCACCGGTTTGTTGTTGTGGTCCTTCTTTGCCGCTCCGCGACGATACATCTCCCAATTAGTCGTGAAAACAAAATGACTAGCGAAATAAAATAGTTGTAACAGTATAGTGACGGATTTATGAGAGCCAAATAGCCTTTATGTGGTCCAAATGTTACGATAACCCGTGGCGTTGTACCCCAAAACTAGATTATACGTGCCGTCTGGCGCCATGTTGGAAAGGAAGCAAATGCACTTGTGTATCCAGTCCGCACTTACGAGAATTTGTCTGCATTGTTAAAATGAACCCTAATGAGAAACAATTATATTTAAAAATATATGTTAATTTGTTTAGGCCGTATGTGTTATTCAAAAGTAAAAGAAAGTGCATATGAGTTGTATTTCTGCCAGCGAAGTCGTTTGTCATTGCTCGAATGTGCTGGTGGTGAATTGATCAACCCAACATTACATCTGCACGAGGAGCGTTAAGGGTCAAAGGCATGAGTGCACTTGGGTTTAAAGATATTCATATTACCCTGGATAAAGTTATTGTTTGTAAAATGAACTGAAGGACAGAGTGTATGCATGTGTACATAAATAGAGCTTTAGATTTAAATCAGAAACATAGTAATCGTCAGGCAGGCTGTGTATAATCAACACTGCAGTGATGGGCATATCTATCCCTGTTTTATGTTCATTCTATGTCTATTTTTCTTTATTGTAAATCACTTAACAGTTCAGTAAAACTCATGTACTCTTCATTACTGCTGACCATATTGCAATTTCTTAATTATTTTAGATGTTTTCAATAGATTCTTCCAAACTCCCAAGACAGGCAATATTTGTTTGTATATATGTTTTCTTAAACAAAATTCAGTATACAAGAGCAAGCATTAGCTTAAGTGCAATGACAACTGTGCAACCGTTTCATTGTGTACAATATTTTTGGAAGAGGAGATAGATAGATAGATGGATGGATGGTAATGGAAATGTAAAGTCATTAACAGTGCAGGTATTGCAAATGTAAGGTGATTAAAAAGGAATTAAAAAGGAAAACCTGCACAAGACTAATGATTAGGATAAGGATAATATAAAATTCAAACTGAAGATGAATATATGAACAAATATTCAGATTGTGCATACAGCTATAACAAAGCCAATAGCTTACAGCCCAGCTAGAGGTGATTAAAAAGTAAAAACAGCAGAAGAATGGTGAAAAATGTGGGGGGAAAAAAGAGATAGACAGTAAGTGACAGTCCAGTAGCCTAATGACAGTATGCATTACACCACACCATTGCAGCAGTTGGATTGTCATGTGATCGGGTAGGGGAGACTTTCTGCAGTCTGTCTGTTGAGCAGGACTGAGACAGCAGTCTGCCACTGAACACACTCCTCTGCCTGGTGAAAGTGCTGTGCAACGGGTGCCGGACATCTATAATGGACAACAGTTTATTAAGGATCCTTCTCTCTCTGCCTGACATGAGGGAATCCAGCTCTGTGACCAGCCTCTTCAGCCGCATAGCGCTTCTCTTCTTAACGCTGCCACCCAAGCTGCAGTGGGTGGAGTGGTGAACCTGGGGTCTAAGGAGATGGAGCAGCTGCTGATCTGAGGTCTTATGTGGCTTAAAAAGCGATCTTAGACACACTCTCCGGGCCAGTTGCAAGCAATCCTCTGACATTACCTGCGATGAATAAATTGTAATTTGGTTTTGTCCCTGATTTGGAAAAAAGCATTGAGTTTCATTTCCAGTTATATTTTCAGATGGGAAAACTAAGATCAGTAGTGGAAAACATGTAAAGCCTTCCCAGTTCTGTTCATGTCCTTTTCAAGCCTGCTACTGCACCAATAATCTCTTACACAAATCTGGCAGGGCAGATGGTAGAATTGAAGTAATCACAGTCTGTTGTTTTCTTTGATGAATGCAATGTAGCCAAACAATATTTGGGAATTAATAGCACGCTAGAGAAGACTTGTGTGAACCTGTCCCTCAATATGGTTTTAATGGACTTTATGTTGTAGACTCTTTTTTATTCCTAAAGGTTTTTCATTAGCAACAGCTCCTCTCGTGGGAATACGTACGCTATCTGACACAGCCACGGGAGAGGTGTGAGGGAGGAGAGGTCTGAATAAGTGCTGACATGTACAACAAGGTGATTACGGCAATGTAGTGCTATTACCGGTACATATTACATACATTTCCAAAACACTCAAGGATCGTTGTAATTGAGTGAGAGTGAAGTGAATTACTATGATCATTAAAATATAAGTAAAACAATATGATTTAAATAAATCTGCCCCTGCAAATAAAGCGCACACACACACATACACACACAAACACAAACATCTTTAATTGGCTATTCATTTATCTCACTCTCCATTCAGGTCTGTTGTCTAAGTGAGATGCACTAACACTCAAGCTGAACACAGATCAGTTGTCTAAACAGAGTGGCAATTCAGCTTAGCTTGCAGCCAGAGCATACAGCAGCATACTAAGCATGTCATATGTTGAAGTGAAGCGATGGCTCCACCATAAAGACTCGTATCTGTTGTTGTAATGCTTCATGTCAGCCTCAAGGAAGACACTCTACTGAATTGTGCATTTTCCTCTTCTAGGTTCCCACCCCGCTAACATATTTACACATCAGTGTGTGTTAAAATAATGAAAATTCTGGGAGGGAGAGCAGTTTATCAATTTGTTTCTTGTTTAGAGAAGCACTTCAGAACACAAAGCGATGACAACATTGAAGACGTCACCCAAAAAATGTGAATACAGCAGTGTCAGCAACTGTGGACGTTCTTAGACGTGACCTGTTTTTAATCTTAACAAAAGCTTAAAACATGAGAAATTATTTTCAAAAAAAGCATGAAAGGCACCAAAATCAATACGCCATTCTAGAATGATGAAGATCTTTTTTGACATGTGTTTACATTTATGTGGCATCAAACCATGTGGTGGATGAGTAATGAGTATTTAAGATATCAATGCATTCTGTGTGCATTATGTGTGTGTGAGAAAAACTCAGATGAGCACACTATAATGAGTTGTATGCACGCACACAAACCACTGTTCTTTTTAATGTCAAATCATTCATCATATAAGACCCGACGAGCTCATTAATCCTCATGAAGTATACACCTGAACTGGTACAAACACAGTCACATGAAGGCGACATAGCAGACTGTCTTTGTAGTCTTTGCCACAAAGCTTTTATCTCTCCCCTCTATTATTTACAACTCCTCACTGTGTTTTGACAAAATTGGTCCATCTAGGTTAAGAGCAATGCATTTGTGAAAGCAGAGGGTGAAACAAGTAGAGAAAGCGAGAGTGCATAAAAGCGTTCAGACAAAAGGTTTGTAGTGCTGCAGTGGAGTCAGTGATGTGTCGTGTACAAAAACGTATTCCATCTTGGTGTAAATTATTCTCTTGGGATTAGAAAAAACAACAACTTGTGCATCTTTCCACATTAAAAACAATTCAAATGTCATTGCTGCCATTTCACAGTGCCTGCAGTGGGTCAATGTTGGCTCTTCTTATGCGCTTCCATGCACTATTAATAGCAGTCATTAATATGCAGTCATTTGCAAATGTAACTTACGTGTTTTATGTGGTGTACTCATATATATACATATGCTAGAAATGGCATCTAACACATGTTAAGTGTGTTCACATTTGACAGCTTGAGAAACCTTGTCACACAAATTTGCTCTAATTACCACTGGTGACGCATATATCTTTTAAGTGTTGCTCACAAGGGCTGGTATGTAGGCCATGCTTCCTTTATAGGCATTCTAATAAGCCATTCTTAATCACTACGTGGTAATTAATTACCTTGAAGAGTTGCATTCACAGATGGCAAAAGAGCCAACCAGGAGGTTCGAGAGCGCCGGGTGGAAGCTGGTGGGCAGATGTGTAGCTCAGCAACACAAAGCTACACGTGTGTGTGGATCATTCATGCCTCTCTCCTTCTGTCCACCCTCTTTCGTTGGGCTTGCATCACAATGTGTGGACTCGTGAAGATGTAAGCAGATGTAAACAGTCTAAGTGTCAAGACTTTACAACAAAACGTCAACTAAGTTTTGTGATATTTTGATTGCATTTTATTGTAATGGTGCACACGTTAGCACATCCACTCATTGTATGTTCTCTTATCCACCTAATTCAAAACCAAACTATTTTGGTAGAGCCTGAAGGTGCACGTAAAGGTTTCAGTGATACATTGTTTGCCTGGCATGGAAATGTGAGGCTATTTATTAATTTATGTGTTTTTCCATTTATTGGTGTATTCAGCAGGAACAGCACACATTAATACACATTGCAGTAAATGTGCCAAAGGCTAACTAAAATACTATTTTTCATCTGTAGTGTCCAGACTTTCTCACTCAAAAATATGATAAGAGATTCAATTTATTGAAATAGTTTATCAACATGCAGATCAGTAATAAAATAGATTATTATGGTTGGTAGAAATATTTATTCGGTAGTATAACTATAATCGTGAATGGTTAAATATAGTAGCACTTTCATCCGTATTGGTAAATGTAACAAAATACATTTGTGGAGGATCTCATCTATGGTACCGCTCGAAGGGAGTTTGTACAGCGAGATTTAAGGATTCAGCCAAGTGCCTCTTTTTTTTATAGTTAGTCGACAGAGCCTCGGTTAAAAGGCGTTGCAGTGAGTCCACGCTGAGAACTGGGAATTAAAAAAAACAACCTTTTAACCATTATCTTACCAGGTCTTAATGTTCCTCAACTGTTCCAGTCAAAAGTTGTCTCATTGTCCGATTTTTATTATCCTTCCATCTGTATACAATATTACTCACAATGAAGAAAAACATGGGTCAGACACAGAATTCTTATTATTATTGATAGAATTTATTATGAAACACATTGCTGTCATTTAAATCGGTCTTTATATATGATCTGAGTCGTGGATTTTGAGGAAAAGATTACTTGTAAATACTTACTGCGGAAGAATATATCTAAACAATGGTATTAATGTCTCCTGAGTAACATTTGACAGCCTGATGCCTCACTAATGCTCTCAGAATTAGGGCATTCGACTGCAGCAACAACATGAAGGAACTTTGAATGCTCCGAGTCTATTCTTTGATCTTGCTGAGTCGTCCTCTGAGAGGATTAACGTATCACATTAGATAGTTACCGGTCTGTTGAGAATAATATAAGTCTTCCACTTCCCCACAGTGTATGACAGCATGAATGAAAAATGCAAATCGCTCCACATTTTTTCCTGCTATGCTTGGCACAACGTGTCAACATTCACTAGGGTGATGGGAAAGAAAAATCGACAGCCTTGGATAAAAAGGTTGTACATGGAAATTGAATTTATTGTACCAGCAAAGTGCATCCGGCGGCATTTTGAACAAGTTCTTATGACTAAGCATGGTTTGAACAGACGTGACTCTTCCTGTCACCTTCATGTGGCGTCACACCGTGAAAAGAACGGACATGCCTCATGTGCTTTTCACACCAAGGGTTGTGCAATCACTCCAGGTGATGCCTTCTATGAGTGGCAGGTCGGACAGGACTTGAGGAAACAAGGACAAATGGCTTCGTGCTGCAGCTGTCACTTTTATTCAGGAGCAAGATGAGTCAAGTTGAACTGTACTGCAGAGGCAAGTGGATTTATTGGGATTAGTCAGAGGCTTAATGGGACCTCTGGGCTCTTATCATTATCTCACAGAGCCAACCCTTCCAGGTGGGGTTAGACAAATTATGAAATTATTTTTTGATTATGTATGGCCCTCTCAAATGAGGCCCTGCATTTCCTTCAGGATTGTTTGTGTGGATAGACTGTTTATCTGCTTTGGTCACAATATCTGGGTGATTTACGTTTTTAAGCCATACCTCAGACAGATTTGAACTTTTATTAACCATCGAGTTCTGTCATAAAGGTGTTTGTGTTTGTCTTAAAGTGATTCAGGGTGTACATAAACACACACAGAAATCCCAGCAAGTGTACGTGGGCGCGGACACAAACTCATGATGAGAAGATGAAAAACGAGAAAGATGAAAAGCTTGCCGAAAGGACAAATCAATATCTTGCACCTTAGTTCTGTGTGTTTTTGTGTTTATACAGTAAACACAATCCTCAGTGCACACGTACCATGTACTGTATACTTTATGCATATTTAGCATTTCAGCAGAATAGCACGCAGCCTGTCTGCAGCCGTGCAAATAATATGAGTTCCCAGTGATGAGTAATGGGTAGATATTTAATATATTCTGCAAGTCGTCTCTGTTGTGATTAGGTTAATGTGGCTTCAAGGAAAAATGTGACATGTTGGATGACAGTAACTTTCATTCATAAAGTAATTGTCAAATTACACACAGGCCATGTGTTTATTTGATGTGGCTCTTGGTAAACCTTGCATAATGTAAATGGTTACGTTTTGGTTGGTGTAGGTAGTTTTTCATTTTCCAATTTCTTTTACACAGTCTCTTATCAGACTTTTCCTGGATAATTGCTCCAACGCTCAGTGTCTTTGTCTCTCTTCTCCAAGTTTCTTTCTTTCATCTCTAACTTCCCAACAGCTTGAAGCAGAGCTTTTAATTCAGATTGTTTTTAGTTCATAAATTGATAATTGTACTGAAGCTTCCGCCTCCTAATTGGGTTCTCGGTCCTGCTCTTCCTCAGTGAATAATCAGGTAGGCATAATTGTTGAGACCTAAGGCTCCAAGAATCCATTGTCATCCAGTTGTTTTAATATTACCATCATATATTTGCACTTTAATTAATTTATGGAAAGCAGGTTGAGCGTGAGCTCTTAAATAATGCTAATGATTTTTGTCCCACAATGTCATCTTTCTTCAGTGGAGTGAAATTACACACTAAAATCAGAAGAGTATCATTTCCTTCATGATTGCTGCACTTTGAAAACCTGTGCTCTGACTCAGAAGTATCAGGCCTCATCCAGTCTCTCTACAGTCAAAGTAAATCAGATACATCAACTTAATCCAGATTAGCTTCTACCTAAATCATACCCGACAGCAAATCTTAAACATGAACTTTAAAGGGTTTTTTTTGGGACTGATCAAAATGTATTATTGTATCAACTATTGAGAGGTAACATTTAAATAATCAATGGTTGGTTTCTTTCAGTAAATTGACCTTTTTCCTGTGGCCTTTTCCCATAAATAATCGAAATGCTGTGTGACAGCAGCTCTTGGCAGGATTAAATTAGTGCGAAGTAAAGCCCATTTTATCCCGACCACTGTCTCAGAATATATGCTTCCATGAAACCCAGACTTGGCATCTCCCTTGCTGAGCTACACTTCTAAGAAATGTAATCACAGGAAGTATCTGTGACCGCAGAGGAGTCCAAACACCTCAGCTGGCCCTGATTCTTTTCTCCCTGTTAAAGGTTTATTTAGGGGATGTTTTTTCCTGTACCGATGTGTGGCTGTCGCTTGTGTACAGATTGTAAACCCTCTGAGGCAAATTTGTGAGGTAGACTTTGGTGATCCCCCAAACGTTTTGGGTGGCACCACCAGAGGGCCAAAGCTTCCATCTATCCTGCATACATATCTCAACAGCTACTTGATGGATTGTCTGAATACTATGACTAATAACAAACTAGAGGTGATAACAAACAAGATGGTGAAAATGGTACATATAACACCTTTTGAACGCCAGCATGTAAGCATTGTCATTGTGAGCATTTTGCCATGCTGGTGTTAGCATTGAAGAAGCTATGGTTCTGGTGTTATTTCATTTGCTCCATGCATGATGCTTGGTTAGTGATGTGGCTGTGAGAGTTACTCCGGTCATTTTGTTGCAAGGTTTATTGTGCTGTATTTATGTCTTCAGGTCTTAAAGTAACGGTCATAACTTCCAAGTCAGCTGCTTAACAACACGGCATTAATAAATGAAACCAGCGGACAAATGATACACTAACAGAAAGTTATGGGTTTGAGAACTGCTTAGCCTTCATTGTGGTTTGGAGTGCCATTTTAATTTAATTTAATTCAACCTTTATTTACCAGAAAGTCCCATTGAGAAAATAAATCCGTCAACCATGGGACATAATTGTTTTTCATCCTACAGTAACATATTGTCAAAGACAGAAATAGAGCTGCAGAAGAGCAAAAGCAAGAGCAAGAAAGGGAAAAAGCTTTCAATGAAAATAGAAAATGGCCCGAGAAATAAATAGAGGGAGAGAGAGACAGATGGAGGGAATTGAAAAGGTGATCACCAGACTCGGACATCCAGCAGACAGATACTGGCAAAAAACGGTGAGCCTTTCCCTGAGCAAATGATGAATAGGACAATTCAGTGGCACTGACCGGGCTGTGGTCAGCGCAAAGGGCTCGTTCTTCATCTTGGCCTGGTTGGAGTCTAATGGAATGGCAGCCCGAGAGAGCACTGGAGGGCAGAACGATGACATATTTCAAACACTGGACATCACATTGAGGATGATTCAATCATTGAGTGTACATCTTCATCAACATATTTAGGGAGAGGCACAGATTTAAATCACAGTGACAACATTAGAGCATGCAGTTACTCTATTACTTTTGGCACACATCACTGTTGGAATGAGCCGAATGTGTTGAGTTTGGTGCTTTGTTGTTATTTGCTGTAGACCTTAACAGGTACAAAGCATTAAAGCCCCTGGAGTACTATTGATAATTGCTTACTTAGCCTGATACTCTGAGTGACGGGTCCTATACGAGCACTATTATCTGCTGTATTTGTGTCGGTGCTCTTCTCACATGGTTTAAATTGGGCGAGTCCTTGAAAAGAGGCACATGTCAATTTAAGAGTTGAACAGCTGTGTCAATTCCATCCACATTTGTTGCCATTTTCTGTCGCAATTGTTCCTAAATATAACTCTAGACCTATTTGAATTCTTGAACAAATTGGCGGTGATTCATAGGTCTTTGTAAGTTAGCGTTTTCATGTCTGGAAAAGCTACAGTTCAGTGTTTCTTCCAAAGAAACTATTTTGCAGCAAATACAGACAAAGTCCCATCTGCCATGGACAACAAAAAAAAACAAAGTTTTTCAGATCTCCATTAACAACAACGGCTTCTCTGAATGGACAGAAGCAGTGTACAGCTACAGAAGGTAGCGACAGTTGGACCCCGTACAGAAGAGCACCACACTTCCTCTGAGGACACACAAAGAAGGGAAGAAACAACGTCCTCCACAAATAACTGGCAACCTGTTGAATGTGTCACGGAAAATGATTTATTGTCTCGCACCCACACTCTATCACACTGTTTGAAGCATTCAGCATATGGTGTCTCCGCACAGCTGCTGCTGTTGGGAATATTTTGCTGCAGAATTAATTTACCACTTTGGTTTGACTCCCTGCGACAGGCTCGGGAGCTTTTTTTGCATCTGAGTTAAAGACTCTAAAAGGCAGCCATTGAATGGCTGCACTGTATCTTTGCAAATCCTGTATGTAGATGTAATGAGGTCTCTGTTCAGAGCCGATCCATTGAAAGCCAATTGCTCTGTTTCCAGTGAGTTCTTGTCCCCCTCCACTTCTTTTTGTTTTCATCCGACAGAGCAAATTAGAGCTTGGGGTCTCTGGATAATCTATGAAACAATGTGTCTTCTTCCAAGTTTCTTTCGCAAACATAATTTGTCATACATGATCATGCCTTCATTTGGTCGCTGTAATGTGCTGTTCCCCAAGATGAATCTGAAATTGGACCGTAGATGGATCCGTCTTCATTAATTCACTTGTTTGTCCATCAATCACATGCCTTAAAAAGATCACTGATTGTTTTGGTTTGGCTGGCCCTTACACTGATTGACCAAGGGACATAAAAGATGAATACGGAACTAATATCTTCATTTACAAAGCCATATTTTCTTCAAACGTGTCTTGTTTACTCACTAACAGTCTTCTTTTTCTCCGCCTTTGTTGCTGTGTTTCTCGACTTGACTTCCACCTGTAGGTCAGTGGAAGAGAGTGATACCTTGGTGATCCCATTGACAGGACTGTGTATCTCCCATGTGAGTACATATGCGTACTTGTGCAAGAGCACGAGTCAAACAAAACAGGAATCCACGAATAAAAGCTCAACAACTCAAAGTGACAAAGCATTGTTTGAGGAATTAAGGGTTCATGATACATAATTCGGTTGACTCGTAAAATATTTTGAATTTGCCAATACTACTACAAGCTGATGTAAACAAGGCAGGTTTCAAATAAAAAAAAGGTTTTATAAGGTATGAAATGCAAATGCATGTTCGTTAAGCCTCAAGTATACACACAATGTGTTTTGGTTAGAAATGTTGAATGCAATCAAAACTTCACCCCTTTAAATGTGCCTAAATAGGAAGTCAGCAACAGACTGCAGCATCTTGAAAATAACTTAGCTTGTTTGTGTCGCTGCTTTGTGAAAGTAGTTCAATCAGCTCTGAAAGGCGGCGATGTTACATGTACAAAAAGGATTAAATCTCCATCTCCACTCATTTCTCCTTCTTCTTTCTTCTTTTCTTTTCCCTCCCCAGCAGGTTGTGAGAATGGATCACTTGTGTGGATTGGTGCAGGATGCTGCAAGCCGTTAGACATAGACATGCCAGTAATGAAGATAGGATTTCACCACGGTTCACCTGGGCTAGAACGGTTGGAAGGAGGAGAAGGGGGGAGGTGGGATTCTACTTCTCCCCCCCCCCCAGGCTCCGTCTGGACCCACAGGCAACAGAGGCAGCATCTGCTCAGGGCTAGATAGAGGGAGCAGCTAGATTTCCCTGCATCATCTATTTCCTACAGTAAGGATTATGAGATATACACATGCTACTTGCTGTAGGCTTGAAAAAGTACTTTACCAATTAGCACTGAATTGGCATTTTGGACACTGTAATATTTTCGTCAGTAAAATATCTTATTTCGCTTTGTCCACATGAAGTTACCATTCATTTATACCTTTGTTTTAGTTTCACTGTGATGAAGTGTTGGGGGGTGAAGTATGCACATGTAATGAGTGAGCAAACAGTGGAAATATTGTAATCACTACTGCCTGCAGGGAGTCAATCAGTCAGCAAGCGCTGAGCCTAAAATAAGCAGCAACAGCAGAATAAATCACGATAAAGTACGTTCTGCATTTTCCATTTTCCATTTGTCAGAATGACACTGAGAAAACAAGACTAGCAGTGGTGATTAAGCACACAATATTTGACACCTAATAAGTCTGAGATCTGATAGATGGTCCAGGGAGCAGGCGCAGAGAGAAAATGTTTCCAACCTTGTTTTGTGGCCTGCTGATAATGTTGACAGTTATTCTGTCTCTCAAGCTCCCCACTGTAGGAAAGACCTTCTCATTTTGTTTTCCTGTTGCTTTTCACTGTCATTTGTCGAACAACATGAAGACATATACTGCATAGACAGATATGAAAATAATTGGTCTCTTGTGCTGTATTTCTTGTCCTGTTCAGTGTTCTCGTTGCCCCACGCAGAAGCTGATTTATGAGTCAATTTGCTCCTTCTGGTGTCAATAATGCATTTTTGGAAGGCACACCTCTCATTACTGGAGATGGAGAGCAGCATTTTTTAATTTGTTTTGATGGTGTAATTAAGTCTCATAAATAGCTCAATCTTGCCACGCATTATGGCAATTTAATATAGGCTGCATCTAGCTATTTACTATTTCTGTAGAGGGAAAAGTCAAACTACACAACAAAGTTGTATGATGTATTGTGTTAATTACTGTTGCTATCATGAAGCATTATACGCCAACACATGCAAACAAACACCTCCTTATCTTTTGTTAAGATAGAAAAAGAAACTGCTGAAGTCATACACCACACTCCAAACATTAGAGAAAATGTTGAAACATATCTGTACAACCACAGATACTATATCTGAATTCGAATGATGTTAAGCATATATAGGTTACTTTTTTGGAAAAAAAGGTTGAACGTTCAAAAGTCGAAAAAGAGCCTGTAGCCATGCTGAAAGTTAGTACACACAGACATTGGTAAATGTGTAAGCCACCAAGACATAAAACGTATCATTCTCAACCACATGTGCATTACAATGTATTTTAAAGTAATACAAACAGAAGTGAGCGTGATTATCTGTAAAAGGTACTTACTACATGTATTTTATGCCACAGAGACACCTTTGACAAGTCCCATTCCAAGATTATAGTCTCTCTCTCTCTCTCTGACATTTTCTGAACATTTTCTCACAATTCTTCCATATTTTTCTCGCCTTATTACTTTGTGGTCTGTCATTTTGTCTCCGCGACACCCTCATTCCCTCTGTATTTCTCCTCGTTTCTTCTCTGCCTCTTCATTTTCTCTCTCTTTCTGTGTGCGTTCTGTATCTCAGCAGCCATCAGAGCGTTTACAGCAGAAACGGTGGGATGGCCATTTTAAAAGAATGTGAAAGAAAGGTGAGCCAGCCATTTCATCTCTCGTGCTCTGACAAAATTGCTTCGCTTTCAGGATACTTACATTGTATCTGTAACATTGTAACAGTGTGTGCTGCAACTTTGGCAAGAGGAGTTCTTCCGTCACTATGCTTCCCATTTGCTCATGTCTTATTTATTGTACATGTGCATGTTCAATTCCACCTTTGCATGTGCCTTTTTACATGAGTAACATAAGGTGGTATACGTTATGGTCATGCACAGGGGTGCAGCAAACCTCAGAGGAATTGACAGTGAAGGAGACTTTCATGAGCTTGCACAAGCATGTTTTATGAAAAGACTCGTCCACGTCAGACTTACTCACTTTTAACTGTCTAAGACACACAATATAGAGAAATAGAGAGAGTGAGCAGTGAACCTGGCAAACTGTAGTGATTGTACTGCTCTCTGAAACGCAGTAGCACTGCTTAAGGTGAAAGAGAGACTTTGTAAGTGAGGCATTGGTTACTGACCGAACAAAGCTCCCATCTCCTCGCTCATTTGACTGATTAGCATGCTCTCACCCACTGCCGGCAGCGTCCATTCGCAGCATGTCTGGTCTCCACAGTGTTGAGTTTCACAAGCGCCAAGAGATTTGAGCGAGGTGGTGAAAGCCTCTCAGTGGGTAATCAGGGAACTGGTCCCAGCTATGTTCAGGTGTATTTTCTCCTAAGTAGAACATTTGGACAGGATCTTCCCATCGGTACATGGGCTAAACCTGCACCGTGTCGCTGTCCCTGGTGCTGAACATCTTGTGCACTATAGTTTGCTTTCTATCGGATCCGCATTTGGAATCCATTGACAAATGTTAACACATACATTTGATCTTAATAACTCTTGCATCCAAAAATTAAGAACTTTCGTGGATTTATCTCCAAAATGCTCAGCTGGTGAGGGATCAAATTACTCCCTCTTGGCTAAGCTCTCCAAAAAGAAGCTTTTGGAGTGACTATGTGAAATTTTAAATGACCAATTTGAACTGTCCGATTCTCTTTTTTGACAGCCTAATATGTGTTTGACAGAGAACTGCACAAGGTGATGTACATGTAATTACATTTGGACAACAAGATCTGCGATGTCTTGAACAAGTAGTACAGTCCCCCAAATCACATGTAGGGCTTTTATACAAAGCACCGTATTTAACTTGGTGGTCGCTTTTAAACTTTGCAACATTGTGATTCATTGTGGACATAATTCAATAGCCGTGTCACACAATGTATGTGTACAGCATGAGCAACCTTCTTAAAAGGTACACGTGAGCTTGTGCAGCACGCAGGCGTGTGTGTGTAAGTGAACACTTGTCGGCACATGTCTGCATGCTGAGCGTTATTGTGTTTCCATGGTAGCAGCCTCGCTGAAGTTTCTGACATTTCAATCCTGCCACTCCTAATCTCGCAAGGATGTTTTGACATGCATACATTTGTTTAGCTACACTTTTAGAAAGCGTGTTCTACCACCAGACAAAATAGTTAGTCACTTTCTACATTTTATTTTAAATGTTTTGGATCATTTAGATTTATTTCTAACAGGGTTTGAACACACATCCATAACAAACTCAGTATCATGTTAAAAAATCTTCTTCTCTGCTAATTGGACAATAACTTGACATTTTAATGAATGCCATGCTTTGTGAGTACCGTACTTTTCGGACTATAGTGACTTTAACAATATCCATTTTTATATATTAATGTCACGGTGGGGGCGAACAGGTGAACTTGTTCGGACGCGTGTTCCACAAACATTTCAATGTCCAATGAGCTGTCTTTCTTTAGATCTGTTGATCCTTTTATTTAAATACATATTGGCACCGTAACAGAATACAGGACACGTTACTTGGACACGATACCTTGACCCGACACGTTGACACGATAACACGCTCAAAAACTGTGAGCTTCCCATCCACACACACACCTGGTCCTCATTACCAGGCACTTACATATATGCACATTTAAGTTACTGTGCCACCCACTGTTCAATGTCACAACTGCATGCGTTTCCCTCAAAGACAAAATAAAACAACAAAACTACATTATGGCTCCAACACACCGGCCCCTAATTGTTAATGGCAGGAGGGCATAAACAATTCAACAGATATTTATATAATGGAGCCAATAAATCCATAATAAAATTAACAAACAAAACAAACAAAAACCCAAAATTCCCCTCAGGGTACGAGGTCCCTAATAACTTTGTTGTGGTTCAGCTTCTTGTAGAAGACAAAGTTTGGTCACTGGCCTGTCCAGCGTGCTAGTCTTGGTTTGTACTCGTGCAGATCGCACCGGTCCTTTCCTGTCAGGATAGGTCTCTAGAACTTTTCCGAGTAACCAGGAACTACGTGGAGCTGTAGCATCTGCAACAAGTACAATGTCTCCCGGAACAAGGCTTCGTCTCTCCTTACTCCACCTTTGGCGCTCCTGTAGCAAAGGCAAGTATTCTTTTAGCCAGCGCTTCCAAAAAAGGTCGGAGATGTACTGTACTTGTCTCCATCTTCTTTTGATATAGAGGTCTGTCTTCTCGAACAGTCCAGGTGGTAAGACTGGTTTTCTTTTCATTGTCAGCAGGTGGTTGGGTGTAAGAGCTTCTAGATCATTGGGATCTCCAGATAACTTGGTGATAGGGCGGTCATTTAAAATGGCTTCGACCTCACACAGAACAGTATGCAATCCCTCGTCACTCGTTGGTCTGTTGAAGCTCCACTTTATTCCTTCCTGTGATTTAAAGCAGCAAGAGCTCTTCTCAACTCCCTTTCAGCACCAACAAAGTTGGTTCCATTGTCAGATCTTAAGTGAGAGACTTGTCCCCTTCTACAAACAAACCTGCGTACAGCATTTATACATGAGTCAGTATCCAAAGAGTAGGCAACTTCCAAGTGGACTGCTCTACATGCCATACATGTAAATATGACTCCATAGCGTTTTTCAAGGTTACGTCCTCTCTTGATTTCAATTGGCCCAAAATAATCAACTCCAACGTTGGTGAATGGAGGCCGATCAGGAACGAGTCTTTCAATAGGCAAGTCTGCCATTTTTTGCTCACACAACTTCCCTTTATGGTGCTTACAGAAGCCTGGAGAACTTTAGCATGGAGAATACAGCTGTGTGGTAAAAGGGTGAAACCTGGTGGGAATATTTTAAACAAACCAACACAAGAAGAGTTACTGTGTTCTTGTTTGTGAGACGACGTCAAAAAATACAGCAAGGCTGAGATATGCATGAGTGTGACTTGAGGTAAAGCCAGTTGTGCAGATGTTGTTTGACACCAGCTGGTTCTCCAGTGTGTGATTAGAGTGGAGCGCATTGCGACGTAACATACCTGCGCATGCGAACAGAGCAGATACACAAAGTGGAGGAGGTAAATACACCCTGGGGCATCTCCCCCCTGCACACAGCACCATGGAAGGAATGCAGGGACAGAGGGGAAAATGTTATTCATTCGAGAACACATTCCAGGTGTCAGCGTTGTAGATGCAAACGCACACTTCGGGTTCTGCACGTGTACACGCAAAAAGCGTGTAGCTGTACAGGACCTGTGCACACACTCACTTTCAACTAAAGGCCAATCAACAGGCCCTGAAAGGCACACATGGTACACACAAGGTTTGTTTGGTCTCCATCTTTGTTGACAGGTGGTGTCTCTGCACTGCACTTCTGAGGGGTCAAATGTCATTTACCGGTATGTGTAAAAAGAGAAGACACCCTGCTGCACTGAAGGTAGCTTCTGACCTGAAATATGGCCAGTACGCTATACTGCCTGTGGAGTTTAGGATACTTGTCCTTGATCTATTAACTGCAGCAGCTGGGATCCATTCTGTCAATACATCTGGACTCCATAGGGAGAGACCGTTACTATTGGTTATCATCCTTAGGTCCCTTTGGTTGCACACTGTAACTCACTCGTTCCTATGAATGAGCAGAAAGCTGGCTCAAGGGAGTGTAAGAAAAATGATGGTTGTCAGCTGATAAAAAGGTCCTGACTTCAAGCCACAGTACAAAACAGTGAGAACCTCTACATTACAAACACGCCTAACTCTGCTGGCGCCCTGATGGAGGGACACTATGCCAACCGTGATGCATTATCAAATACCAGCCGTGTCAAAACCATCAAAACCAACTGCTTGTGTTTCTACTGTTTCTACCCTTCCAAAGCATCACATTAATGAGCTACCGTGACAGACACAGCTGCAACAAGCAGCAACACATCATCTTCTACATTACATTCAAAACTTTGGGTGAATGTCAAACTTAATTGTGAGAGCAAAATATGTGGTGTGGTATTATGTTTTGAAATGAAAGGTTCTGCATACCTCACTGTCTCATTAATACAAAATGGGGAGATGACTTTGTTTTTCATGTGTGCAGAAATCAAGCTGAAGGAGCAAGCAGCAGCTGAAAGCAGTTATTGATTGTGCACTCGTCTGTGTTAAAAAAGAACAAATAAATGGAAGACTGGGGAAATGTGTGCAGCTTGGTACGTCTGTTTTGCAGAGTTGGAGGTAAAGTAGTAAGCTGTTTTGTAGTTTCCAGTTGTTCCGTCTTCCTTGTAAATCCATGTTGATTATTGCCGCTCATCAGTGCCGCAACATGTCTTTACACATCTGACAGTAGAAGAACAATGCAACATTTCTGCTGGCATAATCAATCTTTCATCAATGGATGCCTGATATGGTTAAAAAACTAGGTCAGACTGGCTCTCTTTGAAAAAGAACTGATGCTATGTTGCCAGTTACATCACAGTGGGTGGCTTGTTTCTGACTATCAGAATATCCTGAATATCAGGATACCTTTGAACGTAGTTCCACACAAACATTGCCAACACCTCTCTATATAAGATGGTTCTATTTCGCCACAGCTTCCACATGCTTCAGACAGATCTTGCAGAATTGTAATGAATCACATTGGTTTGCATACTGTAGTTGTATCTAATAAACTGGCAAATAAAGTACAACCGTACCTCCCATTTTTACAGAATTAAGAAGACGAGTGGGAGTTTTTGAGTGGGAGTGTCTAGAATTGTCACTGGGTGTATCTGGTGTTAGCGAGGAAACATTATGAAAAGCAATCCAGGCGTCATTTCAATGTCCAATTGAGAGTCAATTGATTTGAGTTCAATGGAGGAAGATGGTGAATTTATCATTTCCGAATCTGTCAAAAAATGTATCTCCTTTTTTATAGCATAGCTGTGCAAGCAGCTCATCCAATGAGCCATGTCTGTGTTTTCCATAGATTTTCTCAAGAGCCACGGCCTTGCTCTGTTTCACATGAAAAGCCCTTTCATTACGATACAGATGCACCCACCCATGCTCTTCTCATGGATGCGCACAGACACATTTCTAAATATTCATGTGACTTGCACCCTCATGTAAAAGAACACTGCTAACTCTACACTCTGCGCTACCTCTAAACCCCTTAACATCCATTCCACAACTTCTAAATCCCATAACCCCTGCCAATCTATACTTGATGGTAAAATGTAAACAGCTATGTCCCCATCACTGTGATTGAGAAAAAGCATACATGAGAAGTGCAAATGAGAGCACCACCTGCATGGGCTCACCTCCCTAGGAAGCCGGAAAACAGAATACGCATCTTATTTAACATGGTATTTGTGGTGTATCGATCACATTATGTTACATGGTTGAAATGAGTACAAATGCTTTTTGGACCTCAGTGAACACGGCCCTTTCATAGTACATGTAGCGCGCATGCGCAGTACTGAGTTAAGAGTTAACCATGGCCGAATAAAATAACAACGCTACGTGTGTGTCCGCCTCGTGAATACATCACAGCATTAAAGCAGAACCCCCTCTGTGACGAGGGCTGATGGCATCCCCAAGTGAGCTGGCTCACAGAGTCAGAGGTTTTCCCTAGAGAGCAGCAATTACTGCCAGTTATGGGAACAAAAAGACTCGCAGCTGGTAACATGTTAATATGTCTTTGACTCAGATTTAATGACCAGAAGTAGTGGGATTACTCACGGATGAAAAGAACAACTACGGACTGTTGCCGTCACATGTTTAACGTATATAATAATTCACTAATGAGGAAATGACAAGTTTGACTTGTAGGAGTCTAAATATTCAAAGGGTTGGTAATCTTCTTTGAAAACATTGTTGACATTTTTGTTGTCAAAATGTGGTATCTGTGGCTCACCAGAACTGTAATAAGCCTGTCCAATACTTCTGGTATTTAAAATCATTAAGCTATTAAATAAATAGAACAAAAACGCTGTTTGCTTCTGCAGCCTCTTCCATCAGCGCAACCTTCTCATTATGTGGTATTGTTGACTACTAATGCAATTGCTTTTTGATCACTTTTTTTTTAAAAGGTGTTATTATTTCTCACAGCAGAATTCACGTGTTGCCGTTTTCTACAAATGTCAATGTTAATTCCTCGACTGAAGTGACTAAACAGCAGCAAAGACCCCGGTTGCCATCTGTGTGGCTTTGTGAAATCCAAACACTGATGCGAGAACTCTTCACCAAAAGCTTTTATACTGTCTGGAAAAGGTGGACATAGTCATACAATTACTGACAACACCAGTAAGTCATTAATAAATGAGATGCCAGCGACCCCAAGATTGTTGTGCCGAACGAGCTGTTCAGTATTGCTTGAACTGGATGGTCTTTGTCGTGTTGTCATCAGCTGTTTCTTGTTGTACAAGTTGTTTGTTGGCATATAAAGTGCTTTTGAAAAGAGACCAGGACATATGGTTGAATATTTCTTGTCCTAATCTTGTCATAATCTTTTATGTTTCAGTCCAACTGCAGCAAAAGCAGTTTATGTCCAATACCATAGGTACAAGCAGTCCAATTATGGTGTCATCCGTATTTTTCATTCAAAGGTTGAGTTCTGCAGTATATTCAGAAGTTACAGTGTTTGATGTTTACAAGTTGGATGTCACATGCTTTTATTCTCTGTCAGTTTAAAGAATACAAATCCAAGATAAAAGGAGCACTTTGATATTTGTTTATTGCATATACCATGTCAACTTGTTTGGGAGGATTTTTCTTGGTGTAACTCTAACGGGAACACTGACTGCTTTGTTAGAAATTCAAGCTTTCAAGCCTTCATCGGTCAATGGGCTGCAAGACAGTTGTGGGTTAGATCCAGTAGTATTAATGTCCTTCCCTCCCACAGGGGACGTAAGTGTATTAACTTTAAAAAAACAGCAACAGCATCAACATTCAAACATGGTTTCCTTGCTTTCTGGAGGACTTCAAAAAAAGACTCGAAGGGCCACTTTGGGCACTGAAAGTCAATACTTGTGCAAGAATAAACCAAAACAGTTTAAATTTTTTAACTTTTTAAATGAGACAGCAGTCTTATTAAAATACAGACCGCAAACTCTCCCAAGGTAAAGAAAGCTGGGGCTGAAGTGGTATACCTGCTAAATGTGAACTATGATGCACAGCATAAACTATAGCTTCTTCTGTTGTTTCAGTTGTGTTGTTTCATGAATTTAAATGTCTTTTCCTCATCCCTGCCTCTTAAATGTCCCCAACTACTGGAGCTGTTTGCTTGGCTTGTGAGCCCTTTAGCCACATGCAGTGATCTGCCTATAAAGTGCCCATCTATACAAAGGAATGTACATGGTTTGCACAATGGGCCCAGTAGAGCAGTTTGCACTCGGGCCTGGCATGGTCATGCTCCGCTACTGATTCTTGCTACAATGTGGCAAAAACACCACACTGCAACTGTGAGTAACAGCAGTTAGTGATCAACTAACATGATGGCGTGCAGAGAAGCAGAACCCTTGTACCCTGAGCCCTCTCTCTCGGTTTTTACTGCCTCCAGACTCAGTACGACACAACAGGTTACCTCTTGTCATGTTACCCCTAGTTCTTTTGTTTAACATTATGAAACCATATGGACCATGGGGAATTGAATACAAAAATAATTGCACCGGGAAAGAATGACCATGACAAAAACATATTAGAATATTGATCATAATTTATGAAACAAATATTTGGATATAACTATAATTTAAGCCAGTAAATGTACTGAGCGTAAATTAGCATTACGGCTTTTGAATACAAATGCAGTTTAAGAGTCTGCTTTTGAACAGCAACCTCCTGGCTTCCCTGTAGTATAACTCAACCTATCCACAGACATTTAATTAAACGTTGGAACACCTCACCTCTACTGCAATGTGTTCGGTGCCATTGTGCTCCGGCAGCCCCGGTGGCGTAGCCGGGTGGTGTGGGGAAGTAAGGGTCGTCTGGGCCGGTACAAAGGATGTAGAGGACAATGATGATGTTGAAGGTAAACACTGTGACAGGCAAGTCCCAGCGGTCCAACACTGGGGAGAGACCACTGAACCGCCTGAAGATGGTACTTTGTCAAAAGTCATGGATTATGTCAGATAGTCATAAAAAAGTCATAGTATACCATGTTGAATAAAGTCATAACAAAGTCAGTTTAGCGTGTCGAAAAAAGTCATCGTAAAATGCAAATTGGGTTTCTTCCAATCAGAGCAGTGAAACGTGCTACGCAAACAAAAAATAATCAGTAGAAAGACTTATTATTTGTCTTAATAACTATTATCCACCAAATAATTCAGTTCAAAACTGTTTTAAGGTCTTAAATCCATCAACTGACTAATTCCTAAACTCAGCAGGTGAGATTTGGGTGTGGATATCGTTACCATACAGTACACGGGATGCAATATACAGTATTAGCATTTGAATATGAATTTGCAAACATAGACGGCTTAACAATGTTAAAAGGACAATTTGTGGAGTTATTTGCAACAGATTAAATGTTTGTTGTGACTTGTATGTATGATTTAAAATGTCTGCAATCTGCAAAGCAACAGACAAAATATTTGTTTTGTAATATACAGTGTTATGTCATTACTGCTAATGGGTCATAATGGGCGGAGTTTTGTGAAAACTGTGCCATGAAAAACATAGTGAACGCTGGACGAGCAAATAGTGAATTCATAAAAGGAGACATTATCTGCCCTTGAGAACAGAATAGAACAGGTAGCAGCTGGCTTCTCTTAGCCGACGGTTGGCGTTCAAACTGTGAGGAAGACACAGTCGCGCCCTTAAAAGCCCTGCATAGTTGGTGATCGCTGTGTGGGGAAAGCCTTCAGCATTGCGTAAATAAGGTCGACCGGTCTTCAATGCTACCTGGGGGCAGGTAAGATGTTTACACAAACTCCTGTCGTGCACCAGTAGCATATCTGCCCTGTAACTTTGGATTCAGAATAGACTTTGACTGCTACCACTTCATTTGGCTCAGTATGTTTGGTGCCACCATAATGATTTTAGGATTACCAAATCCCTCCTTTAATATCAAGTTAACATTGATTATTTACTGAGAGTAAAGTACAGTAAAACCTAGAGAGCTTTGCTAATAGGAGTGCTGTTTGGAAATGTAGTATTTATAAATCCTACAGTTGTAAAATAATTAACTAACTGTAAAATGTTGGGATTTACTCTGACCTCCTACATTAGGACAGTGTTGTTATGCTCTCATTCACTCACATCTCTCTCTGGCTCTCGCTCTCTGGCTCCTACTCTATCAGCTGACAGTGGGTGATTTCGCCACGGCCTCCCTCAGCCAACCATATATTTCCCGTCAAGCTTTAAAGACCTGTTCTCTTCTATGCAGTCAGCTGTCATTTCAGAACCGACGTGACCCTCCTCCCCACTCATCATCACATCCGGTGCTCAAGGTTTCTTCCACTGAGCTCAGTCCCACTCCACATGCCATCGTCTAGATCTCCAACCGGCCCCTACTGCCTTCAACAACTCCACAGCCCTGAGGCAGGCCGCGGCGAAACCACTGCTCATACATAATTTATATTAAGGTTTTATATATGACTGTGGTCAGGCTTCCTGAGGGGCTCCCTGGTAGTTGCCCTGGCTTCTCGGAGCCAATGCTGGCGGTGAGCGTTCGAACTGTGGGGAAGACTCAGTCGCGCTCTTAAGCCCTGCATGCGTGCGGGGCTAGCCACAGGCTGCTGTCAGCAGAGTGTAAAGATGGTCGGCCAGTCTTCAATGCTACCAGGGGGCAGGAAGTCTGCGTGCCAGTCTGCCTCAGAGCTCACTGCAGGCTTCCAGTGTGTCCGATGTGGGAGATACTCACACCAAACTCCTGTCGTGTAAACCAGCAGCATATCCGACCTGTAACTTTAGGACAGTCTTTTTATGCTCTCATTCACTCACAACTCTCTCTGGCTCCTACTCTATCAGCTGACAGTCGGCGATTTCGCCACGGCTTCCCTCAGACAATCATATATTTCCCGTCAAGCTTTAAAGACCTGTTCTCTTCTGTGCAGTCAGCTGTCATTTCAGTACGAACCGATGTCACCCTCCTCTCCATTCATCATCACAGCCGGTGCTCAAGGTTTCTCCTACTGAGCTCATTGAACTCAGTCCCACGCCACATGCCATCATCTAGATCTTCAACCTGCCCCTATACTGTCTTCAACACCCCCACCAGTGTCGACTCTCCAAAATCTTTACTTTGCACAATTTAAGAAATGTCTTTGTTCACTGTAAATTAAGTGTCTCCTGATTGAACAGCCTTTGCCTATCTGTATAAGTGTGTCAATTATCTCCCGTTTGTTTCAGTTCTCATATTTGTTATGTTTTATGTCATGTATGTTGTTTTATTTCAACCTAATTTGCAATCATCAGACGGTTGGTCTCGAAAACATAGTAGAGTCAAATCTTTTAGGTGTGTTTTCTAGACTTACACTGGTTTTGAAAAAAAGTAGGAAAATAATCCTCGTGTTGATTTTGGAAGTTTGACCAAGTTTCAGGATCTGAGAGACAATCATGATTTAAAACCAAAAAGTTAGCCAATATATCATGGCAGGTGAACATCACTCCAGAGGGCTATTTCATAACGTGGGGCTACATCATATTTGGTTTTGACTGTGGATGTTAATATGGTGAGCAGTTTTGAGCGGAGCATAATACCCGAAGGGGCTAAACCATTGAGCCAAAATAGGATCAGTGTGAAGGTGTATTTTCCTTGTTTTAGTCAGATGTCTGGCTGATGCATTTTGATGCAGAAGTAGCTGGAGAAAAGACGACTGAGATCTGAAGACGTCCTGTACAGAATTGATGAATGCATGAATAGCTTTCTCGTAATCCTGACTGGCAGATATTTATTAACTGCCAGAAATATGAGATCATTTCAGTAGAGGGCTTTAAGACATTATCAATTCTGCATAAACTGTATAAGGAGCTAAACAATTAAGAGGGAGGATGGGATTGTACATTGGGGATTACCATAACTCATAAAATGCTGAACGTGAGAAACAGAATTCCACTTTATCTGAACACTATACAGTATATCTGTGCGGAAGACTAAAAGAGGATGCAGTATTGCCACACATGAAGGTAATTGGGGGTTCAAAAACAATGAATACTAAGACAAACTGCCACTTTCTTGACTTGCAAAATGATACTTTAAATTGATAAACATCAAATAGTGTAATTCATGGCACAATTCAAACAGGGCCATTGTTGACTGTTGATACGTGGGTCTGATGACAAGTAAGTCAAAAAGTGACTAGATTTGCAGCAACACAATTGAAATCAACAGCATTTGTTGAGTATATTAATGGCTATGTGTCACTGGCTTAAGTAATTCAAATGTCACACGAGTGAGGCTTCATAACTGTGAAATGAAGAGGTTTTGGCTTTCATTCTAACCGGTCTACCACCTCCATCTTTTATCAAGGTCTCTATCCACGCTGAAGCTTTTTACTGATAAACACAATGAAGCCTGGAAGAGAAAAAGAATGAATAACAGAGAGAGGGGTGGAGGGGGTTAAATCTCGAAGGGAGCCATGAAGCGAAGACTGACATAGAAAACAGGAAGAAAAGAGATGAGAGAGCAACTGGAAGACTGTGTTTTCGACCGTAAAGTTATGTACAGTTGCACATTTTCTGAATGCGAAGTTGAAAACGCACAGCCAAAAGCTCAAACATAGACAGTCACACTCTATATTAGGCTACGTTAGTTGCATAACTCCCCTGAAACCTGGTGTAGCATACATTTCAGGTCAACTGAAAGTCCTTTGTGGAGTCATTTGAAAATAATATTGTGAACACACAAATAACGGTTGAAAAAAACAAAAACCAAACATGTGCATTCATGCGAGTGTTCATCTGAAATACTTTGATCGTATCTCCACGATCTCCGCATTGGGATGCTATCTTGGACCTCTTAATGAAGTTATCAGTCACAGGTGTTTACGCCCTCGAGTCTCGTCTGCTGTCAGGGACACATTGTTCCACCAGTGAAGAAGAGGCGATAAAGAGATTAGCGGTTGCACTCGCGAAGGTAGCGAGACCTCTGAATAGACAGAGAGATGAAAAGGGAAGATGGAGCAAGACAGAGACGTGTGAGTGAGAAAATGTGCGTCATAGCCCGCTTGGTCAGCGGCCATTGTCTGTGGATCTCAGGGAGTTTGAAAATAGACGCAGTAGTCTTTCAGTACTGACATGTTGTCCCTCAAGTGGATCATTAATGTGTTCTTTCTTGCATTTTGGTATTCCAGTGAGATGGAACAATCCGTGTGCCAACTTTGTCATCCAATCCGCTCCTTCTTTTTTTTTTTATGCCCCCCAAATACCTCTTTTAATTCTTACTGAGGGAAATGGGATTATTGTCCAATTGTCCAATAGCTTGTAGTCGTGATAAGAGTCTTTCAGCGATGGGAGAAAATTACAGAGACGGTCGGTTAGATTGTTGAAAAGTCTTTGTTGCTGCCTCTCTGTGTTTGTGTCACTTGTCACAACACATGGGGCTTGTCTTATCTTTGCAATATCTGGCTTCACAAAACCAAACCGCGTCAATCATGGTAAACTGGTCTCATGAAGGTCGTGATCAATTTGCTGTCAAGCGCGGTGATTCCAATCCAGCTCTGAGCACAATGTGACAAATTGACTATCACATTCCCCACAGGCCACAGCAGAGACACTGCCAACCTCACGCGATCACTTTAGGTGCAGCAGCATTACAGACGCAACTCACACTTCAAATATTTTGAGATGTAAACACATTTTTTTGCTGTCAAATGACTACCGTAAATATGAATTCATTTAGAATTCACATGCAAGGTAAGATCTGTAGTTATGCAGAGTACTTTAGGTGTTAAGGAGTGTTTTGGACATGTGAAAGAGATTATTGCAAAGATAAAAAATATGCAAAGAATAACGCTATATATATATTTGTATTAAAAAAACTAAAATGCCATGTTTAACAAAAATGTTTACATACAAAAGCAAAAATAAAATATCAAACCCAGCATTTAATGACACTAATACCCATTTTGATTACATAGTACACGAATGCTTACTTAAATAATTGAAACATATCATTCTTATTGAATGTGTATTTGTTTTATTATTATAGTTCCAAGCAAGATTACATTACACCATCTTCTCTTGTACTTGACATTCTCAGCAGCAGTCTGTCGGTTTTCGTCACGCAAGTTTTACTTAATTATAATCAGACATCAGCAAAGTGGCTGAACACAAATGCCGAGCAGGTGCATTAATAATAAAGAAATACATTTTGCCTGTTGGCAAATACAGTGCAGCAGAATGGGATTTGAATTCATGAATGGCATTGTAAAGCTGCTGTCAAAAATTTAATCGACTGTGCCTCTCTGCCCCAAAGCCATAGAATGGTAACAGTGTGCAGTGAAACAGAAAATAATTCAGAGCTTTTGACTTCTAAGTGTACTTATTTAGAAGTATTTCTATTGGCATGCTTTTGTTCATACAAAACTTTTGCCATGGCCAGCATGCATGAACTTTAAATTCACAATCCATCGAATTAGAAAATGTATTTATCAGGCAGAAATAACTGGATGTTCTGGTGAGATGCTATGTCATGAACAAACACACAGCCACACACACACACACACACACACACACACACACACACACACACACACACACACACACACACACACACACACACACACACACACACACACGCACACGGTTTCTGAGTAAGTTTCCTGATTGTTGACGAACGAAAAATTTGTGATGGCCTATTAGTGCCACTGCCATGCATAAACACCTGTTATCTTTCATAAAATACTGAACTATTAAAATTATGAACAGATTCATGTTTAGAGAAAAATAAAATTACAATTTTATTTTTTTTAATTGTCTAATCAACCAAAACATATCGCGGACCCCCTGTTGAAGACCCCTGCACTAAAGCATAACATGAGTGTTGGGCATTCTCATAGAAATGATCGGATTCAGCGGACAAGGGTCCTGTGCGTGACAATGTTTATCGGATAATGGATTTTAAAAATGCATTCGAAATACAGAATTGATTTGCCGAGACCTTTTGTCTGTACACATCAAATGATTAATAACATTAACAGTAAAATAAGGCACCAAAGTCTATCAGTATGCGATTCCTTAACTCTCATATCGACGTAGCTTTCAACCAGCCTAAACCACAAGAGAATAAAAGACTTCCTGAAATGCAGTTAAGGCTTTTGATTTCGGTGTGCAACCCCAAGATTTTCGGTGGCCCCATCTAGCCACCACTAAGAACAATTTCTTGGGGCCCCACTGCAGTCACCACTATCCACATAGTTCATTTGAAACTCAGCGGTTTTTAAAAGTGAGAGGCAATTATTCATTCGAATTGAATGGTATTCCGCTAGAGCAGACTTCAATTTCAGTAAATGCACCTGCGCAGATAGTATACATTGTACCTCCACTGTATCATTTTAGTCTGGTGTGTATTTACAGACATCATGAGAATACAATGGAGTTGGAGGGATAAAGGTGGGAAACTAAAATCAGATGCAATGACTTCTGATGACTTGACTTTTATTTCCGTCATACTGATTCTTTATTGTTTTTAATAATGGGTTTTGTGAAGTTCATTTAAGCCAGGTGATGGTGTCTTTTGGAATGGGTGATGACACTTTCTGTTATGTATGTATTTGTTCTTGGATACTGCTCTGCATGACAGCAATTATAACCAGTAAATCTTTAAAGAGCTGAAAAAGTGTGAAACTGTCGTGGCCCGAAGGCTCTGCTGAATATAATGCTTGATTTGTCGAGATGTGAACATTTTAAATAGTTGCTTATGTTTGTTTTCACCTTTATCCTACTGGAAAAGAATCATTGGGGAATTGAAACCAAGTATGTCGCCCATTATTATAACTGAATTGTATGTACTGAATTGCGTGGAGATGCGAGTTCAGGTTCATCTGAAGTGTAGAGAGGAGGAGGAAGCAAAGAGAATACATAGGAAGTAATGAATATGAGGGAGAGCGAGTGGGTGGGGAGAAGAACAGCACGAGTAAAGAGAGTTGAGATGGGGTTTCAATAATAAATAAAACAAATCTGTGTAAGCCTTGATTATATTGCTTTCCCATTTGCACAGGGGAAAACAGCTAAATAATGGATGAAAATAAATCTGTGTGAGTCGTCTTCCGATCTATATTCCGTCTCAATTTGAGATATTCCATTTGAGTGTAAAGGGCGTGTGACGTTAACAGATCCCAGACATTTCTGAGGATCTAGAATGACCAATTCTACCAACAAGATTTCTTTCTACTTCCTGAGTGAGGCCCATGAATTTAACCAGAGAGATCATGAAAATCCAATTCACAAATGCAGTTGAAGAAGTGGTGTGTTCGTGTTTGTGTGTGTGTGTATGTGTGTGTGTGTGTCCCTGTGTTGCAATGATTTGCTGCGTGTTATTTAGGTGTCTGGGGTTCAATGTCTCACGATGGAATTGACCATTTTCAGGTGTTTTTGTGGCTTCATTTACAGAGACGGAGTGACTGGGAACCTGTGACAGTGTGTTTGAGAAACGTCTTGAAATAGGCCATTACCGCACAAGACCTCCTCATCTCCAGCAGTCTGCCTCTGTGAACTTCATAAGCCACTGGAGGTAATATAAAGCAGAGCGAGAGAGAGAGATAGATAGGCTGGGTGAAAGAGGTCTAGATGTCAGGCGGAAATCAAAAGTCATCTCATCCATAGAGATGAAATGATTTAGAGAGGAATCACGTCAACTCTCAAAAAGGAGGGCCACAGAGGCGATACACCTTTGCTCAGCAGCATGTCATATGTGTATGATGTGTTTTAAAAAGGTGCAATGTGTAAGATATGGTCATCATTTTAAATATAGAATGTGAGGAGGTTACAGTAAAAGACGGTGTATTGTGTTAAATATCTGAAAAGAGGATGTTAACCAGAAAGCCCCGGCCCTTTGTGTCTTGTAATACCACTTGTACCTCAATTATATAATGTACATTATCTTTACTTTGCAAATACTGACTTAATATACTTGTTTTGTCTTGTATTGATGCATCTTTTTGTTGTACTATCCCCTTTGCAGCTGTAACACTGCAAATGTCCCCCTCTGTGGGACTAATAACTCAACACTTGAACGATATCAATGTCTTGACCACTATGCCCTTTCCAATTCATGAATGTTGTCTTTCATTCAACTACAGACGAATTGGGGGCGGCAAGTGAATGAAAAGAAAGCTGAAGTGGGCAACTTACTGAAAAGAGAAGTTTACTGGATATCCATCGTCATGCCCTCTACAGCGAGGACGTCTTAACATAAATATCATCGACCTCTGATCGGGGGCTATGATCGACGGTTTGTTAGGCCAATAAGACTGTGGTTCTGTGTTTGATTATATGTCTTTTACAAAGTTAGGTCATAACTTTGCTCACACAGTAAATGTCTCTGGGCAGCCTGCTGCTGTGTGCATGTACCTTTGATTCATTCACTGAGTTGAGGAAGCCTGCTGAACAATACTCCCCTCAGCTCTCCTTATAAATGACCTGGTCCCTTATAAGACCCATAAAAGACAGAATCAAGTTATTAAAGAGATTAATCCGACCCGTCTCTTTTGAGGGCCTGACGAACCAGATAATACAATCCACATCCTTGGCACTCATGACTGACGTGACAAGATGTAAACTGCCATTTGAAAGAAGGTGGCTCACATGTCAAGCTTGTCAAAGATCAAACAGTGCATGAAAGTGCATGAAAGTCAGCCTTTTTCTTTTTCAGAAAATGTCTGTCAGTGCAGGCTCCCGTGGAACCACATTCACTATCACGGGCTATATAATGTTATAAAAAAAGGTTTTTATGATGGCAGCACTTTGTCGGAGCAGCTCAAGTGCATGTGGAATGAATTAGAAAGCTGTGAAATGAAACTGGACGGGCACTGAGGCCGTTTGCTTGTTTGACGTTGAGTGAGGACCAAAGAATGAAGAAAAGAGAGCAATGGTTTGTTGGTGAATGCATTTTACACTCAAACTGTGTATTTCCAAGTGGCTTTAAGTGTTTTGATTCCTCTAATGATTTCAAGTCATGCAATGTTTGACTTTTATCGATGTAATTTCCCCTTGGGTGTCTTAGTGGCTTGGCGCATGCCGCTGACATTTTTGGTTTGAATTGCATTCCGCTGTGACTTTCCACAATGTGCTGTTCTTTGACTGTATACTACTAAATAAGGGTGAAAATGCAAAAAACGTTAGATTGTTAACATTATACCTGCTAATCATCTGAATGTTAGTATTGTAATTGTCTCCTACAAAATTCCATTTCTATACAACTAAACTGCATACTCAATTATGCATATGTTTCGCCCTATCATGCTCGCAACAAAAATGCACCAATACTATATAACTTGGTTATGTTTAGGCAACAAAAAACCTTGTTTGGTTTGGTAAAATGGTGTAGCTTGACACAAGTATGTTTGTTAATTTATTTAAGTTACCGACGTTAATTAAAATAAGTCAACACTGACTTTTGGGTTCACATGGGACACCAGTAGCAGTCTCATGGGTGAAAGTCGCACCCTTTCACCCTGTAATTATGTCAAAAAAAAAATGGAATCCGGAAGGGAAATAACTGACAATGACGTTTTCTCGTAAATAATAATAATTTGGCCCGATGGTGGTGTTAAATGCAAAGTTAAGGCATCACAAATTACAATTCATCTTGAGAAAGACATGCATGTCTTCGATATACTGTAATTCATGGTGATCCATCCAGTGGTTGTTGAGATATTTCAGTCTGGAACACTGCTGGTGCATCCATAGACAGGCATTTCTGTCCATAGAGGGAGACCACCATGGCTAAAAGAATTATAGTTTCTATAATCCAAGCAATGAAGTTTGAGCGAATCACTCTTTTAAAATCAGCCTCAGCCTCAAAAACTACATGCAACAGAGTTTATATGACATTTTCATACCTTATGCAATATTTGTAGCTGGCAATATCAACAAAAAACACAACAGTATGAAAATATATTTTGAAAAAAAATGCCTTCACCAACTGTGGTGACTGAAGTGAGATGCTGTCTGACACCCAGTTTCAGTTTTCAGTTTCCTCAGGCACGAACTGAAATTGATGTTTGTGTTTATAGATTGACTCGGATAAGGTTGCATCAGCATGACGGATGCACCATCGATATGCATATCAAATAAAAATGTTAATGGTGTGAGGAGGGAGGAAGATTGACGGAGCTGATTGAATGTCACGTCAGCATTACATAGCGAGTCAACAGCTAGGGAAGTTATGATGCGGAAATCTTTAAAAAAAAGGAAACATTGACATACTTCTGCAGCCTTATCACTTCGGCACAGATACTTATTGCAAGTTGTACCAAAGTTTCGTCTTCACAGCTCAACAAAAACCGGTATTAAATATAACGAGGTGTTGCTTTGCCCTAAGTTTTAGCTGGATAGTAAACACTGCAAACAATTTAGGATTCTTTAGGGTACTGCCGTGTTATAACTGATGTTAATTTCGATGAATTATGTGCACTGGGTCTTTGAACAAGCCCAGATCCCGACCCCCATGCTAACCAGCCATCGAAATGTTCCTATAATTTACTAAGTTAGACAAGAGTCGCAAGAGGGGAGGGGCAGTGAAAATCATCAAGGACACCTGCACAGGAAGAGGGAGGAGGATATGATGACGATGGAAAAGGAAGAGGCATCCATCGGGTCTGAAGGAGGCGTCGCTTTTAACAGGTACATAGAACAAGGTGTACTCCGGTAAATAAACACATTTTCAGTCGTGCAATGAGACTGAAAGACCTGTAGGACAACCCCATGATATTAATAGAAAATGTCAGCGGCTGAAGCCTCCTGAAAATATGACTTGTCAGTGCTTCCCAAAGCTTTCCAGCAAACCCAAAATGAGCAATACCAAAACTAATTTTAGCCAACTACACTGCCGTGATGGAAGTCTGTTTCCAGATTCCTTGAGTCAATAACTGACTAAGTTGCTTATCAATATATTCAAAAATGTTGATCTACAAAAAATACTGGCTTCAAACATTAGTTATTGCTCATAAGACAAGCATCAAGTAAGTAGCACAGCAACAAGGAGGTAGGTAGGAGGCTTGAACTTCATTTTTAGGGTGAGAGAATTTTCCAATAAATTGTCAGTCCTCACAACTACCCATTTCCATATGAGGTGCACAGGCAGAGCATAGCAATGGTTGTTCTCAGAGTTACAGATTTATTTTGTCTGGAGAGTCTGAATCCTCAGTGTTGAATCAAACTGCAATAACTATTTCGTCATGTACCGATGTCTGCCTCGGTCATCCCTCTCAGGAGGGCCACGGATGAGGATAAAGCTCTGGTGGAGTGTGCTTTGTTGAGTTCACAGTTTTCTCAACACTTATAACTAATTAACGAACTAATTAACTGATAAGTTTGGCTGTGAACGTCTCCACTGAAGACCTTTTACACAATAACGTAAGACTGTTGCAGCAAATTCTCTGGGGCCGAGGATGCTGAATTGAGGGGGGGGGGGGGGGCATTTACTTTGTACATCAATTTAACTTTTCATTTTTAAGAGGAGCAATGTTTCACTTTGACTTTAAAAAAGTGAAGTGTTGTCGCTACAACAGTCAAACCTAGCCAAACTTTTAACACGATAACATTTAAATAACGAACAGAAGATATCAAAATTGTAGTCTCCAAATAACAACACGACTGATGCAATCTGTCGCTGCTGTTATGGTTGAACTCGGCAAACCAGACGACCTTTTCAAAATGTGAAAAAGATGAATAAAAAGATCTCATTCCATCCGCAATGAGGTCTATCTAACCTTTATATACTGTAGGAAATGACAAAAGGAAAACACTCTCAGATATATTTTCCTAAGTCTTTCTACCCGCTCTTCAGTCGTCACCACCATAAGAGGTTTATGGTGGCGGTGCGGTGGTCGAGCCTCTGTGTTGTGCTAAAAGACACCCGTGGTCGTCTACCAGCATGGAGGCACAAACAGGCGCACTCCAAATATGCTTTCAGATACAGCATATCCAACAGTTAGGTCAGTCAGTGCAAATGGAGTTTGGGTCACATGCTTTTAATGTTTGTTATGTCTGTGTGTCTTGTGGATGACACCTTATGAGAGTAGTGCGACACACTGTCTCCTCTGAATGCTGCTGCGAAAAGAGAGAAGACAAGACTTTGTGTGCCGAGGAAGGAAGAAATTGCTTTACTTTCACTGAAAGTGTTGACATAAGCAAACGCATCTAATTCAGCGCTGAAGCAGCCATGCCAAGTCATTGCTGAAGGCAGTCCATTAACATTGCATGATAGATGGTGTAAAATGTTGTACCCAGGGTTATCAGAACTAAAATCAATCTTTTTTTGCACCTGCTTTTAAAAGCTGTGCAACTCGATGGGCACTCTCTCTGCTGCAGTATGTTATATTGTAGATATTATTTAAAAAGAATCGTAAAAACAATACCTTAGGTCGAAATAAGAATCAAGATATACTTAGAAGTATCCCTGTACTTTGAAGTATCCCTGTACTTTGATCTTGTTCTCTCAGGCCTTAAACATAAAGATATTTGAGAAGTAAAAGCAGTATTTTAAGGGTTTTTAAGCTTGTGTTATTCTTGGGTATTCTTAATTTTCCTTTTTTCATTGGAAATCAATTTTCTTATTGGACGGTTGTTGTCTGTTTGCAAAGCTCAGGCATTTAAACAATAACTCTGCGGGATGACACTGATGCTTTTCTGCATTGATTTAAGTTACAAAGAGTTCCGATTGATTGTAATTTTGTTTATCTTTTTTTGTTGGGTAAATGTTGCGTTGCTTCATTACATTGGCATTAGTCGCTGCAGTCTGATTTGAATCAAGACTTAATATCTGTTTATTCTCCAAGATGAATAAGTTGAGAACTTATTTCAGTACGTGAACTGAATTGGTTGTTACATTCTTACGCCGTTGACTCCCTTGATGATTAGCCTGAAAATTTTTTATGGATGATTGAGTTTGAAACAACTCATCAAATACAAAATGACGAAGAACATGAAAAGCTCTGCTCATACTTTATGCAAGAAAACTATCCTTCAAGACAGATACCATTTGATTGTACAAAGTCCAGTGTATGTGTTTGCAAGAAAGCACTTTTTACCAAATTGTTAAATGTGAGTGAATAGAATGAAGTTGAATGGTTTAAAAAGCTCTTTTTTTTTTACCTGGCCTTGTGTGCACTGTATTATACTTCTAACCATGTGTTCCATGTTATTTAACCATCAGCTTAATCTACTGTATCCAACATTAGAGACGCCAGCCAAGGAGCTCAAACTAAATCTTAGTTTGTCACATACGTCCAGCACCAGGATCCAGGTCAATTCTGGAGAGTGAGCATGGTTGCAGTGGTTCAGGAATCCTGAAACTCTTTGCCTTTTTGTGTTCTTTTCCGTTATCTTATGTGCAGAGAAAACCCCACTGCTGAGCTCAGCGTGCCCAATGAGGACCCTGTAGGCTGGTCAAGCGTACAGATGGTGAAACTTGTGTGAACTGAATAAACTTGGTCTTGTACAAAACAAAATAAGTCAAGGTCAGAAACGTTATTTGATCTCGAGAGTGAACAAATTCTTCAAAGCTATATGGCTGCATTCACCTCGGGGGAGAAAAACACCCTCAGTGAATCCCATCCAGGGTGAGAGTTTGAATTGATCTACCGGTAATTCTAGGATTTCGATTTTTTTTTCTTGGAGTGATCAGACCGTGGAGCATTTCTGCCAAAAAAAGGATGTGGTAGAACAGCTGACTGCCATTGTCAAACAATACTAACGCCGTGATGATGTTGTGGTGCATCAAGGCTGTAAGATTTCACTTGTTCCCTAAATGCTATCCTCAATTGGACTCTGTCAGATATAATTTTCCTCATACGACACAGTAGGACACAGAACGATCAGCAGTAGAAAGGCTTGCCTGCCTGTATTTTTAACAAACTTAGTGAAAAACAGCTACGTTAAAAGCTGCTATTTTTAATATGAAGAGCGAAGAGAGAAATGACTTGTCCTTCATGATAATAATATCCGATATATCACAAATGTATTCAGAAAGCCTACAAGGCACAGCGTGTGAACACTCGCACTAAATATGATTACGACCGGGTGAAAACAAAAAAACAAAATAAATATTCCATCAGCGCTGCTGATTCTACGAGGTATTGAACTCATTTCTTAAGAGTTGCATTACATTTGCACATATTTTCTGAGGCGGTGACATGGATATTCTTCATGAATTGCTTTGCGTGAATGTGATGTAAAAGAAAATGATTTCAATCTGTGTTGATCCTCCATGATTTAGCGTGTGTACAGATTAGAAAAAAGGCTCACAGCCTTTGAGTGGGAAACAATTGGCACACACAAAGAAATGCTACTCTATACTCCAAAGCTTATGGCTCAGCCAAGAATGGTGTCTGTATACACTCCATGGCATGTCTCTATTGACGTGGCAGTTGGGAGGTGAATCTGAACCAAAATAATTTGAGAATCTAAAGGGAATAGCTTTGAATCGACCCTCAAGAGGAAAGGAGAAGGGGATCGTGATTTGGCAGGCTGCTGTCTGCTGTACTGGAAGACATAGTATCTTTTCCTGTCATCTATTTCAGCCACACAGTTCTCTACCACTTTGGTGAAGATGATGTTGAAAACACGAATCATATAAATGCAGCAAACAGAGTTCTCAGCGCTGTAGTATTGATTATATGAGCTTGCCGTATCACATTTTTTTCTCGCCCATATTCGGACATGTATATATGACTTCTGCAACGCTGTAAGTTTGGTACGGCGTTATCAGCTGTAACGTTGGTATGAGAGCAGTGCAGAGCAGCAGCCTTGAGCTAACCAGTGGGTCACGCTCACATGCACAAACATGCACTAAAACTGACTGACGTGATGAATACTTTTTCTTTCACACGAGACACAAAAAAACGGGCTCCTTAGTTATAGTCCAGTGTTTGTTTGACCCACCCACCACCCTTCCCGCTCACGTTAAGCAGAGTAACACACATTTTATATTACGCGTCTAATAATGATGCAGGGGGGTTTACAAATGAGTTAGTTGAAAGCCCAGTAGAAGGGTGCCTCTGTGTGTCCGTATCAGACGCCGTGGGGCACTTACCAACCGTTGAGATTGAGACTGGGTTACTCTTTTAGTTCTTTTTAGAGCATGAACAAAAATCTACTGTTGTCACAAACATGCTATCAAATGTGTGTCTTTTATTTACTTTTGTGTTTACTTTTTTTTGCTGATGACAGTGTGTTGTTGTTGTGTCGAACCACGGTTTTTCATTCTCCCTCTGATAAGGTTTCACCACTAAATATTCACAGATGCCAGGCAGTGTTCATTTTGCCACTACAAAAGCAAAGAGACAGAATTTCTCTTCTTCTCACAACATTGCGAGTGCCTTGCTTTGAAAATCTGAAAAAAAGAGTGTACCAATTTACTTTCTTAAAATTAAATATTTATTTAGTGAGAATAATTAATGAACAACTTTAGCTGCATAATGAGTTGAAATGTGTTACTCGATTGGGTGAAACACGGAATGAATTACATTTCTCATAACTACTCAGTCCAGCAGTGAATATATGTATTTCTGTCAGCTTTGGTAATGTACATAATCTATTTGTTCGACCATTTTCACATCTATCGAATTAAACTGAAAATGAGAGACGTGTGAATATTTAAGTGTTAAACAACTCTGAAATATTCACACATTCAATCTACAGTTCTCGACGTTCAGAAGTGCGCTCTAAACTAATTTACCAGTTTGAAGAACAAGACGAGCGCAATACGGATCCAAAAAGAATTGCTCCAGTATTCAAAATGTATCTTTATAGAATTAAAATGTCCTTATGTAGTGACAACACTTGAGAGAACAATTGTGCAGTGGAAGGTGGTATTTAGAGAAAGCAAACATTACCCTGACAATGAAATATTTTACAGTATCTTTTTGCTATTCATTTTGTTGCAGTCATTATAAGTGCAGAAAATGGGGAAAAAAGAGTGATTGGTATTAAAATGAGCCCAAACAGTACACACTGCATGTTTACTATTTGGAGTTATTGTAATATAAGTTACTCATAATACAATATTTACATTGCATTAAGTGATTACAATATATTTGAAGACTCTAACTAAAACAAATGAAAAGAGATGATGCAGATAGCTTGAGAAAGCAATGTTGTGTTCAGTGGCTCCATGAGAGATGGAAAGAGCACTCTGCTGTTTTACATGTGTAGGAGTATTGGTCTTCCGGTTAAATATTGGCTCAAGTCAAACAGGTCTCAACAGTATTATTAGCCAGAAATAACGTCAGCAAAATAAAGTGCTCAAAGCCTTGCACTTTCATTTTAAAGATGACTGGGCAGCTACAGGATATTTATCTGTAACCTAAAAGGTGACAACAAAGGCAACCTGCCAACTACTTCTTTAGATTTTCAACCACACTATTAAAAATGTCCTGACAACAGGGCTGCTGGGGAGGATATCAGCTGTGCGATCCAGGGATTTGAGGAGGGAGATAGGACACTCAATGGAAATAAAAGGACCGGAGGAAAATGGAGATGACAGACAAGAGTGTATGAAAGGTGAGTGCACAGAGGTCTTTAACGCTGTTCATACAGAAATACGACTCACGCAGATTATTTCAGAGTAGGGTGTAGGTGCAATTTTGGTATGAGTTATGTGAGGGGGAAAACTGAGCTCCCTTAAGTCTGGTTCAGAAAGCTTTTCTATGAAGAGAAAACCAACTTTTTAAATATTTCCTGTTTTAGTACTATAGGGCTGGGGATCTTAAAAAATGACAATGTCAGTAGCAATTCCAGTACCCTTAAAGTGATAGCACTACCAATAGAGTACTTAATTAGATACCCATCATGTGAATACAAACTTAGTGTCCCACTGGCTAGATCGCTGATTGGTCAGAGAGAATCGTCATCAGAACACGATACATCATCCACAAACCTGACATTTTTAGCTAACCAAATTTCCATCAATAGTGACCGCTATTTGTTTATTTACTCGACACGTATTTTTAAAAAAGGCCTTTAGTCTAATGCTTATTGTTGATCGTCCCACAGTAGTATTTGCACTCTGTGATTTATCTGCACTGCTTTTGTGGTTCGTTTTGTTTTGATATTACTCGTCTTAGATTTGTGCCTCTGCGATTTAGAAAACATCTTGTGCACATGTAGGCAGACCAATGTTTCTCTGTTCTACGACATAAAGTTTCTGCTCCGTTCAGTCAGAGGAAATCTGGAAATTTTCTTCGCAACAATTTCACCCGGGGAGTTCTGACAGCGGTCTGAAACTGGGAAAATGAACACCTGTCAAAGAGTTACAATGACAAAGTGATCTTTTTACAAATCCAAAAACTAGTCAAACTACATGATGAACTGCATGACACAAGTCATAATGAATGGTCTGACAATTGCATCTATTGAGAGGATCACAGCTGGGAATGTAGATATAAAGGGATTGGCGAGGACGCTGTACAATGCAGAGCTCGTCGGTGAGTGACTGCTTATGGGGCTTTGTGGTTCATAAGTGACCGCTGTGCCAACCTGTTACAGCCCATTGCTGGGTTGCTACTGACTGTGCTTTTGAAGGCTTGGGCAAAGCTGCTGCACAAAACTGTGGCACAAAACTGTGGCATAAGCATATACCAGATTTGCTGGGGTTCAAATGGGATGTTCCTGTTGCCAACACATTAGACTCACTTACCGTACGTTATCAGTAAAAAGAATAAAAAAAGAATGCACCGGGCACATGACAATGAGCATATCTAATTATAAGATGCGCAACTCTTTTAAGAAAACCGAGCAGGTATTTAACACCGAAGTATTAGCCAGCTACCACTCATTACTGCACACGTTTGAGCCTGTTTCTCCATATGTATTTTGTCCACTAATTGGACAGGATAGCAAAATGTTGAGCTCGTCCAGGCAGATAATTAGTCAGAAGTCCGCAGTCTGTGCCCAATATTTCCCTTTAAAAATAAATACAAATGAAAGTGAAGGCAGTGGCAGAAAAATGAAAAACAAAGAGGACAGCATGATATTCGTGGTGTGATGTCAAACAGTATTGTGGACAGAAGTGGAGTCTAAAGCCAAAAGCTTCTTTCATGTGTCCTCTGTCTTTCTTGGTAGATTGCTTCAGGCCAATGAATTAGCTCTGGTCTGTTCTCTGATTGGGGCTTTCTCAAACGTAGACACAGAGATTTGGTTTGATCAGAGCCAAGTGATACATCCAGACCAAAGAAAGACAGCTTCTTCAGTGCCCAGCCTTTCTAGCACCATATGTGCTGCATCATTGCTCTCACTCAAGGAAATCTCTGGCCAAACGCCTCCTCTTGGCACAGCTAAGTCCTGTTGCTGACTGCCAGGTACACAATTGGACAACAAGAGATGGCAAATGGCCACTGACAAATGATAGTCTCTAACATATGCTATGTGAGGTAGGTGGTTTTCAGTCCCGGGAAATGACAGGGTGGACAAAAAAATGCATTTATTTGTTTCACCACCAATCCTATTGGCAATTCAACTGTATTTTAGAAGTGCAAACATTTTAAGAATAATATATCTATTCTAGTACAGCTTGTAAGCATCCCAGCAGAAAATCAGACAGATGGACAGACACTGTCAGACACCGTCTATTCGTCAGCTAATTACTGTCACGGATGAGTGGGTTGCTACTCTAACTGTTGGTGATATGACTCATTTGTCCTATCATCTGTTCAACACTGTATCTCTCCTGTCACATCTTTGTGTGTGCACTCAAAGGTATTTCTTCTCCTAATAAAGCATACTTTTTTGTTTTTTTGTGGTAGATTGTCCTTGTCCTCGACTGAATCAATTAATTTAATATAATCAAATCCACGAACTCATTGTCTAGACAGCAAGAAAACAAATGATCTCCCATGTAAATAATTCAATAATCAGTGAGGATGGCATCCACGCATTTAACAGTCGGATTGGATTTTAGAAGCTCCAAATGCTTTTTTCTTACTGGGGGCTGGGCCTCTGTTGGTGGAATAGACAGCAAGCGTCAGCAGGGGGGGGGGGGGGAGAGTGACAGACATGTGAAAACCTGAAATGTCACCGTGAGGAAAGAACTAAATGAGCGCATTGGAGATAACCTACCCAAAGGCCCACATCCTCCAATCAGATAGTGGTTTAAAGGTTATCGAAAGGTTCAGAAGAACACTTTCCTGGAGGGAAAATAATTGTCTGACAAGCTACTGGTCTCTGATGCCTTGTGCTTGTTAGCTCAAATATCTTTTGAGACCGATATATGATCTGAATTGCTGCCGTCTTTAGAAGGTAATGTGTACAACTGAAACCAGATCAGGCTCACCAAACGCTGTGTTCCTTATCCGGTCAGCACTGCCATCCACACTGGGTCAGGTACATGAACAAATATAGCCACGATTTAATGGGAGCTGAATGCCTGAATATTACAAAAGCAATTGAGTTTGAGCGATCCGAGACAGGCAGGGAGCTATACTCTTCTTCCAGTTGATCACCCAACTTGGTGAAGTGGAAGATCAATTGGGACACTAGCAAATCACCCAACACACCCAATATGTTAGCAGCTGCCACCTGTGTGCATTCCGCTAATTAAAAATACTAATTATTTGTGAGGTCTGAGATGCATTGCGGCCACAATTCAGCTCCGAATTATGTGTTTACAAAAACAATGTTGCGCTACAAGCAGAAATATCTACCTCCTCAGTTGATGTACAAATGAGACTCACAGCCAGGGGCGGACTGGCCATCGGGGATACCGGGGGAATCCCCGGTAGGCCGACGGGGTTTGGGCCGGTCTCTGACATCGCCGGCCCCGACTATATTATATGCTTCACAGAACACGTTCAATTGACTCTAATACCGAAAGTCAATAATCAGTGAAAACTGTATCAACAGTATATACTGACATTATACTACTCCTCGCGATCCGAGGACGCCATAGCACGGCTGGACACTACGGTGCTTTTAAAAACTTTTCTCCATAACCGCGGTCTGCGCCGTGCGCTCGTGCCGGGCGACGGTCGGGGCGGGGCCGCGGAGGTGCGAATGGCCGCCATAGACCGGCGAAATACAGGGGCGGCTCGACTGTCACGGCGTCCATGAATCGAGAAGGACTTCTTACTGGAACTGAAACGATGTACTGGGATTAAATTCTTTGTCAACAAAGAATTTGGTAAGTGACAAACTGCGTTTGTTTTTTTACATCTGCAGTAACGTTTTTATGAATAATATTTGATGGCTCATGCTCTTGTGTGGTGGAATGCGTGGATCCGCTGCAGGTCTGCTTGATTGATGTGCTTTGTTGTCATATGAATATATGTGACTGGTTCTTATGACTTTGTGGCTGTCATTGTGTTAATTACGTTGATTTGACTATGCGAGTTACAAAGCGAGCTCAAACGTCTGGCATGACAGTGGGATAGGCTGAAGGCATCAGTATTTGAGGAGTACACAACCAAGACAACAGAACCCGGGCCGGAGGATGCTGAAGATGAGGCTGAAGATGAGGCAGAGATGGTTTACAAAAAGTGCTCATCTTGCAAGGACTGTCCAATCTGTTGCTACCGAGTTCTGAAGCAGTACAACCTCCTGACAGATGCATACCACATCATAGGCCTTGCATACAGGTTCCTGATTATCCTCTCTGTCACACAGGTAGCATGCGAGCGAAGCTTTTCGACGCTGAAATATATCAAAAACAGGCTCAGGAGCTCGCTCTCTCAACAGCACCTGGAGGCTTTTATGTTGATGGCTACTCAGACAGATGTTTTGCAGATGCTGGACAGTGAGAAAATCATAGACGGTGTTGCAGAAAAGAGTGAGCTGCTGCAAAAACCGTGCATTGAGTGGGCAGCGCGCCGTGTATTGAGTGGGCCGGTCTGACAGTAACTCCCGGGCCACTTTTTCCCCCCAGTCCGCCCCTGCTCACAGCTGGAGTGCAAATGAAACCAGATGTTCACTGTCTTTGGGGACAGCCAGTGCTGTCCTAATATGGCAACTGGGACTGAAAAGAGAAGTGTATCAAAAGATTTGTTACGTATTTGGAAGTTATGGCAGGTTCCAATTCTTTACTTGAAGGTTTGGTGGTGGCGCTTCAATTTTGTTTCGAAATGGATCATGGATTAAGAATAAAAAAGACATTCAACCAGGTTTTCATGTGTATGGGTGATTTAGCTCGTGCACAGAATGTAGTTAAAGCATATTACGCGTTACTTTGAATTATGTCCTCATGCCCTCTTGTACTCTCTCCAATAGTTTCTGCCTTACACAGAGGATTTGGTGTTGGACCTTTGCCTACAGGCAAACTGTATGCTAATTTCACAACCATGCAGGCGAAAACGTAGTAGAGGGCGAAGGAAAAGCGGATCCAATGCATTGACCTCCTCACGCTGTGTCATACACTCAATTTCGTTCAGGCACTTTCAACACCCATCCTTCATCCCCTCCCCGAGCAAGCGTTTCATTAGGAGCAGAACTCCAATTCATTTTTTGAGATGACTCTCCTCCGAGTACTGATTTCTTATTCCTGACTGCTGAGTGACTGCTGCTCCACATTTAATAATTCATGAAATGCAAAACTCGGAGACAAAATGGATTTGTTTATCTGCATGTCGTTCGTGCCACACAATTGTTTAAGCCATGAGAAGCAAACCATTTCATGCCCTTTTTCACAAATCAGTTGTGAAGTATAAAATGTTAAAATATTGGATTTTGATGACTTTGATCAGGTACATTTGTAGGTTGTCTTGTGCCCTTGATGCAGACATATACACAGAAACAAAATGATCAGTATTTTGTTCCATACCATACGGTATTTAGATGCACTCTGGATATTTTAAATAAAGCATGAATATTTTGCAGACACTAGGTCGAGGCAGAAGTATGCTTCTCTGAATAAAAAGCTTTTGACGAGTGCTCAACCAAAAATAACAATCTTATAAGAGGAAGGCACTAGACCCACTTAAAAAAGAGGAAGTAGATGGGAACATATTTCTCACTTTACAAAAAGGCAAAGCTGACACATTTCTGCTTCAACCTTCACCACTGTTTGAAATACCTCAGGTCAAGGACGGTGATCCCAACAGGTGAGTGCAATCAAGGTAATGAATGAAAGAAAGTCCCCGTGCTTTAACACAGCAGATAGTGTGACTCGTCATAGCAAGAGGACACAGATGTAACAAATTACATGAATGACAGCTCGTTTCCATTTATGCGTGCCGGTAAGTCACGCCGGTGAACCAGCATGCATTAAGCCCAAGAGCATCGATTCCCTACCAAGAGTACTTATGCTGGGGGTACGCATGCAGTTTCTTGGGGTTACAGTGGAATCTGTGAAATGAACCATAAATAATTTAGTTCACCACATGTTGCAATAGTGCGTAAATAGTTGAAAAAAAAGTATTGAATAAACAGTTGAAAAAGCTAAATAATAAATCGTTGACATATATAGCTTAAAGTAATAAATAAGCAGTTGAAATAGCGAGAGTAATGAAAGACAGTCGATCAATTAGGAGAGACTTTGTTAGAATTTAACAATAATTTATTACACATGCCTACAAATTGAATCGTGCGAAGTCTTTGGTAATTGGACTGAAGTAGGATATTCGAGGGGTGGTGATGCTGAGGTCAGATAAGACATAATCCCCCTGGAGTCCAGACACTGCTGGTGGTGGTGGTGGTGGTGGTGAAGGGAGTTGCTGCAATCCGATGATGAATGAGGAGCACGACTGTGATGCTGACTGGCGGTGTCTGGGGTGGAGGAGGGTCACATCCGATTGTGCTGAAATGACAACTGACAGCAGCAAAGAGTAGAACGCTGTTTAAAATGTTTACAGCACTGATGTGAATGGCTTAAGGAAACTGTGCAGAATCTGGTGTGTTAATTTAAAGTCAATGCCCACAATCAGCTGATAGAGTAAACACGGGGAGAGAGAGACTGAGATTCTGAATGAAAAGGATTGTAAAGAGAGTCTTCCTGATTGACTGCTTAAGCTTCATTTAAATGTTATTAATAGAGAAAAATATTTAGCTAAAATAAATAAATAAACTGTTGAAACAGCTAAAAGTAATGATTGAACAGGTAAAATAGTTAAACGTACTATGATGCTTGAAATGTCTAGAACATTGACAGTTTGATTGTGTTAATAGCATACAGTTTATAGTCCAATAAGAATATGTTTTACGAGTGGTGCTGATGATGGGTACTTGAGGTGATCTGATACGGCTATATGGGTAATTTAGAGAGAAAAAAGGTTGGGAACCGTTACCCTAGAGCAGGCATGTTTGAAATGAACCATTAGTTGGTTACACCTTTGTTCAACAAGTCAAGATGCTTGCTTCTGAGGTCATTTTAACCTCCAGTGTTTGTAGTAGGTGTGTGATTCCAAGGGTGTTAGAAAATGTAATTTTAAAACATCAAATTCAACCCGGGGAACAGAAATTATAATGTGAAGCAATAACTTAAAATACTTTTCAAAGAGCTGAAAGAAGCAGGCATTAATGATTCTTAGAATGGTTTGAGGTTTATAGGCAGCCTGTAGCACCAGGACAAATCAGGATGGGAAGCTAGGAAGTAATACTGCACCAAAAAGTCATGCTTTTCCCCTCCGGACTAGTCCCTTCAGGCTAGCATCTCCGATTACAACTGCTTCTGTTTAGTTTTTTCTGTTCTCTATTTTTTTCTTCTCTTTTTCATCCATCCATCAGTCTTGTCTTATGGTCTGCCCTCGGAACCTGTTTTCCTGAAAGTTATTTTGTAATGAGCTGTGGAGGAGTTGGTAAAGCAAAACACGATATATTATTGATTCCAGCTATGGAACTCTGAAGTCGTTAATGGCTGGGATTCTCTACAAGACGTTGAAGTTGTAGATCATAGTCAAAGAGGCTGCGAGAGACCAGTGAGGGCCTTGTCAAGAGAAAAGCTGGCAGATGGGAGTTTATGATTGAACATTATTCCAAAGCACCAGCACAACATAAAAGCATTATCTACAAGCTTGGCAGACATTTACATCTGGATTGAGTCCAACATAGAAAGAAACATGCATCTTGCGTTAGCCTGTTGTGCACTATGTTGTTTCCAGAGTGGGCTAAAGACCTGGAAAAAAGCAGCTACTCTAATCTTGTTTGTAATGCTGACATCGGGGAACTGTTTTCATGCCAAAGCTTCATGCGGCCCTAAATATCTCTCTGTGATGGAGTATTATCTTACTGCTTCAATTTGACGTAATAGACTATGTTACGTAACATTTCGTGGTTATGTAATTACACATTAACTTTACTGCTGCCGCTGCCTGGAGTGTTACTCCAAAGACGAATACAACCACGACTATTGCTTGAGCCATGTATTTTGCATCTTCCAACCACAACATCATTATGTTTCTGTAACTGTTCTGGTTTGTTACAAAATAAAAATAAAGATTGTTCAGTCACCTTATAGTCAATGTCATAAACATAGATTAGTTTGAAGCAAAAGGGAAATCATAGAGACATTTATTGTAACTCAGTGGCTGTTAAATTACTTTTCACCATCCAGCATTTGTTTAATAGTGTACGAATGCAGCGCATTAAGCATTCAAACATTTGCTTATAGCTGTGCACAACATTATGGTGTGTTCCTAGAGATATTAAGGAAAGACTTGTTGGCTACATGTCTCTGAATTTCACAAAATCAACTACTGTTGATTGATATGATATGACAGAACCAAGTAGTTGGTGCTACCCACAGGCAATATTCTGGACCATGTACATATGCCTTCTCTATTGGCCCCTCCCCACATCCACAGCTATTCATTCCTGTGTCTTTGTGGGCCCTTTTCACACGAGGGCCATGTATACTCAGTCCCCTTTTCCCCATGGTCCAATGCCCCTGGCGCTACAGTACAAGTCCTACTCCATTGTTTTGTTGACTACGGCTGTCATTGATATCCAATTGTCTGAGCAGTGAGTAGCCGCCGTCAATAGCTCAACAAATTAAAATCCTCTCAACCTCACCGAGTTAGGGACCAAGAAGGTAAACACAAATTTTTGAAGGAATTGACAAAGCGACAACTCAAATGCCAGTCTGAATTGATGATTCCTGTTGGAAGGATCTGGAAGTTTGGACCTAGACATGGAATAGGTTGTCGATGAACAATCGAAAATTGTGCATTCGATAGTTGTAATCCCCGTGATTGAAGCTTCCATTTGTGTGATATTTGGATAATTTCCGTCAAGATGATTTTTCTTGTATCGTTTTTGTTTTGCTGACGTTTGTTAGTTTGAAAGGATATTTTGTTGATCTTGTATTCATCAGGAGCAATTGCTGATAACGCGGTTGCTGCTGGCTTCAAATTCAGACAATTTTGGCGAGAGTGAATAATTATTAACTAAAATGTATTTGTTCAGGTATTCTGTATGTCATAACATTTGATTTCTACTTAGACATGAATAGCTCATTAATAATACTTATTTATTAATGATGAGAGTGCTGTCACAACAATGGTAATTACGTAAATGTCTATAATTACAATTTTCAAAGTATTTACCCATACACTAAGCCTGCTTACTCTTTAACAATTCAACATTTGTTCTTTACTTTTAGTCCTTTAAAGTTTATGGTGCAAACGTCTCCCAGGATTTTAGATCGATTTTTTACCGACATGAACTGAGATTTGCATTAAGACAACACAATTTAGCTGGCAGAAGTAGAAGTTTGAAAGCTATCACATTGTACAACTACTGACAGCTTTCACCTCCAAAGACAACAATAGTGCCTTCAAAAGAGCGACTTTCAGAACCTTTGCAGATAATGACAATTAAACAGGCAGTGAGCAACAGTTTTCAAAAAAAATTTATACATTTTTGCATGCACATGTAGAAGCCTCTCACATCCTCGTTGGTAGAACATCAAGTCGAATTTGAGAAACGAATAAACCCTCCCTAAGGTGCTGGTATCATTTAAAGCAAGTGTGTTTCAGTCAGTTCTGCATCTTTAGGAGCCCGGGCTACATGTGGCGAGTGTTATGGCCATTGCTCAGTCTGTCTCTGTGATTTATGTCCCTGTCATGATGCCATTTTGTCATAGTGAATGGATCAAAAACCTAGAAAATTACAGTTAAGACCTGCAGGTGCATTATTGTTTTTTTCTCGTCAAATTACAAGCCAAAAACAACTCCTCTGGGATTGTATATGGGCAAGGCTCCAAATTCAGATTGAAAACAATCGCAAATGGCCTCAGCAGGGACCGAACCCAATAGCCAGTAAATTCATCCCACTACTATAACAGAAAGGTGCCGCATTCAGGTATAATGGATGCATTGTGGGCCTCAAATAGCTTATCAACTGATTACCATTAACAGGTGCAAAATGGAAACAGAGTCGAGGTCAGAGTTTGTGTTGCAAAATACACGAGAAAAGGTACCACTTCCCCTGCTTCTTAAGTTCATGTAACAAATTCTACATCCTTATTGGCTGAGTAAATGCTAAAACACAAAAAATCATTGCTGAAATCATTTTAACTTTATTTTTATCTTTATTTTTTTCTCCGGCTGATTTGATTTAGTTCATGGGACGTGTGAAATTGCGAGTTTTCGTGAAAACAAAATGCCTTGACCAGTCTGCATGACTTAAAGTTTAATCAGGAGAGACGAGTTATGATATGATATGTGATGCTAAAGTGATTGCTTGACAGAGTCTTCATTGGAGACTCTACAGCAGGGGTCTCAAACTCATTTTCACTCTGGGCCACATCAGCATCACGGTCGGCCTCAAAGGGCCGGTTGTAAATGTAAGACTGTGTAAATGTAACTACTCCTAACATATTGGTAAATAACTGTCTCTGCATTTGATTATTGTTTATTCAAGTTATTCAAGTTTGCACAATCCCACATGAAGTATTTCATGTGTTTTAAAGCCACGTTTAAAGTAGTCTTCAATGTACTCACAATACATTTCCATGTCAAATGTACAGTAACCAGCCAAAGAGCTGCTTCTGTTTAAGTATATCATCTTTATGACGTTTTATCTAAGAATTATGACTTTCTATCATAGTTATGACTTTCTATCTCATAACTTCGACTTTCTATCTCATAATTTCGACTATGGGGATATTTTTATTATCAAGTCAAACTTAAAAAAAAAAAAATAATAATTATTATTATTTTTTTTTTTCCTGGCGGATTCGCGGGCCACATAAAATGACGTGGCGGGCCGGGAGTTTGAGACCCCTGCTCTACAGTGAGATTTGTAATCGAGAGGCGTCTGCCGTGAGCAGCAGTAAGATAAATCCCCACGTGGAGTCCAGACACTGGTGGTGGCTGATGAGGCTGATAGAATGATGAGTTGATGAAGCTGATGGATCTGCAAAGATTGGGCGGATATGGGGGGTGGAGGGGTGCATAACAGCAGCATGAACGTACTGCAGGTAAAGAGACAATCATACTTAAAAAGAGACGGCAGCAAGATGATAGGCCAACGATGTAATTGCTTCGTTGTGCTGTTGGATAGAGTGCAGCTAATGTCATGATTGACAGCCTCGAACGATGACAGAAAGACAATAATTAGTGAGCACGCGTGAGGTGTGATTGGCAGAAGTATGAGAAATAAACCACAAGCCCAAGCAAGAGTACAGTCTTCCTGACTCAACTTACCTCTAGCTTTATTTCTACAGCTCTGTGTCACCAGTGACTCGCACCAGCTGGGTCCTGCTACAGCTGCAACCTGATGTATCATTTGGTGATTTCATATTGATTTCTGGAAAGAGCATGCTACTGCTCTGGGAGCGAAGGCTATTAAGATTTATACTTTGCAACCTGCCACTTTTGTGATCCATTGTCTATGTATCAGTTAGAATTACCTACTTTGCAAGACCGATCACACAGTGAGGGAGATGTACGAATGGCAAACATGACAAAAGCATATCGTGTTTGTTCAGCATGGCGTGGCGATTTATCAGAATCCATACTAAAATAAGGAATATACTGTCTGCCAGTAAAAGATGACTCAAAGGATGGAAAATCTGTTATCCTTAACTATACCAAAGAAATGAAACAGCAAAGTCGTGCTTGATTAAAAGTAAATTTTCTGTCTGAACTGAAAATGTCGACCTAATTTAATATTATACCAACCATTTGAGTGTAATCAAAGCAAATTACACATGAAATGATTGGTATTTAATGCATCTAAACTTCAATGAGCTACTTATTCCATTCATAAAGGAAAGCTTTTTTGTTTGCTTTGGAATTATGCCATTAACACCTATACAATTGTCTCTCTATGACATGCATTTCAAGTGTTAAGGCCCGTGTTTACCGAGTAAGTGTTGGCTGAGTGTCAGTGGTTGGCATTTTCAAAATCGCAGTTCAGACTTCACACATTTTTAAAAAGCATCCGTAATTAAACGCCGGGCCCCGAGTTCTTGAAAGGGTTGCGCTGGATTTCGATGAAGAGCACTCTAGCACATGTTGATGATGTTTATTATGCAGCACAGCTTTTAAGCCCATTAAGGGCCGCATATGACGGCCTGACAGTCAACCTACAGATTGACTTTTGACTTGCTGCTTCAAACCAAAATGTATCTGAGCAAACACACTCCACCCACAGAGTGACTGGAAGAGATTTGGATACCCAGATGACTCAGATTAGCCTGCGGGAAAGGGAGCTGCAGTTGTTCCCTAAAGGCTTCCGACATGGGTGTATTATTTACGAGATCAGACACTTTTCATTTTCATACGAGATGAGTCCTCAACCTTGTTTTTTTTACTCATCAAATTCTGGGCACAGCAGGTATCCTTGGCGTTGCCTTAGACAACAATCTCAATGACAACAGTTTGATTTTGTGGGGTTGAGTACTTTAACTTGGTTCCCTATATTTTTCATGGGAAATAATTAGGGAGATAGAATGAGAATTATGAGGCTGGGTTTCCAAAATAAGTCATGTTTTTATTGACTTGCTGGAATCACAGCCAAAGTGTGTGGATGCCTTTTAACTTCATCATCACTGAGGCCAAATTTCTCAGGTCACATACACAGTTTAATAATTGTGCTGAGTAATTTAACATTCAGATTTATTTTAAGAACAATACTATGTCAATAGAACTCTATGGAAGATGTGATAGCTTATTCGTACTGCTTCTGTTTGGGGAAGATTTGGAGAAGAATAAACAATCAATAAATCATACAGTGGTATGGTTTTTTTCCCACTTCCATCTCATTGAGATACAGAAGTATGTGTTGTTGTCATTGGAATAACGGGCTCTATCGCCATTGTAACGACTTACTGCATCTGTTCAAGCCTGAAGCTGAAAATCTGTAATCAGCTTCTAACCCACACACACATATTGTTTTACACCTCGGGATGTAGACTACGACTCTGTTGATCTCACCCTATCCTGTCCGTTTGTTAGTTTGTTTGTTGTTGGTGTCATCATAGTTGATGAAGTGCAGCTTCACACATATTCATCCGCATTCTTGTACAAAATACTGGTGGATCTGTGTGACATGAAAAACCCCTTATAAAAAAACAATCAGCAGTTTGGCTGTGTGGGATGGATGAACGCACTCAAACATGCTTTCAGCTTGCTTTCTGTTCGGGGGGGCTGCCAAATTATCAACGAGGTGTGTGACCGGACCAGACTGTGCCTGGCAGTTCTGGCACTGAACTTTTTTTCCTTTGATCACAGTACTCCCAGGGAGGCAGTGTCAACCTTTAACTAAATGTTACCCAATATAGAACCAAAGCTTATTGGGGAAAATGATTCAGGAGTGAAAAGCACATTCACTTATAGTGATGGCCCCATACCGCTGAGTGTAAACACAGAAAAACAGCACTTCAAATGAATGAACGCATTAACAACAATAAGCTGTTGAAAAGTCATCAGCCATATGCAGACATAACTCAATCTCCTATGATATTGCTTGATTCTTGTTTTTTCCTTCAGGCAAAAGATAAACTTTCAGATTTACAGTTCACTGACTCATAAAATATCTCATTTTTCTTTCCTCTGACATTCATGGTAATTAGATTTAAGGGGCAGTCACAGTACATTTTCAACAGCAAACAAGAGTTACACAATATAATATGTCCTTGTGGAAAGTGTAGTAGTAATGACGTCTGTATTATGTGATGGGAATGTCAGACATTATGGGTTTTATTCACAGTGAGGTCGCAGGTATCACAAACACACTCACTGTATTCTGTTTACCATTCTGTGACTGTAGGCAGCTACATCATGAATTACTTCAAGTATAATGAACTTGAGTTATTCTGAGCTTATACTGTACCTGCTAAGACATCCTGCGCGTGCACACACACACACACACACGCATCATTATATTTATATGCTTACCATCATAATTCCAACACTGTAACCAAGGGGACTGTTGTTTTCATTAGGGACTGTACAGAACTTATTCCCGCGAGTTGAAATTTTTCAACTTGTGCGGAAAAAAATCGCCTGACACTGCCTGACACTGATAGCCTATCAGCGTGAGTATTTTAAAAGTGATTTGCTTGTTGTCTTGCGGAGAGAACTAACAAAACGTGAACTCAAACTATTTACGAATTGGAATCATTGTGTAGTTATTTCGGCATCCCTTTCTGTCCGTTTACTGCAATTAAACCACTGAAAAATCGGTTTATTTTGTGTTCGTACATGTAGTAAACCAGCCGACGTGTGGCTTGCTAGACACAGTGAATACAGCTCGATGATGTTATGAACCCAGACAAGAAGGCGTTTAGTTTCCCAGGATATCTGGGACTTCCCAGATATCCTTCCAGGTACTAAGCAGAAATTGTGGTTATTTCTTCTAGGGTTGATGGCGGAAATAAATGGCTTCGTTGACAATGGCTTTCAGGGCGATAAGCCACACCCCCTCTCCGGCGCATCTAGCACGAATGAGGCGAATAACCACAAATGGCCCGACCGTCGGTAGACTGAAGTGATTAACGCGCCGCAAATTGGTGTGACCGCACCATTAGGCTAAACTGATAGTCTTCAACCTTCATCCCTACTGAGCATGATTTGACATCAGTGAACCTTTCAGTTCATTGCAGCTTCGTGTTCCAGAAGCCTCCAGGCCAGCACACTCATTGCAGATAGATGGGCCTGTGTCATGTTGAAAACATCCAACTGTTTGAAATTACATCTTGTTTTGAGTTTGAGCAAGTCTGTCAAAGTGCATTGTTCATTAGAGAAGCCTGAAAGGTTTTAAATTGATGTGATTTGACAGCAACAGGATTGATGTGTGTGCAGGTCTGAATGATAACTTTGTTAGAGCGGACTCCATTTCTTGACTTCATTGTTGGATAAATTGGATTCAAAATGGATTCGCGTTTTCCAAATAGCATCATCAGATACTATACACTCTGACTGGCAAAAATCCATTCATCAAATTTGAATATTTTATTTTGTTATTTTCGTTTTATAAACGTCGGCATCGGGGCCTCCTGTTCTCCTTGAGAGCTGTCATGCTTTTGCATCACCCTGGATTCCAAATCGTAAAGCTTCGCATAAATTAGATCTGATGTTGTTGCCTGAGATAAGGTTTCTGACCATAATCATTCTCGAGCAGTAACTGGAGACTTATGCACATGCAGGAGAGATGGACACAGCTCTGTGTCTGTGTCATGCTGAACCACCGGTGGCTCGTTTTACAAACATCTGTTTTGGTGTTTTTACGACAAAAGTCTTACAAAGCTCTCGGGGTCTTGGTTATTGTTCGACGGATTGATTGATTGATTTAATTAATTTGATGATTTAAAAAACGCATAACATTGTAATTCATGAAATACATTTTAGTCCTCCATGACATCTTACCACAATACAAACGACACACAACAAGACAGCAAGTGCAGATAATACAATCACCATATAGCAGGCAGCCAGGTAGCTGTGTTAACATGCTCTTGTAGGGAACGACCGAATTCACGGGGCCCCTTGAAGGAAAGGGGCGTAACCCTGGTGACAGGGGGGGTTAAAGGGTGGCAGGAAGTGAAGGTGTTTTGTTTTGTATGGATGGAAATAAACGGCCACATGGTGCAGCCAAAGGGAATACTCGCCTCCTTGTTTGTTTCCACGCACCTACACTCTTATTATCTTGATCCTAAACAAGTTAAATATTGAAACTCGATTAATATGCTGCATAATACTATTGCAGTAACTATTTCTTTGAGGCCACTTTAAAAGTTCTCTGTGAAACACTTTCAGATTTGTGGGCAGACTCCACTGTACTGTTGCACTGCAGACAAATGTGTTTTTGCCAATTAGGCTATTCAATCGTATGTGTTGTCAACCTCCCTCTGGTAAAGTAGCTATATATGATTTTATCTTAGTAGTGAGAAATAATAAATTACGTTACTATTTTGTAAGTGAGAAGCGTCTACATATAAATTACACTCTAATCCACCATTAATCAGTTAAGTGTAATAAAATGTGCAGGATCAAGATGCATGGTTAAATTTTAATATAACCCTTATCAATTTAATTTTGCCTTTTGTAATTTGCTTTTGAAGTGCTGTGATAATCTGGAAATGGCAGCGCAGTAAAAATGACTTTGAACTAGAGCTCTTGTTAGTGTATGTAGAATTGGACTGTCCAGAAAGGAAGCTCTCCTGGCTAGACATTTAATTCATTGATAAATCTTGGTGAGGGCTTTTAAAGCCACATTTTTAGCTGATAAAACCCTGTCTTTAGCAGTTAAATGGAACTCTCCAAATTAAATACATAAAACCTGGTGCCCTTTTCATTTTATTTTAGAACCAAAAAATAATTGATTTTTTTTTCACAAGTGTAGGGATAATCTATTATCTGTCAGCTATCTAATTACATGTGGATGATCCTCACTGAGAGTACTCTCAACCACCTTATTTGCCACCAATAAAACTAAATAATCAGCATATAAAAAAAGAAATGATATCAGACGACTGCGTCTAAGTAATTTATATCATCATGTAATTGTATGTATCTCTCTTTTGCACTTGCACATCCATTTTATGTATGACTCAGTGCTTCTGTAATATTACTACAATAGTTGGCTTCTTCAGTACTTTCTTAAGTAGTAAAACAATGGCTTACAATGTTAGTCATTCATAGACTGTTCAAACACCCCGATCTCCTCGCTTTTAAACACTGGGCGCTGCTGTTTATTTCAGGGTAACGAGTTCTTCCTGGGTCGCCCCAAATCAGTTATGGAAGAAGTATTCAGAAGTTTTACTTTAATAAATATAGTAATACAACAGTTTAAAAATACTGTTAAAAGTAAAGGTCCTGCCTTCAAACTCTTACATGAGTTAAAGTACAAAACTATTTGAATCAAAATATACATTAAGCATCATAACGTAAAAGTACCCATCGTGGAGAATGGCCCATTTCAAAAACATATTATATTACTGGATTATAATTATTAGGGTTGTTTTAATCTGGAGACTAGCATCAACTGACTGGTGAAACAACTGGTAAAGTTACAAAGATTGTGTGAATGTGAATTTTGGTCAAAGCAACAATGTGTTTTACAAAACAGTCACAGCAAAACAGTTTAGAGAAAGGTTTCGAGGCTTACAAATTGCACAATAACAGAGACTTCTAGACGTGTCGTTGACTGCTCTGTTCCAAATCAAAACAAGATCTTCTTCTTATTCTTATGAAGCCTTTGTCAGATTAGACACTATTCTGGTGCATTTCATACAAAACAAATTCCCTTTTCTGAGTTGGCAGATCGCCAATCATAATGCGGTGGCAAATGGAGTGGACAATCCGATTGCAGGGATGGCACGGCCTCTGCCTGGACACAGTATGAGCGTGAAAACCAAGACAATAATTGTAAAAGAAAAATCAATATGTAATTTGTATAGTGCATCTCAAGACATTTCCTGTATTTAACATCACTGTAAGTTACAGGAATAATTGGCAAGCTCAGCAAAACGTTGCTGGTCAGACAAAATAGGATCACATGCACGTAAAAATACACGAGGCATGAACAACAAGCTTTACGCAGCCATTCCTGCTTTTAGCTGATTGACTAGAACTAAAAACAGCGGGCCTTCTCTAAATCATTGTTCCTTCACAGATGTGGCTCAGTGCAAAAGCTCTTAAAATTCAACGGACATCTCGCCGTGCCTGCTTTCCTCACTTGCCGGGAATCATTTTTGTAATTGCCATAGCCTCTACTCCTGTTTTTCATTTCTTCAAGTGCATCCACCGGACTCCCACTTGCTCATGGCATGTCTCCCTCGTATCATTCCACCTAGTGCTGAGCATGAAAGCCATCTTAATCAGGCATCCTGTATCAATACGGTTGTGTAAATCTGAGGAAGCCAGCACTCTCATCAGTCACAGAATTTACCCTTATAGGGCCAGCACAACCCTGGAGATTAGAAAGCCAATATCTCAACCAAGGTATTTTACCGCTCTCAAATGATTTTTGGTAGTTACATTATTGAGCGGATGTTTTCATTTAGCAGTCTGTCCTTCAGGGGAAATTTAATAGATTCTCTTGATATGTCTTGTTTGGCACAAAATGAATTCTTTTTGTGGTTATTTAAGACCACAATTAATGTTTTGGGCAGTTGTATTTTAGCAATTTTACTGAGTTTTATTCCGGTTGTGCTGAAAATGTCTTTGCACGATGCCAATGAGAATTTTGGGGGATACAATTTGTGCAAAAAATAAATTTGTGGAAGTATTTATAGATTAGAAAGAGTGGTGTTTAAACAGTTGTCTCCACCTTCTTTAGTGTTGAGCTCAAGGTTGTTCCCGCACGTTACACAAATCATCAAGAATCATCACACATCCTTGCTGAAGTCAAACTTGTTATCTTTAATGGAAGATACTTTAAAGAAAAGCAATCCCCGTTCATTATATGAAGTAAAATGCCTATTCTTTTTTGCTGTTTTGAAAACCTGTAATCGAGGATGTCCTTGCCATTTGGTGCATTTTAGATGCCAACAAGTGCGGTGTAATCTTTATACTGAGATTGAATCATCCTTATCCCATAAAGAAGCACTTTGTCCAGCCTTGACAGCTCAATCAATTCCAGCAATACACCAAATACTGTATGCGTTGAGATTTCCAGCAGTGTGTGTGTTGTCAATGTCAATACTGTCGGATTTGTTTACGTTCCATTAGCTCTTCATTAAGGAAGCATCAGGCCTATGATTGGAGCTCCATTTATGCAAACAAAACTCCTCTCTGGGGGAAGGAAATGACATTAAGAAGAAAGGGTGCAAAATGCCTTTTCATGGTTTGTAATAAAGTTGGGAAGCTAGAAGCTACGCAATATCTATTTCTGCCAAAAGCCGCCTGCTCCCTGATCCATGACCAATCTGATCAGGTCAGCTTGCAGGGGAAATAATATGCAAAATGTAATAATCTCTTTAAGCGGTTCTTTGGTTCTTACATTGGAAACAGAGCAGCGGCTCACCAAATGCCGATGAAGTTGCAGACAGATAGCGCTTTAGATCTATTTAACAGTCCTCGAGCCCAGAGGGGGGTTTTGTCTTGTATGAGTCATAAAAAATATGTATGAAAGACTACTAGCCCTCTTTTTCTATGTTTTTCTTTCCTTACCATGCATGTGTGTTCTGTCAAACCCTCCGCACGTGGCCCTGCTTCTTCATTTATCCTCTCTCTGTCTCTCTCTGTCGCATACACGCAAGGAAAGGAGTGAAGAAATACACTATTTTTAATCAGTTAAGCTAGGTGTGTGTGTGTGCGCATATTTTCAAGTATAGAAAAATTGAGGATGAAAGTGAAGACAGAGAAAGCATTCATGCGGTTTTAGCTCCACCAGGAAGCAATACTTCAAAAAGTTGTATTTATTGATTTATGTGTTCCTCCCTAGCAGGTGAGGTTTTGACACTTCTTTTGGCTTATTCAAATATGCTAATTTGCTTTCAAGTTTAGGCCATTGCTCACCAAGTCTTTATTTTTCGTGTGCAGTTTTTATATGCGTTTTTTTAATCACCCGATAAAATTCTTGCACACTGTGTCCGATGCGTTTTATTAATCTCTTTGTTGTGGGAATTTGCAATACAAGACAAAACTGAATCAATGCAATGGAAAGCACTAGTCCCAAAAGTCAATCAACTTTGATGATGGTTGCTGAAACTTTAATCATGGACAAAGGTTTTGGAGTCAGAGTGTAAATATTATTAACAAATGTGAGGTTAGATTAACTTTTAAACGTACGACAATTTCAGGTGAAAAATACTGAAATTGATGAGAAGTTAGATGAGAAGATTAATACCTTTTTCATATCTGTCTGCTCAGCATGAAGCTGGAGCTCAGAGGTGCAGTAATTAGCTTAGCCTTCCAGCAAAATTCACAAATTAGCAAATTTTATCTCATCTATTTAACATGAAAAAAAAACTAAGTGTAAATGAACTATTTATGGTTTCACATTTAGGGCACAGAGGTGCAGAATTTTCGTGTAGGGATGGAATTCTTTGGGATGTTGGGCTGTTTTATCAAGGTAGGTTGCGCTAGTTCAGTTTATGAACTAATGTAGGCAGTTTTCAAATTAACAAGTGTAACTGTCTTAACCATGATAAATTGTTTCATACTGTAACCAAATTGTTTAATGATCTGAAAATAACACATATTATTTGTAAACGTTAGCCATCAAATATAACGTTAGCCATCAAAATGCTGAATCTGAGCAGAGCTAGATTGAACAATGGATATCACACACTGACCTTACTTTGGTGCCTTTTAAACTGTGCTTGCACTGCTGGGAATTACTGATCCAGCACTACTCCTCTGAATCTGTCCATTTTATGGATTGCATGCACTGTGTTCAGGGTCCTTTTCATATAGGAAACCAATTGTTTTATGTTTGTTAAAGGGCACATGAGACAAGTAAAATGATTAGGTCATCTCTAATTAAATGCATCGACATTTAATCATAAAATATCAACACATATCCATGAGTAGCGGTAACCACATATACAACACATATAATTGCTCCCTTGGAAGTGAAACCTTTTGTACTAGACGGCTGTACCTGTGGGAAATTGCTTGTGAAATTGAAATTTTCCTCAGGTAGCAGACATTGGAAGCTGTCAACACATATTACTGGAGTCAGAGCCTGCAGAGCTTTGTGCTGTCTGTAGAAAGACAGTCAGCATCCGACAGTTCAAGGCATTGAAGTCAAGCCCGAGAGAGGGTGGGAGTGAGGAGAAACAAAGACATTAATGAAGCCCTGCTAAGTAAATAAGAAAGTGTGTAAAAATGGGGGAATGAGGATGAAAGAGAGAACGAAACAAAATGAGAGCGTAAAGGGGGTGACGACTGTCCGTCATTGTAGGTACTCCCAGTGCATTACCGGGTGACATGAGTGATTCCGAAGCGTGTCTGAACGCTGTACACTAGACCTATCCCTTCTGACTCATGAATGACGGCTGCTGCCCGGCTGCTCTGTGGGCTACACATGCCTCCGAGATGGCGATGGATAACTCTGGCCTGCCACTATAGGTCTTAGGGTCTAGATCACTCATCCATCAGCCGGGGTGAAATGATGCATCCAGATAGACACTCTAGGCCTGAGAGACTGAGAGATGTGTCCCTCGTGAGTAATGCAAATTAGTGTATTCGCCAGCGGTGATGATTATGGGGACCATAATCCAGACGGTTTGTAATTATATTCACTTCGTGTGGCTGATGAGGGGGCAGTGGGAGGAATGGGGGAAAAAAAATAGTTTTCCCATATAATCAGTCGAGGGCAGAGGCCAGTTTCTGGGGGGGCATGTGTGTTTGTGTGTGTATTAATATATAGTATTTCCTCATAAAACATGTAGATTGATTTACTACCCTATTTTAGCAATGCTCTCTCATGCCATTTTTTGTCATTTGTCATTAATCCGCTAAAATGAATAGATCTCATTTCAGCACTGGCGCTGTTCATATTATGGCCTATTACATGGGCCATTCAAGTAATTTAATGGGTTTTACATTTAAATTGTTGGATCTACATTCGATTACTGAAAAATACGTTGAAGTTTAATGTTATCTTATAAAGGGACGATTCTGATTTATTCAACTGGGTAGGAGGGTCAAGCGTACAGGACAATTGAGTATTTTGCACCATATGCAGAGTGGAATTTTTTATCTCATAAATGGGGTTATTAAACTGTTCTGACGAGGTCAAGAGCTTTCTGGCGCAAGGAGCGCAGTCATTTCACAATGAAGTTGTTCTTAATACTACAAGTGTTGCTCGAGTTTTGACCTCGTCAAACTTTTCCCCCTCTCCGTGCACCAAGTCGGTGCAGTTATGCCAGAAATACATAAAAAAGAAAAGTATTTCAACAAGAAGCATAACCAAAGAAGAAGAAACTGCCACCTCAGACAAGTAGAATGCTTGTTTTATAGTATAATTCAAATCAAGAGCCAAGTCATTTACCAAGTAGTTTTTTTGGTAAACAGCCTTCCTGGATACCAAAAATGCCAAGACATTTAGCGAAATATACATATTTTCAATGTTCTATTTCTGATACGGCCCTTTCCCTCCTGCTCTTTTGCTCATTTACCAAAGTGTGCACACAGATTATGTGAATCTCAGAGGGGTGCAGAAAAGAAACAAAGAAACAAATTCCTTATTACAGTGTGCACAATGTGGTGATGGAGTTCCCTAATTATATTGTTGTTTTCCCTCTGAGCTCCCTTGCTAATTCATAATCTAGCCTGTGGAATTGCCATGGATAAATGCTGGAGTCTCCAAGCCGGGGCAGTTAGCACCCGTTTACAGAAGCCGAGATGCATCGGACAAGAACAACGCCGACACATCAGAGGAAACTTTTCAGCTTGGGGTAAAATATGGTGAGAGATTTGCTTTTTATATTTCACAAGGAGTTTGTATTTAATTCATAATGAGACACTGGCACTATTGTGTGCCTTGGTGTCTATTCAATGTGCTGCACCAGAATGGTTGGATATCACATTCATGTGCCAAAGCTCCTCTCACACGTGCTGATGCGAGGCCTGCAGTGTTAGCAACGGGAATGAAAGATAAGGAATGATGCACAGGGGATACACTATGAAGTGGCAGAGCAAAATAAGTAGGTAAATACCTACTAGGGCAGACAAATCGTAAAGGGAGCACTTTTGCTTGTATTTCTACATTATTATTATCATTATTATTACCAAATATCACTTGACATACCTTGGATACCTGGTTTTGCAATTGACAGCTACCTGGTTTTGCAATTGACAGCTACATATTTAGTAGGCAAATGCTGCATTTAATCCAGACTATCAAGATTCAATTTGACAAATTTGATTCAGATTCTGTTATAATGTGAGTTTGTTCCAATTCAATTTGTAGTACAATTAGTATTGTAATTTTCTCCTAATAAATATCAGCAAACTCTTAATGTAATTAATTAAGGACTGGACTACTTAATAAATCCAACCAGTTCAATAGATGCTTGGTGCGGCGCGTTGATAGCTGAATGGCTTCAGTGAATGCCACAGAACCACAACGTCCCCGGTTCAATTTAGTAACCTTTGTTGCATGTCACACCCTTCTCTCTCTCTCTTTTTCCCGCCATTTCCAGTCTGCCTCTACACTTTCCTGTCTGATAAATATGAAAAATGCAACAAAAAACAAACATCTTTAATGAATGCTGGGTGTGCTCAGTGCAGACAAAAATTATAGCACAACAGCCACCCAACGGTACAAGACCATAAGGAGACTAAGGAGAGCGCCATGTTTTACTTGGTTACTGGTCAATTAAGGCTGTGTTTCTAAGGCAGGAACATTTTAGTGTCACAGAAAACATTTTGGTGTAATGCTTCGTCTTCCTCTCTTGCCCTCTGTGCTCAACTAAAAAGAAAACACACATTTTCCCTTTTTTTGTACACTCAAAAAAACGATGCTTTCAACTAACTTAATAAAATCATGGAAAGGATTTCCACATGATTAAAATGCTTTCTTTAAGTATAAAACAATTATGTTGATCCAACTTAAAGTACTTGAGTAGGATCAACTTAATTTAATAGGGTTGGTTCAACGCATTTACTTGGGTTGTGTCCAACTCAATTTAATAGGGTTGGTTTGACTTATTCTAGATTAGTCAAGTTGAACCAACCCAAATGAATTAATTTAATCCGGCCCAAGTAAAATAGGTTGGACTAACCCTAATAAATTACGTTGATCTGGCCCAAGTAAATTATATTGGACCAACATAATTGCTTTTTGCTTAAAGAAAGCATTTTAATCATGTGGAAATCCTTTCCATGATTTAATTAAGTTCCTTGAAAGCGTGTTTTTTTTGTGTAGTCTATAGACCCATACAAGCACCTGACAACTCGTAGTTTAATCGTGTTGAAATAATTTCCATGATTTAGCTAAGGTAACTCTAAAAATAACTTTTGAGTGTTAACATTTTTTAAATCTTTACCATGAACCAGAACTGAAACTTATGTTTTAACAAAATATACAGCCTGGAAACATAACAAGACAAATGGGAGATGTTGCAATATAATTGTATTTCTCAAAGTAGGCACTGAATAATGTTTTAACGAGCAGTTGCTCGCAAAGATACATATCAAAATTACAACTTTTCTCAACTTTCTATGACATAGAAATATCAAAATAATAAAGTACACTGCTTCAGTTATTTTTGAAAGTGCCAACATAGTGGATCTTGGTCCAGTTGAAAAATAACAAGCGGTCTAAAAAAAACAGTCTCGACCTGAACTCTAAAGAATTTGTCTTTGTACACACATTCCTCTTAAAAGATTTCAAACATTCCTCTTAAAAGGTTTCAAACATTCCTCTTAAAAGGTTTCAAACATTCCTCTAAAAAGGTTTCAAACATTCCTCTAAAAACATTTGCAATTACGAACTTGCTGTCGTTTAATGTCCTGGTGAACTCACAGGAATACAGAAAATAACACAGAGACACAGAAGTTTCTTATCTGCTTTAGCCATCAGTCGGCAGTCTCAAACTAACGGGAAAGCTTTGTTTTGAGAGCTTGTCCTTTTATGGATAGTTTGTTTCCATCTAGTTCCATCATTATCTTCTGCAGAGCTTCGAAGGTGTACTTGAGCTCTGGAGGGTAGCTCAGGTTGAGAGCATACACAAGCGCAAGCAACATTGACACCGCAAAAGGTACATTTCCCAACTTATCTAGCACTTCCACTCCCTCCAGAATGATTCCAACATCCTCGGGGTCATCACTGGGCTCTGCACCTTCTTTGCGAATGACAAGGATTCCAAAGACTGTCTCTGCCATGGCCGTTTGACTGCTTTCGATATTCTGTGACAAAACAATCAACAGTGTCAATAATTTTTCACATGTGCATTACATCCCATTTTTATTGCACATGTTCATTTTACTGTATAAACAGCTATCAATAACTATTCACATAATTAAAAGACATTATGACTACCTGATATTAAATTGTTTCACTGAGCCATGGTGAGCTACTTCAATGACTAAGCCCTACCAGTGGCTTGTCTGTTACCATGAGATCAGTGGTTGTTATTCTAGCATTACTAAGGTAAAAAAAGTTTCACGTCTTTAAAGCTAATGGCAACCAAGAGGAAACCACATCTCAAACTGTGATCATCCCCAAATAAAGATAAAGGTAAATGAACATACCTTGTATTCCATCACCAGCTTCTCTGGATCTTCGTTCAGGTAGACACAAAGACCTTTGAGGACGCATTCTCGTCTGACGTCAACGCTGTCAGTCTAGATATGCAGATAAGAGAAAATATGCAAAATAAAATAACATTAGGAACACCATCTCAACCAACCAGCTTATTAATCACAATGATTAACCATGCAATATCTGTGTGTGCATTAGTATGCGAACCCTTGGGATCCAGTAGCTGCTGGCGCCTATGACTTCAACTAAAACTTTCCTAAAGTTTCTTATTAATCTCCCAAGGTTTTTGAATGTTCGCTGCCGATCACAGCCTGGCATCACCACCCTAATTTCAGAAATGCGTATTATTCTGGAACCTCTCAGTTCATTTTCAATTACCAAGGGGCGTTATCAACAGGTACACACAACCAATAAGAGCAACGGGGAAGTAAAAAAATACAAAAGCTCTATGAGTAGAATAGCTTCTCTTTAACTTTTCCATTGTTATCATACCTGGGTTATGGGTACCATGATGGTCTTGATCTTTCTCCCTTGAACTCCACCTTTCTTGGCATACACCTGGATCAGGGTTTCAGAGTGAAGATCCAGCTGGGAGAAGAACTTTGACTGCAGATTGATCGTTGTGATTCTCTTGAATTCTGCATTCACCTACACAAAAAAAGAAATTAGTTTGGCTATTTTGTTTTCACTGTTGTTAGGTACACATTTGATATTGCAGTTCAATCCGTTCAAGACATGCAAATGCACAATACATGTATTTATCTGTACATGGCTTTCCTGATTAAAAATGCCACTGTTCTGGCCTTCAGAAAATAAGTTTATGAGTTACTTATCTGCCAATATGTCTTTTATACGGCACATTCAGTGCAGTCCATAAGTATTCACAGTAAAAAAGGGGGTGGTCCTTCACTTACCTCACACACATTGAAGAGAGCTGGCCACCTTGTTTTGAAAGCGGCTATCATGGGTGCCTCTTGAACGACTTCTTGCCTTCTGTGTGCAAAGGTCTTCTCCATCATCGTCGCCACCTTGTGTGCATTGTTTGTTTTCTGTACTTCTGAGAGGAGGGCCACTCTCATCTTCTCTAGCGTCTCTGCTGTTTCACCGGATGGATAGGTGGGGCAGTAATTCACTTCTGCTTTTCTTGGCTTCTTCACACCATATGCAGGACTGCATTTGCCATCGGGTTTGTGTGTTAGGGCATTTACTGCAACTTCTGGGCATCCAAGCCGCCTGAGCTTTGTTCGGTAGTTACCAAGTTTATATTTCAAGCTTGTCTTCCATCCGCCAAATCCAGTGACGGAACCTGGTTCTTTCAAACATGGATGTGTTGACACAAGAGCTTCTGCTACATCCTCAAACTCTCTGTCAGAGAGGTACACTTTGTACTGGATGATTTTTTCAGTTAAGCCATCAAGCATACTAGATTTAAGTTTATTATCAGGATTCAACAAAGTTCCAGTTTCTTTAAAAGCAGCGTTGGCCCTGTCCAGCTGTAGCTCAGTATCGTAAGAGAAACGGGGCACATGGAAGACAATGGGCCATCCAGAGGCTCTTGAGGAGGTGGCCTCAGGAGAAGACAATATGTCAGTGTCAAAAGAGCGACCAGATGAAAGGGATGATAATTCATCGAGAGAGGAGGTGGCAGCAGAAGCTGAGTAGGGAGGGCCCGGGAAGCCACCAAGCGCAAATGAATTAAAGATGACCTTAATGGAACTTCTGTCCTGGACATCTGATATTGAGATCAAGTTGCTGAATTCATTCCCAAACTCAGCATCCATGAATTGAAGCCTGAAGTCCCCTTCTACTCCACACTGCCTCTTTATTTGCTGTATGAGTTCACTGACAGACTCTGGAATCCCATCTGGAAGGATCAATCTCTGGGAATTGTTTTCTCCAAGAATGATTCTGAGCTTCACTGGAGAAGCCATTTCACAACAGTCTGTAAATGAGGAAAGACTAAATGTTTTAACAAGGGTAGATCTGAATTTCAACAGAGCAATGAGAGGACAAAATAAACATTCAACATTTAATCTGAAGGTTACCACACCTTATATGTCTATGTGTCTTTTTAATGTCACCATTCTGAAAGGTCCAACAAAGTAGTCTGCCAAAGGGTAGTCATCCGCCAGTTCACAAAGCTCAATCAAAACAGTTTCTCGGGCTGGACAGGCACTCAGCTCAAAGGCTCTGTAGTGTTCCCTGTACCACCCAGCGAACCTTCTCACCATGAAATACACTCTGTCCTGTACAATGAAAATCTGAAGAATCTCTCCAAAGTCAGGCAGTCCACTTGTAGAACCATGAACAACCATCATCCCATTTCTGAATGTTACACCTTTGCTAGACACACACTTAGTAAGGTGAACTTCAACTGTACCAGGGAAGTTATGTTCAATAATCTGAGCTATTTCTTGTTTCAAAACAGCCACAGGAACTGTTGAGACATTGGTGATCTCTAGGGCAGTTTTTTCAAACCTAGCTGATCTCAAGTGATATGAAATCATTAGCTGATGCTTCATAGCCAGGGAGAGGGGCACATTTTTAAAGCAATTAGTGTGTCGCACAACCTGCTTAAAAAAACTGTGCTTAGCCTCAAATCGCATTGTCCAGAGTCCCACAAGAGGACCAAACATCCTGATCAGTTGTGGATAGTGCTCTACAAAATGATGTTTTGGTAGCAGTTGCACATGAGGGAAGACTTCTTGGTACTTTTGTCTGTGCTCGGAAATTTTGCCCTCAAGATAGGCAATGGACTCATCTGTGTGTGTAGGAGCAACCACAAGCTCTACAATGTCTTTTAAATCCAACAGTATTTGCCATGCCATGTCGCCCTCAGGCACCAGATGCCCTATTATGAATGGGAGCAGTCTTAACAGTGCCCAATTTTCATGGGCGTTCCCACCAATTGTTTTTCTTGTAGAAAACGTTTGTGGGATCACATGTGGCCTATTTGTCTTGTCTGCCCACTTATAAGGGAAATGCAGGATAGATTTGTTGAGGGTTTCAAGATTGAAATATTTCTTGGATATCAGCAATGCCAAACAATGTGCAAGCTCTACTGGTACTATGCCCTCAAAAACATCATGCATAATATCTGGAGGATAGCCTGTGTGAAGACTGAAGTGGGCAAGAGTTTCAGAGATAACACAATGTCTTTTCACCCCAAAAGAGCTTGCACCAGTCTCTTGAGCTGATTTCACATGAGAGTCATGGAGTTCTTTTGTCCTGAGACTGAATGCACCAGACTTTACCTCTTTTGTTTGGATGTCTGTTCTTATTCCTGTGCAAAATCGACAGATATACCCACCAGAAAAGCTCTCATTGAAACCAGCTATACCGTGAGCTCCCAGGTTATCTGCCACAACAACCTGAATTGTGCCTTTAAGACTTCTGCCAAGCAATGGAATGAAAACTCCTTCTTGCTCCAGAGTTTTCATATCGTGAAGAAGAGGATGTAAAACACGGTCATAACCATACTTCTTCACATCATCAGTTTTACACAAGACTGCCAAGTAAATAGAGGATAGTGATGAATGTGAGCCTGGAGACAAATTACTCAAAGTCCAGTAGACTCCACAAAGCTTATGTTTCCTGCGAGAAGTACCCAGAGGATTGCAAACCTCAAAATCATCAATGTATAAACTTAACAAAATTCTCAACTCATCCCCTGACAGAAAACTGTTTTCTTGGAAGTGTGAACCATCCTGAGAAGATTTGTAAGTATGTTGTTTACCAGTCACCCTATTACTCTGCTGTGCTCTGTGGTTTTCAACAACAGTGTCCACAACTTCTCTCCTATCAAAGAGCTGCTGCAAAGACTTTAGTACCGGCACATATTGAAAACTTCTGTTTTCCTTGGCATCAAGTATGTACTCAATGGGTTCTACAACGTTAAAGCTCTCTTTATAATACTTGTTCCGGAGATAAGATGTGCTTAGGGGACCACCCTTCCCTATGGCTTTGAGCACGGGGTTAGATGCACAGAGAGCAGTGGCTACTTCTGTTATCAGAGACTTATCAGTTGTGGAACTATGTTTCTGAAATACACCTTCAATAATGTTAATTGAGAGAGGCAATGTTGCAGAGCTTAACAAGTAGTGCAGTTCCTCTAAGAAGTCATTAATTTTTGTGCCTGGCACATGTGCAAAATGTTCTAACTTGAGCAACGCTGCAGCAAAATTTTGCTCAATCACTTCTGGTAAGTTTGTATTTACACCCACGTCACTACTTGAACATGCACTGTCTGTTTCAACTGCAGGGTTATCTTGAGTATGTTCATCTTCCTCAGGATTATCACAGGATTCTTGTGAAACTTGAGTGGTTGTAACTACACCTGGCTTGAAATCTTTTAACGTATGTGGATTGTGTTTCCTGGTCTTGTGAGAGTGAAATGTTCCATAAACATTAGTTTGAAAACTGCAACCCCCAAACATACAAGTAACAGTTTCGTGACTCTTCAAATGAGTGCAAATGTGTAAAAAATAATCCTTCTCTGTAGGAAGATCAATACAAGTGCACAAATGACAACTGAATGTTGACAATTCTAGCAGCTCCTGGGAGTTTTGTTGAGGATGGACTCTACTTAAATGAATGTGCAAAGCATTCCATGTCTTAAAACTACATGGGCAGTTTATGTGTGGGCATGGATAGCGCTGCCTGTGCCGGTGCTGTAGTCTAATATGTTTTAGTAGCTCATATCTGCTAGATAGAGATACACTACACTCCTTACACCTCCACATCCCCTCAGCCAAACAAAACCAAAACAAATATTAAAACAAGAATGTGATAAGCTGAGACCGACCATGTACTGCCCCTTGCTTGTAGAAGCTATGTTTTGACCGACCTAACATTCCAACTGACCTAGCAACGGAAAGAGCACGCTTTACTAGCAGCTGGTTGCACTTTTTTTTTTTTAAACACACGGGAACTAGGCAAATCTAATTTAGCTAGACCATCGGACATTGGAATCGCTTGTTCAGTCAGAAACAGTCACCGTTTCATGCACCTTCTGGCAGGTCAGTGAGGTTGACCAGGACACGCTTGCGGTGGGATGGTGCAGTCAGTGAGGTTGACCAGGACACTCTTTGCTGGATAGCAGACACAGGACACTTTTGCAGTCAGAAGTTGCTGTAATAAAGTCAGATAGAACAATCAATTAATATCCATGAAGGTTAAGTTATTAAGTTGTCTTGATGAAAAAGTTAGTTAAGGAAAGTAGCTAACGTTCACTAGCTAAACTAGTGCATTGAAGTGAAAATAAATTACATTTGAAGGCACAAGTTTCAATTCCTTGGGGGTAATATTTAGGGGTGAGACTCTCTAGGCACCTCACAATTCAATTCTGATTCAGAGGGCTACGATGTGATTGTAAAAACGAGTATCGATTCATCTCGAGATTATATATATTTTCTCACTGTGACTTTCTGCTCTTTGTAAAAACACAGCATATTTGTAAAGATTCATCATGTAAAAAACCAGATACATTTACTTCAATTCAATATTATTAACGAATATAAATGTTACCCATCTTTAACATTAACATCTTTAACATCTTTAACATTAACATCTCTTTCATTGAAAAGAGAACCAATCGGAAAATAAATAAAATCGGGCCTGTAGTAACGTCCTCAGTAAAAACACAGAATTCAACATGTTCTGCATCACAACACGCTGCCCTTATTCACTAATAAATCACATACACTTATCTTCAAACAAATTCCCCTGATATAGACAATGAGCATTCATCTATCGTACAAAAATAACTCTTTCTGGAACATATGGTAAAACAATACTTACAGTGATAAAGTGCACGGTTACGGTGACTCTAGATTATTTGGCAATGGATGTCCACACAGCTTATAACTACTATCGTACCCGCTTTCCTCAGGTAACGCTACTCCATGACTTTAGCTGTGGTTGGTTGTAGAGAGAGAGAGACCGTGTCGCTGTCCGTAAAAACATTGAGATATCTCGGCTCCAAAGTGTGCAACGTAGCGCGAAGGCTCTGATTTGAATCCGGTCAAATTGTATCCATATTCGGCTAATCAAACTCAGCCACCCTCACCCAAACTCTGCTAGTATTTAGCTTAGCTTAGAAAGTAAACAAGACACGCGTGTATTACGTCTGCTGCATTCGGCAGCAGTAAGAAACGGCTAACGTAAGCAGGCTAACACAGGGACATGCGGGAGAAAGTCAAACCCACCCAGACTGCAAGGTCTGCAGCACACAAGTCCACAACATCACCCTGCAGGGCATCACTGGTGTGAACAGTCTAATAAAACCGTGCAAATCTCAGGGAAAGGTTAAGTTTCCCTGAAATTTACGTTAGCAGTAAGCAGGCTAACGTAAGCAGTAAGAAACGGCTAACGTTAGCACGGCTAACACAGGGACAGTGAATCTACACATGCGGGAGAAAGTCAAACACACACTGAGGTCTGCAGCACACAAGTCCACACGCGCTAATTTAACTCTACAGGAAGTATGCCAACGTCATTAACATTTGTTAGCTAGTTGTGAACACCTTATAATATGTCGGTAACACGTTACCTCGTCATTACCTCGTCGTTACCTCGTCAATAGCTTACCGTTCACAATGGCAGGTTATGAGGCAGGTTGCAAAAAAGGAGACAACCTAACGCTAACGCGGCACAGCTAGCCGTGCACATGGGGACTGTTGGCTTTTAAGTTTGGTCGAAAATAACAAATAGCCTCAACAGAACAACTAGCTAGTTAACGTTAGCTAAGAGCTGAAGACATTTATGCACATATTATTTTACATTTAGGCGGATGATGGTGGATTTCTGCTTACCTTTTCCATGTGCAAGCCAACAAGGTGTGTCTTCTTCTCAACAATCTGCTTCTGAAGAAGACTGCCTTCGCCTTGATTTTCGCGGTCATGCCTAGATACTCGATTGTCTCAGTTTATCGCAACATGAATGGATCTAATAAATGTTACGTTTTTGAAGTTCATGCAAATCCTACATGACTGAATCACGTTCACATTGGAAACATGAATGAATGTCGTTCGAAATACATGTTACACTACAGTAAATGTAACAGCCTCCCAATATCCTTTTTTTGAGTGTAGCTAGAGCATTGAAAGTTTTCTTCATGTTCCACCACAGGATAAAGAAAGAAATGTGCTGTAAATGGCCAGATTCTACTGGCTTAAGATCATTTAGCATTCACTTTCTGCTGCTGCTCATTTTTTGTCTGACAAGTTTCTGGCTCAGTGGAAACCAAAAGTATACTCCATAAAAAAAGCTGTCCTTGCAGAATATCACCCTTCAGTCTGCAGGGGGTATCTGATGCCTTGACAGACTGAAAGCTATTTATTCGTGTCTGCCCTTTCACAGCGGTGTGTGCTCGTCCACTCCACTCCTTTTGCCAATGAGCGTACCTACTGACACGTGGCTGTCAAACGTTCTACCACCGGGCACCACTGTGGTTGGCCTCCAATGATAAGCTCCCCATGCCGAGGAGAGAGGAGGGCCATTTAAGCTCTGCATGATCTGCTGCCAACAGCCTGGAGCTGACCACGCAAAGGACTGTGGAATTGACTTCCAGAGAGGCCTTTTGTATTCCTGTGGAGTCCCGTCATTTCCAGGAACTTTAAATGAGGTAGGAACATCTTTTCAAGCACAAAAGCCGAACAATGCTTCACACAACAGCGCAATAACCTATTTTAACAGGACATTTTGCCAGGTGTAGAGTATTCTCGTATTGAAAGCATTACCGTACCATAAAATTAGAGGCAAGTGGAGTTGTGACCAGAAGTCCAATATATTGGTGGCACCATTAACTTGTGCGCATAATTTAACAGAACATAACATTACACTATATTGCGAAGTTTCTCACTTTTCTTTGGATTAGTTTGACAATTTGGAAAACCTACTTTTTTGCTTTGTGCCGAGAATCCAGTCGGAAGATCTGCACCACACTCTTATCTGTACAAATGATAAAAAATCAATGTAGCGGTACCAGAACAATGTAGCTCAACCATTAACAGTCCAGTCAGAGATTTAGGTGTGTCACACTCGTAGCGGCTTATATAGCCTCCAGCTTAATGGTAGCCTCCAGCTTAACCTTAATGAAATAGAATAAAACGATACAACTTAAATACAAATGGTCTTGTATTGCAGTATAGTGTAAATTGGGTTGTTTTGCTTGTCTTCCTGTGACGTAAATGGTGTGGGCAGGACTTGCAACATCTTCCAATACAACAGAGACGACAAGGCTCAACATACGCCAAAGCACTGGTTCGAGACAAGCTCGAGACAAGTTCAACAAATGCCAGTAATTTAGTGCAGGTTATTGCATTGCATTGCATCATACAGGTTTTTGTGTCGTTCTGGTCATTCAATAAATTGTTTTAATGAAGATGGAGCAACATGTCTTATGCAACTCACAGGCTTTGGATATGATCGTGTGAACAAAGAGGTACTCCCATTCTGTTCTCTTCTTGCGCTTTTTTTTATTTACCACAAACACACTCACACAGTCACCAGCACACAGTGCCATTTGCTCTCATTATGATTCATTGCTTGTGGATTACATTTTGTTTTTATTTTTCTTCAAAACCAACCCTCATACTGGCTTTTTTTCACTTTCTAATTGGGTTTTATTTTTTCATGTTCTCCACTGAACGGGCGCTGAGCTTATAGAGACACACGAGGCAGAGAGATGGGAAGAGATCCAAAACAATACAGTTCTAACAATCTGCAATTTACACCTTATAGAAATGATATTCACGCAGTAATCATCATCTGTACACCTTCTTTTGGGAGTATTTGGGCATGTCGGTTTGGCTAGACGTCACCTTGGCTTTGTTCTGACTGTTGGAATAAATGATGATTGGAATTTTTTTTTTTTTTTAACTAAATAGCAGTTTTGTTACAGTTTATTATCTATTCTTCACATCAGGGTCTTGATTTTGCATGAATTCAATTCAATGCAATTCAACATGAGGCAACATGGAGAAGACATTTCTTAGGAGTTAGCAGCAATCTTCCCTCTATTCAGCTTGAATCCCATTGTGATTGCCATCCCTCCTCTTCATTCTTTCTCTCCTCCTTTGTATCCCCATCAAGTAGGCCAGTTGATGTGGGACAGCAAAACAACCCCCTCCCCTTTTCACATGCCTCTCTCTGGAGCGGGTACTGAGCTCAGAGCATAGCGCCAGGAGGAATTATGAGGAATTAGCTTATCCCAGTCTCCAACCTTAACAGTTAGTGCAGTGCCGCATGCCTCGGGGAACATAATTTGAACAATGCAGCATTTTTGCAGTGTCAGTATTATCTTTAAAGGGCCCGGTTTTAAAGTGAGTATCGACTTATCCTTAGTATTTGATCTTAATTGCTACTGGAATGGCCTGAAATCACATTAAAGTGATACAGTTGTGATTTAACAACCCTGAGCAGATATTCAAACTGTTTTGGGATTATTTGAGAGATACATTAAGGCTAAGGTTACACAGTGGAATTATACTGAGATCAATATATTATCTTATGATAGCTTCATCTCTGACATTAAGTGCTTTTTCCCATTTAAAACACAATTCCATCTTTGACATTTGATAGTTTAACTAGTCTATCTCTAAATTGTCTAATCACACCTTTTTTTGCCATCGTGCTTTTTATGTGGATTGTTTTGATAGGGTACAAGGATGTCTCCTCGTAAACATATTTCTAATCCACAAAAACGAATGTGTTTTGAGAGAAACATAATGCCTGCTCAACATTTTTTCGGTTTATTTTTACCTTTTACTTTACTCATGATATTTGTTCTCCGTAGAGCCTTTATCCACACTTATACAAACACAGTGGTGGAGGCTTAAGGTCTTGCTTTTAACCAAACTCTTCAGCTCCACTTACCTCCTTTCTCCTGTGCGAGTTACAGAATGGGGTGTCCTGTTGTGCTCCTGTGCCGGTGGGATGAAAGTCCTGTTACTAACTAACTAATTCGCTGCTGTATGCATAAATGGTAATCATGCTGTACAGAACGCCCATAGCATTTTAACATTTACATATATATATATCGCTCCCACTTGTCCGCCTTTACAGCCTAGTTGCTAGGTTGTTCGACCATGCGACCGCATCCTCTTTCATTCTTTCAACCACTTTCTTGAAAAAGTCGGTGTTGCAATATTTTTCTTTTGACACGCACGCTGGTTGTAACCAGGAAAGAGTCTGTATGCCGCAAAGTGCTGTAAAAACCTTTATTGAGACGCATATTCTGAATGTGCTGTATACATGTCTAAAGAAAGCTCCTAAAACCAGAATATCGGTATATACCCCACGTCTTAATCAAAAGAAATGCTCCATCCGGAATAAGGTCTAATTCAGAATCTATGTTAACATGAACCATGTCAAATTCAGATTATTCTCATATTCTGACCAATAGTGAAATATGAGTGTGCATGTAAACAACGGTCTGTTTGCTCTTATGATTTACGAATTGTTTTCTGTTTTATAGTCTTATATTTAATCTTAGTTCCTCAAGCACTTTGCTATCTTGTTCTGAGAGGTGCTGTACTATAGAGTTTAATGACAGTAAAGCATTGAACTCTTCCTGCTGCCTCCCCATCTGTTGCTCTGTGTTCGGGTCTGACCGTGCATCTCCTTAGACTGTGACTTAAGGAAGACATCTCAATATATGACTCATGTATGCCCGCCACATGAACTGCATTCATTTTGTTGTGAACCTCCACATAACCATCCAATTATATTACAAATCTAGCAACTCTTCTCTTTTATTCTTATCCTTCAGGGAGCCTTTGGGCCATGTATATTCTTCCCTGTTTGTTATTTCATTCTGTGGTAATTAACAATGTTTTAGCATCCTTGTTACTTAATCACTTGGGAGTTCACACTCTGAATCTCTGTGTGCTTTGACTCAAGCAAGCCTGGTTTAAAAAAGTGATAATATAATGATAGAATATTTGTTAACTGGCATTCAGACTTTGTTTCATTTTGTGTAGTTGCCCTTAAAGGACACTGGTGTTTTCATCATATCGGGAACATGATATTTAGCTAATAACTGTTTTAATCCATGAGTACTGATTCATGTCTAGGGACACAAACCAGTATAAGAAACATCTCTTTTAGTCCACCTCACTCAATGGCACTGCCCGTACAGTCGTGTTTCAGCCACAATACTGCAACTATAGCTTCTGTTGTATCTCTAAAGTATAGGGGACAGCTGTGACTCGAGCTCTGGTGGGATTTAATTTAAGCGAAAGCACACAGATGGCTTGAACTCTCTGGGCAGACTTTTCTTTCTTTTAACCTCTATCATTAACTGCATTTAATTGGTGTGTACCACTAGATTTAAAAAAAAAAGCCCCTTTATAATCCTTTATTCTATCAAGACATTAACTTTGGTAAATTCACTTCCTTTTATTTCTGACCTACGGTTCACAGAGGAAAAATATAGCAGATAAAAGATGTCCAATATGAGATAGAGTCTAATTAGAAAGTCATACATTTCTAAAAAGGCCTGACTCTGGATCATCTAGGATAATTGTTGTAAAGTGCTGTTTTATGGATATAATAATAATAATAATAATAATAATGTATTTTATTTGTAACGCACTTTTCATTTTTTTTTTTTAAATCTCAGAGTGCCACAGAGCCAGTACATAGTAAAAACATAGTAAAAAGCATAGTTAAAACATAAAAAAAAAACTATAATAAAATAAAAACCAGTGAATGAACAGAAACACAAAAGAAATAACTGACAGTGACTTAGGTCAGAAAGGCTTTCCTGAATAAAAAGGTTTTTAAGCCAGTCTTAAAAGAGACCAGTGTCTGTGTTGCCCTTAGGTGGTCAGGGAGACTGTTCCATAGGCGTGGAGCTGCCGAGCCAAAGGCCCGGTCGCCCATGGTGCGGAGCTTGGTGCTGGGGACCCGGAGGAGCGAGCTGTTTGATGATCTGAGGGTGCGGGTGGAGATTTGGGGAGTGATGAGATCTTGTAGGTAGGGAGGTGCATGTCCATTTATGCATTTATGTGTGAGTAGTAGGACTGGGATATGCCAAGCTATCAAAATGAATACCACACACTTGCGTGGGTCATGTCAAACAGAACCTCTGCTGATGAGTACTGAACAACTACTTAGTCATTTGTTATTGGTAGGACAATCAGAAGCGTGTCACTGTGCCTGTTTCTGTTTGTGTTGGCTATTTGCTTAATGTTTCTCTAGTAGATACAGTGTGCTTTATTTGAAGGTCAATTTTCATTTGATTACATGAATTACTAATCTATTTACAGCATTAATTGGACTCGACTGCATCTTCTCTGCATTACAACAGCTTCAGCATCAGTACCCTTTTACACCTTCACAATAACTATCGTCAAACACACAAAGAGAGACAACTAACATGTAACGAAGGTGGTGCTGATGTGTCCAATTGTAATAACTGTTCTACATGCACACATGGGAATGCTAACAAGTAAAAGAACAGGTGTAAATAATTAAATGAATGATGGCTGAAGTCCAGTTAGCTGTTTCAGTCAACCATGTTAATGTGATTAGTAATACCTGTGATTCGCCCACTTTGACAAGTCAAAATATCTGCCGTGAAAAAGGCCGATAAGATATATTTATACACATATGGCAATGACATTTTGCACGATATTGCTGTATATTACAGCCACTTTGAGGAAATCTTGATGTGGGTGTGTTATCCAGCTGGTGCAGACTGGTACATTATCACCCGCTGAGTGACAAACCAATGAAATAAAAGTAGTATAAGCCAGGAAGACATGCTTCCATAAAAGTAAAGTCCACTGGGGTCAGCTATCCATGACTTTATTTATAGAACTAATAGGCTTTTTCAACAGCAGACATTTGGACTTGTGGTAGCAGGAAAATCACAGGTGTAATGAATAACGATGATTGCTCTGTGACACGAGTTGTCCCAGTTAAAATGTCTGCTGTGAAGAAGGTCTTCTGGATCAAGGGTTTGCCCTCAGGTCACTGTCTAGGGGCTTTGCAGTATGTTCAGACAAATGCGAAACTTTACTGAAAATGTACAAGTAGTTTATATGGCTTGGACGTGGACTTTAGGTCATTATTCTTACTCTGTTACAGCTAGCTTTAGATAAGGCGGCTCTGTGTCAACACCCATTTGGACCTACCGATAACATTTAGCGCCACCTCCCAAAAACCCCCCCCAAAAAAACAACAGGTTAAATGGGAGAAAGGTAAACTGTGTGCATTTACAGATGCATTGTGGCACAGTGACCCCAACCTCCTCAGCATATCACTGCTAGCATGCTAGAAAACACACCTGCACCCTGATTAGGGAAACCCGGGGCGCCAGTGTGCAGAGTGCGGACAGAAAAACACGCCTCATTAAACCTCAGTCACAGACTGGGCTGATGCTGAGAAGCCATGTCCACACAAACGGGTATGTATCCACACACACACACACACACACACAACTTATACACACACAAGAGGCTATATGTTTCCCATACGGTTTCAGTAAAATTGCCTCTTAAATAATCTGTGCCAGAACACTGTGCACACTGTCGTTCTTTTGCAGGTGAGTGATCCTCCCACACACCCAATACAAATTACCATTCAACTCCACTTAAAAGAGAACATAACCTGCTGTTGCTGACACTTTCTGCATATTTGTATCATCAGCGAATAATTAAATCCACCAGAGAGTAAATGACGGCACATTATGCAGTCTTTCAGAACAAAGCCTTTGCGCTGTTGCTGCTGTACTGTATCTTCAGATAGAGACTGCTTACAGTGTAGTTATTTCTAGACCTGTGTTAGCATTTGGTAAAATATCTCACAGGCTACAACTTAATTGAGGCAGTGGCCCCACATAATGAGAGGTTGTTTAATGTAGACTGGGGATAATAGGTGGTAATGAGAGCTACCAGCCCCAAAAGACAAAGAAAAAAGAAAGAAGAATCACATTTGCATGCTTTCCCCAGCTCCTTCACAGCACTTTCCATTTAATGAAAGTCAACTTAGATTTTCTTTCCACTTCAGGCTCAGAGGCATTAGTTTTTTCTCTTTAAGTATGATCACCTTCCTGTGAGCAATTCATCGAAAACAAGATTTGGGGGATTGTATGCTAATGTAGTTTTGGTGCTGAGGGGCATTCAGTTCTTGACACTTGTCTTTTGTTCATTAGCATCATGGTGAATAGATATATGCTTCGGAAATACAGATTGCAAAAGCTTTCATCAACTACCTGTGTGTCATGAATCAACTTAGACAGCGGAGACATTAACATAACTGCATTTGCACGTTCCATCATGTTGCTCTTTTTCTTATGAATGTGATGAATTTTGAACGAGTCATGGTGATATGCAATGATACAGCAATGTTTGTTCGCCTAACTTTATGTTGATTTCTCATGTGAAACTGAGGCACTAGCTTATCTGTTCTTATCTGGTCAGGCTCAGTTGATGAGTGAAAGTGAACATACACACACTCAGAAAGTTTACTTAACAGGAGCAACAATGGTCCTTCAAATGTTTTTTTGGATTTGGACAGGTAAGAGTAGGATAGGTCAGATGGACAAGGTTTAGATCTTCATTATTCTTTATTGAGAATCAGGTGCACCTTGTTGAATCTCTGATTCTTCCATTGGTTGATTTTATTTATTTGATTTGAGCTGCATGCTCGAGCCCTTTTGCCTTTGTAGTTCCAGGTTACCCAAGACCAAGCTAAATAATACATAACTTTATGGAAGAAAATACCCATATTTTATTTTGTCTTCCTTGTCCCTTGTGTGCCGTGCTGGAACACATGATGAAGCGCATAATTGCAACGGCGGTGGTGAGTGTGCAACTGTCTTATATTGAATAATGTTGTGTGTATTTGTGCTTTCGATAAGAAGGGAATACTTAGTGAAGGCTTACAGTCAGTAATTAAACTGTTTCCAAAAAATCCACAGACGCAAGCAGATTTTATCCAACGGGTTTCAAGTAATATTGTAAACATTTTATCTCGAAAGTCGTTTCACATTTTTTAAATGTATGCTATTTTAATATTCATATGCAATTCAAGGGGAAACAGACCCATATTGGTTGGACATAAGGGACATACTATTACAAATGCACAAATATATACAGTATAATTAAGGCTGTTATTTGGCAGTATAGGCACAACATCACACACTGACACAAAATTCCCCTGACCATCCACCAGCCGCACATCCCCCAGCCTCTCTCTCCCCCTCTGCCTCTGCTCACACCCACACAAGACAGAAAAGATGGTTCAGCAAGACAGAGTGATACAGGGAATAGCATTATTCTCACTCTGCTTCCTCACTCTCTTCCCTGCTTCTTCACCACTATTTATTTGTATTTTTTTACTTATGCTCTTTCCCATAGCAGCCAAGGCATTATTCTCTTGCTGCCACCGACTGTTGGTATTTGCCTTTTGAAACCGTCTCCCATTCTGTCTGGACTCTCTCCCGCTGTCTTAATTCATAACTCTTTCACTGTTTCTAGATTTTCTGAGGTTATTTCATTGACTCTCTCTAAACGTCTTTCTCAGGGTGTATTTACTAATACGTAGCACAATCGTCTCTTAACCAATCAGTAAAGCCAGCAATGGGCAGATATAAAGTTATATTTTATGGGCAAAGACAATAAAAATGAGTTGCAGGTTCATGCTGGTGCATTCATGCAAATGTAGCTTTGTTCATATCCTTATAGCACATGGGACCAAACAGTAGAAGAAGCCTCATTTGTGGTATAATTTCGACACATCAAACCTGATATATGCAGGGTAACAGGAGGAGCATAGAGCTGCAGCGAGAGAGTGTTGACTGACTTCAGAGCAGGTCAGCTCTGCCATGGTTGGTGACAGATGAACTCTGTGTTGCGGTTAGCCTGTGGTCTCTCTGTCTTTGAAAACAGAGTTGAAACAATAAAAGCAGAGCAGGCCAGCTGTGCATCCATAGGCACTGTGATGTGAATAATTCAGTGTGTGGGACACTTGGCCACTTTTAATGTTGATGTGGATGCACCGTAGGAAATAAAGTGTGGCGACAGGCAGAGCACATATATAAAACCAACAATTTATGCACACACACACCACATCCAGCTCACGGTACAGGTCTGATGATTTGATTTTCTACCCGGTTCATTAATCTGGAAAATGTTTTTTGTAGGAAAAGATGTCTTATTTAGTTGAGATTTTAGATTTAAACAGTGCTGTTTACAACCACCATCAAAACCACAAATAAGGGAATATGTTTTGGAATAATGACTTTCATCCCTCAAGTAGAGTCCCTGAGACTTGTAGAATCTACACCAAGGAGCACTGATGCTTTTCTGGCGATTTGGGGTGCATAAAACGCCTTAATGTTATGCTTGATGCTGTTCTTGCTTTTAATTTGTCATCCATCTGCACTTGTCCTGCTTGTTCAATTTTGCCCTGCAGCCGTGGGAGTCGGATCCTACACTGCGGCTTCGGCAGGAGGAAGAGCCAACTCCTGCTGTCTGCTCGCTAGAGACGGTCGCCAAAAAGAGGAAGTGGACCAAATACTTGTTTGCATGAAACGTTTCGAGGCCTGTGGGTTTTACTTTGCGTTGTCTCTGTTACAGAGATAAATGGATCAAGATGAAGGCAATATGATGCACCTGCTGAGCCGTGAAGGTGAAAATGATCACTGGCTATTAAGTCCAGGGTCACTTGCAACTTTTTTTTCACCAATTGTACATGTTTGCTGTACTGACATTTCCCCCAGTGGCACATTAGCATTGATTCATGGAAGCAGTAGAGCAATTTGTTTAACCCAAAAATGTGTCAGTATCCTTTTCAGAGAATACACAAGACAAAGTGTCTGCAGCCAAGCTATAACAGCTCTCTGAGGCAGTATACGAACATGTTCCCAACTGCAATGCAAACATACTGATGTTAAGCAGGTATAATGTTCACCATGAATGAGTCGGTTATGAGCACACACTTACTGAGCCAAAGAACGAGCCACTCATGCACACGCACCTACTGAGCGGAAGATAAGAATGAGTGAGCGACAAAATAAACCCAATAACAGCCGATTCTGACTGAAATTGCAAAAGGTATGCTTGTGGCGGTTATTTTGCTTGTATTTATATGATGGTGGAGGGGGGGGACCAAAATAACCAAAAGAGTTGTCCATCAATCGATTCACTGATAGTGGGTGAACAACTCCGGGTGACCTGAAAAGAGCCGGTCTCATCACGAGTCAGGAGTGAGTAGATAGCCGGCATCTTACACACATCAGCACTTAGTCAATGAGTGTAATTCAATGTAGTGGTCCTGTAGGGATATGAGTTGAAAATGAAAAGTGAGATTTAATTTGACGTGAGCATATGTAATTTGCAGGTGTAAGAAACTCTGAGCAGTTTCCATGTTGCCAATCAGATGTAATTTAATTCCTTTGCAGCGTCTGAGTCGAGCCACATAAATAATACATTGGCTGTCTAATATTGCTGACAGATTAATATTAGAAATAAGGGTGCCTATAATTGACATGACACCACTTCCTCCATCAGTCAAGGCTGGGGAAGCCACGGTATTTAATATGTAACTAGGGGGCGAGTTGTAAAGGTCAAAGAAGGTCTGAAACAAGTCATGTGGAATATAGTTTTCCACAACATCAAAGCTGTGTTTAAGATCACTCATAATCACTGAGGTTTAACTGTAGCCAGGCTAGTGGACATCGCCTTGAGGGATGGCAATTTTGTGGCAGAGAATTGCTTGGTTTCTCCCAATATGTCACGCTAGCCTATTTAATGAATATCAGCCTATTGATACTGTTGTACAAATTTGAAAGCAACTAATGTGCTTTCATTCAATCACCTTAGTGTGCGTGAATAAATCACCGTGTAGACTAAGTTGCACTGTACAAATTTGACCAATCAGACTTGACTAATCAGATTTGACGATATAAATTCTCAGTCGGGGACACTCCTCATTGCAGTTAGTCTAAATAAATAATAGGGCGGCAGTAGCTCAGTCTGTAAAGGACTTGGCTTGGGAAGAGTGTCCGGTTCAAGTCAATACTGGACTGATATCTAGCCTCCTACGCACAGAAGGTACAATTTGAATCCCCAACGTGGAATTAATAAATGACTCCTTCTAAAAGGCTGGATACTTAAACACGTCTTTTACTGCAATTTGCATCAGAGCAACACATAATTTCCCTTCAAAGTCCTCTTATTGCTGACACCATTGATTATCTGCTTAATTCAACACATGGCACCTAATAACAGTCAGGAATGAATAAAAGACGTTGAGTGTTTAGATATTTATTTCAGTACCTCAGACACTATCTAATACAAAGAGCTTTAAATGCCTTTTTTTCATCGTTTTGATACTAATAAAACTAAAATAAGATGTTAAATGGACTTGGAATTTGTATTGTGCCTTTTATAGTCTTTTGACCACTCAAAGCACGATACACTACATTTCAACAATCACCCATTCACACACACATACATACACTGATGCCAGACACTGCAGGCAAGGGGCCATCTGCTGTCACGTCTCATCCTGTCTCCTAAGTTCTCTTTCTTATTTCCTAATTGGTCTGTGTTTCCTGCTTTTATTTTGTGTTACTCACCTCTCCTCTTGTTTCAAGTCACTTCATTCCCTACCTTTGTGTGTTTTCCCACCGCTGTGATTGTTTGCCCAACCCCTGATTGATCCCACCTGTGTCTTATCACCCACACCTCCCCAGTGTATTTAAAACCTGTGTTCCCCTGTCTTTGTGCCAGTTCATCTTCGTCGTCTGTGTCAAGCGGTCCAATGATTTCCTCGTCTTTATGTTTTGTGCTCCCTGCCTGATTTGTTTGTCTGTTCTGACTGCCTACCAAACCTCTGCTGTTAAGTAAAGACCGTTTTACCAGCACTGACCTGTGTACTGGTCATGCCAGTAATTACCTGCCCATTACAACTCTTAATTAATTCAAATGAACGCACATTCAAACACCGACAGCACAGCCTTCGGCAGCAATTGTGGTTCAGTGTCTTGCCCAGAGACACTTCGACATGCGGACTGGAGAAGCCAGTCGAAACGCCTTTTTTCCGGTCTACCTCTGAGCCACAGCCGCTGAAGAGGAGTGACAAAATATGTGATTCTTTTGCTTTTTCATTATCACGGGCGGGCTGCCTTTTATCGTGTTCGGTGACACGTACACTAGTGTCCCAAGGGATCAATAACTCCTCAAGCAAGGACACACAACGTCTCATTAATAATGTTACATAGCAATTACAAATGAATTGGTAATTAGTACAAACCCCCATAGAATATGGAAGACACATAAAAACAACCATACAATATATATTTATTTAGTCAATCCTTTGTCATTGGCCAAGGCCTGAAGTATGATTGCTATTCAGAAGGGACAATTCCATCGCAGCACATGTTCTCTAGTGCAGAGTGAAGCATCCCTGTTGTTGTTGAACAATTCATTTTCTCCAACAACTATAATAAAAGATGACTGCACTGTAATATACGGGGGGGGGGGAGTCTTACTCTGATGTTTCAACTACTCAGAAAGATCAAAGAAAAACCCAGTTCATGCAAAACATCATTTTTACGACGTTAGAGTTTTGAATCAGATGATGTGAAAGCTGGACTGAAGCATGATAGTCATGAGTTGAGACAACATGAGTTCTGAATGGGACCATGGTCAAAATACTGTCCAAGCAGCCGTCCCAAGATTGCACAGATGCAAGAATCTTGTGTAGTATCTTTACTTAATACTTTAAACAGGTCAGTCGTTTTGAGATATGATATGAGAGGTATGAGTAGGCTGTGCAGATAATATAAACCTGAAATGAACCTGAACTAAAACAGGTTACCCTGAAATATAGAAATGAACTAAAAAAACATATTTTGGGCATGATATGAACTCTATATATAATTATTATGGGTTTTTACAAGCAGTATGGTTTTGATATATGGCAATCTGTGTTATATATCCATCAAGCCACTAATAGAGGCTGAACAGTATTCTAATCACTTGAGCGCTTGGAGGAGATGGAAGTAAAACAAAGCTGAATGAAAACAACAACAACATCACACTCTTTTCAGGTTGTATCTTGCCAGTTTCTCTGTCTTGGCTGCAATTCTACTGGACTTTATGGGTACAGTGGGTGGAGCCTGACAAATGCACGCCCTGCCCGACATGTCATCGAACCCACCACACTGAGCTGACTAAAGGTTGCTGCAGCCCACCTACTTCTTTCTAACCGAGGCAGCCAAAGCAGAATAGTAGGGCTTTCAGCCACCACTGGGATGAAACAAAGTATTTATTCTCACTTGCATTGCAACATATTTTCATATTTTATTTCAAAAAGTGGCTTCACCATCCCCAGAGACTACAACAAAAGCTTCTCTTTTTACTCTTTCAGTCCAGTATTTCAAATTGTATTCAACTGAGATTTTAATCAAGCAGTGACTGAAGCCCTGTCCACTCTACGTGAATGAATTAGGTGACTTTCATGTGTCAAAAGCTTTCAGTCCACACTCGGGGACGAATATATTTAAAGAATTGATTGTGGCTGCTGATAGCACCATGAATAGTGCATCATCTGCCCTGCATCAAGGTCCTAATCACAAAAGATATTGCACGAATGATATTACACCACAAACACGGCAATCCAGTTTTGCAGCTAATTGCAATTTGACCTTTCTTTTGGCAAGTATAAATGTTTTGCCAAATAAAAAATACTTGGTTCAGGTTAGAAAAAACTCCCGTAGACTAACGCTGTGTAAGGAAAACGCAGCATACCTTGATTTAAAAAAAGGACAGACACAGCGGTCTCCTGGAAGACAGTCCTGTGTTTGTTTAACCCATCCACCGCCACATTGAGGACTTTCCTGCTTGTTGTACTTTATATGCTACGTAACTTGCTCTGACCAAATGCAAAAACATCCACATGCGCTGTATCTGTAGTTTGCAAAATGCCAACAATTTTTTCCAGTCGACTTGGCTGCTGCCATATTACCTGACTTAAAATGACATACAGCACAGGAGCACCGAGAAGCTATTTGCTTGGCAGCACACTTAGTGGTGCATTTCACCCTTTGGAAGTGCTATGAGAATTAAAGCGTTTTATTTTTCGATTATTTATACAGGTTTAGCGGCTGCAAAAAAGCTATTGCACGCAACTGTAAAGGTCGAAAAAAAACGCTATGTCAAAGAAAGCAATACAATAAAAGATATCTCGAGAGAGGTTCACTGAAGCAGACATGATGCTAATCTAAAGTCCACATGGTCTCTAGGACATGCACAAAGGCAACTGACTTCATAGTTCTTTATACGAAACAGAACATTTTCACCCAACTTCTGACCAATGTACTCAATGTAAGCTATTACACTGGCAATATCTTTAATTTAAAATCGAATGTATCCATTCCTATTCTGAGCAGGCTCTTGGAGCCTCTCCCAGTACACCCTGGACTGGCTGCCAGTCTAGCACAGAGACAAACATAATCCCTCTTACACATAAGTGCTTGTAGAGTTTCCACTTCACCTATGGGAGAAACAAGGGCACATGGAGGACACCAGCACATGGGGGAACATGCTAATTCTAAAATCTGATAAAGACCCAGATGGTCAACGGGTTTGAGCCAAAGAACTGAGACACCCTGCCACCCGCAGTGTGCACCATCTTTACACTCTGCATTGTCGTTAAGGAAAGCTGGGCCTTAAGTGGCATCCTGCTGGGGGCGGCGTCTTTGTTGTGCATCAGACTGAAAGAGCCTGTGACCATTTGACCAATATTTCAAACATATCCTTCAAAAATTGGCAAATAAAGAACTTAAGTGCGGTTGCCAGCGGGTGAGCAAGAACGGCAGCTAAACTGAGCATTACTTCAACCAGCGCCACACCAACTCACGCTTCTTGTATCTGAATTTTGTTTTGATTTCCGGCTTCATCGAGTGAGCTAAATTGTGCAGCAGGAATTTCCGACCTGCTCATTGTGTCTGCAGTCGTGTCTCGCAATGGCACGTTGTGGCAGCTTAAATGGAAGGCCTAAATTGCAAGTTTGCAGCAGTTGAAGAAGCGACCGCCATTAAAACCATTGAACACTTAAAGCAGGATTAAAACACTTTGGAATCAGCAGAACAAGAATGGACAGGTACAAATTGCTCTTGAGTTTTAAATGCCATTGGAAACACAAGCTTAGTGGTCGGACATACATTGCTGTTGTCAACAGTGTTTGAAAAAGGGTTCATTCAGTCAGTATTTCATCGGCGCATATCACATGTATACCACAGGCTATAATGCCAGTTTGGCCTATTTTAGCTTGCATATAATTACATCAAACTGTTTCCTTCGATATTTTTTTTTTGTTCAATATGCTAATCCATTGTTGATTGTGCACAACAAAAGAAGCACAGAAGTATACGAACACATCAAATAGCTTAGTCTGAGACACATTATGTTGTTTCCAGGAATGGAGGTGAGATACAGCATCTCTCCTGGGACATAAACATTGATAGATCCACCCCAGGGACAGATGGACACAAATGTGCACACACCAACACACACATAAACCTGTTTTACCTTGTTAGCACTCTCTACTTAACCACAGATGGATTTTAACTCCTGCAAGCAGAGAGCTCGTCTAAAACCCCCCAAAATAGGTTTATAGAACATTAGACATATTCCCTTCTGAGAATAGGAAAAACGCTGATGACATAAACAGTTCTAAGTGAAATAGCAAGCTCATTAACGCATATCTACTGTTCTGTTTACTGTTTCTGGAATCCACCACAGCACCAAAGGCTGTGGTAAGCACAAATAAACAAGTGGGCAGTTGGCAGCAATACAATCTGATTTAGAAGAAGGCTGAAGATAACTTTCCTTGCTGCAGGGCCATATCACAAAGTCAGCTTTAATAAGTGTCCCTGAAACTAGAGCAAAGCTGTTAGCTATTTGAATCTGCTGATCGTCACATTTCTTTAACAACAGGCTCTGGGTAACATCTGTAAGTAAGACAGTTTTTGCAGTAAAAGCACAAAGATAGAATGATTGCCGTCATGAAAAGTCCCCTTCCTTCACATGAGTAGATGTTTCCAGCGATGGATATTGTTGTTAAATAAAATTAATACAAAATCACAAAAATTAAAGACTTACGTAAAGGCTCAGTTTCCTTATTTTTCCACTTTTTGATGACAGTGATGGTAAAACAGGCTAAATCCTATGATTCAAATTCAATTATTTTACGATCATTCGCGGGTCTGACAGAAGACCTCAACAGAGACAGACGGATTACAGAAACAAGAGGCAGGGAGAATAGCCTCAAACTACTTTTTAGTCCCTTTGATTGTTGTTCAGATAAGAAATATCATTCTGTTGATCACCTTGCAAAGTCTGTTACCATCGGCGAAGAAGGGAAGGAAATGGTCATCAAATCAAGACAAGATTTGTTCTGTGACTCACAACTTAACTTAAAGGGTATAATATGCAACCATTTCCTGAAAATACAATGTATTGACTGATAAAAAATTGTATTCCTCTCAATCATCACTTATGACTTACAAGGCCTACTTCTGGGCCTCAGTAAAGAGCATTTGGACCCATCGTGGGGGTGTTACTGTCTGCCAATTAGCAGAGTGTGCAGCGTTCTCAAGCCCAGGTTAAACGCCACCGCTTTGTCACGCCCCTTGGCGTACCGAGGCTCACAGACTCCACAGATCGAGCCACAGGATGAAGTGGGCCTTCGGCTGCATTCATTCAAAATCCGTCACGCTCGGTTTGTGAGGAGGTGTGGACGTGTTTATTACTGCTTTAGAACGTAACCGCTGTGAAACATTAAGTCATGTTATATTCGTCTGATTTAAGGCTTTGTTCTCCTGCCTATCCCTCTCTTCATTCACTCTGCACCTGTGAGTAACACCGTAAAACCCCATAAAAAGCGTCACACCCCACCTGAAGGGTACAGCGTATCGTTTGTAGAACCACTCAAAATGTCAGGGTGCTCAAACTGCATCACACTCTGAAACCCTATTAAAGTTACAAATGAATCTGTCCAGAAGTGCATCATCATAATTGGGCGTTTGCAGAAAGAAATGCCCTAATGTCATTGAGCTCTCCATTGGAGATCCTTTTTGGAATCCAAACTCACTCTGACGTTGACTCAATGAATGTAAACTGTACTCCATTATGGGCGTAAAGGGCCCATATGGCTCGCAGAAGCAGCGATAGTACCTCCCGAACGACACCTCGAGGAATGCAGTCAATCCCGGAACTGACTGATCAACTTTACGATGCCTGAATTACAGTGCCTCAGAGAGGGCAGCAGGTTGTACGAACAAAAAGACAAAATATTTCCTCCTGGGTTCTGTACTTCAACTCAGTCGGCGGAGAAAACAATTCCACACATAAACATCTCTGCATATATCAAATGCATGTGCAAGTTTGTTTGACAGTTAAACCACCCACCGATCAGCCCCCAGCAGCTGGCTTCCTTTAATTAATCACCTCCGAGTATAAGCTGAAAGACTCACACCTCCCAGTGATGCATTCAATTTTGCCTGGAGCAAACTTTAAGCACATGTAATTGATTTCTTGTAGTAAAGACATAACTCTCTCTTATGTTCTGTCTAAAACTTACTTCATCTTCAGTGTTCACACGGGGCCTTTTAAGTACACACAGAGACGCACATCATCACAGTAGTAGGGTTGCGCAACCATATGCAGTTGTAGCCAATTTTCACCAATGCCAAAATGAAAGAAAAGAACATTTGTGCATTCCTGTGGTTATTTTATTGTATGTAGGTGAACAGGTTAGTCCGCTTTCAAATGCATTGTTCTAGCTTCAGGACTCTTTTAACCTTTCCCAGGGAAAATGCAATCCAAGACTCAGCTTTCAACTCTAACAGCAATGCAGTACATTAGCCATTTCACTTGAATTCATTTCAATGAAATGTCACACTCAAGTAGGATTATGCCTTTAGTTTCAGTTCCAGTTGAGAGTCTGAGAGTAAGGGGAAAAGTCAAAAGTCAAACTACAATTAACCAAGGAAATACACTTTTTCCATCTGTTCTACTATCCACTGTAAAAAAAAAAGTTACTGACTATAAAATGGAGGTGGAGGAGCATTTGTTTTTCTCCAGTTACTGAATTTACACAGGTCAAGCTCACAAAATGTAAAAATGTTGTTGCATCCATTGCCCTTGTTGGTAGAAAAATACAGTCATAGACCTTCTTAAATCAAGTTCCTCTCTTTTACCGAGCTAAGACAAGCTTCATGACTTTTTTTTCATCTCATTTAAACTTTCATGGTACCAACAGAATGAGTCACGAATGAATTATTTATTTCTATTTATCTGTTCATTGTTATTTAAATCTCTGCTTATTTATGCATTGGGGACACTTGACCATCATTTCAACAGTGGTCTTGCTTTTCAAGAAAACCATCAACCATGTCAGAGGTAAAACTCGCCTCTTCTCCACTTTATATTTTAATGAAGGGTGCTCTCAAAGGGAGGTTAAGCCAGAGTTCAATAGAAACCACTAACTGGCATTGCAGTAATTTTCTCATTTTATTTCTGGAAGGACACTTCTGTCTGTTTTTTTTTTTTTAAGTCTGCATTTTGAGCTGCATTTATGAATCTTGTTCATTTGGAGCCTCATTACTCGCTGGTAATAGTGAAAATGCGAAAAAGTCAAACAGCAAGTTTCTAAATAACAAAACAACTTTTTCAGACAGTGACAGTCTGAGGTTTGGTCGACTTTTGTGCCCGTTTAAATGATCTTATCTACTATCTGACACAATCGACACGTTACTCATTGACATTTAAGTCATCTATCAAAGCATAGGCCAAGAGTATGATATTACTTATTTTTCATTAACCTACAAGGAACAGTTGTGTCATGTAGCAGTGCTCAGAACAAGACAGTATCCTTCAGCGATGCAACATTGTCTAATTGGTTTTGATTGGCAATGTCCGTCTGTCGATCTGTTGGTTTAAATGTGGTACAGACATGATCTTATCGAGAGATTAAAACAGAGTGGTGTGCATACAAACTACAAATCACATACAAACTACGAATAATTACGTTCCCTTAGTATTGCCATTTGTTGGTCATGAATTGTTGCAACACCATCATAATGTTCCTTACAATAATGTGCACCACTCTTGTTTTCCTTTCCAAGGAGGTCGTGTCTTACTAACAATTTAATCATATAGAAAGGAGAAATCACAGGTTGACATCACTTTAAACAAAAATGCCTCTCATTTAACTTGACCCTGTTTTATTGCCTTGTGCTTCAGGCTACACATTAAACCTCCATGGCAACAACATTGGTAAATCAAAAGTCCACCAGTTACCGAGAGGGAGGCAAATAACCTGAAACAAGAAAAGACACACAGTGTCCTGAGAGCTATGATGTTCAGGAACAACAGGAAGAGAAACAGAAAACAGCAACACGGGGTGCTCTGAAGTAATGAACACCATTACATGCATTACTTTAGGGAACGTCATGTCATTGTTTGAATGTGTTGAATGATTGAGGTGTGTTGTGGGGAGTTGTGATATGCTGGGGGGGTCGTGGTCAAGGATGGCTGGACTTGATCTCGTGAGACAACCTTGATGCAAAACAGACTGTTACTTTGTGACAGTGTTGAAACAGTTCTTTAAAGCTGCATATGAAAACAGCTTCTAGTTTATTCGTATCTAAGTGGATTGAACAGGGTCATCTCTTGAGGTAGACTCACCTATGTGTACTGTTGTAACTATTAGCTTGAAGCATAGATGTATATTTTCATTACCAGCCACATATTTCTGTTGTCCTGTGTGATATCTTGACAGGCACCCTCAATATACCAAATTATATTACATATTTGAATGTGTTTTACTTGGTGAGGTATTTTTTTAGGCTATGTGTGAAATCAGTCCCTTGTTCACTTTTCCCTCTATAATAATATAATAAGTTAATTGCTTATAATACTAATTCTAATTCCACAATCAGTAATTAACCATATTACATCCTATGATTTAAACCCAAAGTCCAATATGAAGTTATGGATACAACAAGCTGACATACATTTTTTAGAATATTTTTTATTTAGTATCAGTCTTAAATACCATATTATATCATATCAGTTTGACTATGCTAATGAGTTATGTAAGTGAAAACAAGTTTTAGATGGGACCTGGAACAGTCTAGAATCAAAACTTCTCAACCTTGTTTTAGCATACAAATACCTCAGTGATTTAGTAATTAAAACTTTAATTAATTTAAAATGATTCTAGGGGTTGTATAAAATGCATTGAGCTTGTTATGCAGTAATTATGTGCAATTTGAAGTCCATTTCACAGTTGAGCAGGCTGCAGAACAATGTCTCTCTGCTTGTTGTGAGCTGTTTACCAGCCCAGTGAGGAGCAATGGACTCTGGGTAAAATCTGAGTGGGACTGGGGTGAATTTTAACCAGCTCCAATTCTGGTTGAGCTGGGGAGATTAAAATGACTTAAAGTCTATATACTGTGTTTTGTTTATCAAGCATCAGCTGCCTTTTGCAATGACTGCCTACGCAGCTGGTTAATTATTCTATGTATCAGACTGTATATTATTAAAAAGATTGATAATAAGGAGGAGGGAAAACATCAAGATATTTTTTAGGTGAAGATGACAGATGAAGTGTCAGTCATTAAAGATAATTTAAAATGACATCTGTACATTCCTTCTACAGGAGTGTGTGTATATGGCTGTTTTTGTGTGCCAGTGTTTTGAGTGTGTGTATACTGCGCAGATGAATGTATGTGTGTGACACATTGATGAAAGGCGGTGCTGTCAATTTAGATTAAGTGGAGTGGCAAGCATCAATGCTTCATATTACAGGAGATCCTATTTGATCAAAACTCCCACATACTTGCCAATTTTACACCTCAGTATATCTGCCTTTCAAACCCTGCACAGAAATGTTTTTTTTCCAGCATTCTGTGGTTTTGCAGGCTATAATTCAAAACTCTTTTTAATGCAAAATATATTTTTAATGCAAACGTGGTTTTAGAAATGTTTGCACAAGTAAAATACTGTAATAATAACAAATCCCATCCTACACTTCAGTCCAATGATATCTTTACCCTAGTTGGCCATGGTCGCCAATGGGATTGCAGCAGTTATCGATGGTTTCCAGGAGAATTTCTTTGATTTGATTGATCAATTGCTGCCAGAAATTTCATTCATTCAGGTCAAAATTCCCCCTTTGACCAGCACTTGAGTCCTTGACAAGGTATCTTTAAAAAAAAATTAAAAAACTCAGACAAATGACCATTTACAATTTCCCCTGCATGTAGTTGTTGCTAGTCTTACGAGATCATCATACAAGTTAAATCAGTGAAAAGCATGAATAGAACTGCAAAATACAGTGAATAATGACCATGTAGGGCTGTAAAAAAAATGAATGGATGAAAAGGATTATTTCAGCGTGAGTCAAAAATAAAAAGGAAGAAAGCACCATTGTTGGAAAAAACAGGAGCAGTATAAAATGAAAATTGCAAGAAAGTAGTTTCTAAAAGGGTAACAGCCATCATTCATCATTCAGAGGGCAAAAGATTATTGAAATGAATTGAACATGTCCACGCACTCATGGCTGTAACTGTGTAAAGCAGTAGCTTAGTGTTAAATGAACAGAACATAACGGTACAAATATCCGAATCTCTAAAAACCTTTTTTCCACACAAAAAAACAATCTAAAGACCTCACTCATGTTTAGTTCTTGGACTGGTGAAATCTTAAATTGTTAAGTGTGTAACCTTTTGTATGTACTGCACTGGAATTTGCGTGTTCGTGTCAGTGTGGACACTAACACATGCTGTATATGGATGATCCCAAAAGCCAACAGAAATTTAAAAGGGATGAAAAACTGGCTCCTTTTTTTCAAGTAATTATTAGAATACAATATAACAAATTATTTTACATTATGTCAAAGTTATGCTAAGAGTTTTGCTGTCATTCTGCATTGAAAGACCTTTGACAATGTGATCAATGACCAATCCAAATACGTTTGAATGTTCTTATAATGGTTTGGTGTATGGCAATGGCTACCCTTTGTTGAAAGAGATGTTAGGGATGGAGTAATATGATCCACACAAAAGATCCATTTTTATTAACTTCAATCTGAAAAATGGGAGACTACGGGAGATTTTTAATGGAAGGTAATACTGAGTGCCATCACCTTAGCAGTGTGTTGAGATGCCTTACAGATCTAGTCACGTAGAAATGATCCTCCCTCCGTGATGGGGCCCAGGCCGGTCCACAATGGGACCCTGCTAGGAAATTGCCAGGTACTTGGCTGAAAGGATGTGATGATGTAGTGAAGGAGGGGCGGACTCGTAACGCTCCAAAGAGCCATGTGTTGAAACTAGTTGCGAAGGTTTGTCCTTCCAACAGAGCATTATTGAAGCGGAGACGGTTGTACTACAGGCTCAGATTAGCTGTTCTTTTCTACTAGACTAGACGACAGTGTCACAGCTCTGTGCTTTAAAAAAAGCTAACCCGACCAAATTACAAAAAAGGCTTAAACACTGATATTTTCATGACCTGTCCATCATGATATGACAGTGAAATATTCATTGAAAGTATGCTCTGTGTTGGAAGAACACTCACTCATACACATCAAATGATGACCAGCCGCTGATTGTTTTTGAAGGGTTTACTTTGCAAGCGCAAAATATGTTTAGAGTGGCTTTGGGTAGTGAACGAAAGAAGTAGATTGCAGATAAAAGTGGCCAAAATGAGCTTCCTTCGTAGGGAGGCTGGGCTCAGCCTTGGAGATAGGGGGAGGAGCTCAAATATGCTGAGGGAAATTGGAGTATAGTCCAGCTGAGGTGGTTTGGGCATCTGATCAGGATGCCTCCTAGATGCCTCCCTTTAGAGGTTTTCCAGGCATGTCCAACCTGAAGAGGCCCCGGGGTAGACCCACAACACATAGGAGGGATCATTCGTCTGGAAGAGCTGGAAAGCGTTGCTGGGGAGAGGGACGTCTAGAATACACTCCTAAGCCTACTGCCCCGTGACTCAGCACATTGTAAATGAATGGATGAATGGATTGTTTATACACTGCAGGGTCACCCTGCTCTCATCTGTGCATGAAGGAGCATCATCCTTTTATTTCAGCTGAAATTCTTAACTCAGCTAAATACTCTTTGCTTTAACAAAGGACAAACCTTAGCAACGTTTGGGTTGAAGACATTTATTTTTGAACTTCTAGCAGAGTGCGTGAATGGTCAGCTGCAGCCGTGCTGAAGCAGAGCCAGACCCAGGACTGCTATGCCCACTGACAAACAAACTCAGAGAGGAGCAGAGGGGAGGGAGATAGAGACACAGGGTAAAACAACAAACAGAGGCTGGTGTGGCCGAGGCCACAGCATCTGCGAAGAAAAACAGATCAAGGTAGCATATGCTGCAAAATGTCTGCATTAACACAACAGTATTTGCTCTTATGCTGACTGCAAACTACAGTACACAACATGCAAAAACATAAAATCACTGTTACACACAGATATAGCTACTGATTATTGGGTTTTGGCAATGGCGCCGCATGTAGATGTGGCTGCCGGTAGCTCCCATGAATCTTATTATGCATAATATCATACAGTACATGTACATATTATCTTCCCAAAGAATTCACTCGTGTTTTCGCTCCTGCTATTCCTCCTTATACAGCAACGCACATGTTTTTGTTTTTCTTGTGTAGCATAAATAGACGAGGCTACAACTACACTAAACTACACTCAATTATCCTTGAACTTTGAACCTATGTTTCTGTTTGTTTTTGATGAAGTTGGTTTGCACCCTGAATAATGGATGCAAAGATGGAGGGCTGTTCATTAAAATGATTCACCTGAATGTAGTTGTACGAGATCCCACATTCACTGCCTCATAAAATCTAATTAAAAAGCATGACTGACACAAGTAATTCGTGAAGAGACGGGGGGATGAAAGCAACAACATTTATCACAGAGCTAGAGGTAAATTACTAAGCCACGATAATAGTTTTAGATTCTTAATATAAGAATATAGTTACATCTCAAGCTCTCATGTCTTTGTCATAGGCCACCTTTCCAAAACATCTACATGTCGACTGCAGATTTAGTAAAGTGCATTGAAATCCACTTGAGAAGTGGATGCCTATGGAAATGAGTACCCAAGAGTCCTTCTCAATCTTCCAGTTGACAGGTTTAAGAAGTAGAAATTCATGATGATTCACTTTATAGCTGCTTGTTATTCATTTAAATCCTGTTTCATTCACTTCCTGCGTATATTGCTGAGCAGTGGGAGTACAAGCAGCGAATCACAAACTGATCTAAGTGTGTTGATAAGATGTTTCCCTGCCTGGATATGGGGCGCTGTGAGTGCAGAGGCGCCAACTGTGACACGGACAATGATCGGTGACACAAAACACTCGACACACACACACACCTGTCGCACACAGATAACCAGGGATGACAATCATTATTGGTGAGACGACTGACGAGAAACGAGCGAGGTGGGGAGATAAAAAAAAAAAGTGAAGAGAAAGGGTTGCAAACACTGAGTGTGAAATGAGAAAAGCAGAGAGAAACTCCAACTGTTGGATTAGTGACCCCATGAGAGTGTGACCGTTGGCATCAGAGACAGCAGACAAACACTCTAACTTCTGGTCGGTCACCGATCCACTCTCAGTATTGCGCCATCAGTTTTTCAGTAAAGATACATTCTTCATTTTCCTCGTAACTCAAAGGTACTCTATTTTGCTGCAGAGGTTTCATGCTAAATAGTTGTTCTGTGAGTGCATTACGAGTGCTGTAGCTGCATTTTCTTTTTGCATGCACTATAAGTAAACATGCATATTTTGTCACTTTGAGTCGTTAGGGTCAAATGTGCCACAAAGTGTGCAAAGAACAAATGAATTGCGGACAGAGGGGTACGAAGAAGAGAAGACTTACAAGTAGATAGTAAAGACAATGCTCGATATGAAAGACAGTAAGTGTGTCGGGAAAAGTATGTGCACAATGAATCTACAACAGATATAAACAATAGAAATACAAGTCAGGCAGCAGGAGATAAGAAGATGAAAAGACACATTAAGTACAGCAGAATAACTCAGCTGTGTCTCAGAGGAGAGATTATTGAAAAGTGTGGACATTTGTGTTATTCTTTCTGTCACTGCTACTCACTACTTTTTAAAAATGCTAATTGTCTTCTGTCCCTCGATCAGCATGTCAATTATAAGCAATGGATGTACATTCAAGGCACATTTATGGCTAAAATTAAATCCATGATACAGAAATATATTCGGGTTTGTTGTGGCATACAGTCTAGCTGCTTGCAAGTACTTGTGAGTATGATGCGAATTTATGGTGTTTTTCTTTTTTTTTTACTTGTTCATGGTAACAACACGGTAGCATTTGGAAAATGTTTGTTTTGGATGAAATACCAATTAGTAGAAGTGTAATCAGTCAGATATTACTCAGAAATTAGAATAAAACTCAAGCAGACAGGTTTTTTCTCGTGATTGTATTAAAATAACTGTCTGTTAAGAGCATATTATGTACATAATTTATTATTACACCTGACAAGTCCAAAACTGACGCGGGAGGGGTACCTACAGTGTCATAGTTTGAAGCGTAGGGCCACTGACCAAGCTGTGGTATTTGATGGGTTGAAAGAGAGAATGTCTTGCGTGTTCGGATCTTCAGCAGACACTTGAGTCGTTTACATGAAAATAGACCTAGAATTGTAAATGCAATCTCATCAATTATTGGTAGTAAAAATAAGTTCTTCATGAGTGTAAATCTTGAAAGTGGCAGAGATAGGAAATAGAGCAATGAGAGTCCTTGAGTATTACGGTATTCATCTCAGCTGCTGACATGAGAGAGCTCCCCTTCATAGCATCATAGCAGAGGTAAAGAGTCGCCAGGAGAGGTTTGGATACGGGAGGCTGCTGTTTTACAGTTGAAGAGTGTAACTGTCAAGTAAGTGTGGATGCATTTCATTTGTGTGTCCACCACAACAAAGGATCCTAATGTACTTTCCATTGTTTCTATTGTGCCGATTCGTAATGCGCTGGTAAGAGATTGTGCTTTTTTTAATGTCTTTCTGTGAGATCAGCCTGAGAACTCGTGACATTTTAGCAGTAAAGCTGAGCTATCCATGAATCTCCTCTGCATCTACTCCCGTGACAAGCAGATTGAGGGGACAGCAACGAAGCATGTCTACCAAAAGTCAGCGATTTTTGTTTGTGTTGTTGGAGCGAGCAAAGAAACAGAAACAGTGCTTGGGCCTTGTCAATTCGCCGAATGATGACGAACGCAAAACCCAAAATGACAGCACGTCTTCCATCACTGCAGTGGAACCAGACAGCCATCTGTGAGGAGTGATGCAGTCCGCCTGCTCCCTGCGCCCTGCTACTTATTCTTCTGCTCAGTTATTTATTTGTTTTCAAAGTGAAGTGCAAAGTGCATATTCATCCAGCATCTGCTCGTTTGGAAATGATCTGATTTCTCAGTGGAGAGATAAGCTTGTTTTGAATTTATCTCACACACCATAACTCAAAACACAAATTTCAATTGCTCCAGTGTGTACAAACACTATCAATTTAGCATATTCATTTCCACATTCTCAGCAAAGTCTTTAGCAAAATACATTTTACATGAATAAGCTGTATTAAAACATAAGTAAGGTACACAACACATGGCATTTTGGCCTAAAATGTCCAACAGTCTGTGGCTCACCTGTGAGGCTGTACTTACGTAAAGTAGTGGTTTTAGCTCGATGCTGACATCGACATGCTAACGTACTTGCAATGTCACCAACACTCTGATGTTTAGGGGATAATATTTACCATATTCTTCATATTTATTTGTACATCATTCGTGTTTATGTTTTTGAAGTCAAGGGATAACCAACGTTATTACAATTCATCTTGGGGAAGAAATGGATGTTTGCATCAAATATGATGGCAATCCATTCCATATTTGCTTGGACGTTTACCTTTAAACCACAAATTTCAACCGCACGGTAGCACTCGACTAGACAATAGGGGATGTGTGTGTGTGTGTGTGTGTGTGTGTGTGTGTGTGTGTGTGTGTGTGTGTGTGTGTGTGTGTGTGAGAGAGAGGGAGAGACAGACTGAGAGAAAGGAAGTCAGTCAGAAAGCGACTTTCATGAAGAATAGAGTTCACACTGTGCTCCCCGAGAATAGCTGCCGTGTGGATTGGATCGCTGTTGTCATTGCTCGTAGCGTATTGTTTCCTGCAGAGCTGATGAAGGTGGGTAGTCAGCATCAAGCAGAGAGCCAGCCAACAAAACAAAAATCATGGAAACGGAATTGAGACCACCTTGGTTTCGACATTTAAAGTGGTGTGATTAGGAATTGGTGTCGGCTATTATTCAGTGTCAGTGGCCCCAGAGGAGGTCTTGGTCGGAAACACTTCAGCTTCAGCGCTGTGAAAGCTTTGAACCGGTTACCTTCTACATAACCCCAACAGTAACGCTGTAGTATTGTCCTGCACACACAGAACAGCTTCAGTATGTTGTATCTGAATCGCATGGCTCTCTATATTAACTTCCTACACATATTTTACCTCCCCATGGACAAAGAAAGTTTTGCATATTTAAATTTTTAGGGCAGCAAAAAATAGTCCTGCAAAGATTTCTCCGTAAGTTAACCCCAAAGGAAGCAGCATTACCGTGCTGTAAATAGGTTAAAAACAAAGAGATGAAGAGATATAGCACACTTAAAACCCCAAGAGGGGCTGATTCACTTCCACTGCACTATTGTCCTCAATAGGGTCGTGGGGCTTGATTTGGAAGCACGTCTTCTCACAAAAATGTAAAATTGCAATTTTTTTGTCATTTGTAAGGAGTGTTGTCCTGAAGTGCTTGCTTTCTATTCCTCTGACTTCCATTAATTCTCAAAATATTGATTCACAGACAGTTGAAGCTTCACATCCCACACTTCATGAGGACCAAGTAGCCTATGCCTGAATATATGTACCCGGAGGGGAAAGAATACGAAGAAGAAATTTGAATGTAAAATATTACATTTAATATTAAATACTAACTTAGAATATGAATTTTTAATGAAAAAGCTCAAATTAAAGCAGCTATAATCAATGTTTTTACATGAACAATGGTTTAACTGAATACTAGTGAAAGGGGTCGCTCGTAGTGTCAAATCCACAGAGAATTGTCACCCAACTGCAGTTGCCCTCAGCTCTATAAAGCTTCATAGCAGGAAGCTGTTTACGGTGGCAAAAAGCTTTAAAACACACTGTGTGCTACGCACCATACAGCTGATGGTAAGTAAGCTCCTGTGAACTCAATTGAGCATTTCGAAGATAAATAGCCAGATATTAGTTACAGTGAATATCGGATGTCCAGACATATAACATTTAACATGGTGTTCATTTAACCAAAACCAATGTAACACAGTGTATCTTATGAGGCGCTCTCTAAGGCAGCAATACAAACGTATAGGAACCACCTCCTGCCGTCTGCTTAATCATTCGTTTTGGACGTTACTGTAATAATCAAGTGCACGTCAAGCCTGATTTAGATGAATTCTTTGTCAGCTCTTTGACACTAATGTCCGCACAATCTGCTACTGTCATAATAATGTTCCATGTAATTAAGTCTGATATAATCCCCGGGCGCAACAGGTGGAACGCTGTCTATCTGCTGATCAATTCAACTTGTTAGACAATTACAATTGCTTAAAATTGCTTTTGGAGCTTTTTCCAAATAACTAGTTGATTATTCATCCCCGAGCTGCCTCTGCAGGGGGATTATTTCGTCATTTCCTGCCGCAGTTAGACGTTCTGTGCGTACGTTTGTGGTTTGCGCTGCATTATTTTGAGTCTCTCTTCAAGAGAATCCTCTGCAGACGTTTGGTCTCAAAGTTAATGTATTTCACGGCTTTCAACGACCCTCTTGTGAAATAAATACCAATGCACAATGTCTATTCATAGCTCATTAAAGCCAATGTACAACAGATTAGCCAGACAGAGCCTGACAACTTTTGAATGTTCATTACAAGTATTATATCAAAAGAGTCATTAAATTGGCTCGACTACTGTATTAGCATCAGTTTGCTGTTGCAAAGCAGCACTTTGCTCTCTAATGACACAGCAAATACAATAAACTCTGTTTACTGTAGTGTGTATATCTCTGTGTGTACACTGTTACCTATGACTACAGTAGGCGCAATAGTGTGCGTGTCTATGAGCTTGCTTATTCTGTCACCTTATTTCAATGTCTGAGTTGAGCCTGAGCCAGCTCGCTTTGAAGTCTGATTTCATGTCACGCTGATGTTTAAGCCTCACCTTTTATAGCACCTGTTCAATACATGAAACACGAGCATACACAAAGAAACATACACAAAAAGAAGAAAAAAACAAAACTGAAATGATGGTAAATTGAAGCACCAATAAATGCAAAGCCTATTTTCATCCGTGCACCAGAGTTAATTTGATAGTTATTGTTGATTAGTGGGCGGTCACCAGCCAAGGAATTTGCATTCAAATTGTGTTTACTTACCGGTTTGGTCCTGGAAGATGCACATGATGCTTTATTAATTCAGTTTTGCTCTTAAGTCAGTAAACATCTCCAGGCCATTAAACGAGACGGTAATGGCAGTTTGTATTGGGTTGCCCTCAACTGTTGATTACTTTTTACAACTTTTTTATACCATCATAGAAATAAATGTGATGTCCTCTGTGTTTACCAAAAATAAGCTCCTTAAATCCGAAAATAGTCTTGTATAATGTTAGGAATTTTTGTGATTACAAAAAAAGAAATCGAATGAGTCGAACCATATGTTAAAAATTCATCCAAAGATGAGTGAATCAAATTATTATCAACAGCCTCCTCGATACTGCATGACTCATTTTATTGTTGTGTCTACGATGTGTTTCTTTGTCCCAGTTCTTCTATGGATGTCATGTCACCTTTTGTGGGAGGTGGCCTATGACCACTTAGGACAAGTGACAGGTGAAACCACGTACCTTAAATAAAGACCAACAACAAAGGTGCCTGTCTGTTCTGCACTTCGGTCAAAAAACCATGAGATGGATTTTCATGGAATTTAGTGCACACTGTCATGGTCGTTTGGTGATCCCTTTATTTGTCCTCTTTTTTCGGTAACTATTTGAAGGATTGACATGACATTTTTACAACTATCAATTGATATTCAGAGGAAATATTTGAATTACTTTGGTTATCTGCAGACTTTTCAGCACCACTATAATTATGTCAAAATGTTTTCCATTTTTCCAAAACTATAGTTTATGTTACACAAAAATGATTGGTTTGGTTTGCATGCATGAGGACATGCAGTGTATAATTTAGTACAATTTGGAGAGAGGAGATGTTCATTATTTATACACTCTGTGTACGGCCTCCTATTCAGGAGCAGGGCTGGGGCTTCAGAGCTCTCCTTACTGAGTCGAGCATGTAGAGTTGGCGAACCGCAGCTCATTGATTGCAGTTCACTTTTTTTGATGGATGCTGGTTATACTAAACTGTTCACTTACCGAGGGTCAATACGCACCCAGGACCTCTCCTGCGGGCCGTATCCTTGCCAATCCACAAGATACTGAAAATCTCTGCCACGGCGGAGCACATTCGGGAGCTCTCAAACAGAGAAAGCCGGAGGTGCATCAATGACCGGGGTGGTTGGAGGGGGATTGGACTGCAATGGCAAGGGAGTTCATGCAAGCTTTGTGCACCTGCCGGAAGCGTTTGCGGCAATTACACACCGCCTCTAGGTACCGGTTAGCCCTTTGGGTTTGGCCACTGGTCCGTGGATGGTAACTGTAACTGTATTACCTTGTGATGAAGGTGACCAGTGACAATTTGGAGGGCGATAAACCACAGGCCAAGCATTCGGCCTGTTCCAAACGGGCATGTTTTGCACATGTACTGCGCTACTAAACACAAGAATGATAGCATTGTGAGTATGTTAGTTAGCATTTAGCTCAAAGCACTACTGTGCCAATACAGCACAGCCTCACAAAGTAGCTAAAATGGGTGCATATTCTCAGTCTTCTACTTCTCCAGCTTGTGTTGGTTGAAGCTGGATAGCTGCCAATTAAGTGTGGCATTAAACCTGCCACACCTTTGGGTAGTCGAGAGACAATCGCTTCCTTGAGTACACTGAGAATCGTGCGACGGCCGATCAGAGAGAAGAGGGTTGAAAGAAAAGATTTAAGGAAGAAATAAAAGCGTCAGTGTGTTTAATGAGTTAAAGCTCCGACAGCAATTGATGGACATTCATGAAGTGAATAATTGCAACAGGCTAACTGAGTTACGGTTTTAGTTCAAAAGGTGGATCCAAATGCAAGACACCAGGTTAGTGGGTAAAATAAGTTAAAAACAAGCTTTAATAACAGGAAGCAAAAAAACAAAAAAACAAAACTGACAGGAAACTAAAAACGTCATTACAGGCAGTGACATTACAAAGTGGGCAGCAATGGAAAAACCCCAATATGACACAAGGAGTCTAAAACTAAAACCATATAAAATCCCGTCTGTCCCCTTATTTACCATTTCTATCTGTTCCTTGTGCATTGTAGCTTGTATTTTTCTATAGAGTTTCAAAAAGGCAGCATACATCTGTTCAGCTTACTCTGTCACAGTGTATATACAACACAATCAGTCCATCAGCATCAGTTTGATTTATAAGAAAATGAAGCTGGCAAAGACAGAGAGGCAGACTCATGAGATGTGATGTTTGTATAGCTCTTCTCAGCACACACCTGGATGATCCAACCCCTGCAGCTGGATTGAGCAGCACAGGACTTATTTTTTAATTTGATTTAATCTATACCAGTTTTACTAGACTCGCTGCAGACCCATCTGGTGACTGGGGCCCACCTGGAGAATGCCAGCCTTCTGGATGGTCAGTCCACCACACAATGTGAAACACGGACGAGGAGATGTTGTGTGTTGTCCAGGGAGAGACTGGACTGTACCAACACATTTGTGTGGTAATGTTTTGAGTAATGATGATTATGACAGGCATTATGTGACAGGAGAGATGTGCTGTAGATTAAATGACGTACAAGTCGTTCATTATTTCTTATTTCTTTCTTATTTGATGATTAAAACATAGATTCGATATTTCTTATTCACCTAAAACAGAACATAACATAATTTACTACATATTTGATTGTACATCAAAGTGACACATTTTAATTATGTGAATTGCGGATTCACCACCATGAGATAAAAAGGTTCCCACACCCCCAAATCAAATACTTAAATCCCACATTCAGCCTTGGGCTGCCCGGTTGTCCTCATCATTTATCAAAGGGGACACGTGTGTGGTAGGGTTCACCGAAGTACAACTGCTCACAGATTTGTAAGCATCAACACTGCCACCAACAGGTCTTAAAACAAACATTCCTTGGCCCTCGTCATCTACTATACCTCTATCCTCCACACCAACTGATCTGTTTTAAGATCCCATATCATGTGCTTCTTCTGCACCGTTTTGTATTTCTTCTTCTCTATTCTCTATTATCTCTGTACAAAGAGTAGACAGGCAAAATGAAGAAGGACTGTATGGCAGGTAGAGATGTCAAGGAGTGTGGATCTGGTGTGTGGATTTTATATGCACTTGTTACTGCATCAAATATTCTCTCTCTGCCTTAGTGTCATTGAGATCCTCTTATGGGTATCAGAATGTATATTTCTCTGAGGGCGTCATATCTCGGAATGTATTTTTCTTTGTAAAAAATTGTTGTTTTCGCTAAGACAAAAAAAACCAGTTTGCTGGAGTGGAGTTCGAGATTGAAGGTATGTTCAAGAGTTACATCCACACATCCGCTTTTCAAGAGTTGTATCTAAATATCTGCAAGACTGCGAGGAGATGCCTGGAATAAAGAGATGCCTGGAATAAAAAGAGGGCAGAGAGGAATCAGTTATCCAAACAACAGTGGACAAAAGAAAACCTGTATCATAAATGGACACTTTTTAAGGTATTCTTCAACGATAAGAAAAAGCGGTAGATACAAATAATTGTGTCACATTCTTAGCTTTTTTATTTAGTTCTGTAATGATTTTGAAAAGGCACAAATGAAAGCTCATATAAGCTACTTGTCACTCGAACAACGGCGAATTTTCTGCGGGCACAGTCAATTCTGCGAGGGTCTAAAACTCACGATATGTTGAATTGTAAGCAATTTCCGTACGAATCAAATACATCCACATGAGTGCTGATTGACGACGGCAGATCAGTTCTTTGCTCTGTTTTTCGGGCACCGTCGTCCCTCCAGGGTTTCCATTCTGATGTGCCATTATAGTTTCCATTATCAAACCTCTCAGAGTTTACAAAGAGGGTATATTATAAATGATGCTGTTCTCAAAGTGTTTCTTTTAATTTCCAGGTTCCAGCTCAGCCCCAAGACCTTGCACTCATCATTATTCAAAATGGTCTGTTGGGTAATTGTGACAGTGTTTTAGAGTAGACCAGGGCTATTGAATATGCTCTGCATTCAGCGCTGCTTACTACAGTGGCTTAGAAGGGTCCAACAAAGTGCAAATAAATCCATTATTTCCATGTGTCTTGGGGCTTTGCATACATTCAAACCTTCTCAGCCACCGTAGGTTACAGCCAAAAAGCATGTGTGAGCATTACTGTGACATATTCTCAAACGCCGGTTTGTTCCCCTTTGTGTGTTCATGTGTCTAATGAAAGCATCCACAAGGAGGCCTACAGGTTCACTGTGTCTATTGGTTTGTGGTTATGGGACAACAATTTGTCTCAATTGCTTTGTCTTAACATTCCCTTAACTGCAATTGTCACAACTCTAAGTGAGTCACTCTCACATTTCATGTCGTTCGTGCTTCAAAACCTAAATTGTCCAAAACCACAAAAGTGTGTGTGTGTACCACTTCTGTGCACCTCTGTGACTGTCCACAGCTAATCTCACATTGTGATGCAGCAGACTGCATAATATTTAGGGTGGCCACTTATGGCTGCATGCTTAAGGACCTCTTGTGGTTGCTGTGACTCGCACTTTCTCAAAACACCTTGTATTGCCTGTTTTGTACTGCCATTGACTGCCTGCTGACTCACTACTCTTAACTGGCCCCGTGCTAGGAGGGGCCACTAGTGATAACACATCTGAGTGTTTTTTTGATGCTGGTGTATTTTTCTAAACCTAAATTTTGTTTGTTTGTTTTGTTGCCTGAACTTTAAATTGTTTCCATGGTGCCTACATACTTTTAACACATTATGTGGCACAATTATAAACTGAGGTCGTGGTCATTTCACGTATTTCTGCGAGACATTGGTTCTCATTCACTGTTCATACTTTACCTGAAAAGTAATGCACTCTAATACAGCCCATATACTCGTGAACAAGGAAATACAGGGTTTATTTTAACCCAATGTTTTTCTTAACCTAACCAGGTCGTATTTCTTGTGTATTAGTCCTTTCTGTTGTCTGTTCATTGCTGTTTTGTTTTTTTATTTCAACCCTTGATTGCTGTGTGGAGCATTGTCCTGTTTTGCTACCTGCCTGCATTTTACACGTTAAATTATTCAACAGCACTATCTGCCTGTCTGTTCTGCATTGGGGTCCTTCCCGTGCTGCCTGCACAGTATAGCCAATTGTGACAATTGTTCCCCAAATTCATACACACACACACACACACACACACACACAGAGTCTGATTTAAGATTAATATTCCAGACAGACTGGATCAAATGAGGCTTGGGACAATCACAAATATCTGAACGGAGGTAAACGCTTCTTCAATCAACACCACCAATCAACAGCAATTACAGTGCTTGATACTAAATGAAAAAATCTGCTTTGCCACAAGCCTTGCGGATAACAATACTTGTCTGTGTCAAACTGCCATCTAGTGTTCAAATATCTCAACTGCTAAACAGTCTTTGTTGGATGTTCTTTTTTTATTCATTTAACTTGTGGGGAAAAAAGTACTTCTAGCCTCTAGTAGGCTGCTGTATAGTCTTCCAAGTTATCATCAATTCTGGACAGAGGTAGCCAAACCTGTTTCAAAGGACACTGTGTGTCAGCTTTGACATGCATCTCCATAGCTCCTGTTCTAATGTCAGTCTTCTTCTTACCTCTGCAGCGCTGTCACGGCTGTGATCCGCAATGCTTCCAGGAGTCGATAAAGTTCATCTGCTCCATCTTTGCCTTTTTTCGGTGTCAGGAATCCGAGCTTCGCTGTTGAATACCAGAGGATCCTCGAGCTGCAGCACAAGGCTCAATCACCTGCCTCATCCTGAAAGTGAAATCGGCTCTATAATAAATGATCAATCCAGCCATGTGGTTAAGCCTATATATGGATATGCAGCTAATGATTAAGCTGTTAAAAATGACTCATTTGAATTGATTGGATTATCGTTGGGCTGTAAGCTGTCCAACATGAGCTGAATATTTCATAGTTGAGGCAGAGTTGCTTTTAATCAGATTTTTAGGTCAGAGCAACCGCAAACCTTTTATTCCCCGTGGTCCTAAAATTATCACTGAGCATTTGTAGGCCTCCAGACCGTCAGTCTGTCAAGGAGAATGGGTAAGGGCTCAAATCCCCCTTCCATTGTCAAGTGAACATAAAATGAGGTTCAATACATAAATTAATTATATGACTCACTCATTTTGTGCACTTAAAAACATTTATTCAATGTTATTGGTGTACTACTAATAAGATGTGTTTCTCAAATTGAACATTTACCTTGTAAGTCGTATTATTATACAACAAATTACTTCCCTGGTTGCTGAAAAAAATACATATATATATTTTAAAAAATATATATTTTATTTCGGACTATGAGTTTTGCTACATATTCACAGTTGCTAACCAAAGTTTTCAGCAGTCTTTGGAAGCAAACTAGTCCAAGATAGGTTACATCTCTTCGTTTCACTATTTACGATCCTCTGGATTTATATCGGCAGCTATTTCTTGGTTGGGACTTTTAAATTGTCATGCTGCATTTAGATGAAAATTCCCATCAACATAATTTTGGGATTCCAATGAAGACTTGAGATCTAATCATGGTTACCCTGGACGTAAAAAAAAAGAACCGTACACGGAGCGTGTTCCTGCCCTGTCCCTATGAAAGCAAGTTGATTGCTCAAAAACAATGTTCTTTTGTGTCTAATGAATGTGTGACATGGCAATGGGAGATGCAATCATGAGTTATTAACATGGGGCACTGCAGGCAGCTTATTAAGAAATGTAACAAAACAGTGGCAGCCTGGTTACATGACAGCTCAGACTCATTTTAACAGAAATTAGTGTGAAAAGCCGAGACGGGTTGAGAAAGGAGAGTCAGAGATATGTTAATTTTTTGGGAGCTGAAACACACTTACAAATGTTCACCTCTCACAATGATTTATATATAAATATATATATATATATATATATATATCTATTTATATATGTGTGTATATATATATACACACTTTACTTTAACACATATCTTCATTGACATGTTCACAACAGGATGAGAAATGTGAATAGTCTTTGGCGATTACGTCACATAAGGATGTGATGAAGCCGTAAGTAGAATAAGGAAAAGGCCCGTGGAGTCCAGACACTGGTGATGGTGACAAGGATGAAAAGAATTCTGGGGATTTGGACGAGATGCGCAGTGGACTTCTGATGAGCTGACCTGGATGCTGAATGATGGGGGGGGGCACGATGATTTTGTCTGAATGTACAAACCTAACCTCTAAAATCTTTACAAATTAATTTTATTCTGTGAGACTTTTCAGCAGGAACCCTTTTATTTGCAGGGTTTTTTTCCAATGGGGTGATTTCACATTCTCATTTCAGTGAGTTTTCTGCTACTTTTTCCACAGCGTCTGACTTTAAATTGATCTTGGCAGGGTGAGGAGCCGGTCCCAGGTGCTTTGTATTCAATAACGTTATCTCCAGTTGCTCGGAAAGAACCCGAGGTGGGAAGTCGGGGAACTTTATGAGACTTCTTACAACATTTGATTTCCACCAACAGGTGGAAAGAATGGTTAGGAATTGTCAGAGGGGCTGGTAGCACCACCATCCGTCTTTCAAAAGGGTGATGGATCCAACTTAAAGGAAAGAGCTGAAATGTCTTGAGAAAAGCTATACCGCAGAGGTTTAGACACTTGATTCTACGGCGACAGGCAGTATTCTGCTTGCTACTCCACAATTGTCTTATGGCACCTTAGACAAGTTAATTGCTAACTGACCATCACATCACTCTGCTGTAGTTCTAATCGTCCACTGAATCAGACAGTCAGAATATTTATTTTGTAGTTTGTACATTTCTTGTTAAATCATATTGGTTGACATCAGTGACTACAGAAGCCTGTGCCAGTCAGTGGAGGAGTCTGAAGTGCCCTTGAGCAAGGCAGTTAATCCCTCCAGCTGTGCTCTTCTGTGGCGGTTTATGTTCTGTTCCTCTGGGGGTTTGAGCAAAAGGCAGCCACCCTGCAGGAATCAATAAAGGTCACTCATGGTAGAGTAAGTCCCATTAATAGTGCATGTACTGTATGAATAGGAGAAGAGTTAGTTTTATCAGCTGAGACAAGATGAGCAAGGCTTCAATCCTTCCCCGTGCCTCCATTCTGCAAGGCTTACCCACCAGGTTAATGAGACGTTCCATGTGTGGGAGCGTACATTTACTCTCCAATAAAACTCCTGTCAGGGACAACATCATTCCCTGTTTCTTATAATGGCAACTTAATGAAGCAATGTAAGGGTAGGCGGCAGGTACGCGGGATGGGAAAGGCAGAGAGGCATGTGTGTTTGTATGGGAGGTTTTGTGTGTAGCTTATGGTAGGAGGTACTACCAGGGAAAATAACACAGAAAGAGAGGACACAGGCCACAGATTTATATATACATATATTTAAATCTGAAAATACTGTGGAATGTATACATTTAAATACAATTAGTCTTTATTGATTAAAAAAGGGATCTATTTGTTGAGTTCTAATATTTAGCCTATCTGCTAAGCCTCTATTTGTTAGACGATCTACTCCCCCAAGATTACAGTTGCTTCCTTGAAAATTGTACCGATATTTCACCCACTAAAGGACTGCATTAAGGACTATACTGAATACTAGAAGTTGTTTTTTTTAAATATAAAATGTCTTCAACACCCTAAAAGAAGGACAAAAATGTAACACTTTTGTGTGGAGAATTCCACGGCTGCAGCAGAAAATAACGACAGTATCATCCATTCAAAGATGCATTGATGACTTGTCTGCCAAGGTAAGTTGAGTGTGAATACAGCAGCACTACCATCCAACAAAAAACAAAACAATTCATTGTGTACTATGTTGAAAAATGCGTGGCATAGTATGAAAAAGAAAAGTCATTGTATAGTATGTAAAAAATAGTCGTGAAAAATCCTACTATAGTACGTCGCAAAAAGTCATCTTATAGTATGTGTAAAAAAGTAATTAAACAGTCATAGTGTACTCTGTGGATGAGTATCTTGTGTGGCTGAAACTGTTTGTCCATCACTCCAGCTCAACTCTTTCACATGTTACCCTCTGGTTGCATTCAACAACAACCCCTTTCTTTCTTTAGCTCTTCTGAGTTACGAGAAGTTTTTGACCTCTTGGGGCCCACTTCTTTAGTCAATGTATTTTGGCTGTATTTTGGCTCTTAGTAAGATAATAGCCTTCATCTGATATTACTGCTTAAGTGGGTTGTAATTTATTCAATGATATGTATTTAATATATACGTGGTATACTTGTCATACATATACACAATGCATTTGTTTATGGTTTAAAGTTTTATTGAAGTTTTTCTTCTTTTTTGTGTCTCATACTTCCCCTTTATTTGTTGTTTATGTAACATTTTTGCTGTACTACTACTACTACTTGCAACACATGGATACAATGAGGATAAAACGCATCACAAAATGAACAACTTAGTGAGGCGTGGAAAATGCAGAAATGCAAGATAACTGTAGAAATGGCACGAACAACAAAGCTTTGTAATAGCTTGCAGGCTGCCAAATTTACTGACCCATTTAACACAATTGTTCTGTTACCATTATTCATCAACACGTAACAGTCTTAGTCTGAATACTCAATAAGTTCTTCATGTTTTTCTTTTCATTCTAATTACCTTCCTATTTCCATGTGGTCAAAAAAGCCATATAAAACGAGTCTCTCTCTGCCTCTGGCTCGGTTCCAGGATCAGCGATGTATGGTACCCAGAAGCCTGCAGTCGCTCCACAGCTGTCAAGAGCTGTACGAAGAAATACAACACAAACGCAGAGATGACACCTGCCTGCTGGGCTGAATCGTGTGGATATCACTTGTTACATAACTCAGTGTGTGATCTATGTGTCAACTGAAACACAGTACCTGAGCTCACAGGCAGCAGGCAGCATTGCACACCGTTTTGTTGCAGAGCGATTTACATAAACCTTCAAAGAGGTGTCAACCAGTCCCTTTGTTTTATTTGACACATCATAATGATTGCTATATTTTTTCAGTTTTCTTCTATGAGTGGAAAGAAACATACATCTGTATTGTTATTCTGACTTTCCAGATGGTACAATAAAATGAATGCTTCACACGCAAAAAAAACAACAAATCTCCACCATATTTTTTAGTTTTGCATATTTTTGTGACACAATTGTCTTCATTGTTTAACATGTTTTACAGTCTAATTCAATATTAGTGATGGCTGTTATGTGGTGCTTGATTCAGTTGGTCACCAACATTAAGCCATTTTTCTTTTAAAATTAAACTTTTCAAATGTAAGAGGACGGAAGTGCCTGAACCCACTACTGCCACACTTTGGTGCAAAATGCAAAAGCTAGACTCGGGAAATATGTATTACAATGCAAAGCAATACAATCTGCTATGAATGATGACTGAGCACTGTATGACTGTGAGAGACACAGGTGAGAGGAAAGTCAACTCCACTCCCTTTAGTTACCCATCATGAACTTTTAGCTTGGGCTCTCTCCCTCCCAGTGACTGCATTGACCCGGAGCACACATTCCTGAAGCTGAATCTGAGAACCTCTGACGGGGGTAACTCGTAGTTTGAGTTCGAGTTTATTGAGAGTGAAAATGGATATCAACCAAACCCCCTCAGAACCATTTAGACTGTGTGTGTGTTCCATAAGTGTGTACAATGGTGGTATGGTGTGTGTGTGTGTGTCTGTGTCTGTATGTGTGTGTTATGGCTCCAAGTTCGAGCTCCCAGTGTGGGCTTCCTTTTTATCAATAACGCACCCCAAAAAAGTGGTTCCCTGTGATCTATTGACCCTGGCTGTAACTGAGTGACACGCTGTGGTGTAGCACCAGCTCACAAATGGTCCATTTGTTTATAAGCTGACAATCACAGGTAGGCCGACCCCGAGAGGCACCGACAGACATAAGCAACGTTTTGCTCTGAGACTCCTACCGAACAGTAAATGTGACTTTAAGTGCAACAAGGTTTCGCCTAAATAGCTGTTTTGATAATTAATTTCAGCATTAGGAAGAGGCCTGTTTATCTTAGATGTTGCCAAGGGAAAATGAAGTGTGATTAGTTGCGATTACATTGCATTATCTTCTGTGGTAACGTTCAAATTTAAAGACAAAAACAGCAGATGTTCATACGACAGTACAATGCATGTATTTTTAGACTATCACTAAACAAAAGTATTTCTATCAGCGTCTTATAATGCAAGCATGGTGGAGACTTAACGCAACTTTTTCATCACAATAGAAAAATAATAATTCTTAAATATTGTAGATGAGGAAGTCTAATTCCTACAACTTCCTTGTAGAAATAGACCCTTTTTACAGAAGGTATTTTGTCATTGTAGGAAAAGCACAGGTGTCACCAATAACATCAGTAATCGCTGTGTTCTATTCAGGTGTTCCAATGAGCCATTACTGTGGGAAAAGTGTGCCCACATGAACAACAGGACTGTGAAACTCAAGCAGCTAAATGGAATTTAACCATCATTCATTTTATTATTTACATCTGTGCCTTTTCTATTGTGCCGTGTCAAAATGTCTCCTGTGAAAAGGACCTGACAATTAGATGAATGCTCTTGTTATTAAAGCCACATCAAAAAAAACAACTCGCACACAGAGACAGGGTGGCTGATTCGATTTTTTATCTTTTACTATTTCATTGGAGTTCTGCTGCATTCTAATTATTCTGACATTTGAAAGGCGTTATTGGCTTTGCATAACTGAGCACAAGCAGGTCGCCGTGTCACTTTATGAACAATATCAAGGTGTTGCCAGCGATCAGCAACACATTCAGGAGGGACTATGTGTTAACTTCACTGTTTCTCCATTCAGTTATTCACAATGAAGAATTGGTATGTAAATGAACCCTCTAGTCTACAGTAAACACCTAGAATTCAAAAACACGAGTCCCAGTCCTTCGAATGGGTTGTTGTAAGTAATTCTGAATAAAAAAAAATCATGGAAAAGTACAAAGCATAGAGGGAGACATAATCCAGGCCCTGAATATTTCCAATACGTGCATCTTCCATTGTCCTTAGAACTGCTTTGAATTCATTGAAACTAATTGGTTCCTGAAGTTTGGAGTGTTTCAGGGATTAGTTTCACACAGAGGAGGCACGCATTATGATTTTTTTTTCAACCCACCAAGCCTTTGGGAAAACGCTGCGGATGTACCACGACTTTTAAAAGGTAATGGTGTCTGAAACCCATGGCTGACTGTCCCCTGTGTGTGTATACCAACACTTCATGAATAAGGCAGAACATGCATTATGTCGAGTTGGGGCTGGAGAAACCATGTGTGGAAACATTTTTGTTTGAAATAAAACTGCCATAAAACGGCCTCTTTATTCAGAAAACTCAAGTTTATAAGTACCTACAGCTTACTTGGACTTTTCTTTGACTATAAGCACATTCTATTTGTAGTATGCATTTATTTTGGCATCTGATAATTTGCTATGACTCTTGACCTTGCGGCTCAAAATGTACAGAGAGACTAGTTATATAGACGGCTGCATGAACGCATCATCGGTGGATGAATGCTTCTAAGGATTGGTAACAATGGGTGAAATTAGTATCCATGTGCTGGCAAAGAGAGCATGAGAAGTAGTGATTGATCTGGATCAATGGCAGGAAGATATCAAAGCCACAGTGAACAGATTCATAGAAGACATTTCTTCTATAATTATTTACTCGTTTTTTATTATTTCTTTTTTAAATCATGAAAGAAAACAAAACCAGTCATTCCACAGCGCATACACGTTCCGTCTGTCGTTAAACTCAGTTGTGCATCGCAAGGTGTGATTTTCCGATTTCTTCACAAGGGATGTGTTATTGTTAACGAGGTCTTTAGCTACAGCGCCAATAAATAGCGTACGATTCCTGTGTTTCCAGGACATAAACTGCGCTACGATTTTCAATGCCATGTCTTTATTTTTTACCTTTTCCGCTCCACAGGAAACAGACGTCTGCATGGACATCTGCTTTCAATTTCTACAGGTTTACTTTTTCCAATCTGGCAACCCCACCTCCAGCCCAGTGTGGTGTGTTTTCATAAGACCCATTTTCTTATTTGATTGTGTTTTAAGGGGTGGGTGCCTGTCAAGAGCATATTTATTTCATATGAATGTGATGAAAGAGGGAATAATGAGCCACACTGGTGCAGTAACAGATCCTAAAAAATGTTCCTTTATGTGATATAACCAATTTAACTAAGATTCACCTGTCTAGATAATGCTTTATATGTAACTTTATGCGTAAGAATGTGTTCCAATTGATTCTGGTTGAAATACTGTCCTGCAGCTAATTCATGTCCATCATGTTTGCAGTCACTGAACTCCTGGGCGTGAGCTTTCAATTACACTCAACTGATATCGACGTACAGGCTGTACATTAAATTACATATTGAACACTATTCTTCATGCAGTGTATCTGAGCTGTAACAGCCATTCAAAGTACTCAACGAGAGGCAACGAGAGGGGTGACCTGCACCTCTGTTTGTTTATTCTTTGATGGAGTGACTTACGTGGTCTGTTTTTAAAGTTTATTGTTACACGGAGCCGAAGAAAGATCTTGTTTGGAGCCACATTCTTCTTTCTTTTTTTTAACATGATGTGAGTTTAATGGGGTTTATTTGAGCAGTTTGCGTTGGCGATACACGGTTATGAAATAGAAAGCTGGTCCTTCACTGCACATTTTCTTTCTAGCGCGCATAGATGTGCCACATTACACACAGGATCAACGGGGAAAAGTCAGACGCATAATGTGTAAGAGAGACATTCAAAATAAAGTAAAATCCAGATGCTGTCTGTGTCATATATGATCAGTCTGGGATGGCCTTTCCATCCCAGATGAGTCAGGTCAGCTTTTACCATCAAACTCAATTAGTGATTTTACTCTACTTCCCAGCATGCCTTTCAACAAAGGAATGGCCTGGACTCTGCATGCAGCCATGAGCTGAAACTTAACATTAATCGTGCACATCAGTTATACTACAGGCAGACCTCTGTGACCTCCTCCAGCACAAACTAACAACTCAATTAGCTTTCTTTTCCTGTTGATACAACACATCAGTTAACTCTCATTTCCTGTACATCTGAAGAGTCTGTTTGTCCTGTTTGTTTCCTGCAGGATCGACATGCGCTGGAAAAAGCAGCTGCCCTTGTTTGTGGCCGGACCACATGCACACATCAAACAGCTTCTAATAGCAGCCTTATCACAGCACATTAACCTCACATAAACATGCCATGAACCTTGGGGTCAGGGCAGGAGGGCAGCATGTGTGTGTGTGTGTGTGTATACTCAGCCACACATTTGCTCAGAACAGCCAGAACACACGATCAGTGTAATGCCGTTGTGATACCAGATTACTGATTTGTATCAATAATTAGTAATATGTCTTAAAGTACCAAGAGACATATTACATCTTACTGCATTTAACCGAGAGACTCTCTGAAGCAGCTCTGAACCTCTTTATGACGGCAGGATCTGACCGAATGATTTGCTTTGCAGCCAAGCACGAGCAATAAAAATCAGATTTGAATGTAGATAAATATTTTATTGTTGTCATCGTAATACTATTACAATCAGCTCATGCCGTACGTGAAATGTGAAAGACCTAGAACACTATGCTGTATGTCTGTGTCGGCAGCTTTACATATTTAAGACTGAATAATAATTATTACAATAATATGCATTTGAAATCATACTTGAAAACATTTGAAATAATACACTTGGAAATCATGACTGCGAAAAATTGGAAAAAAAACAAGCAAACATTGGGAATGTTTGATATGGCCGACAGTATAACTATAGTCGTTAAATAAATTAAACAAATGATCTCTATGTGAAGAAAAAACACACACATAACGTGAATCCTTTCAACAGACGCATACAGCAAAGCAAGTGATAACACTGATACATAAAGTATAACAGCCTTTCCAAAAATGTCATGTCAGTGAGACACCTGACATGGGCTATGGTGGTTAGTTCCTGATTTTGTTTTCAAAAATATACTGCATATCTATTTATATAAACAACAACAAAACTTTTGATGGTTTTCATTTTTTTTTTATAATTCTAAAATACATCTACAATATTTAGAAACAATATGTACAATTAACCCCCGCAATAGGCTTTGATGCAACTAATTCTTCTAAAATTGAAGAATAAATTAAGGTCTTAGGAGAAACACTTCTGTTTGTAAGGCCAGGGGGGTTTAAGAGCCGATAGACTTTGCTTGTCTCACACACAATCTCTCTCTCTCTCTCTTTCACACACACACACGCACACACACGAAGGACATATGGTTCCAGTTGTACTTACTGAAGGTAATTGATATTCAGCAATAGTTTCGGCGAAGTTCTCAGGTTCATTCAGTGAACAGATGAGAACTTATATTCTCAGAGGCTTGAATGTTGAATATTTAGAGTCTGTTGTAACACTAAGGGAACTGACACACTGTGTAATGTCAGCGAGATGTCCGATAACACTTCCCGTTTGTGAGCTTTCGCTTTTCTTTCCTGCTGCGTTCTGTGTACTCGCTCCTGCTGTGTGTGTGTGTGTGTAAAAATAACTGAAACCCTATAAAACATTTATGTTTCCAGAGTCCCAACGTTATATGAACTTACATGCCCATGAAGGCCTCAATTTGTAAGAGACGTGCTCTATATGATTTACCATTCAACACAAAGTGTATCTAACCCAACATCCATGGAGTCTAATGTTACCAGACAGCTACAGCTGATATCACATGCTGTTTTTTCGCCTCTGCGACTCACCACACTCTTTTCCAGCTTCCTCTAGGTCTTATGACGCACGATCAGATCTCGCTTCACATGAGCCGATACAGGAAAACCACCACATGTGAGAGTTCGTCCTCATGAAGGGCTGGCTGCTTTTATAGAGTCCCGACTAATGCTCTACTAGAGACACGCAGTCCATGCCTGTGGGATCACTGTAAGCAATGTGCAGAGGAAGACAAGTAAAGATGGTGAGGTCGAGGAGGTGGTCCATGCTGACGATATGTGATGGTGGTGGCTGTGGACTCTGTCGGGTGGCTGCACTGTGATGTAACCATTGATGATGCGAACCAGCGGGGGAGGTGGAGACTGGACCATAGTGCTGCGGAGAGAAGACAAGAGAGCAGAACAGATAAATTAGATCTTTGAAAGGCCCCTAAACCAATTTTCTAAATCAGTTTTACGATGAATGATGGGGTCCTACAGTTAGAACAGCTTTGCTTATTTAGCGTTTTTGTGTGTGTTCTCCTCAAAGGTTTGAGACGGCCGGAATTCAGTTGGAAAATGTATTTGATGTTACATCCTGCCATGAACCAATCAGGGTTTAGCAACATTTATCAACAGTTATGGGGTCGTGCGCTGTTGTTGCCAGGCTGCCGTCAGTCAAATGTGATCAAACCCTCATGAACACACAGTCCTCATGTAGCAGATTAGGAAGTAAGAGCAAAGGATCGGTTTTTTTCCTCGCTTTAAATTTGATTGTTGCTTTTTCACTCATGGCTGTTAAATATCATAGAAAATATTTCAAATATGAAAGTTGGCAGAGGTCTCTGGTGTACGCTGTGGGAATAACATTTCAAAAGCAGGTTTTTTTTTTTGCAAGAATGTGTTGCTCAAAAACCTTCCCATATTCAGGAGTTACAACAGTTTGGGTAAGACCTTATTATTTTCAGACTAATTACCACATTTATTAATTTTTTAAACGCTATCTTTACACTGCTTAGCCACTGTACTGTTCTTTGGGATTGAAAAGAAAATCATAATAATCTGCAGAATAACCGGACTCTCTACATCCCCATAGCCTCCACGATTCAAGAGAAAATATGCAGACTGCATGGAAAAAAAACAATGGAAATATTAATGATGGTTAGGGCTACACAGGAAACATTCTCAACAAAGGAATCCACAGGCCAATCAGCAAAGATTTAGCAAAGCTATAAACCAACAGCCAATCAACCCGCATGCTTCTCTCTCTCTCTCTCTTTCTTCTTCTCCCAATATTATATATCCTGTCTTTCTGTCTGTATCTGTCCTCTTTTAAACAAGTCTGGCAATTAAATAATTTGTGATCTGCCGTTTGATCTGCAGAGCTTGTGTGGTTTGGACTGGGACGAGGCCAGGCAAAACAAACACCCAAGTTCCTGAAGTCGGAATCTCCTCATACCAGTGAACTGCAACAGCAGTGTGGAAAGAAAAGTCTGTCTATCACCATTGCAAAAAAAAGGAATTCAATTATGTCCCAGCCCTAAACTATCACCGGTCGCTACTCTGACTGCAGACAAACGAGACTACATTTAGAGGGATTGTTGTGGAGAAAATGAGTTTCCGTTTGGATGGCCGACTGCAAAGGGACAACATTGGAAAAGTTGAGAGTTAAGCGCCAGTTAAATTAAGATGGCTAAAATACACAGTGTCAGAATCAGTGATATAGATGATCGAAAAAAACACCCAAAATAGGCAATAGCACATAGATCACAGTGACAAGCCAAAGCATGTACTGGTACTGGATAGTTTGAAATGCTGAGATTACAAATGTCAAAATATTTCCCTCTCAAAATGAACTATGACTGATTTCATGACTCACAGATACTTGGAGATAGTAGTATAAACTTTGCATTGATTAGTGTTGTCTAAAGACTGTACAGCCTGCAGCTTTAGGCTTTAGTTATTAAATACATTTTAGTATGGACGATTATTTCAGACCAAACAAGGGGCAGAACTCTTAACTGGTACCTTGTTTAGCAAGATTTATTTATTTTAAAGTGTCTGAAAATTATTAAAGCAGCCATTTAAAAGTCCAGAGCAAACGTTTTTTTTTAAAGTTACGGAGCAGGTTTATTTAGATTTGAGGGCAAAGAGAGGTGTCATGCATCAAACACAACAGAGAACTGTGGCTCTATAGTTCGGTTTTTCGGACTAGCTCTCTCCCTGTCTCAATCATCCACCTTTTCAGACGTTAAAATATACAAAGATGTGCACCGTGTACACTAACATATGTACACAAACAGTCTGTTTCCTTTCCGTTCAAAATACACGGGCTCTCAGAAAGAGAGAAAACATTTCTGCAGACATAATGTACACAAACGTTCACAAACCCCCTCTGTTCCCGGGAAGAACAGACGCTACATGGTTGGACATTTCTTTCTGTAAAGAATTTGGAATTTTGTATACTGTACATGGAAAAATACAGATTTAAACATGCAGAGAAACATGCTCACACACACACAATGGACAATTTACATTCTCCCAACCACGATAACCTGCATGTCTTTGGACTGTTGTAGTAAACTGCAGCAGACAAAAGAGAATGTAATGTAGAGAGAATTTGCAGCTTTGTATTAACAAAGGAAGAGGAAGAGTCGGGGGGAAAAAACTGACTTAAAATATTGAACTGAAATGACATGGTTAATGGTAGCCTATGGCTTCGGCAGGAACAGAGTTTATGTTCCTGCATAAACAGTTTCCATCTGTATAATGTTGATACGAGCCATAGAAAACAAGCACTAAGTTCCACACAAATTAGGAGTCTGGGAGGGTTGACCAGGTAAACACATGCTCATTCAGATAAAAGAAACAAATGATTCTAAAAAGATTCAATTTGATTTTGCACCTTTATACTATGTTCACACTACGAGCGACAAAGCAACATGCTACGAGTAACGCTTTCTCCCTCTGTCCCAAAATGTGCAAGTCGGGTGAACTGGAATCTCTTAATTGTCCCTATGTGTGAATGAATGTGGTTGTCTGACTATAAAGTATATGTTATGACTTGTGATGGATTATCCCCTGAGCAGCATAAACTGGTGTAGAAAATGGTCGGGTCAAATAAACCTTTTTTGGTTCCTGCCCACGTGCATAAATATATTCATGACAACATAACATTGTGCCATTACAACAAACTAAAATAACTTTCAACACGGCAGACCACACCTTGCGCAAAGGTCTCCTTTTTGTCTGAAAGGTGAGCTTGTCTTGTTGTCCGGTCATAGATCCCTGCCTGGAGCGACTGTGAGAACAAAACCGGATACTTAGCAGGAATTCCCAGGCTGCCATTTTTCCATCCAAGACACTTATACCATCTAGGAACTAGTCTGGACTCATACTACGCTGCATGGAGTGTGTGTGTGTGTGTATATGTGATGATATCTGTGCAGATTGCATGAAGACTATGGTGATGTGATATGGTGGCTGTTTGAGCCTGCGGCATCACACCAGGAAGTGTCAGTTCTATTCTATAGACAGGTGGAAAGGCTGCATTACACATTTCCAATTCCCCCTCCCTCCTCTCACATCCTCTCTGTCTTTCTTCTCTGAGCTTTTACCGTTATACTCTTTTCTTTCCTATTGTCAACACCTGTGACCGTCTCGCTTTTTCTACATTTCTCCTCAGCCCTTTTTCACAGCACAGGAGACAGACAAGTCATTAATGACAGATGTGTATCAGAAACAAGATCCCTTGCACGTTCATCTTTTCACCCCTCTCCCTGTCCTCTTACCTCTCCTCAATGCGAACCCAAAGGTCATTGAAATGCCGGTGCCGCTGTTTCTTGTGCTTGTTCCTCCTCTTTTTCTTCAGCATTTTTCTCTCTGCTTTCTCAAGCAGCTCCAGGCTGTCCGGCGGCAGAAGCATGTGGGGTAACAGATCGTCCTCCAGGGGATGCCCCTGAGCGTCCTCTTTGTGGGGGAGCTCATGGAGGAAAGGCTCGAGAAGAGGGGGCTCGTCATGGTAGTCTTCTGACGCTGGCGAGTCAGGTCTGGATGATGATCTCCTAGTGGGTGCAAATCACAGGAATGTAAGATACTTTTGAAAGAATTTAGTCACAGAATGTGCCATTTACGCTTAAATATGACCTTCAATGTCAGCTTATGTGGTATGTGACCTATCTGTCCCACACAACATTATCAATACTTCTGGAGTAAAACTATATGATGGGTAGAATAGTGTTTTTAGTTGTCCTTCAAAAGGTACTAGGACTTGCAGATGCTTTGTTCAGCAAAGATCAAAGACTGTAGATTGTTGTCGTTTGCATGCAAATTATGCCTAACAAATTATGAGTCTCAGGAATGCTTGTTTTCCTCTAGTCTTTTTTCCATGCATGTCCCTGTCAATTGGGTGGATGGTAAGTCAAAGTTTGCACAATTCCAATATGGGCTGAAATCATGGCAATACAAAATTACGTTTGGTTTGGAGAGACCAGCTAAGCCACTTCAGGTGGAATCCACCACCAAAGACAAACATCTTGGCTAGTATTGGTTCCTGAACAAATGGATAAATGGTGAAGAAATTGATAGTGCTGCAGAAGTGTTATATATTCATTCACACGCGCACACACACACACACACACACACACACACACACACACACACACACACACACACACACACATCTGCAATGAGATAGCCACCCGCGGAGTCTGCTATGGTAGACTGCACTACATGCTTCACAGCAGGAGGTATAAGCTCTGTTTAGGTTGGCCTTTTCAACAACACTTCTTTGGTGGCTGGTGGGGAGTTTGTCAGATTTATCTGCATTACAATCTACATAGTGGAAAACAAATAGACAGCCCCAGTGAATAAGGAACATCACTGAACATTTGTTTTTCCTTAACCTGATAAATCAAAACATGGAGATCTCTACAGCTATCCGACCACCACAGTGCACACGGAGAGTTGGTTCACCGCCGTCGACTTCAAGGACGCATATTTTCATGTCGAGGTGGCTCCGAAACAAGGAAATTCTTGCGTCTTTCACTTTCCAGAGAATAGCCTACCGGTACAACAGGCTGCTGTTCAGCTGTTCCGTTGGCTCTCCGCACCTTAAGCAGATGTGTGGATGTGACACTGCACGACCGTGGCATGAGTGTCTTCTTTTATCTTGAAGACTTCATCATCATGACCAAGTCCAGAGAATGCGATATGTACCACTTCAGGCCCCTTATATGGGGGAAACACGTGATGATGAGGACCAACAACTGCACCGTGGTGGCCTGCACAGGCAGGGCGTGGTTCAGCCCGCAGGAAAATCCTGATCCACTCCTGAGGGTGGACACATTTGCACCAAAGTGCCATGGCCAAGAAAGCCACTTTCCCCAGCTTTATCCGACTCATCCCTTACACGTTGGAGAAAGTGAGGCAGGAGCAGGTGTCCAAGCTAGCCACTCTGCATCGTGGTATGCAGAAATTACTCAGATAATGGCGGGCCAGCCCTGGAACATCCCCCAGTTCTGGGGTGTTCTGTCTCAGGAGGCTGGTGCGATAGGTGTGTTACCCACTCTGGGACATCCTCTGCAGCTGTTGTTCCTGAGAAGGATAGGCTGAGGGGGCCTGGACTATCCAGGCAGCAGGGAGTCTGGTGCTCGTCTGTTGACTCCTGAAAGGTTGGGCCATGGCTCTACCAGTTAATTTGCATACTACCTGACTGCGATGACTCACATCTAGCTGGTCAAGATTAGTGTGGTTGGCTGTCTGGTATGTTGCAGCAGGGCGTGCATTAATCGGGCTCTTCCCGCCGTGCCCATAGAGTCCAGTTGAGGACAGAGCCTGTGTGAGTTAGAATGGATGTAACAGTATTGTAACCCCAGTTCTATAAACAAACGCAGAGCCCTCGACCAAGTGGGAGCTGTCGCTCCTACGTCACTCACTGAAGAGGGTGTAGGATGGCAGACAGCTGGGTGTGCTGCCTTATATACTGCGGGGGCCGCACGTACTTGCGTAGGCCCCTCCTGCTTCTACGACTACTCGTATGCAAATTTCCAGTGGGTGAATGCATACTCGTGATTGGATAAATATTACCCACAGAGTCCACTATAAGGCTCAACCTGTGCTTATAGAACTAGGGTTACATTATTGTAACCTTCGTTTTGATGAATGATCGCGGTCAGCTCTTATTGCTGTGACAACCACATTGTTTTATTGCTTCACAGTAAAAGCCAGCCCATGTTTCGCCAGTTGAATGCTTTTCATGTAAAGGAGCATGCATTTGGTATGCATTAGCAGTAATTTAATACAGCTCTGATACAGCCTTGGGACAGTGAACAGCAAACAATGCATCGTTTCTTGTAAATCCCTCACGTATTTGAGAGCAATTCGATTTGAGTGCAGGAATGGCAGACTCCGCCTGTTACAATGGAAAATATGATAATATGATATGATAAATAGCATCAAAAACAGGGCTTGATTCCATGAAAATCCTAAAGATTATAACTTTAAAGCTCATTGAGTTAACCGCTTCCTTGTTTAAGACTAACAATGATACAATAGTTTAAACCAATGGCAACAACAAATAGCTAATTCCTGTAAAGCTCACTGTTGGTAATATAATAACAGTTAAGTTTATAATTCTCGTGCTGAAAGTTTAAAGGCAATGAAAGTCCTTTGTATCAACCGTAAAAACAACAGTGCTCTGAATCTGACTATTTATTTTCTTTGATCACCAACTTCCACATCAAAATGAGCCCTTTATGTGATAAATAGATTAGTGGTTCATTGCCAACTCTCCATTGTCAATAGTACAGGTAAAGTAATAAATTATGATGAGACAATAAAATAATGCTGATGTTCAGGAACACCTGGAGAAAGTGAGAATCTCTCAATGGATAACTACTGAGCGCAGTTTTTCCTTATTTGCAGACAACGCATTTCTCACAAGGACCGAAGCAGAACTTGAACATCTGTTTCAGGTCTGCACATGAACACAGACCAACTATGAGTTGTGCTTACTGGGAAAATGATTTCCCATTTGAAATCCAGTGAAAAAGTTGAAAGGAATATATTCAAGTCAGGGCCATGAGACAGTGGTTGCCCTGTAAAATGTGGCATGGAAATGAAACCCTACACCGATATAAGTGATAAAGTATGGGCCTTGGACTTTTACAGAATCATGTTTTCAGAAGAAGTCATCATGTCCAACAGCGATGGTGAAACATGATATCTTCTGCCTAGTTTTCCATCCGTGATCTCTGTACTTCTCACTTTCTCAGTCTCTCCTGTCATCTCTTGTTACTCAGACATTTCTTCTGCTTTTTATGGAGGTTTTTCGATTTCAAAAAATTGCTGGAACAGAAATGGCCCTGAGAAAAAACCAATCATTTAAATATTCTTTCATCATAAATCATTATAGGTAATGTTGATTTTGTGTACAATTTAAGGTTTGTCTCATGTCTTACCATGCAATTTACCCTTCCCCATCATTAGTGAAACTAAAGCTTTTTCCATTTCAGCAAACACTATTCTACAATTGTACGATTTTTAGCATTTTAACTCACGAACATAAAACATAAACTCAGTGTTGATAAAATTACAAGAAAAAGATTTCTTTGATTTCAGGAGGATGAATTGCAGTCATTTTGTCAAGTAAAGTCAAATGGTGATTCGTTAAATATGCACATGTATCGTCATGATAAATCACAAAATGCAGGTCGTTAAATATTTTGCTAGATACCTGTGTGTGTGTGTGTGTGTGTGAATTAAGGGCATTTCTGCAGTAAATGTACCTGTTTACGGGCTTCCCAGCAGGGGTGTGCTCCACATCGTATCCCTGGCGATGAAGCACATCAATGACTGTATTGTTGCCAAGAAAGTGACCTGCGACCAAGAAAAAAAAAAAGTGATGACCTTGCCTTCCGAATGCTAATGATTAGGTACTGCAAGCAAATTGACAGAGCCAGGCTAGTTGTTTCCCCGGCTTTTAGTCTTTATGCTAAGCTATGCTAACCACCTTATGGCGCATTATCGATCTTCTTGTCTAAATCTTGGCATGGAAGTAAATCAGGTTATTTCCCAAGATGTTGAACTATTTCTTTCCTCTTGCATCCTTTCATACTTGTGCTGTCTCCTAAACAATTAAGTGCTCGACTTTTCTTTGCATTCTATTTCCTACTTTTACACCTGCTGATTTACACCCTTTCCATTCAGCACCACTTTTCCTCTGCTACTCTTGTTTCGTAGACTATCCTTTCTCTTCACCTCTTTCTCTGTCCTCGATTCGTCATCCGCCCTTATATCAGCCATTTTTTTCTCCCTCCATTTTCATCTCTCCATTCTCCTTCTTCCTTATCTCCAACTTCCCCTCTTCCTCGCTCCTGACCCTCTCAGCTCCGAGAAGTGGGGGCATTGAGGCTTCAGGTTGCCATGTCAAGAGGTCTCCATTCTTCCCCTTACTCTGACAAGGGGGAGCAGGGGCCCATTGTTTGGGCCTGTTCGGCCGTGGCACCACAGAGCCGTGTAAACAATGAGCCCCGGCACTTTAATCTGGCCCAGAGCCATCGATAGAGAGAGGTTGGCCTCGATTCACTATGGGTGCCATCATGCTGCCTCATCTCTAGAACTAATAGGTGTTGGCTAAAACTATGTCCCAGTGTGTAATAACCATGGAAGAGGACTGAGGGGGTACTACTGAAAAGTGCAACATTTCACAAAATGTAATATCTTCTTTTTAACTGGTATTTTTGGTAAATGCAAGTGATTTTTGTCTGCTTAGCAACTCGAGGAACACTGTCCCAAAATAATAAAGTCTGATGGACCCTTTAAAACCTCCTGAAATCAGTATCAATACCGGTGGTCAGTTACATGAATACCGGTAACCATCAGCTTTTAAACTCTCCGTGGGACTTGGAAACCAGACAGAGAGACAGAGTTTCCCAGCCTGCCCACGTTTAGAAACAACTCAGTGTGATTTATGTGAGTTTACTTGAGAGGATTAAGGTGGGACAAATGAAGCTGTTCGGCACAATGTAGGGCCACAGAAGGGTGGGCGGAATTCAAAACTTCAAAAGGGACACACACACATACAAATTCGTATACACGCAAATTTTAATAGGAGGTAAACCATCAAAGCTGATGTCTCCCCAAAGGATTCAATGTGTTTTTGGGGACCGAGTCTGGAAAAAAAAAACTCTGCTATTATATGCTTGAGACAAGAGAAGGAGATATTCAAATAACCCTTTGGCACAAAACAAAAAACAAATGAAACGGTTATAAGGGGTCTGATGAATTGCCAAAACAAGTCCAAACCCCAATTCTAAAAATTGGAAGAAGCTTTTTTTTTTAGGAGATCAAAAATGACACTGTTTTGGGATAGTGTTGTGGAAATTTGACGAACAAAAGACTAAAGGATGACTTTAATGGAGGTAATTTGTTATGACCAGCAGTCCACCTTAACAAAAACAAGTTTTATACTTGAAAAAAAAGGCAGAACCTGCCTTTGCACCGATGTCACGGCATTAAAAACGACAACGAATTCAGACACCTTTGATTAAAAATGATTGATGCCACGGAAAAAGGCAGAAAGTAGGAACAGAAAATGATGTTTTAGAAGGTCTGCATTTTCCTGAAACTAGCCTTGTGTATGTGATGTAGCCTTTGGCAACTGACCTGAACTTTGGGCCTAAATATGTCAGGTGATTCGTGACAACTACATCTCTCCGTTTCTCTCTCATACCGCTAATACTTGCTACCAAGTAATACATTAGTCTGTGTTTCTGTCAGAAAGAAAGAAAGAACCCTCATGCAATCCTGGATGAATATCATTCCTCAGCCTATGGAAGGCCATTCATTTTTTCTGCAGACTACAAAACAACACTGTCTAAATAGCAATGTCTGTGCGGTCAAACACTGAAAAGACTGTGGTGAGAAAACACCTGCGCCTCCTTTTCCTACAGCGACACAGCAAGCATCAATGCCTGGGTTAGTGAGGACATTTGTAGATCGTTGGGAACCACACAGTGCACACTGCACACAGCAAAACTACTTCCATATTTAATATGTCTACATTTGCGTCACAACAAAACACACATGATAAAAATGCTAACGTTGTGGCGCTAACTCGTAAATAAAGTTGCATTCTTCCATGCAGTGTCAAGTATAGTTCTGCTACGCTGGTTTCAAGGAGAATCAAAGTATAGCAGACATTTTTTCTGGTTATTGGTTTTCACATGACAAATCTAAATAAAAATGTTTCTTTGTACTCCAGCTATAAACATTTGATGTTATTGCTGAGTATAACTTCCCTCTCCGCACTACATAACGTCAATAAAATAATTAAAATCGATTTGGACATTATTACAGTTTTCCATGTTCAGGCCCAAAATGTGTCACATCAGTGTTGCTTTAGGTTCCCGACATAAGAAATGGTAGGAGTCATATCCGTTCAGGCTCCTACTAGAAACAGGCCTGCAGCCCATAGTTGAGGCCCAACCCCCTGGTTAAGAAGCCCACTTCTGGAGTGACATCTGACATATATTTCCACAGATTATTTATTTAGGCCAATTTCATACATTTTAAAAACTATGAAATGGGCCAAAATATGTACATCAATGCACAATATGTAGACTGTATGTCTTTCCAGGAGCAGTGCGATGGCAGAGATAATGACCAGGGACAGACCTGAAAGCTCTCATTCACAGCCAACTCCCTACACGCAGCGACATTCATATATGGCACCACTGAGTCACAGATTAGCTCATGTCATGGTTATAGAAACTTACAGAGTTGGTATGTGTGGTACTGAACTTTTCTATGAAGTGACAGCTTTTATAACAGTATATAAGTGTCTACTATTTGGAGGAAACACAATTGCTGCCTAGATCCAGGAAGTGGGACTTTCTTATACCGCACAGAAGTTGTGTGGGAGGTGAAGTACTGTTTGACTGTAAGGCTGCATGTACAAAGCACACAACCTTTACACCAGACACCAGGGTTCACGTCCTGTGCTCCATATGTTATTCGCTTAAGGATTCTAAAACATTTGGTTACTGTTGCGGAAAAATAGTTTTACTCAAAATAACCAAACAATCTTTGGAAAAAACTAACATTTAGCAGATACTGTACTGAATTCATTCCCCACCCTTCAAATATAATGTTTTTGTGTGCGTTTTTCTTATGGAGAAAAATTGGACTACAAATTACATTTTGCAACCCTGTTGTACAGTCACAAAAAATTAACCTTGAAACAAAGTTGTTAATTCATGTATTTTTTGGAGACTGGTTGATAATTGAAATAAGTCTTCTTCTATATCACATCTGGAATTGATGATGCTGGCTTTGTTTTTAGACTTTTAATGAATGTCTTGTAGCATGAGATGACGTCACTTGACTTACAATATAACATTTACATGTTGTTACGGGTGTAGGCAGGACCCAGGAGCAGTACGACAAGACCAGGACTGGTATGATTTTTGAGTTCTTTATTTGAAACGTACGACAGGCAGAATATTCTCTGGAAGAATCAATAACCGGTGTCTCGTGGTCTAGGACAGAAGGGCTGAGTAGGTTACCAGGGTCGGCAACAGCGAATCACTCCGTGAGTGAGTGCGGTAAAGTTGAGCATGAACGCCAAGAACGATCTGGCCGTGAGTGTGTCTGAGGCAGGGGTTTAAATAGTGAAGCGGCAGAGTGAGCAGGTGAGAGTGATGAGCTGATGAGGCGAGTGTGACTGGCAGGTGCACTGAATGAACTGATTAGGTGAGTGAAAGGTGGATACAAGTGACAGAGCTGTGACACATGTAAAAAAAAAACAGTTGAAAGAAATGGAATTGTAAGTTAGAAAACAGATCACTTATGTTGTAAGGAAAGTGAAATGATCTCATTATCGGCGGACAGAACGGTTTCCTTCAAGTTAAATATGAACCTTTCTGCACACCTGTACTTAGTAAGAGGAACACCAGATGAGAACCACAACAGTATCCGTCCTTAGGAAGACATCCAGTCTCCACAATCAGCAGCTCACACTAATAAGAACATATGGTAAGTCTTAAATAGCATTCCTTTTCCATACACATCGATATTTACATTACAACTTGTAACCACTGCCCAAGCAGCAGTTCTCATAACATTACAGCATGTTGGATAAACAAACGCTACAGGCAGTACTGAGGCCATTCTGAACCCGTACAGCCATTGCTAGCATATTCCCTGCTAGTGCACTATTACCACTATGACTAAGATCTGAATAAAGATGACAGTGAGGTGTTTGGCACTTTCTTTAGTCTATAGTGTTTTAGTTGCCAATAACATAAAGCCACAGACTTTTGGCTTGAATAAGCCTTGCCACTGGCCAATTTCTAAGGCTTTCTATTCTTGTGTAGATATTTGACACTGCCGTGGTTTTAGGAGCATAAATTACACAGGCAGGAAGAGGGCTGTTAAAAAAAGGGAGTTAAGCTACTCAAACTATTATCAAAACTAAATAATAGACTGACGTTTAGGATTTGACATTTCTAGGACATCGGATGTACTAACCAGCCAAAGATTTTACTGGAAAATCATTGTATTGGCTCAGCGAGTTGCTAACAGTCGAGCAAAAGCTCAGGGTCTTCAACAGTCAAGGAGATGAGGCCATCCATAAAAGTGACAGGCATGTCAAAGACAAGTAACAGAAAAACTATTGGTTTTCCACTGGCATAGAGATCACACAGCCAACCTCCTGTTTTGCAGCTAAATGAACGCTCATATCAAATGTCTGGAAAAACAGGCTCTGCTTAGACAGCACTTCTTCTTATCCCTGCTTAAATCATACTGTTTTAAGTCTTTGATGGACAGTCTGTTCACCCCTCTATTCAAATCTCAACCTCACCTATGAGCAGGCAAGTGCAATTTTCTTGAAAGGAACAGCAGACTGTTGCTCTCAGAAACTAGACAACATGACAAATTACTGTCAAACTGGTTGAGAGTCATTATGAGGTATTACAATGTAATCTATCAGTCTTTACTTCATTCTTTAATCATTTGTGGTAAAATACATCACATTTTTGGTAGCATTCAGTTGAACACACTGTATTTTTGTACATTCATTGAAATCAGCTCTTGGCAGCACTAGAGTAGTCATGGGATTACCAAAGTCCTTTGGATTCATCCTATTGGGACCATGAACGTACACAATTGCAATCTGTGAAATAGTTGTTTCGATGTTTCAGTATGGACGTGGCAAACCCCCCCCCCCCCCCCCCCCCAACCCTCCGACCAACTGACATTAGCATGCCCGGAGCCACTTTGCTAAAATGTTGGATGGCGACAGGAATACTGGAATCAAGCAGAGAAGCACTAAGTGCTTTATGCTAACATATCTTCACCGCAATTCAATTACTGGATAGCAGCAGTTAATGTTGTTTTTTTCAGACTTTGATAATTTATGTAACGTAGCCAACTTGTGGTGTTGAGACCTAAGAGCCTCTTAATGTTAATATAATAGTCATCCTAGCAGGCACCAAGATTCTTTACCACTGGATGGGCCTTGCAAAAATTGTTTCAAAAATGGATGTTTTTGCCTGGAACCAATTTAGGATGATGTTACTTGCAACTATATGTTGTCATTTTGATCCAAACTCTGCAGGATAAGGATATGCTTAATATAATAGCATAGGAGAGAAAGTCGGGAGCCAAAACCAAGATATGTTCGGTTAAATGTGTCTGCATAAAAGCCTGAAAATTCAGCTTTGGTCACAAGAAAAAGAAATCTTGCAATGTCATTGGTTTTAACCACTCCAAAACCTACAGCACACTCAATTTTACCTCCAATCCTCCCTTCTCTGTATTCTATCTCATAAAAATAAATGGTACTTTTGTGCATTTAAAAAACACATAGATTGATGAAGAAAGAGTGAAGTGCAGTTTTAGGTTGAAACTACTGACTGAGCCAAACTAAACCTCCACATGTTGTTTTAGTGCTTCTGCTGCTCGGCCGTTAATGACCTACTGTATGGACCTTGTTTCTGAGCATGATGTCATCATTTCCTCAAGTCAAATGAACATTTTAAATCTACATTTTTGAGCACACCCTTAGAGAATGCACTTTGGTCGTTTGCAGTATCTACAAAGGGAGCTACGGTGTTAGCATGGCTAAATATCTCATCTAGCTTGTGTTAACATTCAGTTCTGGTTGATTTTGGTTATTTTTAATGACTTTATGTGCATTCATTTTTGCCTTTGTCTTGCATCATTTAAACCGTCTTTACCCAACACGCATGCTATATTTTTTTCCAGCACAAGCTCAATTGTCTGACTTATCATTTTGCAAATTTGATACTGTACAAAGCTGCCAGGGACCCAAAGTACAATACAAAATGACAGAGGCCTATACAAATGTACATGTTTTTATATGATAATCACAACTCTTAAAACAGTTCAATGTTGTAAAAAATATTGTTTCACTGTCCATGCACAAAAATACAGAAGACATTTATAAAACTATAATATAGCCGTATTACAGGTGAAGTGAATTTATCCCAACTCGTTCTTGTTCCTCTTTTATTGAAAGTCTATCTCTGCCATTCTAATTCACAGAATGAATGTTATGTTTTTAGATTTCCTTTAAAAAAACGTTTTTGTGGTCTACAGAAATTAATGTAGACACTACGAGAAAGCCCACATCAGCACTCTCAACTGCTTTGCTCAGCTTGTCTCTATACAATATATATAAATAAAGTTATGTTCCTAGAAATAAAAGCATACTCTGTATTCAGAGATTAGTCCTTAGGGTTGAATCATATTTTTATGGGATTTATTAAAATTTGTTCGGGCATATCCATCTTAATTTTTGATACTGGAGGTTTCATTGATACCATTTAAAAGAAAATGTGATTTAGTGTAAGTGACTGCTTGTATTTTATGTCAACTGCTGCATTATACCTCATAAATTGCCAAAATTAAATGCATTTGACAATCTGTTATGACTTCCTGAGTGTAAGATACCGGCCATATGAGAAAGCTGTGAACACAGCGGTGATATGCTTGTTTGAATTTGAAAAGACCCAAAACAGCAAAGAATGCTAACATCTCAACCACCACCAAAACATTTCTCTTTGGGTTTCTCTCAGCCACAGTGAGACGCACAGTTCAGAAACAGGCTGAATTCAACAGGTCATTCCTTTATTGTCAAATTGATACGATCTCTATATTTCGTAAACAGACGCAGGCTGTTGAAAGAGAGACGGGGGGAAGACGAAAAAACAAGTTGATGCAAAAACAACATCGGGACTCAGACAAAAAAAACCAAACAGTTCAAGACAGACAGAAGCAGAGACAAAAGGAATGAGGGCTGATGCCAACGGTTGAATTTAACATGGAAAGAAGAAGAACAGGAATAGAGACAAAGAGAAAAGGCATGCAAAACAACACAGGAATGTTAAGTCGTCAGATGCCAGACTGTGATGGCTGAGGATAAGAGCATCCTGCCTTCGGTTCAGGGCTGAAACACCTCTCTATTGAGACTGTGTAGACTGTATCTTGACACAGTGCCCATGTAAAGTCTGCTATACAAAACAGGAGTGGCTGCTTGAAGTGATATCTTAGTTTGGCATGCAGGTTTTCCAACCATTTCCAAAGAAAAAACATGGAGACAGGGTCTAGAAAATGACACAAAAAAGTGCATTTCTTTTTAAAAAGAGTCAGAACTTCTCACCTCTAAAAGTCCGAAATCATAAAACTTTAAACATACAGCAGATGTTATTGTAGCAGAGGAAATGTGAGTTGTTGCTTTCTTCACCTCCACCTCATCTGTAATTGTCACATATCAGGACACCTTGTTTATCTGGGCACATGTGTTATTATGAAGTCGAATCATCTCAATGTTTCTGGAACTAATGTCGCTGCCGCAGACAACTGTTGATGACTGACGTTCTGTTAAAAAAGCATCCAAGTTAAATGTATTATGGGTAGTATTTGGGGGGGATGTGCCCAGAATGATGGGAGAGGTGGTTTGTTTAGCTTACAAAGAAATCTTTCATGAGTAAAATTGCAAAGAACAAATGTATAATTTGCCGCAGCTTTATGTTCACTTGTGAAAATTAAATATACGGAGTGTTAAACATGCCCACATTTTAGTCACTTTGTCTTTTTACATGTTTCGCCGTGTTTATCGCCAGGGTAAAAACAGGAACAATTGTCTGCACAAGTTCTCTTGAGATCGTGCTGAGCAACTTCTGCTTTGAATTTATGCTGAAAATAAATGAGAAACAGAGCACATAAGAGGCCTGTGGTGTGAGGTTGTTTTTTCAATAAACTCGCATTCAAAATTTGTGGTGGCACACAGCACTCTGGAGCCGTGTTGGGGTTTATATCTGTCAGACTGCAATAGTCCTACACTCGCCTCAGTTTTGCTCTTTCTGCCAAGAAATTATGGCGCTTGAGCACACACCAGCTTATTCACTGTGGTCATATGAAACAGTGATCAAAGTTAGAAAATTCAGTAAAAGTGAGCAGTTCTTAACAAAGTAAACCAGAGCACTGCTAGCTCTGAATGGCCCTGCAACTGAATGGCTCCTTTTCACCTAGAAATACTGTCTCAGAGAATATCCGTATGATAAAAGAAAGGAGATTTTAAGAGGGTGGTGGTGGGGGGGTGGGGGGTGGGGGGGGGGTTCCTGCCCACCTGGCCTCAGGTCGGCTGAGTTTTTTATATTGACTCTAAAGTGCCGTACAAAATCGGCAATTTGCATAATAACTGTAGGTGTAACATAAATGTAGTGATGTAAAAAGCACAATGAGTATGAATCTAAAGTTTTACAAAAGTGAAACTCTTCACAATTGTACTTAAGTATACAGTACTTGTGTAAATATGCTTTGCACCACTGATCAGATCCAATTCAGGGAAAGTCCTTTGAGTGTTTGAATTCGCTTCATTCATTTATATTTTGTTTCTGCCTGTGCCAGTAGAGCATGTTAGATTCACTTTTTGGTGTTAATAATGTGAAAAATTAGACTTGTTCTTCTTCAGTTTGACATTACCACAGAGGAATCTACATTTGGAATACAACATGTGTATTGTTCTGATAAATATGTTTATTCTGAGGGGTTGTGAGATGGTTGTCAGGATAGGAAAGCAGAAAGACAATTTTTGCAGCACAAAATGTAATTTATGTTCGGATAATTTTTTCTAATCTTTGCATTTTGCTCACAAATTACTGGATAATTGTACACCGTTATGCTCAAATAAAATGATCTCAGTCTTTGGGTGCAATGCCCACCACACATAATGCAATTTGTGATAAGTAGAAAGAGGGGTCACAAGCCCCAAAGCAAAGTTGTGAAGCCCTGTGATGGACCAGACTGACTGAATGAGGCTTCACACACACTGCAGAGTTGAAGGATGCATTGTGGGTTCAAAAGGACTAGATTGGCATCAGTAAAACCATTAGTCCAAAACAGCACCAACACATTTTGAATTAATCCGAAGTGAAGTTATCTAGGGAATTGAGAACGGTTTCTACCAAGCAACACAACCGGCTGTGTTATATCTAAATCAATCGCAGACTGTTATGCGCTGGAGGTTTGATCGCAATCGTTCAGCTCGGTCAACAAGTGGGAGTTCTGAGACAGAACAGTGTTTCTTTTCCTCAAACGTGTTTCTTTTGCTCGTCCCAACCTTTCCAAAAATCTATTCCTTCAGTTTGCATTTTGCGGCCTCCACTTATAACACATGATCCCGGCCAGCCTCGCTTCCTGCTGCGAGTCTCTGCTCAGCCTTTCATTTATCTCAGTACAGAAAGAAAACACCAATGGCGAGTCTGATGCAAGCTAAAAAGCATTCCACATCGTAGTTTTTCTCAGATGTTTTCCTCACAGAGCTTCCATCGAAAACACGTGGCTTAGGGGGCAATTTTGTGCCTATTTAATTTGAGTAATCTGCCAGAGATCTTGTTGATGGCAAATGAGGCCTGCAGATCATCTGTGATCTCCGTCTAGATTATAACTAAGAGCAGATCCAAAGGCTCTGTTTCTGGCTGTGTTATCTTACCCGATCTCCCCCTATGTCACTGTTTTAAGGTTTTTTTTTTTCTTGTTATCCTCCTTTCCTGGCAGATTTAGTTACTATGACAGAAACATGTGTCTCTCTTTGTCAATTACCAAACCTCCGTTCATCCCATTTCCTCCCAAATCATTCTGTCCTCTATCCCTCACTTACTAGTTAACTAGAGTTCTGGATAACACAGTGCGAGTGCGCTGTCCAAAAAGTCTCTTGCCTCCCTGCAAATACTTCACAATGAAGCATGGCCAACTTTTACATCTGTGCCAACTCCACCATCTGAAACAGCCTGAACACAAAACGGAAAATCAGATTCCTTTGATTACATCTCATTTGCTCCAGACCTTTACTTTTGTAAAATTTTGTTATAAAACCTACGACAGTAATTTCAAAATAAAACTGAGCTTGTTAGTGTTGAATGCAGACAATTATATTGCTGTTTCTGCATCGATGTGGCATCACACAATTACACAAAGCTCTATTTTTGGTTTCATTTGCTGAATACCTTTTAGGACTTCAGACCAATGAAACTATAAAAACTACACTGTGAAATATATATAGATAAAGAAATTGACTGAGTAACAGATCATTAGAGTGAAATAATACATTCCAGGAGTCTTATAAGATATATAAAAGTTATATTTATACATGCTCTTTGGCATCCCAGAATCCTGCACGCATTCACAAAGCTTGTGTGACGATGCACATAAGCCGTGCATATTCATAGAGCGAACCAGAAAACTCCCCACTCCAATGAAACAAAACAGTATTCGATAACTCCAGGGAGAGGGTGGAAGCCACGAATCACACAAGTCATGTTTTCCCTCTGTCTCATATCTCCATCCCCTCTGGGCCGTGTGTTGCTCTCCTTTATGTTTTACCTCCAAAACGAAAAGGGACTGGCCTGCAGAACGATTCCCACTCAGAATCATCAATAGATGCACTGCTGCTTGCTAGTTACGCATATAATTGTCCTTGCCCTTTTCCTTTCATATAGAGAAGTGAGGTATTTGTGCCCCTGGGCAGGCCTGTTAAGAGCCAGTTCCAGGTGTATACGGAAATACTGCTGAGTTTGAATGGGGTCAGGGGTGAGGAGTTCAACTCTTTCAATAAATCAAAACAAGCTGTTGTGACAAGGTTTCCCTGCTGTGACTGGGAGAGAAGTGTGGGCTGTATGAAATATGTCTTTCAAGTGCAGAGATGGAGGCCTTTGACCCGATGAGTGCAACAAAATGTATGTGTTTAGGTGCCTTTCACTCAGCAGCTTAACAGCCAGTTAGTTGTTCAGAGCGGCTGACAGGTTTATCCTCCAATTTAAGAACAGACAGAGATGTACCACATGATACGTTGCAGATGCTCCTGACGTGTTAACGTCGCACTGGTAGAACGTGTTTGAAGGTTGTATGGGATGTATTTAGGATTGTAAATATGCCAGATAATATTTCACCTCTGAAGAGGAAGAAGATCAAGAGGAAGCTCTGTACAGACGGACTAGAAAACCAGGGACACGTGGCCAGTTATTCAGTGTTTCACATCCCATAAAAAATGAAGAATTGTACTGTCACTGATTAGATTTTAGTTTTAGTCAATGAACTGAGTAATATGTAATATGAGCGAGATGTAATGTCAAGATATAGATCAGAATATGTATGTAATATCTTTATTTACTTGCAGGAGTGATTCCTAGGAAACGACGCATACATGATGCAATCCGGCATGACCGTTGTAATTCTATCTCAACTCTCCCACAGTCGTATCAAGTTAAATTGCTGCTAATGCAAACCAAACGTTTGTTTACGAGTTTGCATTAAAGGCGTTCAACGAGCGAAACACTGATTATTGAGTGACTTTTTTTATCCCCATTGAAATCTTGAGGATTATCCAGTAAAATCCCATTTATAGTAAAAAAAGAGCATAAAGCGGCGTGTGCTTTAGGGCGGGCTTAAAGGTCGACCAGAGCCGTATACGCCGTCTCTACGTCAGTCCTCCGCATTACAAATATGGTAACTTTCGTTTTTCTGGCTGCAAAAAGCCAAGATGGTGACGGATAAATCGCAGAACTCAAGGCCTCAAAACTGCAGTTCCCAAACCAATGGGTGACGTCACAATGTCTCTGTCTACCGTACTTCTTATATACAGTATGTTAGATTATCTTACTATAAAGCAAGGACTCATATACTTTGGCATTGCTGGAGGATGCAAAACAAATACTGTGTTGTTTTTCATTGAGCATCTTCTGTTCAAACACCCCTATTGGCGGGACATTATTCATCAGTGCTTTTAAAAATGTGAATGAACACTGACAAAAATCTCTGTTTTCTCATCTTCCACTTCAGTGGAGTTTTGGCAGTCAGGATGTTTGTCTCTATTCCAGTAAAAGAAATAATTACATTAAAATCTGACAACTTTTTTTTTTAAAGCAAAAAGGTGTCATGCAAATTTAAATCCAGGACTTAATCCAGGTTTGGCAGATGTTTCGCCCCTGCCTGCTCACTCCCCTACCAAGTGTGTGGTAGGTCTGGTCTGGGTTTTAATGGCGCTGTATGACATGTGTGTACTCATGTCAGCGACTGCCCCAAACAGTTGTAAACTGGCTGTTTACGAGGGTGAGGTGCTGTGAAAAAACCACCACGTTTCTGACTTTCACACCATCTGGGGAAGAAAAAAAAGCAAAAGAGGGCAGCAACCGCAGTGATGTAGTGCTCCGTGTGAAAACACACTGGAGGGATTCTGGCCAGGTATGTGTGAGAATTAGCCCGGGGATTTAAATAGGAACGTCCAGTCAATCAGCTGCAACTCTGAGCCTACAATCGTATGTACACAGGGGTAGTTAAAGCATGGCTTATGTGCAAAATGCATTTGATAGACATCGATTTAATGTTGTCTAAACTCTCTTATGACTGCTTGCGAAATAAATGTAAATCATCTTATTCCAAACTGTCTGACAGTATAATGTACTGTATATTCTGCACCAGTTTGTTCCAACTCTTTATTGGAGATATAAGATGTTTATACTGAGGGCTATGCTCCATGTGTTTTTTGGCTGCACCATTCAGTCCAATGGAAATATTCTAGTTGCTTTGTGCAAACTTTCAGACACATTTTCCAACATATTTATGGTATATTTGTGAGCTTTAGAAACTTTGAGATCACTAGATTTAAATAAAAGTCTGTGGGTTTAAAACAAAGTTTGGCTGCACTGCGTGCCACCTGGGCATGGGTCACCAGTGATGACAGTATAGTAATTAAAACGTGAAAACCTGCTGTTGTCTCTTTGTTTGCTCTTTTTTCTCAGAAAATATAAAGGATCAGATGCTCAAGGGGACTGTGCACCAGAAAAAACTTACAAAATACCACCTTTAACACTCGTTATGTCATATTTATTTTTGACGACTACACATAAATGTAAATTTGGTTCAGTCAGTACACGGTGCTGACTCTTAAACGGCAGTAGAGTATTAAGTGACTATTTCCCCGCTCCAGTACCGACAGCTACCCACACACTGACAAGTCAAGGTGCTTTGTGTGAGTTATGAGTTCATGTCAAGCTCTGTCATGAGCCGCAGCTCCATTCATTACAGTCTAGCCACCACATAAACAGCTCACTAACCGAGGGGTATTCACTTTAGCGTGGCCCTACCAACCTAAATAGCAAAAGATCCAAAGGTGAACCGTAATTGTCTGTGAAAAGAGTCAAACATGTCAAAGTACAGTAACCGTCCGAGCCTGTCAACCACACTGGCAATTACACCACCACAAATATTCAAATTTGTGGTTTTGGAGCGGGGTCTGAGGGGAATCACGATGTGCTAAGCAGCTTGGGGTTGAGAAACATTGATGCATTCAAGTTCAGCCTGGAGGGGGGAAAAAAAGAGCGTCAAGAAGAGCCCGGCAGAAATGAAGGCCTCCGCCATCAGCGATATGTAAACATATCATTTTATTAAAGTCAAGAGTGCCAGGGTATGGCAGAGATTATACAGAGAACATGGGTTGAGATTGTATACGTGGATTGGGTTACTGTACCTCTAGAGCGCAGCAATAACCGCTTCCATATGCCTGCCTGAACATATGGCTCTTTTTAAACATCATCCTTTATGTTGAGTGATTGCCGTGGTATTTCAGACAAACAGATAGGGAGGGGGAGACAAATTTCCAGGAGGTATTTACTTACAGTAAAGTATAGTGAGGCATGACAATACCCTAAAGTCAGAGCAGGGTAAGAGCGGGCAGCGGTTTCGTTATACATGGGAACACCGGAAAAAAAACCCTTCATTTCTGCCCCAATGGACACAACTAGAGCGCTTTATGTTCAGTTACTCCTTCAAAAATACTGCAGGCCTGATGAGATTCAAACGCTTCCTGACAGAGTGTAAGAACTGGCAAGTCTCATCTGTCATAAATACTACTTCAGCCAGCAAGCAAGCTTTGTTGCTTATCAAAAACCGCCAGCACTGAAAGCTTGCCAAATTCCAAAACTGCTGACAGGCCTTTTTGTTCAACAATAGTTGCGTGTGGATGTCAGTAAAAGTCGAGGCAACCGTTCTGTTACCCTTCTGACCCCTTATTAGTTTAATCTAGCACGGAGGCTGAAGGCTATTCAGGGAAAACTGGAATAAGGAACTTTATACATGCTATGTTTCTTATTCTATTAATCTCACAACACCCACATAATAGTAAATAAACTGCTGGGTGGTCATCATGGGCATGCGCTACATAAACACAACACTGGTGTAAGCAGCTCGTATCATCTCCCAGTCAGTCTCTCTTTCTCTTTGTTCTTGTCTCACTTAGACAGACACACCAAAATGAAAGTGAGTGTACGGTGGGTGGGCGAAGAAAGACAGCAAGTGTGCAGCGAGAGAGAAGCGAGAGGCATAGAAGGATGTGTGCGTTCCTCTGGGCCGACCAGTGACCACTTCCTGTTTGTTTGACTGTTGCCTCGCTGACCACCACTCTGACCAGACCGCTGCAAAGACAACGTTTCTCCAACAGCGAGGGCTGGGATGCAAAACTGGTCATTCTGGTGAGTCTGGATACAACCAAATAACCTATATCTTAGAATTAATATGAAGTTATGTATAGGAGGACTCATAAGATTTGGCTGACTAATTGAATACTTCATTTTAATTGGAAAATCTCTCAAATAGTTTCTCACAAACAAATGCTATATATATATATATTGCTATATATATATATATATATATATATATATTATTTATTTATTTATTTTTCTTATTCTTATGATGACTTGAGACATGGTCCACAAAGTGCACTAAGATACTCATATAAAACAAGCCAGTGGGAGACTGGCTCTGTGTGCGTGTTGTGCTGTAAGCACATGAGAAATCATTTAGGGTTCGAAAATGTTAGCTCTGGTTTGGCAGTGTGCGACAGTCGACCATTAATGCTTTTTCCGTAAACAATTTCCACAAAAATAAATTCACTAAATATTTCTTTCCCCATAGACACGGACAAGCATTCAAAACATTTATCCATTTTTCTTCACTGTTGTTACGCTTTTAACACTACATGATCGTATCTGTGTGGAGTTCAGCTTCTTTCAATTACAATTTTATAACACTTCTGCTTCATATGACAATATATGATTCAACTACAGGTCAAGATTGGCGATCTACAAGAGGAGCATTGTGTTTTACTGCAGCAAAAGATAAATAATTAAAAAAAAAAAAGATGAATGATGCAGGTTCATCATCACATTTATATGATGCTCTTTCTGGCAAAGAAGTTTACAGCGCTTCCCTTTAAAAGTTAAAAGTTAAAGTGTACTTTTTTCAGATGCAATCCTGACAAACATGAATGAGGCTTCCACAAACACTACATCTTTGCGAGTATAGTTTCCTTCAGTGATGAGCAATCTGCATCCAACCAGGCAAGTTGACAGGGAATAAATTATGGTGTACAAACTGTTTTGTTAACTTGTTGTGGCAATACAACTTATGATGGGGGAAAATAGAAACCCTCAAAGATTTTCCACATCGGTCAGTCGGGAATCTGCAGGCCAACCCTTGCATGCTAATGGGATCATTACTGGAGAAGAGAAGTATGATAAATATGTGGCTTTTTCCTCTGAATCCGATTTAGTTTGAAGTCTGGATGAATTTCAAGTAATCATAATTTACCTAAAGCTCGCAGCATTGCAATTTTATATTCGTTTCTGGTCACTGCAACACCTCAGACTGACACTTTAGTAAATCATCAACGAAAAAAAAATACAAAAAGCTCAACAATCACATCCTGAATCTGTCAAGACGTCCTTTTACACAGATTCAGAGAGACATGAGATGGTCACTGATAAGACTGCTCTCACACCTGACTGCAACATGGAAGTTGAGTACACCGACATAATGGGCTCCTTTGTGTGTGTGTGTGTGTCCTCTGACCCCTCCAGGGATAATTAGGGACATATTTTTCTCCGATCTGTCTTGGGGGCTGGGGAATGTGTGTGTGTACATTTTTGTGTGTGTTCATGCATATGCACATGTGCGTGCACCCTAATGTGCCCCATCCCGTTCCTTGAACATGCCGATCCAACCTGCCCTCAGTATGTCTAAGACTAGTGCTTCTGGGCTGATTGCCCGTATCACTTTCACTCGCCGGCTCACACACGCATTCAAACACACACACACACACATACAGACACACACACACAAATACACACAGAGGCACACACCTTTTTAGACCAAGCCCTTGTAAAGGCACCTCCTCAGGGACGCGTCGTGAAATGTACTCCTTGTTAGGGTTTGTGTGTGTGTGTGTGTGTGTCTGCTTTTCCTCAGCTGTTTCCTGTCAGCTCTGAGACCAACAGACTGTGAAGGCCTCTCTCTGCTCCAACTTTGCAGCGTCTCTGCTTCTATATGACCAAAGAAACTTTGTAGGAGGATGTTTCTGGCGATGTCCTCACAAGGAAAATCTGACTGTGAAATTGATCGCACTCAAATGTGATCCCCTCTCCTCCATACATATCCCATAACAAGCTGAATCTAATTTGGGGCGAGCAGATTCTTTCCAATGTGTATGCGCCCTTCACTGCAAAAATATCACATATTTTATTAAGGTTCCATTGACACGTCAACTAAAAGTCCATATTGTGGCGTTAATGAGTGAGTGTGATGAACTACAAACCTATGACTGCAAAATGGACATTATAATTCAAGCGTTAAGCTGTGGTACGTTTTAATCAAATTACAATGACGACACAATTATTTCTTTGCATCCGATGAGAGCTTTATGATCAATGGTGACATTTGGCCCTTTCTTTGGTACATTGTACAATGTAAAGATATTTGTTTGTTCGTTATATAGTTCAGTTTTGCATTGAAAGTGTAATAAATAAAGTTTGATTGGAATCGATTCATGAACACTTGAATTTGTATTACCTTGAGTAGAAGTCGTATTAAGTAATTATTTACAATAGAGGGGAAATTACGAATAAATCAATAAGTGAAAAATAATTAGAGCTGCTATGATTCGTCAACTAGTCAGTCAATAAGTGAAATAACAACTATATTAATAACTGATTAATCGCAAGAAGACTGATACGTTTAGTTCTTTGTTCTGTGTCATATTTGACAGAAAACGAAATAAATTAGCATTTTGGTATGTTGTTCAAATGAAACAAACTATTTCAATCCATCGGTTTGGCCTGCAGACATTGTCGGATGGACAAAAGTATTTATTGAATAATTGAGAAAATAATGGATTGTGAAAGTAATTTTCAGTTGCAGCACTATCTTACTGAATGTCTACTTCTTGGTGCAGGAACCCTTCTAGAAACATAAAGTTTAGAGAAACCTGGCCACAATAATTGAAACTGCTTCTTCAATGACATGGTCATTTACATGGTCATTTACCTGCAGATGTCATTTGCACTTATATATCTTTAGGTTTGCAGCCTTTGTATTCTCTCTTCTGCTATTCAGTGCATAATTACTTTGAACTTCTGCACTTAAAGATGTCTTACCTTTGGCTTTTTATGTGTGCTTGAAAGATGTTACATTTTTGCCGTCAGATGTAAAGCACCATCTTGTGTGGAAAGGGTTAAATGTTTGGAATGACCAAAAATTGCAAAATAGCCGTGTCTTCTTATTCTTGTCTATTAGGTAAGAACAATGCTTTGATTAAAGAACCAAAGGCCGAACAAACCAATAGATTTCCCCAGAACAAAGACTGTCTGCCTTAGATATAAATTGTCCAACCAAGAAACATGATTATATATCCACACACACACACACACACACACACACACACACACACACACACACACACACACAAAGAGGCATCCGTGCTTCAGTAGACGACTTTGTGGAGTCGTCTTTGCTGTTATCTGGTCCCTGTTTTAAGTCAAGTCTCTTATCAGGCTCTTGTGCGGTTGCTGCATAGTTATAGAGGAATTCAAAGAATTGAACCGACATTTCTCTGTGAAAGCACTCAAACAGACCAGATGTCTGTTTCTGGTCAGTCCTGAACTGATAAAAAGGATGTTTTATTGAGCTTCTGCTTGAGAGAAACACCCAACACGACACTGTTTCATTTGGACACTCAGCTGATAAAGCTGTCGATCAAAGGTTTCGTCTAGTCTAGTTTAGTGAAGTCAGCTAAGCCGCTGAGCTGAGCTGCTTTTCAACAGAAGAGGAAAATGTATTATTTGTCATAAAAAGTAAGTAAAATGTTTTGGGAAACATTGTGAAAGATAATAGTCACATCCAATACAGAAAAGAAGGATTGTGGAAATGTTGTTGTGTGTTGTTGGTGGGGTTTTTTTATACAATTGAATAATATAATTTTTAATGGGAAAGGAGCCTTGCAGATTAGAGAGAGGAAGCTAATCAGTGAGTTCCACCTCTCCGATCAACTGGGGTTTCTGTCCCCTTTTTTCTTGTTTCTTTGTCTACATGAGTTTTGTTAAGCTGCTCAGTTTGTTAAGCTGTCCTTTGCAGAAGTGCTCTCGTAACAAAAAGAGGAATTTAAGTCATTTTGTTGGAGAGATAAAAGTAATCTTATTGAGTGCTTTGATGAACGGAGACTAAACAAAGACCTAACATACCTTCTTCTTAGTCTGACATTTTAGCCTGAAACACTGGCATCTCTGGAGATAATCATTTAATACCACTGCAATATGATACTTTGTTTCTATATCCCCTTTTCATTCATTTCCAGTACATCGTTAGCACCAACCTGCTCCAAAGGCGAAAAAGAAGCTCTTGTCAGGGTGTTCCTCTAGCAGTGCCTTGACCCTCTTCCCCATCCTCTCATTCCTCTTGTAGATGAGCTCCTGTCGAAAGTAGCTGTCTATTTCCTGGGCGGTCACCTGCTCGCTGGGTGGCAGTGTCACATTATTGAAGTTAGGGACCTAGAGGGTGCGAGGGGTTGATGGTTCAGTCAAGCCCACAAAGGGGAAAAGGAGAAGAGGGAGATTTCTTTTGTTTTGTGTTTCCCAGCGCTTTTCATTCAATTTTCACACAGTAAAAGAAACTCTGAAAACACATTCAAATGTGTATTCAAACTGACCGCGGTGAACTGGGATTGTCGGGCGGAAGAATAGCAAACATAATAGAGAGAAAGACAAGGCACGGATAATGGAAGGAAGAACAGAAGAAGTAAATTGGCAATGGAGGAGCTGATAGAAGGGATGGTGTAGGAGGAGGTGTGGGGGATGAAAGGTGGTCGGAGGGTTAGGGGTGAAGGTAAAAGGGCAAGGGTCGTGTCACTGGGACACTCCAAAGGGTCAAGGGGTCAAAATTACTCTTAGCTTATTAACTACATTGAAAGTCGTTAAAAGTTCACTGCTACATAAGAAAAAATAAGATGAGATGAGATGAGACTGACCTGTGAGGTGTCATGATTGAAGATGATGGAGTTGAGATCTCCACAGTTGTAGTGTCTGATGAGGTCTTCGGTGGTGTACGGGACCTGTAGGCTTCCTGCCCTCAGAGACTCCTGCTGTAATAGCGTCTGGTTCAGGGCAAAGATCACCTAGAATGAGACACTGGCAATTAGTTGATATGTTTTTTACCCTGATGGAACCCCCAAAGACTCTCCGGCCTCATAGTTGTACATTGATCCAGCGAAAAGCAAGTAAATGTATGTGTGTGTACAAAACATTATAATTAATAATGCACAACGTTGCTCATGATGACCTGTTTCACCTCTAAAACTGTTCATGTTCTGGCACTTGAACAGGGATTATAGATGGAAGCCGTGATATTAACTGACAAAAATGAAAGAAAAATCGGTTTTAATTCAACAAGATTTGTTTCCTCTGTTACAGTCGATCACAGATGCAAACCTCTCCAAACAAGACCAACAGTCTCCTGCCATGTTGGCCGGATTGTATGAATCATCTGGGGACCAGGAATCCGTCGAGTAGTTCTTGACATATTTCAGTCTGGGCCAGTAGTCGGCCGTCAACTGACTGACCGACCGACCAACCGACATATCCATCCCTAGAGCCACGCGGCTAGCGTGGCCATAATTCACACATGCATCTGACACATGTTCTTTTTGTTACACCTTCTCGAGTGACAGAAACCTTGATGTGATCTAAAACCCAAACCGGTGGTTAACAGAGTGAAATACTTTAGATTTACTGAACTATATAGCAAAGGAGACAGTTTGAGTTGTCCCTGCCGAACCCCTCCGTGCTCTGCTGCAGAGACTCGGCTTTTGTGTGAGCGTGAAATCAGCCAGTGTTTGGTGAGAGGGCCCTGGTGAGCCTGCCGCCTGTGATCAGCACCGCGAGGACACACATATGCATAAATGCACACAAATACACGTGAACACACACACACACACACACACACACTCTGAAGGTCCTATGGTCTGCGCATAGGCGACTGAGACGGACACACAAAGAAACCACCGCCACTCACCTCAGCACATGCTCTCCCTCTGATCTCCCCGCCATGCACACACACACACACACACACACACACACACACACACACACACACACACAAACACACGCACACCTTTCACCCTGCAAGCCATTGATCTTGAGCCCCATAAAAGAGGAAAGTTTGTATGGCTTATTTGTTTCTCAATGGGAGCAATCAGTCAAAGTGAAGATGTGTTTTGTCAGCTGTGGAACGATGTAAATGTGTCTACAGTACGTCTGCATGTTTTTACAATTCAGTGTGCATGTGTGTACGTGTGTGTCTGTGTGTGCACTTTCAGATCTTTGTCAAATGAATTCTGTATTGATATGCATACCCGTACGCCAACCCAAGCGGCTGTTTTTGTTTTTTTGTTCATGTTCTGCTTTCTAAGGTGCTCTGATGACACTTTTCTCTGTCGGCTGGCCCATTGTGGGAGCCTCGGTGCAGCAGAGGAGAGGAGGAGATGAGGGCAGCCTGGAGCAGATGCCTTCTTGTCAGGGGACAAAGAACCCCTCCGTCACCCTCTCTTCTCGTCTCCCCTGCGCTCCCTCCAGCTTTCATCGGCCGCGCATCAAAGTAGCGCTCTGCATATGAAAAGGGCCCCGTCTTTATGCCGCGCAAATTAGCCTATGGCGCCCCTCCCCGACTCATTTCACAAAAAAAACACCCTCACATCTGTGCCACGTCCGTGAAGGAAGGAAGGCCCTCATCTGCAAGGTCTCCCCTTTTTCTCAGCTCTCTCTCCTCTCCTCTTTCTCCGCTCGCCGTGCCTTTCAGCCCCTTAAATTATGGCTTGGTGAGGGAGGAGGAGGGAGAGCAGGGGGAGAGGGGGGGGGGGGGGGGGGATCAGTCATAGCCGGCTAAAAAGAAAGAGAGTTAAAAAAAGGGGGAGGTTAAGGGATGGAAAGAGAGACAGGACGAAAACACAAGCGAGAAAGTGAGGGAGGATACAGAAAACAGGAGCAGAGCGAAAGAAAGGAAACCTTAATGAATGATTTCTTTCTTTCCACTGTGATCCTCCTCTTCTGTTAGTGCACTGTGGGTCAGCGGGTGCATTTTCCCACTCGGCTCCTTTCATCAGGTCCCCCTGTTTCTTTTTCTCCTCCACTCCCCCCCCCCCCCACCATCCCGCCCCCTCCAGCACGCACACACAGACACACAGACACACCCCTTGCTGATATCAAAGCAAGCGGAGCCAATGAAAGTCAATAATTGTCCTTTGTCATGGAAATGCCCCCCCCCTTGTTGAGGTGGAGTGGGGTGGGTGTGTGCATCCAGAGCAAACATCATCACAGTCAGATTCCCACATGTGGAGATTTGAAGTGTTCGGCATCTCGGCTGAAAAAAAAATATCTCTCACTGCTCTCGCTCTGCAGCACGTTGCCTTCGTTTGAGATTTTGCAAGAAAGGTAGCGAGCATGCTTTGGGGAATATCTTTGAGAGGAGGATACATGAATTGCATTCGTGAAACGGTTGATTAATTTCCAAAAACCCTGAGCCTGTTGAGAACAGTAATATCAAATCACCAACGGCACGCACGAGGGCCGAATATCAATTTGCCAGCAGCGGCATCATTAGAAGTGAGATGTGTCAAACGGTTTCACACAATTCCACAAAAGCCGACTACACACTGAACACAAGCACCTGCAGCGTACAACTGCATCAGTGATGCAGCATAGTGAGTCGTACACTGGAAAAAAAGACTTTTTGGCCCCTGTAATTATTACCTCGATAATTATTTTATCGAGGTACCTATTTTTGTAAATTTTACAAGAAATTATCATTCCAGTGCTTTTACTTTAAAATATCACCTTTTATTGAATGTGTTACTTGGTGTTTGTTTGTAATTATGTATCCTCAATTTTACAAGTACATTGTAATCATTCACACGCAGTAATATCTACTAAACTACTGTATTGAATGCACTACCTGACACAACAAAGTAAATTGTACTTGGGTAATACAATTGAAACCTGGCAACATATAGCGCGTACTCAGGGAGTGACGTCAGAGGAGAGTTAGCGCTTTTTTCTTCAGCGAAACAGCAGAAACAAGGACGGCAAGGTAAAATCAACTAAGTTAGTACTGTTACAGTTTAACTTGACATATACATTTGAAGTCGTAGTTTGTGTTGCTGCTCAACAGTACATTATACTGGCAGGACTACTGCATTAATTGTTTTAGCAAGGTACCTCATCTTGATCATGTTGTTTTTTATTGTCTTTTGTTTCAGCTCAATGAGGAGTTCAGAAGAATAACCACAGTTCATCTGGAGCGAACCTTTTTGTCGAAATTGGACAATTGCACCACCAACTTTCTGGAGATACTTGGGACAAAGGGCGGAGTTGCAGGAACCAAAGACCCATGCTGGATTCACCCAGCCTGGTAAAGTTTAGATATCATATATTAATATTATATAAAATTATGTTGGGCTCATATACACTGCGAATAGACACATAATGACGCATTTGAACACATTCAATATTGTTGTTAGTTTCCCCCACTATTGTCCTTTTTTGAGAACGCATCAGACTCGAAGACCTAAAAATGAATATTAGTAAATTTGAATTTCAAAGATGTCATTGAAGAGGACGATGCTCAACATGTCATGAAGAGCCTTGTCATCCATGGAAATGCAACACAGAAAGGCTTCACTCCTGACAATGTGTTCGTCGTCATCGAGGGAAAAGAGGTTCTTGATGACTGTCAAAGTGTGGCAAAGGCTTGCCTTCTGCTCATGGGCTTCATCTGTGTATCTAAGTGTTGTCAAGCAACACCCATCGTTTCTAATTAAAAGTGTTTGTTGAATGACTAAGCGTTTGTGTCCTTACATTTGTTATTGGCAGCACTGATTTAGAAATGTTTTGTCTGGCAATGCCAACCAGATTATATATGTTGGTGTTGGTGTGTGTCGGTCAGCAGTGACCTCTTTCACAGTTCACAAGTAAAGCTGCTGCAGTTTAAAAGAAGATGTTTCATGTTTTGTAGAAGCCTTATGTTAAGACAATTTTATTAAATAACAGTAGCGCAGTTTAGAAAATGCAACAGTCATATTTGAATAGTTGTGTAGAGAAGTAGTAGATAAAAGATATATTGTGTAAATATTACTTAATATTTCTCAACAGAAAAAGTAAAGAAAAGCTGGTTAAATACACATGAAACACCTAATTGATTTCTACTGGGGTTTTGTAATTAGATCCAAAGGTAGCCTGAGTAAAGATTACTATAAAAGGCGAAGTACATTTTATGTCTAAGGGAGAAATTTGCAAGTAAAAGTTACTTGCATATTTTGGATAAAAACCAATTCTTACTAGTAAGTAAACTTAACTTGAGAATATCTGAGTAAAAATTACTCACAATTTCTGCGTGCAAATTGTTACCTGGCTTTTTTCAAGTAAATGTTACTTTTTTTTTTCAGTGTAGCGCTCTCCCTTATTGTTTGAAAATCATGATTTGAACATGTAGTGATCTGGTCAAATTCAGATTTCATCGACTTTAAGCACAACGCACTATTTGAATTCATTGTTCTACTCCACTGAGAGGTCTCACACATGTTCACGTCATTGGGCTTATTGTCGAGCCGATATCAAGTCGTCTGAACATTTTCATTGCAACGGCAACAAATCACTCGAGTGAGGCAGAAGGGGCCCGCCATAAATTAGCAGAAGAACGTCAATCTGGCAAAGCAGTTGAGAGTTCGAGGATGAAATATGAACTTTTTACAGTTTGTTTTAGTTGTAATTCATTCCAACTAGTTTGCTTTAGAACTGACAGCACTGTTGAGCACAAAACCCACTTTTAACAGCAGGACAGGATTCCGGCACGACAGCCTGCACCGCTCGAACGCAGCTCAACACCCGGCTGCTTTCATGCTACTTCAGTTCCCTCCCCAGTATATTTTAACACTGCCGTCGTATTCAGCAGATACGATAGCGTAAGGCATTTCATATCAGTGTGTCAGCAACACATTTTGTCTGTATATAAATGTATAGTGAACGTAAACTGTCCGTGAGGTCCTGTCACTGAATGAATCTGGTGCAATGGGAGCAGCATACAAACCCAGAGATAAACTCCGTGTATGCTAAATTATTCTGATTGGAAGTGCTGGCAAAGGAGTTGGAGAATGTTTTCAGTAACTTAATTTCCTATTTAATTTTGATAAGAAACTAAAGAGAAGCATGTGTGCGCCTGCATGCAGCTATTGTTCTATCGATGTGTTTTCTCTTGTTTCTCTGACTTGTGTGTGTGTGTGTGTGAGAAGAAAAGCGTGTCTCCGGGTTGAGTTTCATAAAAGGTAGCCTGTACTGTGTTGACAAACCGTGTGCTCAGACAGCCACACACACAGCACTTGCAGCCCTGGCTATCTCCCAAATATAAATGAAGACTTCCAACAGCTCGTCTGTTTCCTACCGACTCGCTGATGCTGTCGGAGCAATGCAGCTCTGACTCGCTCTGTCATACATATCACACACACATAGGCTAAGAGAGGGGAGGAGAGGGGATGGCTGTCGATGATGTCGACCGGAAATCAGCAGAAAAAGAAACAGCTGAACCAAAAGAGTGAAGGACAGACAGAAAGAAAGAGACAATGAGAAGAATGGACTCTCAGCGCTGATGTTATCAGTGAACTCTCAGAGGAGGAGAGCACGAAGGGCAGACAGGAATAGACAGAGAAAAGGGTTCTGAGTTACTTATGAGTGATGCTATCAGTGAAATGTTAGTCGGAGCAGTCGGCCTTCAAACAAGACCTATCAGGAGCACAGCAGCACTGCCAGGGTTTTAAAGAGACGCTGAACTAAGTTCTCAGGTAGTCCCACATTTAAACACCAACACCTGGTTATTTACAGCGGGGTTTGTTTAACTGCAGGAAGTAACGTGTCCTGTAGTTCATCTTCCAGACAAGGTGGGGTTAAGGGACGCATTTAAGCAGCAGATTTTAGGGCTGATTGTAACAAATCGCACGGGAGCCAATATATGAAGAGGCATAGGTCATAATGTTACACCTTAAATATTGTTCTAGTTTCTTAAAGTTTGCAAAGGTCTCGAACAGATAATGTTGTCAAAACACAAATCGTTTTGCCCCCCAAAAAAGTCTAAAAAATCAGCAACTATCAAATCAATAAATAAGAATCCCAATCTGGCATTCAATACCGATTTGCAATACTTTTCATTAATGACATATTTATACATTTGGAACGTTTTGCCATGACATTGGGTCAGAATTGGAAACCACTGTAACTCTGTGAAGCTGACTACAGCAGCCATCCCCTGAAAGAAGTGAGCTCAAACATTTTCCAGTCACCTTTTAAGCCTACAAGTGGTGACAGCGTGTGATTATAAATGTCTGGTGGAGTATTACCCGAGCATAACTGGCGTAGAAGGACTTTTTTTCCCTCTTCTCTTAAATTCTTAAAAAAAAACGTATTTGGGTGGTGGAAAATGTTGCTTATTGAGGACTTGTGTCATGTGAAAAAAGAAATGTGAAAAATAAATGTATTTTCAAATGTATCCACGTTTATAAAGAAATGTCTGTCAAGAGCTAATGGGTAATGCAGCTGCAACAAATGGTCACAGCCTCATTCAACAGGTATTCACTGAGATTCCCCATTCACACACACACACACACACACACACACACACACACACACACACACACACACACACACACACACACACACACACACACACACACACACACACACATCTGTACATGCATAAATCTTTCACCACTGCACAAGTGAGCTTTCACTTTCTTGCTGAAACCCCACCATTTAAACACACACACACCTGTCAGTTTGAGTTATCTGTATTGTTTTTACGTCCTCTAACCTTCCTCATCTACATGTTTTTCCTCCCGGATCTCCCCCTTTTCTCCTTCAGTCCTTCCATCTCCCCCGTGAGCACATTTTCTGATACTTTTCTCCCCTCTTAGCCTAGACCTTCACTCTCTCTCTCTGATCCATTCATCCTCCCATCATTTCATTCCTCCCTTCCTCTCCTCTTTGATCCTGTACATTCCCTCCCTCCCTCTCCTCATATGCCTCCATCTCTCCCTCCTGTTCTCTCTCCTTTGATCTCCTATACATCCCCTCTATCAGTCAGGTCTTTAAAGATTCGACCCCTGCATTCCTCAGGTCACTCATGATCTCCTCGCTGCATGTGTGTGTTTTCGTGCATGTAAGAGTGTATACACCTGTGCAAGATTAGGGCGTTTCTCTGTGTATTTGTATGCACATGTATGTGTCTGTCCGTGTATACATGGGCGTGTGTGTGTATGTTTACATGCTTCATCATCGTGGATTACCGCAGCCTCTGCAGGGCTCAAAGCAGACCTTTGAGGATAGCTTTATTCATTCTCAAATATGAGACAAAAGAAAGGAAATATGGGGCCTTGATTTCCAACACAGGAGAGAAAGAGAAAAGATGGAGCGAGTAGACATAAAAAGAAAGATGATGATTTCATTGCCAAGCCACACAGAGAACAATCCCCAGACAATAATCTTTGACAATAATGATGACCGAAAATTGTTTCGGTTTTTGAAAGGAAAATCCACCCTCCGGTATAATTGATATATCCTATTCCTTTTGATCTTGAACAGTTCAATCAATCAATGCTGACATGAGCGGCTCTCTGCCGAGCCAGACAGCTGAGGTCAGTGTGCACACATGAAAGTTTCTGTCTCTTCTAAATGTGCATGAAAAATGTCTTCCACTGTATGGGATAAATCAAAGAGGGGTTTATTCTCAAATGGACAACGTATTTTCAGCTCTGCAATGGTTGCAACTGATGATTCTTTTCATTGATTACTCAGTCAATTCTTTTTCTGATAACTCAATTTATCTTTTAATCCATAAACCGTGAAAAGAAGACTGTGTCAACCATCCCAGAGCCCACGATGACGTCTGATCAACAGTCCGAAACCAAAAGATAATCAATTTGCAATAAGTAACAACATTTTTTAACCTGATAATGACTTTACAAAAGGTTTGACACAAAGGATTTTTGCACCCATGCCATGAAATTGCCAGATGATTTATTGCTTCATGTGTCCAATGTTCAGGTCTGTGTGCACGCTATGTTGCACCATGTCTGCAAGACACACATCTCCCTTTGAGGACAGTAACGTTGAAAGGAAAATATCAATTGATTATCAGATGTATCGTTGATTCATTTTCAACAGTCCACCAATGGGGTCTCACCTTTCTGTAGTCTAGCAATTATTGGCACTATATAACATATATATAATGTAGTTCTAAGCATCTATAGAGATGTATTAGTTGTTATTACTTTGTATTTGTCAACTAGAAACAAATTAGAACTTCTCCTCTTATCTAAAAACACATTTTCTATCTTTACAACTGTATTTTACTCTCAATCATTATCTATTTATAAACCAGCCTAAATGTTGGCAAATACATGAATCAATAATTTGTATCTGCTTATATATATATTACAGTGTAAATGGCGGGAGGTCTCTTACATTTGATCCATGTAGATCACACTAATGGCCGTCACACAAACCACATGTAAATGTCGCGGTGAATACAATTCTTCTCTTTCTTTCTGTGTGTTCCCTGTTTTTCTCTCTTTATCTCTGTCCAAAACCTCCCTCCACTCTCTCTCTCTCTCACTCTCTCTCTCTCTTTCTCCCTCCCCTCTCTCTCCCCTCTGTAAAAACATTGTGGGGTGCATTTACCTTGGTGCCCGGACGCAGCCAAATATTTAGGCTGTCACAGAGAATCAACCTCAAACCAAATGGCTGCAGTTCTGTGTTTGTCTGTGTGTGTGTGTGTGTGTGTGTGTGTGTGTGTGTGTGCGTGCGTGTGCGTGTGTGTGTGTGTGTACTGGGGATTGTGGTGATTGAAATGTCAACTTCTCATACCCTCTAGTCTACACTATCCTGCTTCACTTCACTACACCCTAAACAAGCTGTTCATGAGTCCCAACCAACAGATCCTCAGACACACACATGCCAACACTACACGTGTACAGTATCACGAAAAATTTATGAAAATTGAATAGCCAACAATTCTGATAATTGATGAATCTTTAAGCAAAAATGCCAAATATTTGGTGGTTCCATCTTCTCCAACGTGCATGTTGCTGCTTTACATCATGGTGTATGTCCGTGTCTGTGACAAAACAAGCAGTTCAAAGATGCCACCTTGTGCTCTTTGAGCTGCTTGACATTTTACAGCCTGAACAATAAATCAAAGAACAGTTGCTGATAGATTCATCTGTAATAAATATAATATAATCAATATAAATATGCACTAATCTCAATCGATGGAATCATCCGATTATGAATTGAAAAAGAACGTTCTAAGCGTGACAACACACAGGGTTGTAAACATTGGCAACCACAGACATCCACTGTTCAGTGTCTCTGTCTTTCTGTACGTCACTCTTCCTTTCTCTCTTACACACACACACACACACACACATACAAAACCCCACAGAGCAGCCAGCCAGCCACTCATCAGTCCACTAAGAAACAACACGAGCGTCTTGAAAACACAGCGAGCCACAAGGAAAACAGCTCATCAATCTCCATGACTTGTCCGTCGACTGAAGGAACGCCGTTAATCTTCAGGACGGCACGAGTCAAGAACAACACTGTTTCATGCCGAGATTCAACCCAATGCAGCTGTGAGCACTTAGCGTGGATACACACTGACCATCCGAGTATTCACATTGTGTTCGTGTCACGAGAGCGGAGTAAACAAGATCAAGATTATCTGCGTTCACGTAGAAAAACAAAGTAGCCACGTTGCAAACGGTGACAGACCTAAAAGATCCATCATCACCTGCAAACTGCTCTTCAGGGTCACTTTATTCGTTATGTTCTGCGTGTCAATAGAGCAGCACATCAATACATGTACAAGTATAATCTTACTGTATGCTAATCTACGGTTTGAGGCTCTCTTTCAATCCCTCAGCTGTCAATCTCCAGCAATAAAACAGAATCACACACACATACAGGTTCTGCTGGGGTCAGACAGTTTGGCCTCTTCAAGACCCTAAAGGTCCCGAATGGACTTCCTACACTGATCGCTCCATTACTCCGGCCACATCAACAACACTGCTTAAACCACATCAACCTCAATGGAGGGAAACAGTTAATTCAGACAATATTTATTGTATGTTGAGGACAGAAGCTGAGTGTAATATTGTGAATCTTCTGTTCAAAGACTAAAAAAAGAAAAACTGACTTTATTCTCAAAATCTTAGCTTTTTACCCAAATACTGTCATGGAATTTGTCACACTTTGCCTAATTGTTCCTTTTATTTCGCTTTCATTTATTTAATATTTGCTCCAACAGACCAGTTTGCGCAGCATACCGGTACATACTGTAAGTCATTCAGCTAAGGCCTCTGTCTTCAAATTGAAAGCCCTGCAAACATTATGATTGGCCGGCTTCGGTTATGCAAAATTTCCACCTGGCAAATGCATGCTTGTGATTGGAGGAGAGAATTACCTTTGGAGTCCAGTAGAGCCTGTGTGAGTTAGAACAGGGCTGTTTGTTTAGCCTAAAGAAGAGACACATGCTTTTTACAGGACATTGACAGTTTGGAAGTTTGAAAGGTGCTGAATTGTAAGAATTAAATCATTGCTTCATTTGCATCTGTGTCTTATTATTACATAATATTTGTTGGATTGGCATTTCCTGTCTTAAATTGCGTTGTCTCAAATTTAGTTGAACTGTAATTGAGAAGTCACATTATTGCAATAAGGTGTTCAGATATCAGGATTGCAATTTATTTGAAGACGTGTCTGATGATTCAGCTCCTTTACAAAACCCTGCATTTGGGCCTAAAGACACTCAGCTCTCCAACTGTGCAGGATGATGGAAAAAATGTTGTTAAGACAACATGTTCCCAGCAACTGGACAACAAACACAGCAGGCATCTGTGCCAGAAATAAATCTCCAACTTTTGACTCTGCAGAAGTCAGATAGAGAGAGACAAACAAAAAAACACAGCACTGCAATTTATTAAACCACTGGCCCGGACTCAGCACCAAAGCACCGCTGGCAAACCACACGGAACGAGCCACACACACACACCAGCACACAGCTATGCATGTTCACATTAGTATGCATGTAAACACTTTCCGTCAGCTTGCTTCAATTCCCTTGTTCTAAACAGAAACACATACTCAAAGCGCATTGCCTTAGACTTTTAACACCAGTGCAAATCCTTAACCTCACACATGCAGGATGAGTCTATGTCATGGAAAATAGGGTATAGCTTCCAAACCATCTGAGAAACGCATCCGTTTATTGTGGCGAAGGACTGATCAATAGAGGAGACAGAAGGACTGAGAGAGATAAACAGAAGGCGGAAACAATATTTAGAAACAGACAGTGGGAGGACAGAGAGAAAACGCTTGAAGGAAAGAAAAAAGAGAAAGTGATGAAGAGACATAGGTGGAAACATAGAAGAAGAGAGAGAGAGACAGAAGAAAGGATGAGATAGTTGTTGTTGTGCAGACATCTGCCACAACCCACAGCCTCAGAACCACAGACGTATAAACGGCCGAGAAAATATGAAAATCATCCAAACATCCTAAATGTGCTGGGAGTTCAGTTTTCAGAAAAGTGCCCCTTTGCATTTACTGAGGATGGTACACGAACAAACATGCTCCTGTCATGTGAGATTGTGACCAAAATAACAACTGTCAAAGCTACAAAAACGGTCCGAGATACACTAAAAAAACATTTCCACTAATTATAGATCAGGGGAACAAGTGCTGCGGGAGGAGAGATGAGCGAAAGACAAACACTTAGAGACACAGGGACAGAGTGTGGTTTGCATCGGACTTCAGATATCGATTTGGGGATGCAGCTGCAAAGTATGCTTCAAAATCAAACCAGGTATCTGTAGTGTGGCTATAGCGACACATGCTCAGGAACACTTCATTCATCATATTTGTCCATGAAGCAATTAATAAGTGTCTCCAAAATTCACATTAGAATGTCCTACAGTCTATTGAGATTTCTTCAAATTGCTCGTCCAACCAACCGTCCCCCAAAACCCAAAGATACTGAATTCACAATGATAAAAAACATTATAAAAGTTTAAAGGACTCAAATAAATAAACACAAATCTGTTAAATAACAAGATTAAGAGTCTACAGTTACGCTCGCGCGTCGAGCTGAAGTCGCATGATCACCTTCGTCATTATTTATCATCCTCTGGGAACCATGAATGTCTGTACCAAATCTTAAAGTTTTGATATTTCTGTCTTACCAACCCGTCAGACCGACATTGCCATTCCCTAGTGCCACGCAGCTAGAAACGTTTTAAAAGTTTGCATATCCAGAATGGCGTCCGAAGTTATGGAAATAACACCACGGTTGTTTAAACCTTTGTAAAGGGACTGTAACAGAGAAGACACACACACACACACACACACACACACACACACAGATAGAGCGTGACACAGTGTGGTGAAATGAGCTAGGAGGCCAAACAGTGGCGTTGCTGTTAAGCTCTCACAGGTTTTATGATCTCAGCTGCAGCTCAGACAAAACCCCCAAAACATAAACAGTCTTTGGGTAGCAACAACCCTGAAAACCTTCATCCACAGCGTGGAACTGACTCTGGGTGGTGGTGGGAGGAACCCGACACACATGTTTATGTACGTGTTGGTCTGACGTGTGTGGATGCTTGCACGAATACTTAAAAACATGTGTGCATATGATAGCTTACATACACCTCTATGTGATCTTAATTGTGTGTCTCTGCCCGTGTGGCTGTGTGTATCACGTGCCAACGCTGTCTTTGATGCCAGCCATGGAATCACTGTGTTTTTTGAATTTTTTAAAGTTTATTTATATGTTATTTAATTTAACACAACATAGTTAAATGTATGCTGATCTACAGTGGTGGGGAACATGAAAGAATATTTAAAAAAAAGAGAATTAGTATCTCTATTCGAAGTCAGAACCATTATCTGCTACTTGCTTCATAGAAAACTCCTTCGATAAAAACACAACCGCACACTGCAGGTTAATACAACATCACTCCCTTTTCTCTCCTTTAAGGGTGCAAAAGAAGTCAGAGCAGCGGACCATCACATTTCCAGTTGTGTTCAGGCCAATATCTGTCATCCAAGAGGCAACAACTATCAATCAAAATCAAAAATGTGCTGAAAAGATCTTATCTAGAAGCTACAACTACTGAACGTTTGAACCAGTTTTTACATGCTGGAGGGGAACCGTGTGTTGATCATGTGATATCAAAACTCTCCAATTTAATCCACTGCTGTTTTGCAAGGTGGCAAATAATGGCGTCTGGAACAATGATGAGCATCAAGGACAACTCAAAAACAAATTCTACATTCAGGACGCCTGACGAGACCCCCAAAGACGCTCCTTCATCTTACTCCCAGTGCGTGGGAAGAAATGTGACATTGTCTAGACATTTGCTCGTTTGAGTCTAAGTCTGGTCAGAACATCTGTGGAGAACAGCAAAGTCTCACAAAACCCTCATGTGTGGTGCTCACCTGTGAAATTCCACTAAAGCCATCAAAAATGTGGACCGGAGCCAGAAAGACACAAGTGGATTTATAGCTCAGAAACTATGTGGTCCTTCTGACTGCAGTTAAAATCGTGTGGGCTTAAAAATGCTTCATCAGCATCTGTATATCCATGTGAAATCACCACAGTTTCTATTCATTTGTCTCATTTGGTTTGAAGTATTAGTTAGTAAAAGCATTCTTGGACAAACTCTATAAAATAACCACCCAAAGAGTCTTAAGTTTCAACATGTCTATGCAAAAGGTTGCCTCAAAGCAAAATAGAATAATGAATCCTTTCTCCTTTTTTTGCAGTCATAAAAAAAAAATTGTTTTATTTAATCCCGAATCACAAAGTGGCTGCTGCACAAAACCTTTCCACAGGTTCCAGGTGACACTCTGCGAGGAAGCAGAAACTATTAATCCTCTGTGTTGGAGCATGTGGACAGCTTCGGCCTCGTTATTGCTCGGCTGAAGTCCAGCCAGGTTTGGCTCATTTCTACAGGCACTGATTTAATGCACACCAGCCACAAACCGGGCCCGTACAGAGAAAGCACAAGTATACCAGTGGCAATTTATAAGACTGTATGTCAAACTGTGAGAGGTAAACGCTCAAATGAAACTAACTACACCCCTCTCTTAAAAAGTATCTTCGTCTTTCATTTATTTGCATTGTAATTTTTGTGTAGAAACAATGATAGGCTACAGAAACAAAGTACATTTTTTTTATAATTTTGAATTAAGTTTGACAACATTTAGAATATGAAACTATCTGATAACTCCTCCACCGCGACCACCTTTCTCTGTTAGCATGTAGCCATCGACACGCTGTTCGCACTTAACATTGTCTTCATGGTTACAGGAATGGTTATTTTAAGTTGTGCCCTCTGTGTTAAAACAATGGAAACTCTACACATGGTGCTTTATGAATGTTCTGAATGAAGGATTCACTGATATCTGCAAACATTTTTACAACTTAAGTATTTCAATATCGTTTTATTACTATATAAATTTGTATTTTTTCAATACACTTGAATTAATATAATTTACCCTTTTCCCCAAAAAGAGCATGTATATAATTCCTTAATTTGTATCAGTCACATGCTAATTGAGTGCTGATTCACTGGTCATAGTTTAGTAATACCAATGACCCTGGGGTACCGGCCACATTCAGGACAGCAAATAATGTAACTTACACAACAATAGAGGGAGTGATGGGCGCCAAACAAATTGAAATTAGCATATTAATGACTGTAATTGCTCTTACGTATGACTTACATTATCTTTTCGTGTGAGGAGGTCGCTGTTAGTGAGTGTTAAGTGCATTTGTAGATGCTGAGCTTTTCTTACTTAAATTAAGGTGGGGGAGGCACACTGCGAGACGGCAGAACGGCAAAATGTGTTTCAGTGTTTCTCCGTGGGCTGCTTGCCCTCTGCAAGCTTTCACAATTTGGAACAATGACTGGAAAAAAGCCGGCAAAAACAAATGAGTGGCGGTGATATTTGTAATCTCATCTGTAATAACATTCAGAGTTATCTCGAATTGTTTCACTTGAGTCATTACACATTAATCTTTGGAGTACATCTCGTCATTGATTCATTAATTGTAATGAACCATGTTAAACTTGAGTGTTGCCTTGGACCTATTTGGCCAACTAAAGCATTACCAGCACGGTATATAATTTACTGCCAGGTGGATGTAAAGGCCCCAACATGTCTTTGGAAAGTGCAGGTCATACATGATAAGCATTAGGTAACAAACACTCGATTTTTTCGAGGTATCGACCAATAGCATGGGTGCAGAGCAGTGATCATGCTACAAGGCTCGCCAAACCTGTACAAGTTTTCCTGACCCGGTGTTAAGTCAGAGAGACATGCTATTAAATCCCCATTTGAGCTGCAGAAGCCTGCGTTACACAACCAGGAAAAGCCTGCAGCAGTCTCCAGAAGTCCGACTCTCCTCCACCGGAGTGTATTCACTTTCAAGGACCGACAATCTTTTTCTTGGCAAACGGTTGGCACCATCCAGCTGCATCCGATCCACTTTCAATCAAATGTACTTGAAAAACATTACAAATGGGTGGACATGCACATGGAAAATAACATTTGTGAAATTATTGTACCTTTATATGACAGCAGCAAAGAGGGGGGGATTTACTCAAGATTATGTAAAAAGTGTTTCCTGGAAAACGAACATACCCTGTCCTAAAATAGAAGTAAGGCTAGTTCAAATCATCTTATAATCAACACAAACTTTTTTGTCACTTTTCCTTGTGGTCACTTGATGACAAACCTTGTGCTTCAATTTCTGTCTATCAAGCTTTTTTGGGGGGAAAAAGGAGTTTTTGAAAGTGAGATGAGCTCAGCGTCTTTGTCTCCGGTGTCGTGTATCCAGACAGATGGACAGATAATGTCAGAAATCTAATATGGGACTGTTTGGTCAACAGTGGGGAAGAAATCAAGCACCTCAGTGCCACATGAAACCAGGGACTTGAAGATAGCTGTGAGGACATGTTGGAAATTCAACCATAGATGTGAATGCACACACACAAATGCCCATTCATGCACAAACATGAACTCTTGCATAAATGCAGAGAAACGCAGATGTGCACCGCACACGCAGACGCAAACAATAATACACGGATGCAAGCAATTATATGATCAAATACACACAGGACACACACACACACACACAACACGGCAACTGAGCATGGGAAGTTGACTCCCTTTGATCAAAGTAGAGTGAACAAAGAAAAGAAATAAACAACTTGTGAAACAAATTGCTTCCTGCAATGTAATTGAGGATAAATGTGAAAAAAGTGAGCATCTTAGCAGGTGTATTTATGTTACAGGACAACATATTTCACTTTAATCTGATTTATTGCACAAAAATCTACTTTTTTCTGGTTTTAAGAAATTACATTGCATGTGTTCCCCATTAATATCTCATATGATGACATTTACTTGGAATAACTGTTTCATTGGTCATTTAAAAATATCCACATAATTCATCATTGGTCGAAATAACAAATGAATATTTTTTAAACCAAAACATACCTTAATGAGCTTAATATATTCAAGCCCAGGTTAAGATTTATTGCATTTTTTTGGCTGTGTCTACCCATGTGAGCACATGTATACATTTCATCACTGCAGGCCCTCCTGCTCTAGTGATCCCTGAATCAATTGGTTCTTTCCAATGGGACAAATGAGATTTAATCAGATTTGCTGCCAGGGTATTGCTGTGCAATACTGTCATCATGCTAGCATGATTCTCTCTTTCTCTCCCTTACACACACACCAACACACACATTTTCTTTCTTGCCAAGATTTAGATAAGAAGATTGATACCACTCTTACTGTATAGATGTATGGTAAATAAAGCTACAACTGGAGACAGTTAGCTTAGCTTAGCCAAAAAACTGGAATTAGGAGGAAACAGCTAGCAAAATCCACCTAGCAGAACCGCTAAAAGCTAGCCAATCAACACGTCATATACTGTATTGTTAATACGTACAAAAACCAAAGCGTACTGAAAGTGATGATATGCGGCTTTGAGGGGGGTTGTGTGAGGGACTACTTCTTGGCCAGTTGCAGTGAAGGACAAGGCTAGCTCTTCCCACTTGTTTACAATCTTTGTTGACAAGTTAAGTGGCGGCTAGCTATATATTATATTATATATATTTACTGTGCAGACCCGACAAACATTCCCAAAATGTTGAACTAGTCTTTTAAGAGTCATCCTAACCGATAGAAGTTGGTGTTGTTTTTTTCATTCAACATGCATGCAAACACACATGCACACACACTCATCATTAGGGGTGGGAAAGAACAGTTCACTTAACAATTGGGAATCTTAAGTCTGTGATTCACAAATCGCTTTACAAATAACAAAATACATTTTTGTATGTTATGTGGAAAAACGAGGGGGGGAATAGAGACTCAATATGCAGGCAGAAACCTCCGGTTCTGAAGCGTGAAAGCAATGCTGAAGTGTCTTAAAACTTGCATTCACTCGACTGAACAGCAGGGGGCGACTCCTCTGGTTGCAAAAAGAAGTCTGATTGTATAGAAGACTATGAGAAAATTACCCTACTTCTCACTTGATTTATCACCTCAGTAAACATTGTAAACATGAGTTTATGGTCTGAATCGACAGCTTCAAGTGTTCTTCGATACAGCATGATGTTCATTTATTACATTACGGTCCAATGTAGAGTAAAATAGATCATAAAGCAGAGCTTACTGTGATTGACAGGTCGCTACCACTACTAGAGATAAATACGCCGTCTCTACGTCAGTCCAAATATGGTAACTTCTGTTCATTGGTCGCAAAAATCCAAGATGGCGACGGCCAATACGCTAAACTCGAGGCTTCAAAACGGCCGTCCACAAACCAATGGGTGACGTCACGACTACGACCACTTCTTATGTACAGTCTATGACTCAACCAGAGCACAGTGCAGCTCCAGGACGATGTACAGAGTGCAAGTGTTGGAGCGCATTTGGAATAAAATAACCTTATAATTAGCTGTGCATGACGCAAGTGCAGCATTTTGTGGTTGCATGTCTGTAGAGTAAGAGACTGAAAAATAATGCACCTCTTTGTATTTATTCAATTGAGAATCAGGTTTTGAATGTAGAATCACTTCTGGATGTAATCGTGACACCAGGAATCAGAATAGAATCCAATGGTAGGATTCCCAAAGCTTCCCACTCCTACTCATCATCATTATCATCATCGTTCTCATTTTGCCGTCTAATCTTATTACAGAGGTGATTGAGACAGATTTTCCTCAGTGGCAGCTTGCCCAAAGCGCTGCCCGTGTCGGGCTGGAAAATAAGGACAGCCATTGTACTGTCCAGGAAGTCGAGCGCGTACGTATAACCAACACACTTAGCAGTCTAAACCATCGGGACAGCGCAGGGTGTGGGAGTTTTGGGATGCTCACACGTTGTGACATCGTCTCTCCTGTCCAATGAGCTTTGGTACAGAGTGAACCGTCTGCTCTCATGTGACCTCTCAGACTGGATTTATGGTACGAGACATTTTCCCACAAATCTACTGATTCAAGAACAAACCGTACTTTGATTTTTTTCAATTTAATGTTTACATCCACTAACCAAGAGAGCTCTGCTTTAACTGAGAACAGACTTAATTTCCCTGTGTTCACAGTATATTATTTGCACAAGATGATCTGTTAAAGAACAACTTTTAACCCCAAATCTTGAAAGGTGTTATGTAAGGAGATGTGAACTGAAGTTCAAGTTTGATATGGGCTTGATGTCTAAATTAGACAGGCGGGAAAATATGATAACTGTGTTAAGATAAGGTTATAGAAGTGGGTTTTGTTTGGATTACATCAGACCTTGCCTCTTTGAAGCCCAGCAAATCCAGAGACCTGTAGTCGAAGGAAACATCACAACTGAAGTTACAAGGCTGTCAAACAAAGGTAACGTCATGATACCTTTAATGGAGACGGAGTCACGCCTTCCTTCCTTAATGGCTCTTCTACTGATCTCGGTCTACATCTCAACTCTCCCTGTTCCAGTCCCTCCTCGTTATGAATGAACCAAATGGGCTTCAAACATTCCTTCCCTGTTCTCATAGACGTACACTGAGACCTGCATTCATCACCTCTCCATGCACCATTACTCCCAGTGATGGGAGGAAAGAAACAACACTTTCATTAGCAGGTCTGCTCCACTGAGGTGTGGAATGTCCCGCGGGTTTCCAACAACAATGACAGAGAAAGCCGGCCTTCATGCGGCCATTGTTGTCCTCAACAAGCTCACTTAGTGTAATGGGCAAGGCTGAGCCTGCTCTTCAAAAGACGAGGGGCACCGTGCAAGAATAAGAGCAGTCATGCTTAGCCAGATTAGGGATCTGAGTTTAGAAAGTATAATTCATTGTGGTTTGAAAATAATGAGCTCAATGGGCTTAATTTATAGTGGCAGGCAAAACTGGACACATCACTTGAAAGATGAAAAAACGGCACCTTATTTTTTAAGAGCATTAAGCTTTCTTATAGCCTGTCAATCTAACAGACGTTAGGCACTTAAGTATCAACATATAACAATAATCAGTTCAGCCGATCTTTATTTAATTGCATTTTAATCATAGTAGAGATGAACATCATGAATATTATTATATTATTTACAGATATATATATATATATAGTATCTATATATATATTTTATAGTGTAGGCGCTCTGCATCTGCTATTGTCAGAGGAAATGATTACACATTAATGAAACATAATATTCGGCTTATTAAGTTTTAGAGAAAATGCGAATGATATCTTACACTAAAGGCCACATATGAAATGAGAGTGGCAATCGTTTTAACCATCAGACTGAGTTTTAGGTTTATATTAACAAGCTGGAGGCTCAACTCTGCTGACCAATTCCTCAAATGCCTCTGTGAGATCAGAAGTGTCCTTCAGCAACTCCGAAACCTCCCGGACGACGATTCAAACTGTGCTATAGAGGTAATATTATCACCTCAAACTTCTTCGGAACTAGACTGCCATATGACTCCAGAACAGCCGCCACGCTGTGGAAATCATACTCGAAGAATATTCATCCAATCAGCTGTCCAGGCTTTACCAAAGGCATTTTTCCAAATTTCAACACATGAAATATAAAATTTCCCATTTGCCTTCCACTTTCCTCTGAACTCTGTTTCATGCCAGATGTAAATGGCCAGTGAAAACATTACGGAGACTATTACAGACCGTAGATATGGTTCTCTAGTTGTAGCCTCATTAAACAGTATTTTCAGCCAAGAATGGCGTCTGAGGCGGCAGCTTTGTTTCACCAAGACCGTATGTCACTCATCACACTGTATCTGGACATTTTACACTTGAGTTGCGCTAAAAGGCTTTAAACGAGAACTGTGAAAGAGAATGTTGACTGAAATATCAACCGGTCTGCTTCAAGCCAGCCCGGTTAAGGCATCCATCAAGCTACTGTTGATTGGATTGAAACCGAGTGTGGACATTATGGAGTGCCAGGCTGTGTACTGTGCTGGTCCAGTGACGGGGTAGCTGGTTTCTGGGACACTAGATTCCATTGTTCAGCCCTCTGGAGGCTTTGTGGATATAATTCAATGAAAGCTGTGATGATGGGAGGTTTCTCTCTCTTTATAGAGCTGTTGACAAACCCAATTTCAGCCGCCGACTTTCTTTCTGTGATATGCATTACAACTGGACCCCATGTTTAAACACCAGAATGGTTTGACAATGTCTTCCAAGAGACGAATATGACCATTATGAAAATGATTCATAGCTGACGTACGGGGGGCGACAGAAATACCACATGGGGACCTCCAGAACTGTGATTGGCTGCTTGTGTTTTCTCCTACAAGTCACGGGAGCAGTCTCCTATTTAGTGACCAGACAAGGCAAAAGTTACCAGGATGCAATTTGTGCCTACGTGTGTAGTCCGCAAAGTGAAGTCAAACAGTTACGATGGGGATTATATCAATGCGGGGAATCTGACACTGGACTACAAATTACAACCTGTTATTACAACATCACCTGCGTTTGCTTCTGAGGAAAGAACCGTCCTTTTTTGCACAACCAATGCAAGCCAATCTCACCCAGGAAACCTCGACTGAATTAAAATAACACAAGAAATTGTTGCATCTGATCTGCCATGAATGAGAAAAGTGTGCGAGGATCTGCGCAGTAATGACTTCACTGTTCACCGTGTGAATATGCTTCCTCAGCAGAAGTGAGGGTGCAAGCTACGTTGTATCATCTCATCTCAGACCGGCAGAGAATAAAATCTTCACTCCTTGCGATTGTTAACTCTATGTGCTCATCATGACATAAACATTGCCCCATTCTTCATCTACGACTCAAGAGATCGCTAATAAAAGTGCAGCTGGGTGTTTTTTGGCAGAGACTTTATGCCTGAAGGGCCTGCTTTAAAATAACAACACTCAAAGCTTCTGGGTGTTAGGGTAAGTGGTCAAGTGTAATCCCCTTAGCTCCTGACCAGCATTAACAGAAATTCCTCGATAATACACAACATGATTTCATAGCGACTGCTGCCGTTACGAAATGTTTCTAATACTGAAAGGGTCATAGAGGGGCGCAGACAGACAGGCAGACAAGGGGACTTAAGTGCACCGGTTCCCTCTTTTTCCTGGTAATTTCAGACTTGAGTCATTTGGATCCATTTTTCTTTAATAACAAAGTACGCGGCGGAGCACGGCTGAATGTTTGTACAGCTGATTATTAACACCACACCTTTCTCCACCGGACTACGCTACGGCATAGAGCGGAAAAGACCAAACTAAAGGCCTCCGTTATGAAAATAAAATGAACGTAAATCTATACATCTGGTCATTTGTATTACACATCTCGGTGCTGGTGAATTTTAGGAAATGTGAAGGCGAGTAGATTTGGCATTGAGTCGACCGAAACAAATCTAAAAAGTGTTCAGGGTAGACCCACCAGCTGCGTCACATAGCAACCCTGACACCTGTAACACACACACACTGGCTGCACGAAGGGTTGCACCAATGCTTATTCTTCAATCAGCCAATACCAGATACCAATCTGATATCAGTGCTCTTTTTTTTCCCAAATGTAAAATCTGTTTCCCTCTCTGTGTGGAAGTGGTTAAGATGTGTGAAATCGAATGTAAAGATGTAGCTACACATGAATTCACAAACCGAAAGATCCTTTTCAGGCTTGTTTAAATGTTAATTATAGCCGGGGGTTTTATGAATACAACATACTGAATTCAGAGCAGGGAATTCATGGGTTACTGCTGCACTACATTGAAAAACAGCGCAGGAGGACACACATTGTAACTGATTGCAGATGAGAAAGGAGATAACTGGACTAGACAGCACGAATATGGATCTTGAGCGCGCCCAGAGTATTGACCAGTACTAGGAGGGAGGAACAGCCGAGGGCAATTGCTGTGAATCTTTGAGTATCCTTTCCCCTGCCAAGAAATGAACGAGCACAAACATCTACAGGCCTATTTAAGAGAACTAAATTGTAATCGTAACTCATGTGATCGGTATAATACATTTCAAGTGAGCACTGGTCATTTGGTGGTTTCATGTCTACGAACAAATGACATAATGACAACTGTTCTTTGTAAGGCTTCTTCTGCCTGGAATATGCTCCCCACCCACCAACATCAAAAGTTGGTGGTCAAAAGTAGATTTTCTTTCAGAAAGTATGTAAAAAATAAAATAAAAGTGATGATTCTCAATGGATTATCCCTCGAACGAATGCCAACAGTTTCTGGACTGTTAAACTGCAATGACGCATATCTTGACAATGCCGGTGAGTGAAATAGATGAAGAAAAAGCAACCATGAGTTTTCAAGTGTTAAACGGACCGACTGAATCATGCATTTATACACTGCTGACCGGTTGAAATGGTAAAACAGTCAGTGCGCCGCAGCCAGTACAGTTTCAAACTCACCTGGGAGAAGTTGAGCCCGTTGAGTGGATGGCACTGCTCCTCCACCTTCTCGACAGCCCCCGTCCTCTTTCGCATCCTCTCCGCCTCCTGGGCCAGGTACAAGTCCAGCACCGGCACCCCACGTGTCTTGATATCTGCCTCAGTTAACGAATTCACCATCAGCATCACCCAAACGGGCCGCTTCCTCTCCCAGTTCCCGGCGATGGCGTTGAAGAGGTAATCAGCGTAAAGCCCCTTCCCTCTCTGATCCGGGGTCATCCATGAAGGCATCATGAGTTTTACATACTCTAGGTGTCTTTTCAGTCTCCGATAGATGTCTCTGGGCAGGACATCCTGCAGGTTCTCGCCCTGAGGGAGCAGCTGGCAGCTGGTCAGGGCTGAGATGGTGTAAGGGTCCGTCAGGTCCAGCTCAAAGTAGACGATGTTGCTCTCCTGGAAGGCCTGCTTGGAGTTTTCAGGGATGAAGTCCCAAACGCGTGTGTAGGGAACGTGGATTGTACCATAGAAATATGAGGGAGGGTCACGTTTGATCGTCCACAGGAAGGAGTTTAGGTCGGTTTGCTAGGGGGGGGGGGGGAGATAGGAAGCAACGAACAATTACTTTCAGTATGATTTTATTCTGATTAATGTCTTCATAGATGGCAAAAAAAAAGTGAAATATGCCCAAGGAGTTGCCTTCAAATTACTTGTTTAAATGACCAAAATAATTCATTTTACAGTGATGTGAAACAGAAGTTCTCACATTTGAAAGCTGATTAGTGAATGCTTCATTGACAAAATTGTTTCATTTTAGCCGTAAATTTTAGTAAGTCGGAACCGAATGATTGGCATATAGAGAGAAATCAAGAAACGAGCGGTGAATTCACAAAAACAGCGAGACTGTTCTTTATACTGAAAGTGCTTCATGCCATTTACTTTACATGAGCCAACACTGGGCCTGTCTGGCACCAGTCAGCAAAGTCTGTCTGTGAGAGGCTGTTTATTAGACAGGCTGCTAACAGACTGATAATGACTTATTAACAGGCCACTTAGGACCCAAGTGTCAACAAACAATACACAAGTCGGTGATTGTCAGACTGTGAAGCCAGCGTGTTTTACCTTCCTGTTTCTGCTGGATCTGACCTGAGACGCTGTGCGTGAGTTTAAAGAACATGACTGAGACTGCAGGGTAATCAATAAAAGGGAGGTGAAGTAATCTGAGCCATTTGTGTATAATACAATACAAAAGGACTAGGAGTTAAGTCTTGAAAGGATGCCACTTTCCTAAATACACACACCTAGAGTGTGTAAAGACCTGTTCCTAAAAGCCAATACACAAAACCATGCAGTGCTGGAACGATGAGTTGATTTTGCAATTGGTCGATTGACAGAAAATGAATCATTGTTCATTTTTATAAGTGATTTATATGTTATTTATCAAGCACAACAAAATGCACTCCTACCAGCTTTTAATGACGTTATTAATTATCATTATATGACGATTTATTGAGCTTCTTTGGGTTTTGGACTGCTGGTTAGAATTTAAATTATTTGCAGACAACATATTTGGATGTGGGAACTTTTGATGGGCATTTTATACTGCTTTTCCACTTGTTACGGACAAAATAGTTCAATGATTAGTTTAAAGAAATATGATACAAATAATGAAATCAGCCATTAGTTGCAGACCAAATCAAAACATAAGGGCTTCAATAGACAAGGTGTATTTGACCATTTCATTCCCCTTCATCACTACAAAGGGGGAACCACCTTCACAGACAAGTACATCTCAGTATGGTGCAACTAAATATGAAGAAGTTGTAGACATGTCAAACAGCAGAGATAGAGAAGAAATGTCACTTTATGGCTCCTTTACTGACACTGTATACTGCAAAATATAAGAAAATGTGACAGGTTCCAGGGGTCCAGATAATACGTTACAGCTGATATTACAGCTTATAGTGCAATTACTTGGCTTCAAAATGACTTACTTTCTTGTTAAGCTCGCAGTTGTCGGAGTCCCTCAACCTCCACTGGTCTGCTCGGACCAGCAGTATCACACAGGACTGAATGAATGCGCCCAAAGTGCCCCGCATCGTAGCTCTCTCCAAAAGTGTGCGCGGCAGCTTGTGTTCGCGTCGCAACGTGTTGCAGCAGCAGCAGCAGCTATTCCACCGGAAAGCGTGAATGAAGTATAGGCTTGACTACATCCACAGCTCCGGCTCCATGCGGTCGCGTAAAATGAGCTGACAAGCATCCGACAAACCGCCGGGCAGAGTCATGCTGGCCAGAGCCCCTGGGCATGGACTCGCTGCCGCTGTTTTCACGTGTGTTTGAGAGCGAGGGAGAGGGAGAGGTGGTCACCGGAGTTTACGCAGGGTCACATTACCCTCCGCACTGCCGGTCGGACTGCGCTCTCTCCTCCGCACTGCCTCTTTTTCTTCCGCGAAGTTTTGCAAAAGTTTGCAAGCCAGACTGTTCCGGGAGCGCACGAGTCAACGCACCGGGAGACAGAATCGAGTAAATCAAAAAAAATGTAATGAAAAAAAGTTAGTTTAGTTGTGTGGTTGGTGAGGATGAGTCTGGTGTGAATTTAAAAGCCAAAGTTCTCTGCACACATGCTCAGTCTGTCTGTCTGCCGATCTCTCTCTCTCTCTCTCTCTCTCTCTCTCTCTCTCTCTCTCTCTCTCTCTCTCTCTCTCTCTCTCTCTCTCTCTCTCTCTCTCTCTCTCTCTCTCTCTCTCTCTCTCTCTCTCTCTCTCTCAGCCCGTTTATCATTATTATTATCATGAACAGACCGATAAATAATGTCATGTAGCCCTGATTTTTTTTATTTTCAGTTTCACAGCCCGATGTGGTCTCCTGTTGCCACCCCATAGAAGGCCTGCGGGCAATCAAGGGTGCCAGTGGAGATCCCGTGGATAGATTATCATGCCCTGGTCGTTAATGCCTGACAAACTGGGGGCATTTGCATGAGAAAACCCCGCAATAACAGCGCGTTACTCTGCGTTTCATCACAGCACAGACACGGAGACCACAGAGCTCCATCTTTTCATGAAGATCCGCAGACTTCATGCGCCAGCCACTCAACATAACCAAACATAGCCCACTGTATAATCTAATCTTCCACATACATTTATAAGGAAGCATAAAGAGCAGCCTCAATAGTTTGGTGACCCTCATGGAGCCATGACAGGAGCAAGCACTGCTCATTCATATTTAGGCTCAAATAAAGAAAATGGTAAATAAGCCCAATTGTGTTTTGGTGTTTGTTTGAAAAGTGGGAGGGAAAAGTATTCTCTTCATAATGTATGAACGTTGTATTTTTGTTTTGTATATTATTGTCATTAATTACGTGTTATACACCCACGAGGATGTACCAAAATACACTAAGTTATAAAAGTATATCTAGTGAAACTTGGATACCAGTGTGGAAGGCTTCAAACCAGAATCCCTGACCCTTGATTTGCAGTTGAAGGCGGATCTATGCGCTCCGATTCTATGCTCCGGTGCCGTCAAAATCCTGGCGCAGCGGGGGCAGCGAACACATGTTGGTGTTATCAGACGTCTGAGTAAATACAGGACGGTTTGTTGACGCAAAGAAGGACTTCGGGGCTTAGTTCTTGCAGACAAAAGAACAGGCTGGAAAAGCGGCGATGAGGCCGCGATGTCTGGAAAGACGGATATCAGCAGTCCAGGGACGACCTCACAGCTGTGACGTCACTGACTGTGAAAATCGTATTAATTAATATCGTTTAATAGATGTCTTTGGTGATATGGGGAGGACAACATTTACCCAGTTAACATAGAAAATGAAAATTTGTATTGGCCAGTTCTACAGTGTTTCTGTCCACTGAAGTAATTAGGACCCATGGTTTTTAACGGGACCCTGTTCACGCTCCTCCTAGTGGAGAAACTTGCTTTTTTTTAACCAGATGTGCGATTCTCTGCTCATTCCCTGTCTTTAAACATTAAAGCTGTAACATCTCTGTGCTTAGTTGCAATTTGAAACACTGAAAGAGAAAGAGGAGGCAGAAAGATACAGCGAGGATGGAGGGTGCAAGGACAAAACACAGACGAGGAGGCAGAAAAGAAGCAGACACAGTTCTAGATACAGACTTTGTGAGTGATGTCTCTCCAGCATCCACTGATCTGAAGACTTCCGGATGTGGCTGGTTCTCCTGAATGTCTCATTCAATTTAAACTTGTTGACCCTTTTTCCCCCCCATTCTATTTCATTCCCAGACTGAACAAAGGGTAACCTTGAAGAAACACAGCAGCAGTCAGGCTCTACTCTCACTCGCCTTCTCAGAGAATCGAACTACCGGTTTTAACCGCAAATTCTAAAAACTACTGAAATTACTTTTGTCTGAAGGAAATCCGTCCAAAGGGGCTGCCAGATCACAATGAAAGAGGCAAAACCAATGTGATGCCTGTGTGTGTGTGTGCGTGCATGTGCGTGCGTGTGTGTGTGTGTGCATGTGCTCATCTTTGTTGTGCATCTGTAGAAATGTAAAAAGAACACCTGCTGCTGCTTCCTCTTTCATGTCCGAAGAGGTGGAGAACATGCAATTTGTAGAGGGGCATCCGTGTGCAGCCACACACACACACACACTTCCTTTATTTCCATTCCCCACAACCCCCACGGAGGCTATTCTTTATAGATACTCATCCAACATACATCATCCTCTCGAGCTCTGTGTAGCATTAGGCTACGTATGTCTGAGGCAAAGGACCTGTTAACTGCTGTTAAGTGAAGCCACATATTTCAGCTCTTCTCTCATACTAAATGCGGGATGAAGTCTGCGGTTCATGAGCAAAGTGTTTTCATAACTTAAAACCATATGACACACGAGCGTGGGGGGGGGGCGGGATGAGTAAAACCTGGTCTCATCACATGAGTTGAAATAATTTATTTTACTGGACGCTGTGATACCCTTTTAGTTTAGATGTGTTCTTTTATAGTGATGACGCCTGTTTTAATTGATAGTTATTTAGTTTGAAAGGGAAAGTTAATTCAAGCTTTGACGACACATTGTGAAAGAATTGGACATTTGCTTTTTTTCAAACAGATTCAACAGTCGTTAAAAGTCCTCTTCTTGCTTTCGATGTTTTAATATGAATTCATTCATGAACATTTTAACTGAATGCAGTATTTGTACAACCCTTTACCTGCTGTGTAATAACTCATTCAAAACGTAAAACATTATCTTTTAAAGAATGAAACTGTTGAAATTCAGAGTGATCCGTAACCAACAAACTCCAACATGTTAATGTATTTCAAAAGTATTGATTATTTTATTCTATGAAAGAGGAGTCTGTTTGAAGCCCGTTGTGCACTTCAGTGACCCCTGTCGATACGACGGCACATCTGTACATTTCCACTTTAAAGCGGCTGCGTTTGTGAAGATCAAACAGCGCTGGGCTCTGCTGAGGGTTTCCGAGCAAACATCTGATTCTGCCTCTTTAGAGAGATCTTCAAAAGGATGTGACAATATGGAAATCACCACATGTTTCATTTTATAAAGATGGGAGGTGGATGTATTTGATCCTGTCAGGTGACACATGCAACTCTGACTATCTCTTCGGAAGAGTAAAACGACAAGATTCTTTTTTTAATACTTTTCTTCATAACGCAACCCTGATATCTGATTGGTCACACCTAAAGTAAAGTTGGAAAAAACCATAAGCAATAAACAAAGAGTGCAAATGTGAGTGCATGCAAACTTGCAAGTGCTTCCAGATCGCTATCTGTAGTTTACAGCGTTTGTATGTTTGCATGCACACTTGCTTTACGCATTCCTGATGTTCTTATAATCCTAAAAACAAATGGACCACAGAAGACATGACATGTCAGTTAGCAGACTCCTGGACAGACGTATCCATTCATGTTCCACATGAGAAGAGACGAGGAGAAGCAGGGTAAGCCTTCCAGTAATAGCTTGAGTTCATATGACTCAGTCTTTTTACAGATGGTCATTCATATCGACCATGGTTTACTTCCTTTGCACCCCATTAAACTCTGATTGAAAAGACCTGGCACTAGTGTCTGCAATTCTCCGTGCATGTGTGCATGTGTGTGTGTGTGTGTGTGTGAGTACTGCATGCAACAGAATGACTGACTATCTGGCATTTGGCCTTAGGTCTGCGTTCTGCGAGAGCCCTTCTATTTGCTCATGCTGTTGCTACACTTATTGTTATTCTTATGTTATTGGTAATTGTGCAGTAGCCTATTACTGAACTTAGAAGTAGCTGGCATAAATATACAACCAGCAGACAGTAGCGTAGCTTAGCTTAGCTTAGCTCGGTGTATTTGGGGGCAGAGATGGCTCCATCTAGCAGATTTCTACAGACTAAACAAACAAGCCATAGCTTGTTAGTCAGTGAGCCTCTGCTTTATGCTATCTGGGCTAACCGTCTGCTGCCTGAAGATTCATATTTAATGGACAGACGTTAGAGTGGTGCATTTGTCTTCACCTGCAGAAAGTGCAATTTGGGATCGTGTCATAAAAGGTACCAGCCACACTTGAACGACCTCAATAAGCACCTGATAGTTTCTACTGACTTCAGCATCATATTGACGACTTCACTGATGCAGATACAACAAAACTGTACAATTAAAATGATCTGTTTTCCTCTTGTACTTGTATATTCATTTTAAACATCAGAGGACTTCACAAAGAGCTCACTAACAATGTGCATTGTTACTAAAGAAATGCCCAGGACAGACACGTTAGTGTCTGATGTCGAATGATGAAGGTCTTTCATCAGGTGGCTTCCTGCTGAGGGACGTTTCGGAACCAAAACAATGACTCAGACATTTTATTGTTTACGTAAAAAAAAAACATAAAAGCTACCTTGTGTTATGGCCTGCAGACGAATCTTGATCCATGTAATCTCAGTAAACAGTGACTTCCTTGAGTTTCCTGCGTGGAGTCGGATACATTGTGGTGGTTAGGCCTACAACATCCTGATCAGGATTTAACAGCAACACTACCAGAGTCGTTCACTGACAAAAAGGAGATGTGCCCTTTGAATAGATCATCTGACTTGACCGCACTAATGATCTAAATGGTGTTTTTGTGACCGTTTACAGTAATCCCATCTAATCCCATCTATTCTGATCGATGACTTCCCAACGCAAGCAAACAACCCTTCCAGAGAGCTCAGCATCCGTACGTTTCATACGCCAACTTTCGAGTTTTAGCGGCGATACAAACCACATGATTGCTGTGTTTGATATTCGCAACACATTCAATTATCCGCTTCTCGTAAACAGCTCTAGCTTCAGATTTCAAAAACAAACACGACATTAACTCCAAACGACACACAGACAGAGAAGGCATGACTGCACGGCAAGTTGTGATGGAAGCGGTCCAGTGACTGAGCCTTTAGTCACAGCATCAAAGAGAAAATGGTGTTCATGGTATAAAAAAAAAACATTTACTGGAATCCAGGGAGTCCTGGCGGCTCTGTGGTCACACACACACGCACGCGCACGCGCACGCACACACACACACACACACACACACACACACACACATACTGGTGGATATGTAATAGGCGGACTTTTTCGCCATACAGGCCCGGTTGTGGTTTGGATGGACTACCCTTTCCTGAGGTCCCACAGCTTTGGCAGTTCGGTTAAAACACTTCAAAAAATCTGAAAAAAATTCAGCTCACTTTAGATTTCAGATACAACCAAAACAACTTCAATACACAGCAACCTAATTCTATTGTGGTATAGGCAGACATTTCTATTTTTGACAAAAGTGTGACTTATGAGGACCAAAAAAACACTGTTGGGTCTTTAAAGGGACAATAAGCCCGCCCTCCTCATTAACATAAATACACACACCTGACAGGACACAGCATTACTGGAACAGTTAATTTAATATCAAAACTAATCTTAATAGATGACCAAATTGGAGGCATGCAAGTTGGCCACCTCCAGAGTGAGACAGTATGTGTATAGATAGATCTATCTATCTATCTAGAGAGAATCAGCGAGTGCCTGAACCTGGCTTCAATATCTGGCTTTCATTTAACATGAAAAAAACAAGAGGTGGGGCGCTTTATCATTCAGTCAAGTTTATTAAGTTCAAACTCAGGCCACAGACTTAATTTTTTTGTAAACAACTCTTGACAAACCGAAGATAACAAGAGAGAGCGACAGAGAGAGAGAGACAGCGACAGAGAGAGAAAAAGAGAGACAGCGACAGAGAGAGAAAAAGAGAGACAGCGACAGAGAGAGAAAAAGAGAGAGAGACACAGACAGAGAGAGAGACACAGACAGAGAGAGACACAGACAGAGAGAGAGACACAGACAGAGAGAGAGACACAGACAGAGAGAGAGACACAGACAGAGAGAGAGAGACAGACAGAGAGAGAGAGAGCGAGCGAGACAGAGCGAGACAGCGCGAGAGAGAGACAGAGAGACAGAGAGAGAGCGAGCGAGAGAGACAGAGAGAGACAGAGACACAGAGAGCGAGGGAGAGAGACAGAGCGAGAGAGAAAGAAAGAGAGACAGAGAAAGCGACAGAGACAGAGAGCGAGAAAGAAAGAGAGCGAGAAAGAAAGAGAGAACGAGAACGAGAGAGAACACATGAACATTAACTTTCCTGCCAAAAAAAACAAAATAACAAAAAAGGATATTTGTTTACAGCTTCTGTGACTGTCTTTTTTCAGCTGTTCCCCGATTCCGAACGAAGTCTCTGACATTTTGCACAGTTCTTTGTTCCAAGACTGGTCCTTCCACCAACTTGCAGTGACTGCATTCGTTCTTGGAGGCCAGGTGACCTTTACGAATGTGATTTTTGAAGTGCCGCATTACTGCTGCAACCTCAGCCTTGGACCACGCTTTCTTTGTCCCTCTTCTGGACCCAGCATCTTTTCCTGGAAGATATACAAAGTAGACAAGACGATCACACAAACAGAAAACAAAATGTATTGGCAAAATGAAGCAATCAAGTACGGACACTTAGGAATATGTTAAGCAGTAAAACTTACAACAAATTACTGTGATAACATCTTTAACATTTTAAAGTGGCTGAACCTTTTTATATTTCAATAGATAACTCATTACAGTGCATGAGGGAAACCATTTCTGTTTTTTTGGTTCTGTACTCTAACACACTAGATTGGAAATTAAAGAAAAAAAACAATGTTGAGTTAAAAGTCTCAGTGAAGCGTATTTACCTTCTATACTGTGACGCAATCTCCAATGAAACAGAATATTTGAGCTGTGTACAGTAACAAGTGGGATCAAATTCTTCACATTTGATTGGACAGCTAAAGAGTGGGCAGGCTTAGAGTTTAGCATGATATGGAGCTACAGAGGACTGTTGGCTTTACACACCTCACCAGTTGGTAGAGAGATGGAAGGGAAACCTTGCAGATTTTGAAACAGCACAGTATCACTGCACCGTAGCCAGTACATGCAGATGACCGGTACCTAGAGCTCTCTGCTGAGCCACTGACAACGCAGACCGGCGGAAGTACATTTTCTTCCCACCGATATTCAAATGCACATCTCTTGTTGTCTGTCTCCACATTGTTACCAAGATCAACAAAAAGGTGATATCACTGGTGTGGCTACTTCGTGGCTCAAAGTTTTGTTTGATCGGATACATTTTGAAGACTTCAAACATTTGAAACTGTTTTGCTGAGAAAAGAAAGGGACTTTATGGGGATTTTGATGAAAGTTACCTGGATATTGATATTGTTTTACATATATTTGGCATAGAACAAGAAATAAATGAACAATCAACACTGGAACTTTAATTAAGATCCAATTCACAGTTAAAAAAATTATTGAATTAACATCCACATTGGATTAACAGTGGGAATTGGGCCTGAAAGTTCAATATTGACCTTGAAAATATTAGTCATAATCTTCAGACTATGGTCTGCTCTGGAAAAAGGCAAGCTGTGTTGATTTAGTGTCGGTGCTAGCACAGAGGGGAAAAGCAATGCCACTTCATCCAGCAAAATAAGTGCCAGCATTTCTGGTACTAATAGCTATTTACTACAACGTTTTGTACCTAACGGTTTGTGTCTGTCCTGAGACTGCAGATCGAAAGCAGCGGAATTTGGTAAAATGCATCGGTCTCCTTGGATGAGATTAATGTGTTTTGTACATGAATGATAATGGTTTGTTGCCGTGATAACTTCCTTCTCAAAATCCTTCCATAAAGTATTATTAGCCATTGTGAATGTTATGGCTTCTGATAAACCTTAAAACTATTACTAAAACCCGCTTAAAGCTATTTCCAAGAGTCGAGACAAAACAATAAAAAGTGAGTCAGTCGGTTACTGTATAAATATGTATGGACTACAACATATTTTAAATAGGATTAGTCAAGCCTGCAATTTTCTTACCAGACCAGGAGTCTCTGGTCACAGTGAAAATCAGGGTGAAACATTTAAATGGGTCCAATGAGTGTAGTACACTCATTCGTATGTGTGCCTGAAACAGGTAGAATGAAATTCACTACGGCCATGTTATGTTTTAGTTTATAAATAATGATACATTTTTTAACAGATCTGGTATTAGTTATATTTACCACAATCTTCAATCCCATCTTCAATGAATTAAGGGATATAGATAGATAGAGATATATATATATTCATACCACTTTTTAAAATATTTGTTAAAATAAGCATTTTTCTTGAAAGTGAACTTTAGCGTGAACTACTTGGGCGCTCCTCACTCTTTTTAAATCGTATGTCTTCTCATTTTGCCTTTTCTTTCTTCTATACCTTGCATCAATGCCTTTTTGTGTCTAATGTAACTACTTTAAAAGGTGCTCTACCATCAAACTTGGCTTACCTTCAGAGAGAGGGGCGGTCTCAGTTACTGTGGACGACACTGTTCCTGCTAAACACACAATTTCACAATACTTTAGTTTCAAATTGAATTTAAAGAACATTTGGTGAACAGCGACAAGTATAAAGTGAGGGAACCTACCTGAATCTTCAAAGTCATGGACCTGCTCTGTGATTGTAGAGTCAGATGTAGCATCTACAGGCTCGCTAGTTCCAAACTCTGATGCTCTGCCTGCTGTGCCACAGTTATCGGATTCGCTCCCACTGTCCTCGTCTTCAGTGCCGCTGAATGCAATTTCATCTGGAAAATAGTATTAGTAGTTCTCGCATGAAAAGCTGCACATAAAAACAAATCAAAGTTGGAAATATTTTTGCTTATTATATGGCAGCATATATAAAATTTAAAACAGTATCAGGTGTGTTGTAAGTGTTAATTTCTTTACAAACCGTCCACTTCAAGCTCATCCAGTGATTTTCCCTGCATGCTGGAAAGATTCCCTTTCTCCATCGATAAAAGCAGTTTGGAAATCTTGGCCAGTTGTGTTGTGGGAACTGATAATCTGTAGAAATCCCGGTGAACACGGATGTCGTGACCCATGAAATCTGCAACCTGATCAAGTTCATTGTTTTTCAAATTAAGGACTTGTGAGAGTGTGGCGACGTGTTTCCTGAGCTGTGTCGACCTGAGGTACTCGGGGTGCTTTGCTCCACACTCGCTTGCATAAACACGCAAACAGTCCTGTCCCCTGTAGTGGCTCATCGAGTTGGGTATCGCAAACAGGAAGACATTTGTGGCACAAACACCACAATCTGTTCTTTTACTGGTAAGGAGTGACAGAGCATCCATCATGCTTGGTGTGAGCAGAACTGCAACCTTTCTGCCCCTTTTTCCCATGATTTCGATTCGGCTGAAATAGTTGCACAGTCTCTGTTCAGTCTTCGACAACCCCATGGCAACATCTTCATGAAGCTTTGTATCGTCTCTTTCATGGAAACTTTTGAGGCGCATTTTTGAAACCTCCCCAGCACGTCTTCGATTGAACACAATGATTTGTGTAAGTGTACTCTTTGCAAGTTGAGCATAGTTCTGAGTACTGGTCTTCTCCTTCAAGTTGCAAAAGGCAGTTTCTGCAGACTTCTCGAGGTGCCGATGAAGGCTCTGAACATCTTCAGTGAAGGGTAATGTTGATGGCTTGTTATATTTTGCGTCACTCAGTGTGTTCAGGGCACTGTGAGACACCATCTCAGACCACTTGGTGGTGTACAGCTTCTTGAACATGTCAGTGGACTTGATCAGTTCTTCATCTTCTGCCATGAGGCCCCTACAATGAACAATGTCACAGATTTTCTGAAGTGCATGTCCCAATTTCAGCGCGAGGCTTGGTCTTGCGTATGAGTGTTTTTCTTCATCAAAACCTGAAACTTTCTTTACAGCTTGCACAACCCTCTGGAAGTTAGCAGGTTTAACAGCCTCCTCTAGGTTATGTACAGAGAAGTCTTCGCGCAGACATAGCAACAAACGCCCCACTTCACGGAGCTTTTGTCGTATGTACTCATACTTGGTAGGATCTTGTCCATGTTTGTTATAGAGTGACTGAGCTAAATTAATAATGGTGAGGTCATTTCGCACAACTGAGGCAACCGCATCCTGTTTCATGACACTAAGGATCCTCCACACTCCACTTGAGATCTGCTGACAGAGTGCAGATTCTTGAGCTTCAGCCAAAGCCAGTACTTTGGTTCTCCCAGGTTCTTCATCTTTGTTTTCTGGCTTAAAGGGACATCTGCGGGCATGTCTCCAAAGTTCATTACGAATGTACATGCCTTGACAGTACATACAGTGAATAAACTTTCCAGCCAGTGCTTTAGCCTTTGGTTTTCTTTTCACTTTCAGTGGTCCTGTTCCATCTTGTAAAACTTTAGTGTTGTGTCTAAAATTTCCCTTATTCCTCATCTTTTCTACTAATATCTTGCGATCTTTTGAGTGCTCAGGGAGGGAAAATGCTTTTACAATTTCAGCATGTGTCTTGTGTGTTTTCAAATGGCGGGAAATTTTGCTTTGTGGCTTACCACAAACATAACAGTAATTCTTTTTGGTCATAGTCAGATGTGGTACTTGTTGTTCGTGAAGCGCAACTTCACACTTTTCCTTTGTTGAGTCTTTGGTAGGATTCAATGAATCAGATGTTTCAGCAGCATTGGCAACCATGTGATCTTCAAGAGGTGGGAAACCTTTTACTGAAGTGGACACAACTGGGACGCTCGTGTCTGACCCATAAGATGTTCCAACATCAGGTAGTACTGGTTTTACTTGAATCTGTTCGGCTTTCAACTGACTAGGCATAATGGGGATGCTTGCATCTGAATCATCATCTTCTGTTTCTGAGTCTGGTATGTATTCCTCATCGGACATGCACTTATCATCATCTGATATTTGATCCAGAAACTGGTAAGAAAACAAAGGATTTCACGTGATGATGGACAGCTACAGACAGTTAAGAGTTCAACAAACCATATGTGCTCTGTTTTCTGTGTCCAACTCACCTGTGATGAGTATTGGAAGTTATCATTTTTAATTCTTCTGAGGCAGGATTTATGCCAGACTCCTGAACAACCTGTAAGACATTTTGAATATACAGTACAAAGTTTCAATACCACATGTTTATTCAAAAAGTCTCCCTTTTAAAGAGATAATTGATGCCCATGTTTGCACTTGTAAGTGTAATAACAGGTGCATTGGAGAAAAACCTCTAGCATTAAAACATAACAAATCTTGTCAGTGCCAATGAAGCAAAATAAAACACCTTTAAGTAATCTGAATGATATCCCACACTCTTAACTACTTCAACTTCATCATAACACATGTTTACACATCCTACAATTTTGAGAACTAGTTGATATATTAGCCTATGTTGTGAAACAAGGATTATTTGTCATCAGTGTTTCATTGTTGAATGGTTTGTACATTAGAACAGCAAATATACCGACCCAATACCCTAAGACAAACTCTGTACCAATTCAATAAATATCTCACCTCTGCATTCATAGCCAATCCACTTGTAGGAGGATACAGGTCCCACACAATGAACACACTTGTCCAAGGAGGATATTGTTGCGCACACCAGGCGATGATTTTGACACTGTTAAAATTAAGTATAACTTATTTCTGACAGTTTTACATTGACATCTACTAAGTTGACTACATTTTCCAATTGACCTTCTGAATCAGATTTTTCTTTTAGGAACTGTAATTGTTCCATATACACCATATGAGGCAACTGCACTTACACACACTAATGAAACATGATTTCATGTTTTTTCATAAATAATGTAATTAAACTTAAGTTTACCTTTTCAACCCTGTGGAAGGGATCAAGTTGTGGACATATTTGAGTCAGGCCATCCTCAGAGGTCTCAATCTTGTCAGTCGCTTCACTCTCAGCAGTCTCAATCAGCTCACTCTCAGTTATCATCTGTAGCAGGCAAAAAAGGAGGACAATGAACAGAGAGAAACTGTAATGTACCATTACAGACACTATTTGGAGTTTTAATGAGAGAAACAATCCTACTGTTGCTAAAACTATGTTATGGACACCAAACATTTCCAGAGGCATTTCCTTATCAAGACCCTGAAAAAAAGGTCTTATCATATCTATATTTGTTGAAGACTGGGTGCTTCTTGTGTAACATTATGTGGAAGTTATGACTGTTTTTGCCTTCATAGTTCTTATATTAGCTGTGATTGATTAGTTAAACAGACATACATATCACATGCAGGTTGTGCAAATATTCTTAAAAAACAAAGTGCTTGACACACACACAAACAATACTGACTTACACTTGGACAAGCATTTAATGAGATGGCTGTCCCAATAAAACATACGACAGTCAGGCAGCTGCACACACACACAACCATCATATTGGTATATTTAGACAATATCTCATGTCCTCATATACCACCCGTCTCTATAAACCATGAGAGGAGACTACACACACACACACACTAATGAAACATGATTTCATGTTTTTTCATAAATAATGTAATTAAACTTAAGTTTACCTTTTCAACCCTGTGGAAGGGATCAAGTTGTGGACATGTTTGAGTCAGGCCATCCTCAGAGGTCTCAATCTTGTCAGTCGCTTCACTCTCAGCAGTCTCAATCAGCTCACTCTCAGTTATCATCTGTAGCAGGCAAAAAAGGAGGACAATGAACAGAGAGAAACTGTAATGTACCATTACAGACACTATTTGGAGTTTTAATGAGAGAAACAATCCTACTGTTGCTAAAACTATGTTATGGACACCAAACATTTCCAGAGGCATTTCCTTATCAAGACCCTGAAAAAAAGGTCTTATCATATCTATATTTGTTGAAGACTGGGTGCTTCTTGTGTAACATTATGTGGAAGTTATGACTGTTTTTGCCTTCATAGTTCTTATATTAGCTGTGATTGATTAGTTAAACAGACATACATCACATGCAGGTTGTGCAAATATTCTTAAAAAACAAAGTGCTTGACACACACACAAACAATACTGACTTACACTTGGACAAGCATTTAATGAGATGGCTGTCCCAATAAAACATACGACAGTCAGGCAGCTGCACACACACACAACCATCATATTGGTATATTTAGACAATATCTCATGTCCTCATATACCACCCGTCTCTATAAACCATGAGAGGAGACTACACACACACACACACACCCACCCAACATATTGGTATATTTAGACAATATCTCATGTCCTCATATACCACCCGTCTCTATAAACCATGAGAGGAGACTACACACACACACACACACACCCACCCAACATATTGGTATATTTAGACAATATCTCATGTCCTCATATACCACCCGTCTCTATAAACCATGAGAGGAGACTACACACACACACACACACTAATGAAACATGATTTCATGTTTTTTCATAAATAATGTAATTAAACTTAAGTTTACCTTTTCAACCCTGTGGAGGGGATCAAGTTGTGGACATGTTTGAGTCAGGCCATCCTCAGAGGTCTCAATCTTGTCAGTCGCTTCACTCTCAGCAGTCTCAATCAGCTCACTCTCAGTTATCATCTGTAGCAGGCAAAAAAGGAGGACAATGAACAGAGAGAAACTGTAATGTACCATTACAGACACTATTTGGTGTTCAAAACATAGTTTTAGCAACAGTAGGATTGTTTCTCTCATTAAAACCCCAAACATTGTCAGAGGCATTCCCTTATCAAGACCCTGAAAAAAAGGTCTTATCATATCTATATTTGTTGAAGACTGGGTGCTTCTTGTGTAACATTATGTGGAAGTTATGACTGTTTTTGCCTTCATAGTTCTTATATTAGCTGTGATTGATTAGTTAGACATACATATCACATGCAGGTTGTGCAAATATTCTTAAAAAACAAAGTGCTTGACACACACACAAACAATACTGACTTACACTTGGACAAGCATTTAATGAGATGGCTGTCCCAATAAAACATACGACAGTCAGGCAGCTGCACACACACACAACCATCATATTGGTATATTTAGACAATATCTCATGTCCTCATATACCACCCGTCTCTATAAACCATGAGAGGAGACTACACACACACACACACTAATGAAACATGATTTCATAAATAATGTAATTAAACTTAAGTTTACCTTTTCAACCCTGTGGAAGGGATCAAGTTGTGGACATGTTTGAGTCAGGCCATCCTCAGAGGTCTCAATCTTGTCAGTCGCTTCACTCTCAGCAGTCTCAATCAGCTCACTCTCAGTTATCATCTGTAGCAGGCAAAAAAGGAGGACAATGAACAGAGAGAAACTGTAATGTACCATTACAGACACTATTTGGAGTTTTAATGAGAGAAACAATCCTACTGTTGCTAAAACTATGTTATGGACACCAAACATTTCCAGAGGCATTTCCTTATCAAGACCCTGAAAAAAAGGTCTTATCATATCTATATTTGTTGAAGACTGGGTGCTTCTTGTGTAACATTATGTGGAAGTTATGACTGTTTTTGCCTTCATAGTTCTTATATTAGCTGTGATTGATTAGTTAAACCGACAGACATATCACATGCAGGTTGTGCAAATATTCTTAAAAAACAAAGTGCTTGACACACACACAAACAATACTGACTTACACTTGGACAAGCATTTAATGAGATGGCTGTCCCAATAAAACATACGACAGTCAGGCAGCTGCACACACACACAACCATCATATTGGTATATTTAGACAATATCTCATGTCCTCATATACCACCCGTCTCTATAAACCATGAGAGGAGACTACACACACACACACACACACACACCCACCCAACATATTGGTATATTTAGACAATATCTCATGTCCTCATATACCACCCGTCTCTATAAACCATGAGAGGAGACTACACACACACACACACACACCCACCCAACATATTGGTATATTTAGACAATATCTCATGTCCTCATATACCACCCGTCTCTATAAACCATAAGAGGAGACTACACACACACACACACACACACACTAATGAAACATGATTTCATGTTTTTTCATAAATAATGTAATTAAACTTAAGTTTACCTTTTCAACCCTGTGGAGGGGATCAAGTTGTGGACATGTTTGAGTCAGGCCATCCTCAGAGGTCTCAATCTTGTCAGTCGCTTCACTCTCAGCAGTCTCAATCAGCTCACTCTCAGTTATCATCTGTAGCAGGCAAAAAAGGAGGACAATGAACAGAGAGAAACTGTAATGTACCATTACAGACACTATTTGGAGTTTTAATGAGAGAAACAATCCTACTGTTGCTAAAACTATGTTTTGGCCACCAAACATTTCCAGAGGCATTCCCTTATCAAGACCCTGAAAAAAAGGTCTTATCATATCTATATTTATTGAAGACTGGGTGCTTCTTGTGTAACATTATGTGAAAGTTATGACTGTTTTTGCCTTCATAGTTCTTATATGGGAAAAGTATAGATAAACTAAAGCAAGACAAGCTAACAAATGCTACAGAGAAGTGGATACAAACTGCAGGTTAGTGTTGTGGAAGATGTCGGTCTGAGGAATGTTCTCAAGGTGCGTTCGCGTCACGTTTGGTGTGAACGCAGCTTTAGGATCGCAACGAATGACGTCACGTATGAGCCTCAAGACGCACAGTCACAAGAAGAATGCACGAGTTGTGTTAAAGTAAAATTTGGACTACCTTGCATCTCCACGGCCAGTCTGAGTCACCATAATTATAGGTGATCTCCTCTCCTTGACTGATGTCTCGTGCTGCAAACAAACACAGATGGGGCTTCCCTTTGATGGTTACGTACTTCATCTTGCCATTAGGGTTTCGATTATCGTCGTTTACAAGCCTTCCAAGCGACCCATCCTCTTTTGCTGCATCAACACTACAAAAATACAAGTGAATATTAGTTTCACAACAGTAAATATATAAAATAAAGGCAATGTGTCATTTAATTTTGATTGGACTAAGCATTGACATAATACGCACCACCATAGTTTGCCATTAAAATGGAACTCAAACATGAAAACCTTAAGGCTGTTGTGGTAGATTCTCTGTCTCCGCTCACATTCTTGCTTGCTTATCAGTTCACCTCTATATTCTAAGAGAAATTCTCCCTTTTCAAATGGAGTACAGGTGAAGATGCCGCGACCTATTTCATACACAGAAAAATATCCGTCAAGTTTATTCATACTTAAATCATGATTACAAAATCAGAACATTCAACTTACCTTTGAAGGCATTGATGTATTTGACATCAAGTCCCACTTTGTCCGCTCCAGTGTCAGTGTAGAATTTTGCATCATCCTTTGGATTTATACGTCTTCGCCGTTGCATATTTTTTGCTGAAATTACCAAAGAAGATGGTTGTCAGGATTATCATCTTTATTTGTAGAACATGCATGTTCAGAAAACATTGTATAGCCATTTAAACCAGTAATATACTGGGATAAAGGTGAGGAAGGCCAGCAGCGTGCTGGGGTGTCCACTGGATACTGTGGAGGTGGTGGGAGACAGGAGGATGATGGCGAAGCTCTCATCCCTGATGAGCCACGCCTCCCACCCCATGCAGGACACTCTCGCAGCTCTGCACAGCTCCTTCAGTCTCCCCGCTGCTGTCAGGCTGCACAACAAACTGCTCTCGGTGGACCACTAACACACTGAACACGAACACTTTAATTCATTCACCTGGTGCAATATCTTATCTAATCCGTGCAATATCCAACACGTTAAAGTATTTACCTGATCCGTCTATATATTCTGTATATACTGGTATATTTAATACTCTTCTTTACTGTCTTATTTTATTACTGTTTTACTGTTTAGTTTATTATATTAATTGATTTGTATCTTTTATTTTATTTACTTGTGAGCAATGCTGCTGTAATCCTGTAATTTCCCCACTGAGGGACGAATAAAGGATTATTTTATCTTAAAAAATATGAAGAAAATGCATAACTGCTCCATTCATATTTGTAATTGACACTGCTTCACTTTTTAAGAATATCATTAGACCATCTAAGATTAACTGTCCTCTCTGCAGGCACAGAGTAAACGCACTATCGCACTATTATCATATTGGATAACCCGGACCACCCTCTCCACCAGCTCCTGCAGGGACAGCGGAGCACTTTCTCCAACAGACTCATGCAGCTCCGCTGTCACAAGGACAGATTCAGAAAAACATTCATGCCCTCTGCCATTAGACTTTATAATAAAACACTCGCTCGCTAGCTCGCTAACACGCTAGTTTGCGCTCGTTCGCTAGCTCGTGCGTTGTCATTGCTAAGGCCAGTGTTGAGCCACATCGTGTGTCAGCTAATGTTCGCTACATCGTCTGTCAGCTAATGTTAGCTTGTTCGCTAATGCTAGCTAGCACACCACATGACTCAACTGCCCTTAACAATCACAAAGCATGCCATCATATCTCACCTCACACTGTCTCATCTCCTCCAGTCTCACCTGTTGCGAGCTCCGTTTTATACATACAAATAAAAATGCTTACCTGGTGGTGGTGTCTAATCCTCCATGAGTCCATGCGTCTCTTCCATGCCTGTCTGTGATTAAAGGGCTCCTTGGACTTGATGTCCGTAACGTTACATCGCTCCGACGTCCCTCCCTCGCGGGAAAACCAGGACGTGACGTCCCTACGTCACTCCGACGTACCTCGACGTAAAACCAGCCCGCGAAATTTAACTTGTGTATCAAAATGTGTATGAAACTGCACCAGCATGGTCAAGCCGATAGCAGGCGCTGTTCTATACACAGGGATACACAGAAATCAGGTCAACTGGTAAAGGTGGACTTAAGAGAATGTATGTTATTTAGACACTTATAAGGCGTTTACACTCTTTGTTTTATGAGGATCAGAAATCAGGGCTGCTGGTAAAAAAGGACTTTCCACGAAAAAGAGATTGTATGTTATTTAGACACTTATAACGGAGTTTACACTCTTTGTTTTATGAGGACCTCAGCATGGTCCGCATATACCAACTAAGTTCTCATAATGCTGGTGTGTAATCAGGTGAACAGTCCAGCCATAACATATCCACAGACACACACACACACACACACACACACACACACACACACACACACACACACACACACACACGATCCAAATGTTTTTACATTATAAATGTGTCTTGCTCAGTCACAACTTTTTAACAACCAAAATCATGGAATCCTTATGAAAAACGTTTGTTTACACTATACATGTACATACATCTGGCAAAATATCATATCATACCAGTTTAACATTCCAAAATCACGTCCTGATGTCCATCACAACGGACATACCACAAACAATAACCAAACAATATTTTTAAAAAGAACAGTTCAATTGTAAAAATCAACAACTCTTGTGTCTTCTCAGTACCTTTGTGTCATCACGCTGCATCGTGATGACTTCATCACCGAGACAGTCACATGAAACATGTTCACTTTTGTTGCTTTGATGGACTGAAAACAAAATCCAATTGAAATCTACCCTGTTGCTTTTCCAAACATTGTCCCCAGTTGAGGTCAAACGTTGATCTTGAGTTGTTTATTGCTCTCAGCCAGTGTTTAAAAAAAAAAATCAATTATCTTTTCCTACTATTATCGTTCCAACTCCACCCTCGACTTCCAGCCCGTTCCATGAAGACTCTCTTTCCCTCTCTGACGTGCATGTGTCTTCAGATCATTAAGTTTCATGATGACATGCTTAACGTCTCAGTTATCGGTCACTGCCAGAGGCTCAAACGTGTTCAAAAGCAACATTTATTTCCACTTTCAAAGAAAAAAAAGAGCGATTGACTGTTCTGATATTGACCCTGACTTGTGAGTTTCCACGCTTGTCTCGCTTTCATTTTATTGTCAATCTGTTAAAACGTCTACCAATATCAATGCATTTGTTTTGCTATTATTTTAGATGAAGTCCACTGTACTAATACAATGGTTAAAGAAGTGAACTTAATCAAAGGTGGCAGTTCAGAGAATCTACACAACTTTGGAACTGTTAGGATTCAGTCAAAAGAACTGATTCAGCGCTGAGTTTGTCCATACAATTGCAATTATCGTGCCTGTCACTGAAAACGAATGGCCCAACAGTATGTGACTCGGGAGGAGGGCAGCTGTATGTGAGAAAAGAAATGGAAGCTGCATAATGACTCACTCGGGGCTGTCATGGGTCCATAAATCAGCTGCAGTTGCTGCTGTGAAGCCTCACAGAGTTCCTCTGTCTCATCTTTACGCTCGACATCTAATAGACACCTGTCCACAGTGAAAGGATGACTTACCTCACTTCACTCCGAGAGCCAGAGAGAGTGAGAGTGAGAGTGAGAGTGAGAGAGAGAGAGAGAGAGAGAGAGAGAGAGAGAAAGAGAGGATGAAGGAGTATGAAGGAATGCAGCTGTTCAAACACCTCTTTGATTTGGTGGTCACGGAGCCCAGCGTGACACTCTGGCTCAAACACCGTGCAGATCCGCTTGACGTTCATCCCTCTGGTCCGAAGGTTCTCTGCTCTGTCGAGACTCTGTGTGCATGTACGTGTGTGCATGTTTGAGAGAGAAAGAAACCTTTTTTATGAGTAACTAATTATAAATTGCCCTGTGGACTTTTCTTCTCAACAAACAAAGTACAAGTACTCTTGTGACGTAAGCTACGGATGTAACGTCACGTGACTCAGGGGTGTAGCATCTCTTGACACAGTCGTCAGTAAAAAAAACACTCTTTGTTTCACATGAGACACGAATGCCTGTCTCCTGAGTAGAAGTCCTGCTTTGTTTGACCCATCCACTAGCGGCCACCTTTAAAGTCTTATAAATAATCCATGTGAAGTGAAGCAATTTAGATTTATTTGAGATTTCACTGTGTTTTAAAGACATTTACAGAAAAGCCCATTGCAGTCAGTTGTTGTTGTTTTGATGGTGTCAAGTACCTGATGAAGGACTGTTAAATGTACCACTTCCACTTGACTGTATTTTAATGTTGAGATCTGCTCATGAGCAAACAAACGCAAGTGTTTTTTAAGCAACAAGTACGGCCTCTTTCTGTCTCGAGGACAATAGGGTCAAAAGGGGAAAAGAAAACCTGGTTGGATGTGAGGCTAAAAAAGCTAAATCATGAACCCAGAAATTCTGGAAAAATAGAAAGCACTTTTAAGTGACGGATTCTGATGGTGAACCCGTCAGTCGGCGATATCAGAGGGGATGCAACATGGCGGCAAGCCTGAGAATCATGTTGGAAATAAAATCATCTCTGTTCCACTAGAGACCTCGGTAATCTATCGCTTAACGAGAGGTGTTTTAACACCATAACAAGCCTGAGAGCAGGGGAAAAAAATCAGTAAAAACTGTCAGGAATAAATACATCTTCATGTTAAATGAAAGAGATTTGTGTCTCAAACACATCACAGCGGCTGTCAGTCAAACAGCTCCCCTCAAACTCCCCTCGCTCACAGGGGTCAATACAATCCAAAGAGGCACTCCGCCTTCCTTTGACTCTCTGACTGCGTCAACAGGCCGAGCATGAGGTTTCAGTTCCGCCAGTGCACTTCTCACCTGCGTCTCATTGAAGCCGTGCCAAAATAGATCATGTAAAAGTGGAGCGGTTGCCTGTGTCTTGGCTGCCGGTGAAAGTGCTCTGTGTGTGTGTGTGTGTGTGTTGGACCCTGTGTGCACGTCCGTGTTAAAACCTCAGGTCAGGTATCCGCCGGGCTCCGAACCAAAGCGCCGACACACCACCTGATCTGTGTGTGTACGATTGTGTGTGTGTGTTGGAGTGTGTGCATCGATGTGAGCCTTGTGTTATCAGGCCTCCCCCCCTCCCCCCCACTAGTATGATTGAAATGGAAATTGAAAGTGTCATAAAGCCCATATTGTCAGCCAGACGTTAAGTTATGAGGAATAATAACAGGCTCTTTCATTAGGGAAATGACAGCTCTCGTTTGCTCTGATTTTCCTCCCGGTGGAATGTTTCCGTAATTACTTCAATATTGAGAGTCGACAAGAGAGGAAAAAAACAAAAAACATCTGGGAACAATGACAACATCTTCTTTGGATATTAGAAACAATGTTCGGACTCTGGCAGCATTCGCTGGTAAGAGCAACAATGTTGAGTGAAATGGCTGTACTGTACAATCTTTGCACCTTCAGCATTGCCATTTAGCTGACGAAGCATTAAAGGTGTCGAACTCTTCCTCCAAAGAAAATACATCCAAGCCATACAAATTGAAATTCTCATGAATACGGATGCCGTTAGTGTATCTCAAGTTAAATTATATAGAGTTTTATATGCACAATATTGGTTGTTTAAGATGAATTCATCTCTACATCGGTTATATTTGAGGGAACGTCCAACCAAAATGGAATATTAATGAATCGGACAACTTCCGGTCATGTTTCAAATAACAGTAGAATAATTGGGAGCTTGTGTCTGGACCACACGAGTGGAATCGTGTTCGTGCTGCTGCTTGTCCACCCTATTCATAATGTTCATGACTCACTCTCTGCCTGTGGTGCATTCATTTTTTCTGCTCCGATTCCTTGAAATCCCGATGACAAAATGGGGCAAAAACACAGTAAATACCTGTTAAAATGTGAGGCGGGAGCGTGTCATTTCAAGGCTGAATGGACACCTAACAATATCCTGGAGATGTTTTTTGAAACTATTACATTGACTACAAGGCAGACAAGTGTCATTTTCTGATGATTATTTTTGCCAGGACACACACTGTACATTAGCCTGCATTATAAAATATCACACTAATGTGCAAACAACATCACAAACAAGTCAAAGTAAACCTTCTAAACTTTCAGCCATTTGTTTCTGGTACCTAACTGGGATGAAATTCACCATCAGCACACATGACTCGACCCAGGTATGGAAAGTGATATCAACACAGGACTTTAACCATCCTCTCCGCTCCTTCCAATCACACCCGTCCTGATGGAAGTGAGTGAGAAACCAGAGGAGTGCATTTGTATTGACTCAGGGATGCGTTTGTGTGCACAGATTCAATGCATAAGTGAAGCAGATACCGGAAATCAGAGTTCACCGTGATACAAAGCTCAAACAGGACTGTGGCAAAGTTTGTTCTGTGTTAACCAGAGTGGTTATCGGCACAGTTAGGATGGCGGGTAAGGCAAGTTATAAGGGAAAACCTAATCGGCATTCACCACATACTGTAACTAAGGCGACGCTTAATTCTGCATTATAAATAAGAGAATGCCTAACTTGGATGCTGTCCCATCTGTCAGATGATCTAATGAAAGCAAAGATGCACTGCTGGAAGGCGTTTTTTAAGAAGAAGCTGAAGAAAGGATTCAAATTCACTACAGGCCTAAATTTGACTGTTTTTGTCTTTTGTGGTCTTTGCAACCTAAGGCTTTTGTTTGTGTGTGTGTGTGTGTGTGTGTGTCTGTGACTTACCCCAAAGGTTTTTGTCCTGATCTCTTCCTGAATGTGTGGCTGGATCTCCAACAGCAGGCCATGGGAACTGGCTCATCGACACATCGTACCTCCATTCAATGATTTCTTTTTTTTTTTGGCCACTTGGGGTCAGAGGTGCACAACATTGACTTATTACATCGTACTTCTGTGTACCTGGCAGATGGAAGTCCAAATATACACTTTTCTGAGGGAAATGACTCGTCTGATACGACGATATGAGAACGGTGAGAGGAGACGAAAACAATAAACCGTTTCTTATCCAGGTAGCTGGCGAGCGGCCATCTTTTTTGTGATTCCAAAACAGGTTTCGCTTTGGAGAAATATGTTTTTCTTTTTTTCATCATTCAGCAGATGGACTATGTATTTTCATCCAGAGGTTTGGCGAACAGAATGTGTGCTAAAGTTCCTACATGGAAGCAAATATTGGTGCTTTGGGCCAGTCAGCTAATCCTCCATGAAGCCGAGGGGAGCTGGACATTCAGGTGCTAACTCTGTCGGGTCATCACTACGCCCCCACATTGTCATCTAACACATTACACTCTGGGTGTGTGTGGTATCAGATTGCATGATTTGCACAAATAAGAAACACAGACGAGCAGCCCGTTTTATACAAGCTTTATTTACAATGTAATTTCCAAGTTTTGCAGTGTAGGAAGCACATCTTCATCAACGGGTCCTGATCGGACAGGTGTTAAATGAAATCCATCCAACTTGACATGAGTTTTACATTCTCATTCTCAAATAGCCAGACACCTCCTCTAGCACTGCCACATTTAGTATGTACATAGTGTTTGTATACAAGCAATATAAAACTTGGCAAATGGAAGGTTATTTGCTACTTCAATAAGTAAAGAAACGTTTTCAATGAGTAAAAAAATACAGCAAACATTGCACGCGTAGTGATGCGATTCGGACCTGTTAACAGCCTCGTGTTTGTTTGTTTCGTCCCTCCGATACACTTGTGCCGGTGCAATTAGCAGTCAGGTAACACTCGGGGGGGGGGGGGGGGAAACCGGGTACTGGTGTTAAGCTTCGGCATGTAAATAATACACATTAAGACCGGGGTTTGTAAAGAATACTGCAATCGTTATTTTGTTCTCAAAAATGAATATTTGGAGAGGATTTAGGGTTATAGCATTGAACAGTACATCGCGATGTCACCTTTCCTTCTTTATTGAGACGAAATGAGCATAAATAAGGTCAGAGAATGTCGCAAACTAGCTGGTTTTCTCATGTTATATTACTGCGATGGTATCTCACTATTCACCGGTAACACTATATATTTACACAGACGCGTATACCGACACATTACAGTGGCTGACTTGATGGGGCACAAACGAGGAGAACATTATATGCATATTAACATTATATGATATTACACAACAGAAAATGTTTTCCCGAACATCCCTGATGTGATTTTAAACAGGTCAACCACCATGTGGATGTGTTCCATTATATACAGATGTCTTACCAAACCAATGACTCATGAGGATGGACGGTGAATAAAAAGAGTTCTGTGTAATATAACTTACAGTTGGATGTTAATGGCAAGTGGTTTCCTAAACACAGATTTGGACAGAAACAAGTAGCGAACAAGACGAAACAGCACGCCTTTTACTTTGCAATTTATACTGCAACGGCATACTGTGTCGCCGCTCCCTCCCGGAAAACTAATCTAGTCGACCCGAACGTGGAATCTAAATTTGATCGAGATAAGTTAATCAAACATCTGAGCCGACGTCATTTTGAATGCAATTAACACATGCATGCCTAACAGCTAATGAGCCTTTTCCCGCAGACGTGGCCGCCGTCTTTGTTGCCGTCGCTAGAGAACACTGACGATCGTTCGTAGGGTTAAGGTCATAGTCAAGTGTGAAAATGTGCTTTCTTTTGTTGATGGGAAAACAGTCCGTTTCAAACACGACACGTTTTCTAAGGAACTCCTCTTCCTGAAAAGAATGGCGGTAAATGGAACCTTGCACAGTTTTCTCCATTTTTCCGCTGACACTCAGCGACCGTTGTGTCATTTTCATGAGATGGATGAAAACACTACACTCCTCCTTTTGTTGCATAAGACGAGTATGTAACAGTATCTCCATGTCGCACGGTAACTTCAACTCCATTGTAACAGTACAAGTGGTGATGTAATAATACTACTGATGTAAAAAAAACTAAATGTAACAACACTGCTGTGCAAGCGCCCGAAAGAATAAATAAGCCATTAAGATAAAAATGCACGGCATGAATTAAACCAAGGTTACGCAATAATACATTTATGGGTAAAATAGGTGAAAGTACAGAGAAGAAAAGCCCTCATTAAGCCTCCTAAATGTATGGATACGAGATTAAAAACTGTAATTCTTTCAAATAACACAATAAAACTGGTCTTTAAAAGGTAGTATGCCTTGCTGTCTTTAGTCCTAAAAAGACCAGCCTGTCTTGTTTTTTTTTTTAAATATCATATTTCAAACAAAGGCATTAAAATTGGAGGATTCAACAATCTCTCGCTTGTGAAAAATGTATGCACTTATGCCTATAATATGCATAAATCCTTAGCTCCAGGTGTGTGTTTTTGTTTTAAGTCTCTCTCACCCTAATTGTCAACATACCTATACAACGCTCTGAAAATAAAATATAAATAAGACATGCATTTAAAAAAGGCTACACAGTGTACAGTACATCTTGCAGCAGCACCAGGTTCAGGTTCCTTATTACCGGTACTGTCATTTGTGTCTCGTACAACTCATTCTGTAAACTGTATGTGTAAGCACTCAACGCCAAAATCACGTATTTTCCGTTAAGTTGCATTAACAGACCACTGTATAGGAACGCAGGGTTACTATGAACTGCCTGTTGAATAAAGGTTTGATCTGTGATCAACAGGATCCTTTGAGACTGCTGCAGTGGTTTCCCTTTCTATGTTTTTCTTAAATAGTCAGCCCTTTCCAGGCAGCAAACTGAATGCGCCGCACATTAGCCTGCGTGAGCTAATGTGCGGTTTCATTATATTAAATTAGCATCCATGTTTTATGGTAAAAATGTATAAAACGTGTGACAAAATGCACTGTCCGCAGAGCCTCTTGCTCTTGGCTCAATTAGACAGGTTATTTGCTACTTGGACAAATAACAGACAACATAGTAGAAACAGATGCTCGGTGGACATTCAATTCCATTGAAAGAAAAGCTGGAAGTCGGCTTAATGGGGGCTTTTATACCGTATTAAAAGCATATCTGTAACAATGTTATTCATTCTAAAAACACTTATTTTTGCCATCCTATGCGCCGACTGCAATCTGTCCAAAAGCCTCCAGGACGTCCCGGTAATGCCCTGTCCGCTCTCCCTTGTTGTACTAACTAATACTTGAGGTAAAACCACTTCTCAGATGCCATCTAGCAACATGTGGAAGAGACGCTGGGCAGAACCACTGCAGGAGACGCACATCTACAAGTTTAATGGGTCGCGGTTTCTTTGTTATGGAGACTGATTTGCAGGCGATGACGCTTAGATATTTCTCTCCCATGTAAATAGAAACATATGTGGAAATATGACATCGAGGTATCCTGAGGCAGCCGGCCAACGTCAAGTTACACATGACAGAAAAAGGCAGATTTGTAGATCAACTGCTTGATTGGCAGACTACTCTGCTATGGTCTGCCCCTGTCCTTGGTGTTAACATACATTGAAGTGTAACAGACTTGACGCGGCGTGGAAGCACAAGCAGGCATGTCCACGAAGAGTGAGTGGCGGGAGGAGAGATGGAGGAGAGGCGAGAAGGGGAATAAGGAGAGAGCAGGCGAACATGAGGAGCAAGGAGCTGGAAGGGAGTTTAGTATCTGGCCTCCTTGAGCTTGTCTGGGCGTTACAACGCATGCCACTGCAGAGGGTTGTGCGTGCTCATGCTGTCGTTACTGGTGCACCGGTTATTCGCAGACTCGGGTCAATGCAAAGTCATGCAAACAGTAGGCAGGCAGGTAGTTCATGCATCGCGGGCCTCAGTCTAGCCCTGCCCGGGGGGGGAGGACAGGCCGGGCCAGGCCACTCAAGGCTTGGCCAGCTCACTGGTGTGCAGGTCATGCAGTGACATTGCTGTTGAGGGAGGAGAGGGAGGAGAGAGAGAGAGATAGAGAGACAACGGTCAGACGGCGGGGTTTGTTAGCTTGAGATTCTGGCCTTGATCTAAACACAAGCAAACGAACAGGGTCAATTCCAAGGCTTCTGAAAGTCCGTCGTGTTAATAAGAGATCGTTCGTCATGTGGCTTAAAAACAATGACAATGAAAAGAGAGTGGAACAATAAAAATGGGTGAAAAGAAAAGGACAGGAACAGCTGCAACAAGCATACCTATTCAAGATGTCTGTTTAAAGTGACACGGGAAGCACGGAGCTACACAGTTAAACACACCTTCTCGTTGTTGACGTATCAGCAGAAAGGGGCGATCTGCGAACCAAGTCTCAACCCCGGGATCTAAAACTATCTCACGACTAGATTTTCCTTGAGCGCCGTCGACCAAATACTGCGGCGCATGCATTTGAAATGTGACACTGCGGCACGTACGGTGCCGTCTGAGACAACCTGCTGAATGCTGGTGAAGCTGAAACGACATGAACTGATGCATTTCCCACTTTGCTTGACGGTGGCTCCTTAAGAAAGATAGTGAAAACCAGTCAACACAGTTATGTAGAAATCTTTGAGGATTGCAACTTCTGATAAAACTGAGTAAATTTACGTTTTTCCTCACAATTATTGCCGCACTGTTACCAGTTTTTCTTCCAAATCATGACGTCCTATTAGAGATCATTAAGACCATTTAGCAAGCAAATGGAACATGTACATGAGATGAGCGGACTATACATCTTCCTATGTATTTGTTGCCCAATAGTGCATCTAAATTCAACTAACAAATATAACATGACACAGCAGGAGGGCAACTTATCTCCATTTGAGAAACTAAATTCAAACGCTGAACACTGTCGCCTGCTGAAAGCTACATCGTAAGAGTTTAAACAGATATCGCAGGACAGAGAGAAACCCGATGAAGGTAGAGATGTGCGTGAATACGGCATGAACAGGCAAGAGCGGTTCCTCGAAACAGAAATGGCCGCGACTTGTCAAGAAGATGCGATTCTTCTCTGCCTTCCGGGGTCCAAATGACCTGCCGTGACAAAGGTTTGCCACAGAGGGAGGTCAGAGAGGAGGTTTTGGGGTAGTTAGTCAGACCCTATGGAATATGATGGGGTGTTAAAAGGGTTGGAGCCCGGCATCACAGGAGTCAGGGTAAAAAATATGCCTTGTGAGGGAAAAAGAAAAGTGGTGCGAGATTTTGGGCAGCCTTGCCTGGCATCTCTACCTCAGGGATCTGATCAAGAAGAAAGAAAAAAAAGAAAATCAACAGGCGGAAGGAATGCAGGAAAACAAGAACGTCCCATTAGAAATGAATGCAAATAGCGTGCCTCAAAAAAAAAAGGGCACGTCTATAGTGTGTAGGTTCGGGGGATTTGTAGCGTTATTTGTTTTCTGCCCTGCTTGCCCCATCTACCTTGCGGTAGCTGGCTGGACGTGGCCTGGATAGGAGCGACGTGTGCTGGTGGCTTGCCTCTGCCGGGCCAGGAAGGACTGACCAGAACCGCTGTTGGCAAGTCTGTCTTCAGCCGCCTTCTTCTGCAGAGACATACCCTGAGAAAAGATACGGAGGAAGTCTCATTATTGCCCTTTAATGGTCTTCATCGGGAAACATAACAGCGAGGAGGTGGAGAATCAATAGCAGCGTGTGAGCCAGAGCTTCTGCAGGAGCACAACACACAGAATCAGCTACCAGCAGTGCGGTAATCGTGAAGCACAAGGAAGCAAATGACCGTAAACACAATATCAGTTCCTATTTAACAACTCATGGACATTAACACCAGCTCTCGATCAAATGTTTAACGCAGGAAATGTCGACGATAGAAGAGCAATGCCGCCCTCTGGTGGTTGAAATGCCTTCTTGCATGACTTGTAAATGATGACACCATTTCATGCAACACTTGGCCTACACTACAAGAGGGTATTGCAAAAAAAACATTAAAGGCATTCAAATTCAGACTAAACATCACACTTTGTTCTTCCACATAGCATTCCACCCACATGTATTTATGTCTGTCAAAGGAATAACTGAACGCAAATGATTTCTGGACAATTATTTTTGAAATATTGTGTCTGTTTTTCAGTGCCTCATTGAATGTTTTATTGCTAATAATTATCCTTGGGTGAGCGTTGTACTATTACGAGTTGAAAATAAATAATATTTTTCATTTTCAAGTAGATATTTGGTTAATTATACATGTGAAAAATGCCCATCACTGTCCAAGAGCACAATATAACTTAATAAAATGTATTTTTTTTGTCCGATCAGGAGTCTAAAACCTCAAGATACTTAATTCTCTACAATAAAAGTGGGGAATTCTAGCTTTTGAGAAGCTGGTACTATCAAATGTTTATGCATTTCCGCATAAAAATGGCTTCAGGTTCTATATCACTCACAGATATAACTCATATTATTCGCGCGAGCGAGAGAGAGAGAGAGGCTGGGCTTCTGTGTATTATTCTTGGGAACAAATCCCAGCTGAACATTAGTGTGTGCCACAATATAAAAAGGACACTCGTCAACAAACTGTGTCACAGGCTGTGAAGGTCCTTCTCACCATATTGTACCAGGCTGACACGATCAGTTTCTCCTCGTAATCTCTCTGGGTTTTTGTCTTGTCCATCTCTTTCTGTTCGGAGAAAACACAAAAACACACACACAAATAAGTAATGCAGGTGCTTTGTTTATGTTTTCACACACTTAAACACGCGCCCTTCTCCAGTGACTGCTCATCTATAAAGGGGACCGGTTAACCCAATTGAGTCCACCGCTTCCCTTACCGGATCATCCAACTTCTAATACTTGATTACCTCCAATGAGTGCAGCATCCTGTCCTTCTCCTGCAGCTGGTTCTTAAGGGCCTGGACTTCTGGACCTGAACCCTGGTTCTGCTTGGGGTCCAGGGTCCGGATCACCTGGAGCGGACACATTCAAATCGCATCACGTTACAATTTCTTGTTGACACCCACAGCAAGCCTCCCTGGTTACAATGCACCGTGCAAGAGATAAACCTATGAATACACTCACACTCTTGGCTTTTTCCAGGTATTTCTTGTATCTCTCCTCCATCTGCTTCATGTCTTCATCTTTCTTCTTCAAGGCGTCTTCCAGCTCCTCCACTCGTTGGGCTGAGAGGCAACAACATGAAAGTTACTTGTTAGTTAATCTGTCCTTTGCTGCGAGAATGCACTGAGCTGAAGCACATCACACATTAAATCATTTCACATTCTAAAAGGATAACAACAGGTGGTCAGAGAGGACCGCACTTCACACATTCAGAGTTCAAACTCACAGCTGGTGTTGTATTTGGGCTCTATGTCGTCGATGAAGGCGTTCTTCTTCAGTAACTCATTGTTCAACTCTCGTAGCTTCTCCCTGATGAAGAGGACAAAGCACCAACGTCAAAACATGTTTTTCAGGCCCGCTTTTGTCGATTATTTCATATCAAGCATCCCAGAAATGAATGAAGAGGACATTTTGTTAATATGTAAACATATTTCTGAGTTTGCAAAACAGGGAACTTACATGTGCTCCTCATATTTCTTCTTCAGGATGGATGACTGAATGAAAAGAAACACAAATAAAAGGATATCTTTTATAACATATTTCAACCTACACAATCCACAGATATACTTAAAATAAAAAGACGAGAAACATTTAAAGAGACTCTGTTGGATAAATGCAGGAGTTGCTGCAGACTCCAGTCTTGTCCATCTGTATACCTGCAGCCACACGTGTGTGTGCCAGGCTTGTTCTCTCGCTTCGTTGAAAAGGACCTTTCAAGTTGTTATTAAAGGCACCACAACGTAAGAAGACCCTGCACATGTCCCTTCTCATCCAACAGGGGGAAGTGTGGAGCACAACATCTTTGGGTAATGTTATCATGTGGTGTTAAACTACATGAATAAATCTAGAATTTCGGTGAATGAGGCAACCAACAGACCACAAACCAATACTTTGGGCTGCGTGATGAAGTGATTCTTCAGGTTGGACGATCACAAAGAATGTTTACAATTCGAGGATTGTTCTGTAAAATCACGAGAGAGCAGAAATCTGCAGAGTATCTCTGAACAAGAATACAAACGGCGTGGAGGAAAGAGGAAAGCTGGGTTTCTAGAGAGACACAAAGAAGACACCAAAGAAGTGATGACAGACGCCTCTCTACTGCCAACAGGACAGAGAAGAATGCAGAATCCAAAAGAACTAGCTGGCAAAAAAAGCAACTACTCCTTCAGTGCAACAACTCCGTGTAACAAATGCATGAAGTCATCCTACAACACATGCAAATGTGTTACATTGTGAGTCGTTTCATGGAGTCAAACAGCTGACATCTTGAAAGAACAAAGTCTAAGAGAGGGAACGTGTCAGGAATCACAAAGTTATACTTACTATAGTCTGTGAGTGGAAGCATTATTTGAAAAGAAAACGCACAAGTATTTCACTGCGAGGCAAAAATCATCCACGCCATAATCTGTCAACGTGTCTTTCACATTTTTTGCACCCGACGTTTGACACACCGGCTCCTTGACCGACTAGAGCGGTACCTAAAAATGCACTGAAATAAAAGGACTTCCTAGATCATTCCTCCATAATTGTGATGTATTAAATATAGATATTTATTTCTATTCTCTGCATATTGCTTACTTGTTTTTATAAACTGTTCTGCTTCTAAAAACAATGAAAGTAAGTGGTCACAATACTACAAATAAGACAGTCAGTAATAAAAGACAGATGGTTAATTATGTTAATTTTACTCATTTGGCCTTTTCTCTTTTTAATGTTACTTTTTAAAATAAAATGTCAAAACCGTGAGCCTTCAAGAGGATCGGTGTACTGCAGTCTTGTCGAACATCTTTGTTTAAGTGTGTTTTGATGGGAATTTGTGGTTTCCATGATGTTGTTGGCCAACATTTCAGCTGGTATCAGAGTTATGCCTCCACAAAGCAGAACAAACGTATCGTTCCTTACATCATCTGCTTTGGAACCCTGTTCTTGGAGATTCTTGTGCAGCTCCTCCACCTGACCCTGTTCCTCCATCAGGCGCTGATTGATTAACCTTGATAAGAAAAAGCACAAAAGACCAGTTTGACAAACAAGTTCAAACACAGCAATGAGCAGAGCAGCAGGCTGCCGACTAAAAGGTCATCCACTCAAATTCCAGTGTCGACAAATTAAACAAATAAAACCAACACAGGGAAACACAATCAGCCCTCAAAATAAGACAGTGAACACAGAAGAACAGAAAAATAAGTCAGCCTCCAGTTTGTTTGCGGTCGCTGCTAAACGCTCCGGGTTCTGTGCTCCCTGCTGACCTGTTCTCTGTCTCCAGCTCATTCTTTCTTCTGTTGGCATCCTCCAGTAGACTCTGCAGCAGAGCGATCTTCTCATTGTCTGATCCCTCCTGGGCCAGCTTCAGCATCTTGTTCTCGTGCTGAAGATGAATCAGATGTTCTCTGGAAAAACACATTGGCACCGAAGCCAGTATTAATTCCAAACAACACTGATCAAAGAAAGTATTGATTGTTATACCTGTACTCACAAGCAGTATGCAGGATATTTACCGAAACAAAGACCACTGGTGAGAACACATTGTTGCATGCATTGTTCTCTGTATATTTATCACATCTGTCCCAAGTTACTATTTCACACAAACTGTGCAGCAATCAGTAATTATAAGGCGAGACATTATGATGTTATTAGCACTGGGGACTCAATGAAGTCTACATAGACACCTTATGCAAATAGATGCAACACACCTGCTGCTTTAGTCTCGTTAACACTAAAATATTTGCAGCAACGAGACAACTGTACTGCTGCTGTAATGCCGACAGACTGACCAACAGTGCATCCTCAAAAAATATAAATATATACACTTTGAGATGCCCACTCTCGCTCTGTTCCTTCAACTGTAAGGTGGACAGACGGGCAGAGGCATTTGAGATACTTCCCCCGCCAAACAGATAAGATGTGTTATGTCTCGGATCTGTCCTTTGATAGTGTTGAGCACAGTCTGTCTCCTGGTTCCTGTGTTTTTTTTTAGGGCGTGGCTGCAGACTCCTTTTCCAACTAAAGTACTGACTGAATGTTTCCAGATGAACTCACAGCCGCTGGGCTCGCAAAGGGAAGAGAAAGGAAGACGAGAGAAGAGGTTCCAAAAAACAGCTGATTGGGAAAATATTACAGCGACAGGACCGGATTTTGGTGGAGTTTGGAATCCTACCCTGCAGGAAAGTGAGAGACTTACTAAATTCCAGCTGTTGTTCATGCTGTTTTATAGTTTAGAGGAAACTGAGCCACAGGCGCTTTTCTGTCAAAAAAAGGCACATCCTGGTTCAGTCTTCACACTCCCTGCTGGGTGCTGAACTGACAAGTGAGCATGAATCATCAATTTTGTATTTCTACCAGTTATTCTCTTTAGATATCTCACATGACACACTGCTATTGCAACATTTAACTTCTACCTCTGCAAGCTTGCAGGATATGACATCACCTCAGGCCACAACAGTTTAATCTTACTTTTACCTCCAGAGAGTAATAATTAGTCTGGACTGGGTTAAGTACTGTTTTGTTTTTCCCCCATTCGTAGCTTTAAGAGGATTTCAAAGTAAATCCATATGTACTTTGGTGAACGCACATTGAAAAATAATCCAGGCACAATATGCTGCCGGCAGAGAAGCCAGCCGTCCTGGAAAGCAGCAGTCAGGCTGATGTAACTCACACACACAACTGTTACGTAACTCGCTACAGAGGCGGTTCTTTTAAAGCCAAAATCATCCACTTCAAAACAGCAGAGAGAGCAAAAGAGAGCCGCCCAGAAACCATATGGCTACAGAGTGAACACACACACAGTCTGATTAAGTGGCATACCGAATCTCTGGGGTGGTGATCTCAGCAGCCAGTGAGTCAGAGCCGTCGTTGCTGACCATCGGGAACAAGCCTTTAACAAACAGATAGCACCGTGAGTACAGGGTGACACCAAATATTTAGGCGTGACCAAGTGCATCGTAGCTCAGCTCAGCTATTCGTATTTAGCCACATGCTTTTTTCCCCCCCCATTGTACCTGATGTGAGCTGTCCCTCCTGGGCTTGGACACAATGGAGCTCCTCAATCGTCTCCTTCAGAGAGTCTCTCTCCGTACGCATACGCTACAGAGGGAGAGAAACGCGTGATGCAGAAAATATGATGAGAAATAGTGCAGGGTTTGCAATGAAGCCAAAAGATGTGCATCTGTCAATCAAGTAGGGACAGCGCGCAGTCTAGTAACTCCGTTTAGTTACTGGAGTGAAAGTTATGCACAGCCTTTGGTCTGACTTGTAGAACAAAATGATACATTGCAAAGTTAGGCACACTTTTTGCAGAGTAAAAAGAATACGGTACCAGTTCTTATATGAACACAATGAATTGTACATACATCTTTTTCTTTTTGTAGAGAGTCCACTTTCTCTTTGACGCGTTTGTATTCAAACTCCATCTTGTCTGCCTTTTTAGACTCTTCCGACAGTCTGTTCTGAAGTTCAACCACCTGTGCAGAGAAAGGGCAGACAATGGAAATACATTATCTCTTAAAATATACGTGTGTGAGTATTATATAATAACAGCTTTACAAGTTGGGGTACATCAAGCCAAGCCTCATTCCATGCGAGTCAACATGGCCGCTGGTTGCTTACCTGTCTCTTGTATGTCTCCAGCTGGCCCTTGGTGGCGTTCGCCTTTCGTAGCTCTTCTTCCAAACCGACGTTGCTCTGCATCAACACCGTGTTCTTCTCCTCCAGAAGCTTATTCTGGGAAAGAGCGACAGAAATGTAAACTGTATTTGTTTGTAACTCGGACACACAAATACTGCCAGTTGTTAGAATAACACTCGGTGATTAGTAAAAGAAATAAGATATGGACACTGCGTTATTGCTGCCGTCTGTGTACCTGTCTCCTGAGAAGACCCATGTCCTCCAGCTTCTTCTTGTAGTGTTCCACTGTGCCCTCCAGCTTTGACACTTTGTCTGATGAATGCCTGGGGAGGGAAACAACGGGCCCTTCATTCTATTTCCATTTGGCATTTGTAATCTCTTCACTTGTTTAGCGTTTAGTTTGCTTTACTCCGGTACTCTCAAGTGTGTTGAGAGCCAAGATTCTGCATCCCCTTCTTACCGGAGGACATCCATCTCGTCCTTGAGAGACTGCGCTTCATCAGCCAGAGACGCCAGCTCTTCATTCTGTGACTTCACATCCACAAGTTCCTTTTCAAGCTCTTCACAACGGATGCGGTAGTCGTCTTTTGATGCCTCCAACCTACAGAGAATTAGCAGTAATCATCTTTAAAAATCAGATTTTTGACTCCAGCATCAGTCAATTCATCTCTCTCTCTCCTTCCATCGACTCCATACCTGAAAGTTTCTTCCTGTAGTTGCTCCAGTTGTGTCTGCAGCTGGAGGTGTCTGCGTCCCGCAGGGCTGTTGATGTCCTCTATGGAGTCGGACTGGTTGAGTCTCTCCATCAGGAGCTGGTTTTCTGCGAGTAAACTGCTCTTCTCCTCTTGCAGGGCTGCCACCTGTGGAAGGGACGCGAGCGAACAGGAGGGCAAAGAATGGGAACGCAAAAAGAGAAACCAGAAAGGGCAGGAAGACACGGGTCCAGTCGTGAGATAGACCGGGATTTGGATAACAGGAAAGGTGAAAAAAGGGGTGGAATGGAGGATAGAGGGATGGAATGTTAAGGAGAAGAGAAGCAGAGAAGGAAATAAGTTAGTTCTTCAAATTGTATCTCTCAAACTACTTATATGTGAACGCAGCATTTTCTTTACGGCATTCAATCCATTAGGTTATCATACCGCAGCATCGCTTCTGGTAACAAAGCAAGCGCACACCAAAAACACTTCAACGGGGCAAAGCAACACACTCCAAAGAGGGCAACATATGGTTTGATGCTGCCTTCTCAGCGTGACAGACGGGCATCAAACTCCACACCAAGCAAAGCAGAAGCTGATCTGTGCTTTTAAATGTGCCACGAATGACAGAAATTCATTACTGTTGCATCTCAAAACACAGGAACTGGTCTTAATGTTTTTGTTAAGAGGTAATAGAAACATATTTGCCTGGCATGAAAAGATTACGCAATTACCACATATATTAACTTCTCAACCCGGTATAAATAATCAGGATCAAGTTAACAGCCAGAGTCCTTTTTTATTTTGATAAAAAGGTTCTTGATGTGCACTTTTTTTTAATTCAGAAAAAAAAAAATGGGAACGTCACATATTAATAATATACAGTACGTGTGATATCTGTAACATTTGACATGTATTCAACAGTTTTGCCAAGAAAAGACTCCTTCCTGGGTTTCCCCCTCTCTGTCTACTGTTGCTGTGGGAGAGCAATGAAACACACAAGGGGAAGAAGACAAAGGATAATCAGTGAAGAGGGGACAACTGACACACCCACACCAAACTGCAGTTGTGGCTGGTGTGCCCCATGAGGACCATACGTGTGCACACACACACACACATGCACAGATAACTAGTAGGAGGGGGATCTGGATTCCACAGGGGGATGCTGTTGCAAGCAGACTGAAAAAAACAGGACTATTAGACACACCACACACACACACATCATCATCATCATCATGGATGGATGGATGGATGGATGGAAAAAAGAGACGGAAAGAAAAGAAAGTTGGATTTACCCTCTCTTCTAGCTCATTAAACTCTAACCTCAGTCTATCACGCTCCTCTTGGACATGGAGGGCCTTTAAAGCAAGGCACACAGTGATGAAATAGTGAGGAAATGAGAGGAAACCGATTCAGGACAGGAGAGCAGGTAACCCTTTAAATCACAGCTCCATTTCTTCTGCAATATGTGTCTTTAGTCAGTAAATGGAAATCAATATGTTCATTGTGATCATATGCTATGAAGATTTAGCAACATGTTATCACATAAGTATAGGAGAGTCCAACCAGATGTGTTCCAGTGTAATTATGCAAAAAAAAGGGAGCTGCTTTTAAAGTGCAACCAAAAAATAGCTGTAAGAAGTACAACACAATCAGTCAAGACACAAAAGTTACAAAATAAAGCTAAAAAAGTGAATTAAAGTTAGTTATTCGTATGTATACTTTGAATACGTTCCTGCTAAATATGCAGTTACTGCTCATTCATCTTTTCAGTGTCACATTGCATCATCATTGCACAGTTATAATTGCTCAAGGCTAATGAGCAATGCCCGACACTTAACAGCTAAATTATTCACAGCTGTATTTTCTTAACAATACCAATATTGTTAACACTTTGGACATTATATGATTGTCATTCCATGAAGACATGGACCTAAATAGTCCTCTCATAATGACCGGCCGCATATAATAATGTTATCCAACAGTATTAATGTGAATTATTCACACACTCACTTTTAAATAATGTGCCATTGTGACAACTAACTGACCTCACCAGGTCCATTGACCTGAACTCTGTGCTATGACGAGGTCTACGACCAGCAGTCAAACAGCCTAAAACATGGAGGATTACAGGTGCATGAAACCAACCTGCATGTCAAGCTCACGACACCTCTGGGCAATCTCTTCCTTGGTAGACAAAGCATCATTCAGGTCCTCTGCTGTCTTCTTCAGCTGAGAAACAAAAGAAAAGAAAACAATAAAAACCCTGCACATTGTTTCATTTCCACACAATGTACCGTCTACTTAGATGAGACTAAAGAAACAAACATGTATAACCTCAAGGAGATGTTGGGCCGAGGACTAAACAAACATTTACCCCAAATAACAGTGTGAGATGCCTTTGAGGCTCATCAGCAGGGCGCTTGTGCTGATGCCAGCTTGTTGAAACACTCAGCTGATTTACAGGTCTGTGGCCAAAAAGGAGGAGGGTGTAACATCGGTAGAGATCACGTTGTTTGTAAAGGCATTGGTGTTGAGGTTTCAGTGGAAAACCCAGATACTGGAGGGAGTCTGTGTGCGAGTTTAAAGACTTTGATGTGTGAATGTTCAATATTTTACCTTAAAAGTTACATTCAAACTTAAACTCTGTCTGATCTGAGAGTATTTTGATGGCCCCGTTAGAAAACAGACAATAAAAATAGACAATAAAAAGCACCACGGTGAGCTTTTATAGTCTCCATACCTGTCTGTCTAGATCCACATAGGAGTCAGTCCCTCCCATCACTGGAGTCTCGTTACTCATCAGCTGCAGGAACACACAAAAACAGGTTTACGGGTTGGAAGACGTTACGTGTACACGGCAGCAAACGTGTTACGCCTCGGTTCACTCATGATGACAACCAAATCTGATCACCTTACTCTCATCATCGATCAATTATTGTGAAAAGCACAATAGTTCACCTCTTGGATGGCCGTCATGACAACATGCTGCACCGACTCCTCCATCATCATTATGGTCTGGATGTATTCTAGAGAAGTAGACAAAATAATGGGAGGGAAATTCAAGCCTCTGAGTCGGTTGGCATCAGCATTGCGATATCACCGAACATTGCTTTCCGACGACACATCGCACACAGAGTACGGGACGCGCACCTTGTTTCTGTTCACAGTTGACAGCACAGCCCAGAATGAGCTGGAGCATCCTCCCAAGCTCTGCCGGGTCAGAGTGCTCCCCAATGAGGTTGACATCTGGTAGCGTGAAGTCGTTAATGTGCTGGCCTAAGATCTAGACGGGAAACAAAAAGCATTTTAACAATCAAAACTGGATAATCGTGGCCTGTGGTGGTGCTAAAGGATTTAAGGATAGTGCCTGCAGTCACAACTTGTCCCGACGAGCAACACTGTGTGTACTGTGGATGCTCGGTACTGATCAAATCAAAATGAATACAGTAGATCAGCGGTTCCCAAACTTTTTAGGCCGCGCACCCCCTTCTACATCCCGACCGGGTTCAGGCACCCCCAGCTTAAAAAAAAAAAAGAAGCAACAGAGCCTATTTATAGCCGCATAGAAATCGGACCAATGAGAGAACAGTTTGCTCGCGCATGGCGTTTGTTTACAATATTTAGTCCGCTGTTAAATGTTGCAGTGTGAACACAAACCGAACAAAGGGGCAACTGCAACATTGTATCATATTGATCCCTGAATCAGAACAAAGCAAACAAAACGCCCTGAAACACTGCAACAAAGTTTCAATAACTTTCAGTTACACAAGGCCAATCAGGATGGCGAGCACACACGCACAGGCTCAGAGGCAGATTGCATCACATTTAATTTACAATCAACCACACATAGAATGAGACTGCAGTTGTTTTTGGCTGTTTTGTAACTCCTCCAATTTCGATATAAACAATGTAAGGGGCTTTTGACTTGCACTGGCATGCTTGGTGTTCAGGTGGCGACGTAAATAAGAGCTTCAGACTGTTAGCCAGAACCTCACTGCACACTACGCACTGTGGCTTTGGGCAATCTGCATTGGCAATCCAAGTGAAGCCCAGACACAGATCATTTATCATATTTCCTCTTTTTTTTCCAGTCTGATGCTCTCTCTCGTTTCCTCTTTTTTACCTCGACTCCGCGATGGGCATATGTGCTCCGATTTGTCTGTGCTATCCCTTCCTCCTTCCTCCGTCTCATCTTCGTCTGACTCCCGTTAGATTTCTTCTCCCGGTCTCTCCCCAACGCACCTCTCGCCTCCGATTCCCCCCTCTCTCTCTCTCCTCTTTTATAACTGATAGCTTCAGATGTCCCACCTGACAGTTTCCCCGATTTTCAGCCAGTTTATCATATTTGCATGAATGTTGCTGAATGAATGAAGTTAGCTGTTAGCTGAGGTTAGCTGCACAAGCTAGGCTAGCTAGTGTACGTAAAAGACAGACTGGCGGCAGGAGCTGAAGTGCATTTATTTATTAAAGTGTACGTTTTTAAATTTAAATCTTACAAGGGGAATTTTTATAATTCATGTAACCGAGCGTCTTGGGTTGGTGTATAAGGGCACTTATCATACAGTAGTAACTGGAGTCGGGAGATTAGACATCTTGTATCAGCCCACGACTCTCTTTATCATTGTTTTCTCCTTTGGCCAGAGGCGGGGGTTGCGCCTTCGCTACGGCAACCCTCAAGGGACATATCATCGTCAACACCAGAACGACAAACATGAGACAGTCTGTTACAATCTTTTTTTTTATTTTGTGAATATTATATTTAATATTAATTATTACACCATTCGACCACCATTACATTTTTCCTCTCGCGCACCCCCTAGAGGCAGCTCGACCACACTTTGGGAATCCCTGCAGTAGATTGTTCTTACCTCCTGGTTATAGTCTAGGACGCCTTTCAGAACTTTCTTGAGATTGCTGATCTGAAACAAGAGAGAGAGCTTATGTAGAAGTTTCATTCAAACTTGGAAAAGTCTGCTATGTCATTCGCTAACGGGGGAAAAAGAAGAAACTGGCCTAACAAAACATAAACCACACACACACACACACACACACACACACACACACACACACACACACACACACACACACACACACACACACACACACACACACACACACACACACACACACACACACACACACACACACACACACACACGACTACAACGTATTCTTACCTTTAACCTCCAGTTGTCCCCAACCTCTGGTTTGATTCTACTAATCCAAGCCTCGTTGAAATACACTACATCTCTAGGAAATTCAGACGGACAAGAGATTAGTGCTTAAAGGGAAGTTGAATGAGAAAAAGGCCGACAGTGACGGAGTCTCACTGAATGTTTCAATACGTTCATTATGTTTACTGTACATTCTAACATATAATGTTGCATAACATGCAACCATCAATGTAAAATACCACAGAAAGAAAAGTCTTTTTTAGACAGATGCATTTTCTCATACACCGAGGACGAAGGACAACTTACATTTTCTGTAGAGCTTGGGCCATGACGATACCGCCCGTCAAGTCGTCTACTGTCTTGCATGGAGCCTCCACTCCAAAAGTCTGGATCTAAACAACAAACAGACAAACACGTGTTGAGTCCTGCTAAATTTCTCCCAACTTTTCCCGTCCTTCTGGCTCCGTTTCCATCTCTTTTTCCCGATCCTTTTATTCTCACTTGGCACGTTATTGTTCCCTTTCCATCCTTGATATCCTTCTTTATCACTTTCCTCCAGGCTTAAAGTCTGTTGCCCAGACACACAAGTTCATATTTTTCTGTCCACATGCCAAAAGGAGGGGAAATTGAGAGCAGGAATGTTGGAACTCTGACAGAAGGCAAATGACAAGGTTTCAATTCTGCCTGCACGTCGTTCCGTCGGTCTCACTTTTCATTACGTGGCTCAACATGCAGCTCTCGAGCCCCGAGTCACAGACTTACCAAGAGCAGAGGGCGACAGACAAGGTATTCAGACCGCCTATCAACACAGGTTGAACCCTGACGGAGCTCTCCACATGAAGCTATTGGGTGGAAATGAACAGAGCAGAGGGCTTTAAGAGAGACTCAAGCTGGACGTTAATGCATCCGGTTACATTTTCAGCTCGTCATTGTGTTCGACATTAAACTAGTATCAATATTTCCCTGTGAAAAGCAGCCACAAGTGTTGGGTAGGCCATAATATGCCATTTGCTTGGTGTTGTGTCCACTAATATTAAACTACTGGCTGTAGAACATTTCTTCTTGAAATAAAGACGATGCAAGAACATCTCCAATGACCGCGTGGCCGTAATCTGAGCAGCAACGCTTCCGAGTGCTCGATAATATCCCTCATTAGCAGAGCCAGAGGTCAGTAATCAAGAAGACATTCGACACGGTATACAATCAAGGACACACTTCACATGGCATGAAGTCAACATGACACAAAACAATACACACAATCAGTTGATAAGTTCAGACAACCTAAATGTTTCATTTAGATTCTCCACTGGACATCAAGTGTACAACCTCTGCTTAACTGGGAACCTTAATGTTGCCCTTCCACTTTTAAACATGGAGTAAACTGATCCAATAACAACAAAAACATTTTAAATATCCTAAAGTGGTTCAGAAATCGACTTCTCGGGAACCTCCTCTCAAAGCTGTACTGTCCTGAATGACTGTGAGAGCTTTCAAATAACTGACTCGTCAACAAGAGGACACCCTCGGTGCACCTGATCGAAAAACATCTGTATTATTATTCATATTTCCACGAACTAGCTATCACTGTTTTTTCAGGAAGCCAAGCAGCAATAAGAAAGCTTCTCTGTGTATCAGTAGACAGCTAGCAGCTAAAGCCAACCTCTGGCCCAGAGCCAACACAGAACAATCCCCCCCCCTCGATTACATAACACAGGTTACCAGAGACTGAAGTATACCTGACCCACTCCAATTACCCTGCCACATTGAAACTACAATCTAAAACGTATACGACACATCACACTCAAGTCTACACCCTTCCTGTGATGCTTAGTTGTCTTGCAGAGTGGGTTACATGCTGACTTCCTGTGTTTGGATACTAACACAATAATAAGTAAGCAACAGTGCTAAATTAAATTAAACCGAGGCATGTGTTGAGGTCCAACAGTGCTGGAATACAAAGCCTTTAACCAGAATGTATGCCCATGTGATGTCTCCTGAAAAGCCACAGTGGAGCAGTGCTGGTGACTTCCTTTATGCTGTGTGTAGGACATTGTGTCGGCACTGGCTGTCTGTGACAGAAGCCCCTTTTTGCCAGCTCTGTTTCAATTATAAAGCAGCATACACCACATAACATACTGTACTGTTTTATCTGCACAGTGTCTGTTAATGCCCACTCTTTGTGTGTGTGAGCTGCAATGTGATGATTGAAAACCAATTAATCTGGATACAGAGAATCATGTGATCGGAGGGATTTTGAGGTTCTGGTTCATGTTCCCAGATTACAGTCAGTCCGCTTTGATCACATCATCCATCGCAATCTGCTTAAAGGGACGATAAGAGGGCTAAGTTGAGTTTAACTGAAAGACGTTCATGTCTGACAGTGTGTGAGACCTGAACAATTTCACAGAGAAAAAGCTTCACCAAAAGCTGCATTTTCTATTAATACCCTTTCAGCTGTCTGAGTCAACATGCACAATAACAACAAGTACGTGGTAGCACGCAAAGGGCCATGAAATAGAAAATAAACATTAGAAATATAACGTAAACTGAATTTCGTATCTATTAGAAATTACTGTTTTCTTTCTTCTTCTTTTTTTAAACACAGACCCAAAGCAATAATAAAAGAAATATTGGCTTAACTAGACGATTGACAAAACTCAGACAGGACGGACTGATGTCAAAAAAGGAAGCGTTTGTGGAAACAGTTGGAAAGGAGACTAGCTGTGGAGAACACTTGTGTCACATGACTAGGACGAGCGATCAAAGGGAAGCAGAAACTTTTACCTCTCAACTATAATGTCCACATTAGGTCTCATCATACAGCATATCAAACAGCTCATTGTTTTGATTGTACGCGTCCAAAAGGAAGACCAGCATACCAATGCCACACGTGCCAATCATGGACAACTTTGACGGTAACAGAAAACGAAGCAGATACTAAAGTCTAGACAGTTGCCTTGATATCTCCACTGCTATTTCATAAGAGGTACAGCCTCATGCACGTCAGCAACAATCGGTCACACTCGGTGGTGTGACTTCACAGTTAACAGGTATGTGAGGAATGTTTGCCAGCGACATCACTACGAGGAGCATGAAGAAAGGAAACAAGAGGCGGAGGCATCAGAGATGAATGTACATGTCTCATTAAATTGATGTCACACAAACTGATGTTTCAATCTCACAAATTGATTTCAAGTATGATTATGTGTGTGACATGTAAGGGGCTTGTACTGAGCTCTAACTAAAACCAGCCCTACATGCATGTTTTCAGCATGCACTACTGTCATTTGAGCCAGTCGTGTATGGTAGAAAACATGGAAGTACCCATGGACAGATTCAATCAAATGATATGTCAGCCGATCCATTCACAGTTCTGTGCACATCTGAGTAATGTGTGTGATTAAGGTTGAAGCATCACAAAGGATGTAGTCAGTATTAGTGTTGCCTTTTCCCTGTCTAACAGTCAACATTACAGTTAAGAGACTGTCGACGTTTCTTCAGATGTGTGTGTTGTGTCCACAACACAAACATGCTAAAAATATGTATCATGTGATCCTGATCTGATCACCCTTTTCCACTTGGTTGCTTACACATCCATACAAATATTTAGGGTATCGTTACAAAGCCAAGGATGCGATCCTGTATTTCACTTCTTTCTTTTTTTAAAAATCAGGAGCAATGGGGACGAGAGATCGGACATAATTATACATTGGGCAACAATGGCAGGAATTCAGACACCAACCTGTAACGTTGTATGCTCAATCCAGAGGAAAAAGACGTTGCTAAGAAAGCGATAAACCATAACAAGGCCAACGATTCTGCCATCAAATCCACCCCGTTACAACACACAGAGCATTAGAAAGTTGAGCGAGCTAAACACCAGACTGTACAGGGCTAGAACCAAATGTGTGTTCATGGCTGGGTAGAAGGCTTTCCTGGCAGCTAGCAGACAACACATCAGCAGCTAAAGCAGCAAACAGCTGGCCTGTATACGTAACCAACGTGAGCCTGTGTGTCATTTTCCTCTAGCCTGCTAACGTTACCGCCGCTAGCTCATCAAGCTAGGAGTAGCCTCGTACGCTAGCTAGCAGACAGAGTACCGTCTGTCAGTGGAAATAAACCCCCGAACTTCATGTTTGACCACCTACCCATGTCAAGAGGCTTTCACAGAGTTCCATTCGATCCAATGGCCCCGATGTAGTCATCGCCAACGAACGTAAACCGACTTTGCGTGGTGTACAGAGCCTGAAGTTAACAGTCGGCTTCATGTATCGTTACTCCCGATACCTCTCAGTCACTGCGGCCAATAGTTGGGTTCGCTGCTTCGCAAGTCCGGCGTCTGCCGGGGGGAGGGCTGGGTGGGCGGAGTCTGCCCTGCATATAAAGAAAAATAAAAACCATCATCTGAAATGTTGCTTCGGGACAGGAATGGCAATGGCATGGAGCCCAACAAGCTTGGTAACACAAATATGAAGCTGTGTGTTGAAGGTTGCATTTACAGCCACTTTCAAAGGCAAACAAATAAGGTATTTTGTAATGTATTGAAAAAGCACAAAGTAATTGCCCTGTACTACTTTGGCCCGAGGCCCTGTAGGTAACCCAGCCTTGCTTGTCAAAGAAAATGCATTCTGTGGGTGCACAGCTGACTCCCTTCTGAAGGAAGATTGGGGGGGGGGGGCGCTGTGCTCAAAGACAAGTCTGTGCAACGCTTGGACAGAATGGTCTGGAGCATCACATGACCACCAAACTCAATACATGGTGATTGTCATGGCAAGTATCCTGACTGACACTTCGTTATGGAATCCATCGAAGAGGACGATGATATTGTTTCATAGTCTCAGTCACATTGGAGCACTTTCAGTGGAAAACCCTTGATCTTGAGGAAGGCGAAGAGAGAGAGTGTGTGTGTGTGTGTGTGTGTGTGTGTGTGTGTGTGTGTGTGTGTGTGTGTGTGTGTGTGTGTGTGTGTATGAGAGAGATAGAAACTACTTGTATCGGTGTTATCTATTATATTTTTGCGGGGGAAATTGTGATGTAGTTTGCACCGAAGCACTACATCTTCCAGCAGCTACAGTATTTTCCCACCTGGGTTAGACTCTCACCTGACCAGTTCTCTGCTGGAGATGAGCAGCAGCTTTTACAACACATGCTGCTTCAGGGTGGAGGTTGCTCAAACACCCTAGAGACAAACTGGAAGACATGCTGATCAGTAAGGGCTGTGGGCAGAGGAATGACAAAAGCTTGGCATGTGCCACACCTTGAAACATGACATTTCTGAACTGAAGCTGTCGATCACACTGAATGTATTTTACATTTCACTGTTAATCCGCCACATTAGCCCGAACCGCAGTATATTTCTTCTGCTTTTCATGAACATGAAGGCCAGTGCTTGCTCAGCAAATAAGAGCCTCAAGAAGACAAATGGCCTGGATACAGTTTCAGCCGCCACTCTGAAGCAGCCGTCTTCAGAGGATCAGGATTGGACTCGCAGTAACTTTAGGGTGCCAAGCAAAGCTTAACAGAAACAGAAAAATATACATTTCTACAAATGTAAGGGGTCACAAGGAAAAAAGGTTGAGAACGAGAACTACATCTTTACTGTGAGCCAGCATAAGTCCAGCAATCCGTGACAAAACATCTACCAAAACTGAATCACGTTAATTCATTTCACTTTGAGATATTGATAACCCTTTTTAATTTACTAACGGGTTACAAATTAGGACACCGAAGTTCCAAAACATGAAGTGATGAATCTGAGAAGCTTTGTGGTTCACCCTTCGACTCTGAACACACAATTACCTTTCGGTGGCAAGGTAAGCTAACATTCATGACGTGAGCCTGTTTACATTCGACGTGACGTATAATTAATCCGATACCTTTGGTTTGCCTTCTTCTGACGATCAAAACACTACTTTTTAATGTCTTGAATAAAAACCGTCCAGTTGAAAAGTTATTATACACCAGTCTGGTTGTCCTGTGCATCCTCAGCTCATGGATACATGCAGAGAGGTTCAGATCTCAGCAATAAATGTAAACGGTTGGAAGCAAAAATATTTTTCTCACAAGCACAAAACGCTGTCATCATGAATATGCATAGTCACAGGTTAATTAAATAAATGCATCATCAGTTTAATGGACCAAACCAGCTGCAATAGCCACAAGAAGATGGTTCAACACTCAACAATCTCAATGCAGGCAGCCAACTTTAAATGCATATAATCAAGACAGTGCCGTTTATACAGTACATTCAAGACCACGGTGTTGCAGTTGTTTTCATTATGTTCATGCACATTAACCAAATAACTGGCAATGCTGACACAGAGCTGGCTGTTGAGTGTTCAGTTAGGGGTGCCCAGCAAGTCTTTTAATGGACCAAAACAATTCCCTTGGCTGACCGCAGAGTAACAGGTCTTATGTAGTGTTGTTGTTCCCCTTGATCTCATTCAATCGATGAAGCATTGATGGTGAATTATATCTACAGAGTGAATATTCACAGCCCCTCTCCAGTGATGAACTAAGATCCCAGGCTTCAAAATAAACCTCTCGACTATGTTCATTCATTCATTCCGTCTTTACAAGTCCACCGCAGTGATGCAAGCCTCTTGTGTGAGTGAACCTCTAGCCGTTCAGTCTCTGTGTAACCACCTCTCTGTACATGATAGAGATGTACACAAAGAGGAGCAGGATAACAAAGAAATCGTCAATGAATCCCAGCAGACCGAAAAGGGCCTCGGGGAGGATGTCGAGCGGCGAGGCCAGGTAGGTGATTGCTCCCACGAGGCAGAGAAGAATCCGAATCCTGAACATCCAGAAGAGGCCACCCACAGAGAACATCTCCCTGAAGGCATGACGAAGCAAGGTGGGCACATCTCGCAGCCTGTCCATATACTGAGAAGACAGAGGGGACAAAATATGTTACGAGAAGTTCATCTGCGTACTGGTATCTCATACGGGTAGGGCCACAGATTATATAGTCCGGCGGGAAATTCATAAGGAACATCTCTTTTTGTTTTTAACACTCAAACACTTTTAACATACTTGAATGACTTTTGTAGTCATTTAAATATGAATATCGTATTGTCGCTGTGGTATACTCACAGATCTCGGCTGGCCTGAGAACCTGCGGTTGTAATCGATGATGTCCGTTAATATCAGCTGAGGCTCTGCCCCCCCTTCCTGGACCCTCTCAGGAGTGGTGTGCTCATGAAACAGTGGGAACAGCAACGTCACCTGGGCAAGGGGGAGGAAAACTTAGCACATGGCAATACTCGTGTAAAAAACGATCTGTGTGCCGCACACCTACATTAATACAAATATTTGACTGAGGAGAGACTGTGTCCCCGTGATTTTGACAATAACTAACAGAAAACAATTACATTGAAAATGAAATTTCAACCAGAGACAAACATGCGTACAAGTCTTAAGAGATGAGAATTCAGCATTTATCTCTTTGGGTAAATTTGGAAGATAGCAATGTTAACAGCTACCTGCAAGTCTGGCATCTAGAAATTGTAATTTGAAAGCTCAGGTTAATCATTCTACATCCAACATGTGTTACGGCTCACCATTTGTCTGCAGATGGGGCAGTTAATAGCACCCAGCCATGTGCCATACCTCCAGTACGCTACAATGCAGGATCCTATGCAGGAAAAAAAGACATCGCTTTACAACATGAACAAAGCATAAGTACAAATAATATAACAAACTATTCTTTTTAACTTTTGCAAATGGATTCTATAGTTATTCGGACTTTTGCATATTATCTAAAGATATGCCAGCATGTGCAAACAGAATACAGCTAAGTAAACGAATAATACAATTACAGATTTGCTTCATTTTTTCTCTCTAATGTAATGTTTTGCTCAGTTTACATTACTAGAAACTGTACAACTGTCCTACCACAGAAAAGGTGTCCACAGTTGGTTTCCACAGGCAGGACGGCCTGCTGTAAACACACAGGACAAGACATGTCTGTGTAGTACTGCTGCCTGGCCTCCGCCTGAGGATTCTCATCCTGACAAAAAAAAATGAAATGCATAAAAATCAAAAACACATATGAAAGTTGAATATGTGAGTCATCATGGAGCACACAATTTTGAAATGCATCTCCTGATTGAAAAAAATACGTCAAACAACTGTATGAAAAATAAAAAAAAGAGTCATCAATCCGGCAAAACCATACAGGGTAAGACCTTATTCTCTCGCTGCAAAATTGAGTAAAAACATCATTGTGTAGAACTTAAATAAGAAGTGTATCTCATGTATTTTAATGTTTGTCTGCTTTGTTAACCATATATTGGCGGAGAGGCTGGCGTTGCGTCTGCCTGCGTACCTGCTCGGTTTGGAGCTGTTGTCGGACGGCTCGAACGTGCTCCTGATTCTCAGGATGAATGTTTTGCGAATCTTGTCTGCAAGAAGGTGGAAAAGGCAGACATTATAGACACATAACAGCACATAGAGCTACGCACACCGACGAGACAACTTTCACTTGAATTATTTGGAACGGTGACACACACCTGGCAAAGAAAAGGCTAAACTAAAGCTTGCCGTACAGGCCACTTTCATTTTAATGATTTAAATTTACCTGCAGAGCAAAGTGAGGATGCCTGCAAGGAAGGTGATGCTTAGCACCACAACAAATAAGACCTGGTTGCTAATGCCTTCAATGAGCGCATCCTCATCATGGATCAGGTAGTCCAAGTCCTCACATTGACTGTCCTCCATCACCCACACTCATAGCCTACAACACTACAAAACAAAGAGAGGCACAACAACAAAAGGAGGTTAGCATTTCTCTGGACAGTCTTCTGTTTCTGATCCTTATCGATCTAAGAGTAAAATAAAACATTGTGCATTAATAATACAACGTTACTGAAGTATCACGATGTCTAATGTTGCAAGTAGTAGTAACATTGTTTATCTAAGGAAGACGTTGTTGTTGACTTTCCTGAGATTATCAACTAGCACTGTCTGCCTTAAGTTTACAATTAGTCACTGTAGTCGCACTGCTAGCTACGTTTAGCGTTAGCGTAGAGTAGCCATGATTTGCTCATAACACGTTGTAATAAATAAATACTGCTAACGCTGACAGCCAACGTTTGAAAGCACACCCACAGCTGGACAGTAGCGTTGGCGAGTTATTATTACACACCGAAGAGATACAAATGGCTGGTCTTCTAAATCCGAGCTCAACCTGTCAAGTGTCGCTCGTAGTTAAATCATCATCATAGCTTAACGCTACTCTGCTGCCTGGTTAAAGCGATGCTTAACTTGGGTCTAAACACTGCGGTTAGCAGCTAAAGAGTCAAAGTACAACACAAGAGCACAATCGAGCAAATAAAGTCTACGTGACCTGCGAGGGTGCAATATATGAGTGCAAGACGGAGTGTGACGAGGACCTACCAATGAGTATTGTTAAGTCAACTCCATTCAGCCTCGAGACATTGTCTTTTAGCTAGCTAGTAGCAGTACCGTTGCCGTGACTGTGGTGTATAAGAACACGGTTTGGTAACACGTTTTGTTTTGCAGCAGTTTTGGTTTGTATATAAGAAGCAGGTTTGCAGCAGTCCTGCACGCTGGTGTCAGTTTGCTGCTTCCTCCTCCTCTTCGCCCTCTTCTTCTTCTGCTCTTATCAACGCCTCTAGTCGTACTGTCTAGAGCCAGTAGGTGGCAGTAGTGAGTCTTACGACCGGTGTGCATATCCCTGAAGAAGAAGAAGCACTCAGGCATCAGTACACAACATAGCTAGCTACAGTTACCGAAAAAAAGCTATTTAACTTGACCACAACACCTTCTCATTGAGGCAAAATGCCTCGTTACGCGCAGCTAGTGATGGGCCCGGCGGGTAGCGGTAAGGTAAGTCACCAGTCCTTTGGTCACACGTGCTGAAATGCCTTGTTATGCTACGCGGCTAAAGCGATGTGCTAAGGCATGAGGCTGTGTTATCACCACATCCACATCGATCAAGTTGAAGTAGTGTCTGCCTTTTTCATTTAGTCATTGTTGGAGTTTTATTTGTCATTTCAGAGTACCTACTGCTCCACCATGGTCCAGCATTTAGGGTCCCTTAACCGCTCAGCTCATGTGGTCAATCTGGACCCAGCAGCTGAGCACTTTGACTACCCTGTCATGGCAGGTGAATACAGCATGTTTTAGAACATTATTACATTACAAAGAGAACATCTCAGCCGGATGTAACCCAGAACAAAGGGGTTACACAATAAAGACACAACTGTAAGAATAGATTCAAGAGTTAAGTTAATTTATTACTTTATTATTGTTTTTTAGGGCTAACCAAGCTTTACAGTGAAAACATTGAGATGTGGCTTCATAATGGTCAATCTTAACAAGACAAAAGAAGTACAAAACAATACCACAGCACAACGTTGTGACATGTATGTTGTGATTCACACGCTGATATTTGTTACTTGTTATTACATTTAGTACACTTACAGCAGGTGCTCTTTCGTTCGACCCGACAATCTCACTGTTTCTGTGTCCGCAGACATCCGTGAGCTCATCCAGGTGGATGACGTCATGGAGGACCCTTCTCTCAGATTTGGCCCGAACGGAGGCCTGGTCTTCTGCATGGAGTACTTCGCCAACAACTTTGACTGGCTAGACGAGAGCCTGGGTCATGTAGAGGATGACTACATACTGTTCGACTGCCCAGGTAAACATCTTGGCAAGACGCATGCTGAAGCCAGCGCAAGGTGGATTCACCCACTTTGTTTGTGCCGGCCCACTCTGTTAAGAGTTGAAAGTAAATGATGGTGAGACGGGATGACATGCGATTATGAATTACTGTCAGCACTGTATAGATGCAGCATTAGAGTTATGTTTTTACAGCTGTAGCGCAGTTTTGACATGTGGCTTCTTTTGCAGGTCAGATTGAACTTTATACACACCTCCCTGTAATGAAGCAGCTGGTGGAGCAGCTCCATCAGCGGGAGTTTCGGGTGTGTGGGGTCTTTCTGGTAGACTCCCAGTTCATGGTGGAGTCTTTCAAGGTAACAGGCAATCTCTTTGAGTGGCTTCATCTCTTCATCTGGTTCCCGTTTGTGCTTGAACACACCTTATTTCTGCACTGGGGTGCACTTAATGTGGTAATGAAAGCAAACATGGAGTCTCACATCTTCCCTCCTCTCCACATACAGTTCATCTCAGGGGTCATTGCCGCCCTGAGTGCCATGGTGTTATTAGAGATCCCTCAAATAAACATCATGACGAAAATGGACTTGCTTAGTCCCAAAGCCAAGAAGGAGATTGAGAAGTAAGTACTATAAGAGTACACAACAACACTGCTATGCATCTTCAGTTCACGTGAAACTTCACTAATGATTACCCTCAATGTTGGAACTAAGGCAGAAATATATTAAGGGTTATCGTGACTTAAATGTTACTTTTATAAAATTGTCCAAACCTAATTTTTTCAAAACTTAAATCTATTAAAAAAGAAAAGTTTACAAGTTAATCAAGTTTTGTTTAGCATTCATTGTGTTTTGCTTTGTTTTTCCACTAGATACCTGGACCCAGACATGTACTCAATGATGGAAGATACCTCAGATAACATCAGAAGCAAAAAGTTCAAGAATCTGACGAAAGCCATCTGTGGTTTGGTAAGTGAAGGCCTTAATTTGATGCTGTATTTAATTTTGGATCAGAATTTTAAAATGTTTCTTTATGTCTGTGTGTCCAGGTTGATGACTACAGTATGGTGAGATTCCTGCCTTTTGACCGCACAGATGAGGAAGGTATGAACATAGTACTGCAAAATATTGACTTCTCAATACAGTATGGAGAGGACCTGGAATTTAAGGAGCCAAAGGTGAAGAAACAAACAAAACATAATGAAATACAATTAAAAAATGTGGTGTAAAGTAATTACAATGCATGTAGCCATTATTGTAATATTATTTTCTGTTCATTTGTTGTTATTCCCATCCTTACCTTTTCTACAGGAGGTTAATGAAGATCCCGATAACCTAAATTATGATGAGGCCTTTCAAGACAGCTGAGGAGTAGAGTGACTCCAGGAATTCTGCAAAAAACAGACTTGAGCTGGATACACTATATCAACTCCAGATGGAGAATAGCATGGAACTGCAAGGACAACATGTGTAGAGAAAAGACTGACAGAAGATCATGAATACCTTGTATCGTTTATGCTCATATGTTTTTTTTTTTTTTTTTTTGCAGTCCCCTTTGAAGATATTTGGGATTTTAACCCATACATGTTTCATTATTTCAGGGCCATGTTTAATTTTAAAAAGTCGTTGGTAAATACCTTTGTTAATGCTATATTTTTTAAATAAAATATTACATAAAACTTGACTTCCTGTGTGAAAACAAACTGGTGTTCTAGCTCCGCCGTGTGGACGGTACGCTACATGACACGTGGCCACTTCCTGTAAAGCTGAAGGGTGGGACAGGCGGAAGCTGGGTCCTGCCGTGCTAGTATTTTTCTCTCGCTGTGCAGTTGGACTGGTATTTATCACTCAACATGCCGGTGAGTACATTCTACACGATTATTGACTAGCAGAAGCTTCCAATGTGTGGCATCGAGCAAACATAAATGCATATAAACTCCACTGGTTGACACAAGGGCCTCCGAGGGAACGTTAGCTGTGATGACGAGTCTCGTGAGCTCGCCATGTTAGCATTTGCTCGCGATGAAGTGATGTTTGTACATGTCAGAAATCTTAAATTCCCCGTTGTGACTTTTCTGCAAAATCTTTTGTTTGGTATCTATAAAACACACTGGTGTCGTGATAGCGTAGCCCTAGCGGATGGAGCTGTAGCTGAAATGTCACTCATGCTAACTGCCAGAAATGTAACGTTACCTGGTAAATATGACTAAAGCAACTTCGTCTTCTCTCTTTTTTTTTTTTTTTTTTCTTTTTTTTTGTTAAGGCGTATCACTCAGGGCTGATGGTCCCCGACACCAGGCTGGTGGGGAACATGGCTTTGCTTCCTCTTAAAACCCAGTTCAAGGGGCCTGCTCGAGGAGACGGTAAGGCTGTACAGTCATACTAATCAACACAAACATTACAGAAACACACGCTACGTTTAGTTTGTACGTTATTGGGTTTGTTACCTTGTTGTGACACGTTCCTGATGCACGGATTAGCTTCACCTCCATATATGGCCTGAAGAGTTCAACTTCTTCATTCATGTCGTTTGACGCTCCGTTTCCAGCTCGTCAGTGTCTGTGGTGGGCTCATGAATTGATGTTCACCATAGATAAATAATGAGTGCCAAGTTGTGGCGTTTGTCAGGACATTCTTGGTCTCTTAAAGTAGTTTGTCATCACAAATCCAAAATATAGCTTTACCACATATCAAAAAAGGAAATGTGCTGCCCGAAACAGGAAATGACTCTCTGCATTGATAAACATAGTTTGACAACACTTGTTAAATGTAAATTCCCTAATTCATCATTATGAATTGATTTGAGAGCCTTTTTATTCACAGATACCTATTTTTTCCATTTCAGGTATAGAGTCGGACATCATTGACGAGGCCATCTACTACTTCAAGGCCAATGTTTTCTTTAAGAACTACGAAATCAAGGTAAGTCATGTCGTGTCACTTGTATTGGCAGCGTGCATTTATCCCTCATTTAAGGTAAACAAATATGTCTAACATTTGTGTACACAAAACTTCAGAACCGTGTTGCTTGCAGATATTCGACAGAGCTAAATCAAACCACAAAGTTTAAAAAAAATGTTGACAGTGAGGGACAAGTATGTACCTCACTGGTACGGCTGCTCCTCTGTTCTCTCTTCAGTCTCTCTGGGCCTTGTACCATCTGTGCATGTTGATTCCTCAACATGCCCCAACTTGCTTCTTCCTGTTCCCCTTCAGCAATGCATATTTGCTCTGGTTTTAAACTGAGTTACCTTTTTACTGTTCAGACCTGACTGGAACTGTGCTCATTTTAATAACATGCATGCTTTAGAAAAGATACTTATTTTGTTTGTGTGTGGTGTTGTTTTCAGAATGAGGCGGACAGGACGCTGATCTATGTCACACTGTACATCTCTGAATGCCTGAAGAGGCTACAGAAGGTAAATTGAATTTATTTTTTAAATGTACAGAGTTTATAGTGGTGAAAATCTACACTGTACCCTTGTTTCATAATACTAGCAGCAACAATTTAAAGGAGTGTGTTACTCAGGGATCTCAACCAAAGGATAAAGATCTACCAAAGGGATTTTAAGGAGTCATTCAATTAGTAGAATGTATTGTTTTCCTTCAACACAGGGAGGAGGAATTAGCTGCTTAAATGCCTGTTGAAATGGGTGTTACTTCCTTCAGACAGGTGACCGATCTAACCCTTTGCATTGGTGTGTTTGGTTGCGGTTTACAGTGCAGCTCCAGGGGCCAGGGAGAGAAGGAGATGTACACTCTGGGCATCACTAACTTCCCCATTCCTGGAGAACCTGGCTTCCCTCTCAATGCTATGTATGTTAAACCTGCAAACAAGCAAGAGGACGGTAAGAAACCAGCACCATCAACCAGCTCTTCTGTTGTGTCACTTCCCTGTTTTCCCCAGTATAGAGACAGTACCCTTCTCATATTTAATTTAACCCCCAGTCTGAAGTAATATCAATCCCAAAATAGCAATGTTGACCAGAGCCCCATCATCTTTAAAGATCTGAGGTTTGAAGTGCTGTATCATCCGTAGTAGTAGTGTGATGATAATACTGACTGCGCAACCTTTTCCAGAGACGATGAGGGCGTACCTCCAGCAGATCCGCCAGGAGACCGGCTTGAGGCTATGTGATCGCGTGTTTGATCCCCAGACAGACAAACCCATCAAGGTGAGTCCAGTATTACACGAGGGGAGGGGGCAGCTGTTCCTCAAGGCTCAACAGCAGCCTGTGAGTACATCCAGATGTCGTTGATGGAGCATTTATATAGCACATCCATTGTATCAATATGCATATCAACATATTGAGTAATAATCTGTAGCCTGTTTTGCCCCAGGTACTTTGAGTGCATGAGCTTCAGATACTTTTCTTAACACATGTTTTTTTCTTCTTTCTTTCCAGTGGTGGGTATGCTTTGTCAAAAGGCAGTTCATGAACAAAAGTCTGTCTGCTCCTGGACAGTGAGCGACTCAGGACTCAGTTTCTGTTCTACACCTGCAAGATGGAAGGGTTTTTCTTTGGGGTGGGGGGGGCTGCTTCTGCATTGCTAAAATGATTTTATAATCGTTGAGTTTAAGGATATATCTTCACTTGTTTGGATGTTGACCATATTGAGCTGGTGCTTAATTCAATAAAGCAATCATGGAGATTGGAAAATGATGTGGTACTGTGTTCTCTTTATATTGCACCTCACATTTAAAACAGTGCCCATATTTGCTGAGTTGTGATTAATAGTAGCTCTGAACGAAGTTAGATTTTAGTAAACTGTTAATTTAAGATGAAGATGTATAAATATTTGACCACTCACTCACATGTCCACAATAAAGTTTATTACTAGTTTTCACAATGTAGAGTTCATTAAGTGGGTGCCACTGCATACCTGTTCAAATGGTGTCCATACTGAGCATACAAATTGCAATTACTGTATTAAGTCACTTGATCAGCAGACCATGTTTGTATAAGCCTTTACTACAGTAGACTGACTTTTAATAGTAGAAAGTGTTGCCATTAAAGTGGCTGTAAAAAAAGAAATCTACAGTGAGAGTAGAACCAGGACCCTGAAACTGGAGCCGCTAAATGAAGTTCAGCCGCTATTTTCATTATATCCGCCTGTGCATCTCAGAATGTCTTCTGTAAAAAGGCCTATTTCAGTGTTGCTGCACAATAACATACCTCCTCTCCCTTAGGCATGGTGAATGCATTCTCTGTACACATGCAGTGTTCAAAAGCATATTGACAGTTCACCAAAGCAACGACCAACACCCTTTATATTTACACAAGTAAAAAAACAAAGCAGCATGTTTGTTCAAATATATATATTTATTGGTGTATTCTCTTTGGATTCTAAACAGGCCTTCAGTTGCAGTCCTTATTGAAGATGCATTTCCTTTGCTGGCAGTCAACGTTAAGGCAGCGCTGGGTGAGAAGTTTGCCCGTCAGGGAGAAGAAGGACCACGTTCTCTGCAGAGCACTTTGGGTGTGCAGGGAAATGAGAGCCAGTGTGACTGCAAATACTGCAAAATTGCATATTTGATTAAAATAGCTGTGGACTGGATGGCTCAGTGTGGCAGGTTGAAAACAAACAAACAAAAAACCCTCCATAAACAGATATGCTATCTTAAAACAGCCTCACTCTAAATAAATAGGTCAATATAAATGTAAACTAAATAACATGCATTTGTCAAAAGGGGATTTCTCCTCAAATCTGACGAGTATGTACATGAGAGAGAGTCTCCGGCTGTATCATTAATCTTCCTGTGAGTGAAACGTGGATGCTTGGCCAGAAAGTGTCTGGTGCAATAGATGGTGGAAATATTGTACTTTTGGCAGCCTCTGCCATTCAGCATAATTCATAAATATCAACCCTCAAACTGCAAGAAAACAAAATGAGGAGAGAGATATGGGTCTTTAAACTTTTCCTGCCAGTCTTTTTCTTGTTTGGGTGACTAGCCGAGGGCCCCGTGGTCATCTAGTCAATCCCCTGTGCAGTTCCAATCTGAAACAACAATGAACATCTAGGTTTGCATGTATGGTTTCACAAGGAAAGACATCGCCTAGATAAGCAGTAACTCAGCACTACGATGAATGCTGACAGCTGGTGGTACTTACTGTGTTGATGGCTGCAGTCGGGCCTTAGTCGTAAGCCATCTCTTGACTCCTCCGCACACAGCGTGCCACCTTTTTCTTAAAAACTCCTTTAGGATCCTCCCGCCACTCTTTCTGCAGGATACAACACAAACTCTCACCAACGATAACCTTAGTGCGGCCGTGACGTCCCCTCGTCCTTTCTTTCTACCTAATTCTTGGCCACAACATTTTGTGCAAAAAGGTTCCAAGACAGCTGAACATTAAATGTTTTACTTACAGCTGCGTCTACGTTGGCAGGAGAGTCTCCATTGGGGTCCGCCAACATGGAGATAACGCTGATCATGATGGTCTCAACTGTGTGGATGGGCAGCCAGCGCTCCTCGGGCTTCTCATAGCCGTACTTGTCCTCGCCAGGTTCGTGCAGGATGGAGATGCAGACGTCTCCATTTTTTGCCACTGGTAGAAAAACAGGAACACACACACAGAGATTACCGACACGTCGGACTGCGCGATAATTCAATTTCACAATTCTATCGTCTTTCAATGGACTCATGTCGTGATGAAATCAATACATTAGATGACAGGGTACACAATTCCGTCTTCTAAATTGATAATAACAAGCACATTTTTATGAAAAACCTGAATTGATCAGAATTCTGCTCGCGGGAATACCCCAGTGTAGTTAAATCAAGCTATTGTCTTCACCGGATTAATGTGCATGTATGTAGTTCTTAATTCAATTTAAAAATACCGATAACAGGATTGTAGATTTTGGCCATATTGCCCGGCCTTACTGACACGTTTGTACTAAAGCAGAAGATCAGGTTCCATTCTGCAGCTCTGCACTCGGCAAAAGTCAAACCCAACATATTGAATTACAGTAAGAGACTCTCGTCGAGGCATCTTTACCATAAATATCGTAATACCATTACCACTAATACACTCACAGCAACTAGTAGCTGCTGTTTGAATATTAAAATACCAACACAGAGTATGTAGTCCATTCCCCTGAAATGAGGCCATGTACGGCTATATTTCCATTTAGTTCTTACCATTTGGATGCCAGATTTCTGTGACGAACTTCATCTTGGGAGGCCTCAGAGGATAGTCACGGGGGAAGGTTAAGGCAACTTTGAAGAAACCTCCTTCACTACAAATCACAAAGAGGATGGTGTTAATATCTATAATAGAGATTATGAGGGAAAGTAAGTCCACTGGTTAGTGATTTCTCTCACAATAACGTGTCTTGAGGTCCAATGACCACCACTTCCCACTGATAGATGTCATCATCATCTACGAGACCCGCAGAAAAGCCTTCCACCGGGTTCTTGTTGAGCTCTGAAAATGTAAAGTCACAATTAGACTGATGTAATGTTATCTTAAACAGTTTGACATCGGGTTTTATCAACAGGAGTAGTAAGCTGATCAAATTAGCTGATATACTGAAAAGACACCGAGCAATGCTTAGCTGGTAGCTGAATATCCAAGCACGCGCAGTAGTGTGTGTGCGTGTGGTGATTTTGAAATTCCTTCCCTGGTTATTGAGCAACAACTAGCCTGAGTCATAGCCTCTCTAACAGCTGTCTGGTACGCTTGTCTGTAACGTTAAACGTGCGTGCCACCAGCTGTATGTGTACCTAAGAACACAAGCTAATCAAAGAACACGTTCACGAATGAACTAATGGTGTGACTGTAACGTAATGTACAGTTGAAATAAGGTCCAGTAGCGACAGTTAGCGAACTTACCTGCTAATTGTTTACGTAACAACAACGAGGACCGTTCCGTCATTTTATTGCTACGACGTTATATTTCCCGACTCCGTCACTTGTATCGATCAACGCCAACTAACTGTCAAACCGTCAACACGGTTAAATTCAACATTGGGCAGCGAATGAAGCTAACACCGTCCACGTTTTCTCTATTGCCTCTGTGGTCAAGACCGATAAATAACATGAGCCGAAAAAAATAAAAATGGTGATATAGCCAGAGGGAAATATTCCCGTTGTATAACCTGTCAGGCAGGCCTTTCTTCCAGAGTTTGTTTGGTCCTCTATGAGTTACACCGATTAATTCAGACTTAATGTCACACAAAGGGTCATGGATGATACACACAATAGTTCAATTTGGCAAATCATTTAGAAGTTATTGCTCACACAGCGTAGAATGTGCCGCCTCTCAGGTAACACCCAGGGAAACAATCCTCACCGAAAATAGTTCTTCTTCGTGTGGTTTGCAAGCGGGCAATAATTGGTGCATTACTGCCTCCAACCGTTTGTAATGAATACTACATGTTCTCGTTTTGCACCCCCGTGTAGAAGATACCAGAAGTTAAAACTACTCTGAAATGATTCCGTTTTTCCCCACCTCAGTTATAATCCTGTCAAGATGAAGTGGGCTTTAACAGCCTTTGGATCCTCACGATAGCAAATCAACCTTACAGAAAATATGTTGGACAGTAAACTGAATAAATCAAATTAATTCAAAATCAAATTTTTTAGAAATGTATGGCTATGGCTGAGAGATCTGACTCCAACTCTACCAAATAACTTTGTTATGAATTGGAAAGACAACTAAAACCCAGGTGTTATTGACCGACAGCAGTGCTTGAGCTCACACTGCTCTTGTGGCTAAATGGGAGCAAATCCCTGAGCTCAACTCTATGCAGCTTATAAAACAGTGTCTGAGTCTTAATGATCTTTATTGCCGACAGAATGTGTCCCCTGCTGAAACACTGGCATGCCCTATACTCACCTTCCCCCACTCCTTCTGCCATCTCTGTATTTACCGCTTTCAGATGTCTCTAAGGCAGCTTCAAATCCACATCGTCTCACTCTATTCTTCACCTGCCACATCCATCACAGCCTATTATTATTATTATTATTATTAAGATTTTATTTGTACAGGGACAGTTCACATTAATCGACAGCACACATTAATAAAAACATGACTGTAAAAGCCTACTCGTGCTCCAATCTCAAACAAATACAAAAAGCTCTAAAACGATGCAGACTTGACCAAAGATCATCCCCTCGCAGTGCGGTTAGGTAAAGTTAGAAAGATATTGACAGATTCGGCCTTCGAAACGTTGCTAAAATACAAAAACGATACTTCCCTGTAACCGTAGTGAGGTAGGCAACAAGCTACAACCTCAATTTCATTAAAACGGTCCGGTTTACGGACTAATAATTAATCATAACAAAGAATATACATACATTGTGATAATTTTGATACAGTACAATTTAAAGAAAAAGGAAAAATAAATGTGGCAAAACAAATACTCGACTTTATGCATGTTTATGCACCTAATTTTGACCCAATGCACAATTCCAAGGGGTGTCTTTTTTTGGTATTTGTTCTGCTGTGATTCCAAGGCACTGCGTGTGAAACCATCTTGTGCAAGTTCCACATTGAATCTACATGGGGATAAACACCATAAACATATTAAAAAAAATGGCAACTTTAGGAAACCTGTAATGCGTAAAAGTTAACAATATCTGATGACTTTAATATTATCCCTTGAATCGCACTAGAGGTATATCCAGATTATCCACAACTCAGATTATCCGTTTATCTCGGAAAACAATTAAGTCTCACCCAAACAGCATCAACAGCAGTTTTGGGCAGGTCCTCATTTCCACAGAAGGAACAGAGCTCATCCATTGAAACTGGAAATAAACATAAACGTAAAAGTATATTAGTGTCAAGTTTGTTTTGAACTTTTTAAATAATTCTTTGAATATTTCGAACAATACCTGATCCTTTCAGAATTTCTTCAGCCATTTCTCTTCTTAATTTTTGAAGAGATTGTTTTGATGAGTCGATGTTAAAAGTCTGTGGAATGTTTGGAAAGTCCATCACCGTCATCTTGGCCATCTGTACGAATGGAAAAACAACACACCTTGTATGAATTTACATAGTAAAACAGCATATTGTTTAATCTATCATAAAGACAACATGTTGCTTAGAATAACCTGCATGACAAAGATCCCACAACTGGTGTCATCTTTCTGGCAGGTGTGTGTTATCTGGCCAGGCTGCCACTTGATGTTCACCCAGTCCTCCTTTCCAAGACTATTGCGGCGCATCTTGAAATACTGTCTACAGGATGAAAGGAAAATCATTTTGGTTTACATTTGCACTTACTCTATGGCTTTACTAAAGGTTTGCATAACCTTATTTCCCATAATCTAATACATAATTACCCAAATCTCTGGCCAGCCTTTCTGGAGTCTTCAACTTCATTTGACCCTTCCAGAGGATCAACCACAAAAATGTAGTTTGAAAGGGCATGAAGATCCTGTTTTAAAAAGGAATATATTGTTGAAGCATGTTGTAATGACCGTTGCTTCCCAATAAAAAAAGTCACTACGGTTGCTGAAATGTTTGTTCTGACGCATGTTATAAATAACAAAGTCGTTTCCAATATAGGCATTTTATTTCTCTCATAATCAGAGTTCCACCACTTTCTCTTCAGTTATCCATTTTCTCCATAAACCAATAAATCATAACATTTGTATTCCTTAAATGTGCATGGTCAAAAACTGTTTGCTTCTGCCTATTAGCAACCACCTGCGTCCAATGGCCCCACTGATTATATTACCTGTGGCCTGACTCACACCGGCACTACGCCCCCATGTGGTGAGAGGTTGTACAAAAACAAAAACAACAAAATGGCTCTTACACATGTCATATTTTTTGCAAACAACAGTAACAATGATCATGTAATAAGCTCAAAATCCTCAAAATAATCACAACCACAGTTGACAAATTGAGAGCAACATTGAAAGTATATTTACTGCACAAAAGAGAATCACAAGTGTGAGTAAATAAAGAAACAACAGCTATATTTTAACATTTTTACTTTAAATTCATTTTAATCAGATTTGTTGAAATTGAGTTCCACAATATGGGGGTCATACTCACTCTAAGAGAGTCAAATCTTAAGAGTAGCAGGAGGGACAACCAATGGGATCGTGTTGGATGATCCAAGTGCTTTGTTTGGACAATAATTGTTTTGTTTTTTTCATTGTGATCGGGATGACGACCATGAAGACATTTAAAACAAAATGCAGCTGCATGAGATACCAATATCAGGCTCTTAAATCTGTCACTGTCTGTCAATGTATTAATTATCATTATTTTTAAAGTACATGAACTTTTATCAAATATTAATGTAGATTTAGTTGTATTTACTTGATTGTAGGTTGTTTAAAGCAATTGTAAGACTGATAACATTAAAATGCACAAACCATGAGCCATACATAAATGCTGTAAAGGCACATAGTGCCAGATGAGGAGCTGTATACTCACCACAAACATCCAGTGCACATTCCTTATGTTGACGAATCCAATGGCTCCATCACAGTCATCAAATGTGACCTGACAAAATGCATAAAAATAACTATGATGCTGCAAAACAAAGATTTCATGTACACAGTATGCATTATGCATTTTACTAAGCGACAACCAAAAAAGTGGAAGCTGCTTTTCCAAATGTCTTGTTTTAAAAGAACATTACGTTAAAGATTATAATAACACTAGAAGGTGTTTATGCACACAATTTGATTTATTCAGTCCCTTATCTGAAGCTTGCTGACACCTCTACAGACTACAATACTGAATTGATAAAAGTATAATAAATGATTATAGTTGTACTCACCTTTTTTAACCCTTGCCTGGCCATCTGCTCTCTAGTGCCGGACAAAATTATACCCATGGTATAGTGATTCATGAGGTATAGTCGGCCAGCAGGATCCATAGAATTGAGGATGGCTTTAATGTAACATTCCATTACCTTTTGGAGAGATTGTCGGGAAAATGAATCATACAAAAATGTAAGGTACTGAGGAGGTTAAAGTTAAGTCATGTTTACTTTATGCGACACTTTGATGGGTTTGGCTGACATCACACTCTGGTACAACAACAATTGTAATGAGAAACTTGCCTCGCCAATGATGAGTTCATCTGGCCTCAAACTTTGAAATTCACAGTGCCGTAGGGTGAAATTCAGCATGTCTTATAACAGCCACAACAACTTCAGTTGGTTTGCATGTCCAAAGGGCGTCAACCTACAACATATGGACAATAATCACTGTGTACAGCATTTGCAAACTTATTTCATTTGAGATTTGTCAGTACTCTAGCTGCAAAATATATTGCCTGGTACAGAAAGCTGACATTGAATGAGCCCCCCTCATTTTGTAATCATGACTATTTCTGACTTTATTAAAATAGTTGTGTTTTGGGATTAAAGAATATGGCCTCAAGCAGAACTGTGTCCTGGGGTGAACACACCTTTTCAGGCTCTATAAGTTACAATAACTTGATTTGTTAAGCGCATACATTTTATTTTGGGAATCTGCAAAAAAGTACCTGTGTTGCAGGCTTGGACCCTTTACTTGTGAGGTCATTGCTGCTGCTCTTCTGATCTGTGGTCCTCTTCCGGCATTTTTCCTTTCTTCATCATCTTCCTCCCGAGCCAGGGGGCTTTCCTGTAACATTTCTGTGTCTTCCATGTCGGTCATCTTGCATTTCTTTATTACATCCTGCATAGCCTTCAAATTAGTCAGGACAGTATTGGTGTTGTGTTTACCCATTAAGACAGCACACAGTGAGCGGAAGATTTTGAGTGCTGTGGTCATCGAGGTAGTGTTTTGCAACCTGGCAAATCCGAATGTTGCAAAATCCTTCAAGCCTTTGTCTGCTGTTTTTCTCCCAATTGACTGAGTGACCGCTTTGAGCACGTGTGCAGAGCATAAGTGAAGCACTGTATACATTCGTATTTCCTTCCATGTCTTCAGTTTTGAACAAGTAGCAAAAGCCCTGTCCAAGTAGCTGACAATGCTCTCCTTGTTGAATGACAGAAGAACACTTTGAAGTAATGCCCAGCTGTAGTCCGTTTCAACCTGGTGTACTCTTAGTTTTGTGTACTGTGACAGTTTTCTGATGAACTGCATTAGCCAGAATGTGATTGGTGGTATAGAGTGTTCATTTGTCAGCATATCACAGAGTGGGAGGGGAGGTGCATTCCGACCACCTCCAGGAAGAGTAAGAGAGGAGTAAAGGAGTCTTTTAGTCTGCCCGGGAACTGTGGATGCAACATTACCTGTAGCATCTCGGTATAAGGTCAGTGGGGTCTTCTTTCTCAAGTGTTGCACAACTATGCTTATTCCTGTTTCAGTGTACATATGTACACCAAAGGGGTCAACCTGAAAGTGCTGTATGTACCCAGGCATCTTATGAAATGTGACATCACATTCCTTCATGATATTTTGAGTGAGGTACATCTCCATAAAAACATCATCATGGATTCTTTTTCCCTTTCTAACCTCTGAACTGATCACTTTGAGAACATTTCTGTTCAGACTTCGGGTTAGGTTTCCTGAAATCAACTCAGCAATGGGAGGTTTTTTTAGTTTACGATAGAAGAGTTTACTTACTCCTTTACGAAGCGCTCTTGCAATTCTCCCTCTTCTTGTGTTTGTTGCTGGTCTGAATTTTCTTTCACTTTTTGTGTGTGCCATTTTTCCTCTTCGTAAAACAGAGCTCTTAACCAGGGTCTCTCCCACTGGCTCCCTTTTCTTTTTGAAGAAGTATTTTTGCACTACAGGAAGGGAATGTACAAACTGCAGTGATGTTTAAATATGGACTGTTAGTTTTACGGCTGTGAGGAGTTTTGATATGCTGGCTCTTGAAGGCAAGGGTACAACAGGGATTCTTCTTTCGGAAACTGTTGTACAGCACATTGGTCCATGATTTCCTCAGTTTTGTTGAACCGTACCGTGGAACAATTGTTTGCCATTTCTTTCTATTCACTGTAATTGTGAAGCACTTTGATACCAATGGCAACTTTCTCCATTGTTTTTTGTTCCATTTCTTTCCATCTTCAGGTTGGGCTCCTTTTTGCAGTGACATATTTTGGTCTTTGTCTTCTGCCTCTTTCTCCTCTGTCTCCCTGTCTTGTTCTTCTGCTTGACCTTCACTCTGCAGTGACTCTGATGGTTTCTTAGTCTCACCATTAGATTCTTTTCTTTCCATTACCTGAGCTTCTGTATTCTCCAATGACTTTTCCTGTGGATTACTGATCAAATCCCTCACTCCATTTCGACTTTTGGTCCATATGACCCACAGCCAATGACGATTTGTTTTATTATCTTGACCAAATAGAGTTATAGAAAGCTCGGACCAGATTTCTGAGGAGTAACTTGTATCTCTATTTGTAATGTTTGCACTCTTCATTGTTTTGACCAAGGTTGTCTTTCCACCAGACATTGAAATAAGTCTTTCCTCTGAGCTCTGTTTCGTTTTTTTAATCTTCCCATTGTCTTCAAAAGGCCTCTAAACTACAGAAAGGGGGACAGACAAAGCTATAATATTTTATTAAGATAAAGGGGTTTTTAAAGTAAACTCTTTTGGTCGTACAACCAAAAAAGTTGGCCCAATAGGTAAAGTAACAGTTGGCACTTCAAACATAATGCAGTTTTGAAACATATCAATAACTAACTAAGAGCTAAAAAACAATTACAACAAAATAACATTTGCCATTTTACAAAACTCAATATTCCTTACTTTGAAATTTGGGTATTCAACACAAAGGCCAGCATATTACCTTTTATATTTATGCTATATATTTCTGTTTTACAAAAGTAATTTTACTATATTGATCCCTTTAAGTGGGAAATTTGACTCTGCATTTGACCAGGTACACTTCAACGCGTCCCAGTCGAGGATCGAACCGTTGACCTTCCGGTTACCTGACAAGCCTCTTAACCCATTGAGCCAAGTGTTGTTTCAACACAAGCATAGCACAGATACATGGTCCCCTCACAAACATACCTGCCCACGTACACCCACATATTGTGGTATACTATGTGTCTATATATTCGTCAACGTTTCAGTTCATCAAATATGCACAAGAACTAGCACACAATATATGTTAGAGTCTTGATAGGTATACAAGCATAGCTCAACTAACTGTTAATTACTACAATGAAAAGACAATACAAATAAAAGATGACTTACATATGACCAGGAGTGTCGGCAAATTGTCAAAGGAATCCAAACGCATTAGGTATTGAAAGACGTCTTTCCCCATCTTGGTTTGCATTGAAGACTGACAAACTGAAAGATCACTGCAGGTAGAACTTAATTGAAAGCTGCTCCTGATTGGTTGGTGACTTAGTCACCCTAGGCATCTTTCATTTGATTGGTTGAGGGGTGGATGCCATGAGGCAGCCATGAGCTGATTTATAAACAGCCATCTACAAGTCTGGTGAAACTACAATGCATAAATATTCACTAAAATGAATCAAAATCATATTTTTTCAAAATAACACTTGTAGTACAACAAAGAGGAGCCCATTGATGTGTGAAGTGATTTTGGTTACATTACATTGCATGACACTGAAGCTATTCAATATTGTTGTAGGAAGTATTTTCGGAATTGCACTTTGTAGTGCCTGCGCACTCGTCTTGCAGCCAGCCGCTCATTGAGACCAATGCTGATTGTCCAGCTCGGAGGAGTCCGTAAGACGGCCCGTTTGAATTAAATTGAGGTTGTAGCTTGTCGTCTACCTCACTACGGTTATAGGGAGGTATCGTTTGTATTTTAGCAACGTTTCGTTAACGATTTATTGAACCGGGAAGTCCGAATCTGTCAATATCTTTCTAACTTTACCTAAGTTCGCAGGTTGTCAGTGCATCTGCTGAAGAAAATTCACACACTACATGTCGTGCTCACAGAGCTGCCATTTTCTTCTTTATTTTTGGTTTCTCTCGGTGAACCTCAGGCTCATGTTGTACATCTTGAGTCCTTACACCTGTTCTCGTATGCCTTAATAGTACTTCAAATATATAACATGCAGGCTTATGGTCTTCGTGAATGGCATAGAAGTCACATATTGGTGTTTTATACTCTCACATCTGTCTTCTTTTATAGCTTGTCCGGTCTCCTGCATGTTCCAACACATACTGGTGGAGAAATGAAACCGCATATAATCTTTCTGATCCAACCTGCTTTTCCAGCTTGTAAACATTCACTCTGCATGATCTTAAACACAACAGTTGCCAGCTCATGTGACATCCTTTCCTGGTTTTAAAATGGAAAAATTGCAATGTATCCCCTTGACATTGAACACTACATCATCCAGTCTCTCAAACATCCCATTGTTAAGGTAGTTTTTACTTTAATGATCCAGCGTCATATTGACCCATTCTCTTTGTCCAGCAATGGTTTGGAGCTTTCCTAATTTATCAGGCATTGGGTTTCCTCAACATTTTACTCCTCCTCCTCCTCAGAATATATCCCCACGAGTTCAGACTTTCCTGGAAATATGTTAGTTTTCTCTGTGTTACATGTAGCAATAGTGTCCCCGTCTTATAATACTTGTATTTTGAATACCCACCTTCAACCAACAATGCTTTAACTACTCATGTTTTACAGCCACCAACAATGTAAGATATTAAATTATAGTTTTCCGGCCACATTTCTTACCACTATTTATTCTACTGGATATTCTCGCAGCTGTCTGGATGTTATTCATTTCATCACCTGCATTATCACAAGTTACCTTCCTCCATTACACGGTGCAACAAAACTGTAAAAGAACCAGTTCATCCTCATAAATATCATTACATCTTTTAATTTCTGCAATGTAGACAACATACCCGCACTATGTCATTGTCTTGAACTCATCACGTGCATCTTCTTATGTCGCCTGACAAAGCCCTCTGTATTTCCTTCATATATATATATATATATATATATATATATATATATATATATATATATATATATATATATATATATGTATATGTATATATATGTATATGTATATATATATATATATATGTATATATATATATATATATATATATATATATGTTTAACTCCTCTACTACACCTCTGACTCCTCCGGGGAACATCTTCTGTCTCTTCAACCGACATTGCAGTCACCTCAATGCACTCATGATAAATGTAGAGAAAAGAGAGTGTTCTCATCAAATATGTATCAGGGGGAGTTTCTACTTGGGTAGGTCTTGAGGGTGGTATTTCCATGCACACCAGGGTATAGGGTGACAGATCCTGCTGTCACCCTAGGTTTTTTCAAAAAGCCTTTTTTTTGCATATGATCCTTGCCACATCGCCCCCATCATCTTGCATCCCTGCAGACTGCAGAAACTGTCAACATTTGAAAGAGGACAAAGGTAGGTGTGTATACAATATTCTATTTGGTAAATATGAGCCATACACAGAAGTTGACACTTTGTTGACACTATCTATAAAATGTTAACAGAACCAAAAGCTTTTACAAATTGTCAGGTGGAGCGATAAGCAAAATGCGAATGAAAACACATTAAAAACACATATTTATCTTTGACAAAAAAGCGAATAAGATAGACATGGGAGGGGAGGTTATAAACCGTTACCTATGTTCATGAGCTTTGGGGAGTAACCGAAAGAATGAGATTGAGGATACAAGCAGCTTAAATGAGTTTCTTCAGTATAGGGCTCCCCCTTAGAAATAGGGTAAGAAGCTCAGACATCCAAGGTAAGGCAAGGCAAATTTATTTGTATAGAACATTTCAACAACAAGGTAATTCAAGGTGCTTCACATAAAACCATTACATCCAGAGGACGTTGAGGTGGCATCGGGCAGTTCTGGTCACCTTCGCTTTGGCGGTTTCACAGGCACGTTCAACTCGTGGGAGACCCTGGGGTGTCTCATTTGTACAACGCAATGACGCTATTAAATGCTGCGTAAATCATTAAGCAGTGCTATAGCGCACTGATGTTAAAAATGCTGCATGCATTTGCCTCTGTGTGACTAAAGCACTGAAACCAGAGAAGGAAAAAGATACAGAACCCTGGCCAGTGGCTAAAAGCAGGTAATTTGTTGCATTGATTAAAGCTGTCTCATTGCCGTTCTGAGGTCGAAACCACATTGGGGTATGCGATTGATACTCTTTAAAATGAGAAAGGGAATAAGTTGCTGACACGCAACTCTTTCCTTGAGAATTAACCATGAAATGGAAGATTACACCCCTTTAGAAAGTGCCTTGAAAAGTGCACACTAACCTGTGATTGAATTGCACCTTTAGAAGCCAGAAACCTGGAAATGAGATACATAATCACCGTATTTTCTCTACAATGTCATAAAGGTCTGATGAGAAAAAAGATCAAGTGGAAGATTGTGACTGGCTCTGAGAAATTAAATGAATTATTTATGTTATTTATGTTATTTATGTTCAGCCTGGTTAAAGATAGATCTTGTCAGAAGTATAGGGTCATTCATTACTAGCTTAAAAACAACAACATTCTGGTTAGGCATGTGTAACTTGAACAGCATGGAGCTACATTTCACATACTCTCCTATGCTTGTATGTATTTGTTTCACCTATAGTCTAAAGATAAAAGTTCGTCTGATGCACGTGGAGAGCTGGGCTCTCTGAAGTCAGCGAGTAATGCTGTAATGTTGTAAGGAATTTAAGGCCAACACAAGTTTGAGCCTCGGGCACTGCTGTTTATAAAATATAGTCCAGGTGGACCAGCATTCGCTGACTCACTTGCTACTCAACGTGAAAATCTGGTCAAAGCTTAACTACATTCTCAAGGTAAACTATGGTCTCACCTGTGCATTGGGCCGTGTCTGCTGTATTTTTAAAATTTGTTTTAGAGTGAATTTAATGAATAAAACCCTGTCCACATGCACCTGATGGTTTGTTTCAAGTTAAGTTAGTTCATGCCGACAGTCATCAAAAGTTTGTTTGGAAAATATTCTGCCCATATGTGCTGACAATGTCACTGCAGTCAGTCATACATACGCACTCCTTCTTGTCTTGCAAACTCTTGTTTAACACAATCTGCTGCTCATAGTGTTGATTTGATGTATTGTGGAATATGCTATTGCTTCAATTGCAGCAAAGGTCATGTTTTTTTATAATCAAAAAATCATACAATCATAAAAATAACTAATGACCTTCTAATCGCATCAGACAAAGGACTCATCTCTGTTCTTGTCCTGTTAGACCTTAGTGCTGCGTTCGACACTATAGACCACTACATCCTGTTGCAGAGACTGGAACATTATATTGGCATCAAAGGAACCGCACTGAACTGCTTGGATCCTATCTATCGGATCGATCTCAGTTTGTTTATGTAAATGATGAAGCCTCGATGAAGACCAACGTCAGTTATGGAGTTCCACAAGGTTCTGTGCTTGGACCATATTTTGTTCACCTTATATATGCTTCCTTTAGGCAATATTATTAGAAAACACTCTATAACCTTTCATTGTTATGCAGATGATACTCAATTACATATATCGATCAAACCAGATGAAACCAACCAGCTCGCTAAACTGTAAGCGTGTCTTAAGGACATAAAAACCTGGATGACCTGCAACTTCCTGATGTTAAACTCAGACAAAACTGAAGTTATTCTACTAGGCCCAGAACACCTCCGAAATCAGTTATCTAATGATATAGTTTCTCTAGATGGCATTGCGCTGGCATCCAGCAGCACCGTCAAGAATCTTGGAGTTACCTTTGATCAGGATTTGTCTTTCAACTCTCAGATAAAACTTATTTCTAGGACTGCCTTTTTTCACCGACGTAATATTTCAAAAATCAGGCACATCCTATCTCACAGCGATGCAGAGAAATTAGTTCATGCATTTGTTACCTCTAGACTAGATTATTGCAATTCCTTATTTTCAGGCTGCTCTAATAAGTCTCTTAAATCTCTCCAGCTGATCCAGAATGCTGCAGCTCGTGTACTAACAAGAACTAAGAGGAGAGATCATATTACTCCTGTATTAGCTTCTCTGCACTGGCTCCCTGTAAAATCTAGAATATCATTTAAAATCCTTTTACTTACCTACAAAGCCCGAATTGGTCAGGCTCCATCATATCTTAAAGAGCTTATAGTACCATACTGCCCTACTAGAGAGCTGTGATCCAGTGATTCAGGGTTACTTGTGGTTCCTAGAGTCTTAAAAAGTAGGATGGGAGCCAGAGCCTTCAGTTATCAACCTCCTCTTCTGTGGAACCAGCTTCCCGTTTCAGTCCGGGGGGCAGACACACTCACCACATTTAAGAGTAGTCTTAAGACTTTCCTCTTTGATAGTGCTTATAGTTCGGGCTGGCTCTGGCTTGCCTTGGACCGGCCCATGGACAAACTGGTATAAGCAAAAACTACAGGGGGACTTCCTACACTGAGCACCTCTCTCCTCCTCTTCTTCACCTCCGTCTGTATGCATTGATGTCCCATTAATGCTCATTACTAACTTTACTTCTTCCCCGGAGTATTTGTGCTTTCTCGCCTCACAGGATGACCGCAGTTGTATCTGGACACTGGTTCTTCAACCAGCCATGGCCCTGCTGACACCTACTACGATCTTCATTATTAACATTATTAATCCTATTACCGACACCATTAATGCACAGTACTGATTTTGTCTCTTCCCCGGAGTCCTTGTGCTTCCTCTCCTCACAGGTTTCCATGGAGCATGGTTTCATCTGGACCCTTGTCCTTCCTCCTACCATGGCCCTGCTGACTCCAACTACTATATCACTTTTATTATTACTCACATTACTATTTCATACTACCGATACCATTAATGCACATTATTGACCTGCTTCTTCACCAGAGTCTCTGTGCTTTCTCGCCTCACAGGTTCCTGTGTATCCGGGTTAAACCTGGACCAGGTCTTACCTCCTGTCGTGGTTGTGTCATACATTGAATGTGCTGTAATTACATTGAATGTGTTGTAATTTACTATCCTGTTCTACACATGACATCATTGCACTTCTGTCCATCCTGGGAGAGGGATCCCTCCTCTATTGCTCTCCCACAGGTTTCTTCCTCTTTCCTCCCCGTTAAAGGGTTTTTTTGGGGAGTTTTTCCTGTTCTGATGTGAGGGTCCCGGGACAAGAGGATGTCAAATTTGTACATATTGTAAAGCCCTCTGAGGCAAATTTGTGATTTGTGATTTTGGGCTGTACAAAAATTAATTGAATTGAATTGAATATCTGTATAGTTGCCTCAGAATTGACTTCAAAAGAAAAGGGTGATTAATATAAATAATACTGTTGTGATATAAAAGCAGCCAGTGGTGTAGAATTGTCATTATATATAGATGAATCAGAAGAACAAGTTACCTTTCAATAGATGGCAGTGTTACCCACATTTTAAATCGAAGGCTTCAAATATGGATGAGTTTAAGATTACATCCTGCAAATTTGGTGGTTTGACTTGTTTTTTGTTTTTTGACAGTTTACCTAGTTATCTATTTTTTTCTGTCCGGAGAAGGTTGCTGAGCATGCAATTTTCTCTACAATCTTGCAAGACAAACGCACCGGAGAGCAGCAGTGATTCCTGTAAAGTAAATGTATGAGATAAGAACATCACTTTGCCAGTCTAACATCCTTCCTCATCATCTGGGGACCTGCAACAGCTATCTTGCAGTTGCACAATGGCTTTTCCAGGATATAGACTCTCATGTTATTCTGAAAACGTACATTAGGATGATTCACTAAAGGTCAGGGCTTACAGGCTCATTATCTTCCGACAGACAAAAATTATTCACTATGTGTATATGCCAACTCTAGGGGGAGCAACAGCAGAGTTTTAGACTAGATGTATATGCGTACAGCCTTTCTTTAGGCTGAAACTGTCGAAATGTGCAGTTTTCTGGGTAAATTCTTCATACAAATTCATAAGGTGCATTTTGAGATAAGAGAAAACAAAAAGTTTGGAAGGACAATCATTTTTATGATGCAATTATTGATTTCTAATTGTATCTATAGGACAATATCGGAGACTTTAGTTTCATGTTTTGACAGTTTTTTTGCCAGAGTGTGTTTTATTTGCACATTGATACGCCCTGCTTTAAATAATGGAGTGTTAAATCCCCCGGGGACAGTTCAACACCCTGCATGGCTGATTACATCCTGCTTTGATTTAAATGCACTCATCCCTCACAAACATCACTGGAGTCCCCTGGTTCTGCCGGAAATTAGTGGGCCGGTCAAAATGATTAATAAATAGCTGGTAAGTAAATCAGATTTTGTCACTGTAGAGCTGACACAACCCAGTCGAGGTTCCAATATCCCCCTGCCTGTTCGTATAAGGGCAGAGTTATAAAAGATGTGTGCATTGGTTTCCCTAATATTCACAGATATCTTCAAAGAAAAGCATCTGTCAGAGGCAAGATTGTTTTTTTACCCAAAGGGGTAAGACAAAATCGCTACATTTTTCTTGCAAAAATCTCGATTCCTCCACCACTTTTGGTCTCTTCCATTGAACCAATCTGAGTAGGATTGAATGTGATCTGAGCTTCATTTTAAGCTGTTACCAGCCAAACAGGTTGTTGTACAACATTTCTGCTGAGTCAAAAATCATATGTGATGTTTGACTCTTTGATTGAAGATAAATGATAGATTATAGGCAAATATGACACATAATACCCGGGGAAAACAAATGAACACACTTTGTATGCAAATTAGACCTCTGCTGTGTTTTTTGTTGCCTGTTGACATTTCAGTGCAGGACCTTTAAAACCGCCACTGTAAGTACATAGAGTGGAAAACGGGGACAATACATCCTGCTTTGTGCTTATGAAAAACAATTGCCCTATCACTGAACTGAGTTAGTCAAGTAATAGGCAGAGGGCCCCCCCAGGCTCACGACCAGGAATAGCTGTCCTGATTGTCCTCTCAGTTGGTGGCCGTGAATAAGCGGCGTCATGTGTTCAATGTTCATCAATGTTCCTATGTATTCACATACAACACAACAAGCCATGACACAGAGGAAAACAGAATTGATTAACACGATTACAGGACGAAAACAAGATTGGCCTAGATAACGCAACATCCAGCAGAGATCACTCATGCACGCAAACAGGTTGAACGAGAAGCTGGGTGTGTAAAATTTGTTTTAATATCCTCCATTACACTTTAATCTACTTTTGGGAAAAGTGTGATGATGTGGTATCACATCTGGTTTTGAGGAGGAAAGCTTTTGATCTAACATGCACATTCAAGTACCATTCATTTTGAATGGGAGACGTACACTTTCTTCCAGCTCCGGCGTTTTAAATCAAATCCCTGTTAACGGAGAAGATGATATAGGATAGTTTAGTAGACATTTGTCTCAGGGGGTAATGATTGCTCCGAAAGCACTTCGATTTCTTTTTCTTTTGTGCAAAGCCATTCTCTGTGTGTCCTAAAGAGTTATTTGCTTCCAAATAGGCTTCAATGACCAACTCCTAAAATGAATTTACCATTGATGTTTCGTGGGCTGCACACAAGCGGAATTCTCAAGTACAATGAGGCACAAGAGGCAGAAACAAGGTTACTGATGAGCGCTGTCTGAGGAGCAGAATTTTGATTTATTGCTCCTCGACATGACTGCAGTGAACACAGGTGGTGCAATCAGAACAATGGTTGGTGTAATTGCGTTTTTGCCTCTTGCAATATGTCTGTATTCAATGTATTCTCAAGGTTTGTCCAAATCCGACGAAAATCACGAATTTTTCATATCGAAAGTATACTAGAAATTTCTAATCCCATTTGACACCTGTACTGTTTTTGACAAGCCTTTTATATCTCTGTGGCCGTTCACCCATCACTGTATTCTAATATGTGTGGTTGTTCACACACAGTCATTACATTTGCCTTTTTTATGCAATTTATCCAATCATTTTACTCCCATCTTTTGGTGTGGTTAATCCCAAATCATGTAAAACAGTGATCCCTAAACAGGGGGTACTTACGTGGGAAAGTTTGTAGAGTGGCTCAACTTATTTGATGAAATTATGATTTGATTAAAACAATATGTTCACATATTGAGTCAGCTATAACACCTGGACACAGAGCGTGCGTGACAAGAAGATAGCAAAGGAGCAGTGGAAGCAATGGATGAATGATTCAATTCGATAAAATGATTAGAGGTAGCGTGGTTAAAGGTTTATGGATAAACAGTGGAAATATTTGGCCAAAAGTAATGGTTCATGTATGCGTAAAAAATGAATGAATAAACAGTTGAAAGAGTTAGCTTAAATTAATGGATAAATGGTTGAAACATTAAACTTCTGCAACTCCAAGAGGTGTGTTTATTTATCGAAAAGAATATTAGTAACATCCACTATTATGTCCACGTTTATAACACTGATAGTTAAATAGCCACTTTAAAACGTGTCCATAAAAGGCTACTTCAATTATTTTGGGAATCCCTGATGTACAGTAAAAGTCAATTAACTAACCTGTTTGCTTCCCTCTTTTCCCATTAAAACTAATCAACATGACCTGTAAGTCACAAATTTCCTTGAGTCTAGAGAACGCTTGCAACTCCTGGTTATCGACAACTTTGTGTTTTTAATGCAGGCAGAGATTCCACATGAACCCCGTCCCCCACATCAAGTGTGTACTCTAACTCACATTGCAAAACCTATATCTATATAGCCTATATCTTTGTACCATCAAGAGCAAGATGAATGCATGCACCAAAATATGATTTACATATTTTGATGGGGCGTAGGTGGAGCAAAAAAAAAGAAAAACTCAAAAGGTGAGAGAAAGCTGGCACACTGAAGCTTTACGTTCAGGTTTGCTCGGTTTTCCTTGACCTCAATTCTGCCAGCTAAAGCACATATGGTCCTAATTACTATGAAGACGTTCTGGTACTGCACGAAGAAGAAGATAGTGCTCCCGAAGGCTTTTGGCAATTTTGGGTGCTTGACTTCTTGAAATCGAAACGATACATACGCAGCCTCCGAAGTATATTTCTCCAGAGATTCCAGCCGGTGTGCCGGTGCCTTTTGTCAAATTTAGAATCAGGGAGCTTGATCCATGTACTTCAGCAGTAATGGCGGGTACCCTCTCCACCACGCACCTTACAATTAAAATGGACTAGACAGCAAATCTGCAGATTTCTGATTGTCAGCCTGAGTTTGTCGCTTCTCCCCATTTGTTATGAAGAGTTATCCTGTGTTGAGCTTTAGTCTGGAGGCAGGATGGACAGGCGGCTGAGGTGATTCTCATTTGTGTTTTTCCTTTTCTGGTGCTTTTCTGCAGCTGAACTGGGCCTATCGATCGGGATAGTTAATATTCCATGTGTACTGTTGAGCTGCCTGGTCCTTCCCCCAAAGTTTTTTCTTTTCTAACATTGCTAAAATCCGACTGCTGCTCTTTAAAGAAACAGGATGCATGCTCACGATCAAAGACAGCATCAGTCTCTGCCACCGGTCTAAAGAGCGATATTCCACCCAGCTGTTTTCACTGCGCCTGCTTTGCATTATGGGGTTCTTTCCCTCCAGCACTGTTTTGCTGTGGATTGAGGAGAGGACAAAATAAAGGCGACTGCTGCAATTTTATCCCTATTGGCCCCGTAGCAAATTGGCCCTTTATCAAGCAGGGGCCTCATCTATCAAGCCAAAGGCGGGTATTGAAATTGCCCCACTGGCCACAAATCACACCAATGGATCGGCATTTATCTCAGACAAGGCCGTCAGACAAGGCCGTCATCACTCTGTAGTGGCTGGAAGGGGAGGAACCAAGTCATTTAAGAGTCTATCCTGACTTTCTTTCCTGATGGATGTGGCCTGCTTGACCTCCATGTGACCAGGAGCTGCTGGACGAGGGCCAAACCTGTGCTTAACCTGGATCATTATCTGGCTGCAAGTGTGTGTTTTATTCTCTTTCACTCCGAAACTCTGACTTTCACTTTCTCTTTTGTTTTTTCCCAATCCTGACATGCCTTTGCTGTCTGTCTTTCCCCTCTATTACTGCGAGCGCTCGTTTTTCTAACCTCTGTCTGCCTTTGTCTCTTCCCCGTCTCTCCTTTGCCCCCTCACACACAATCTCTTTCTTTTTCACGATCTGTGTTTCGTAAATCCTTCCTCTCACTGCTCGCATTCATTTTCTGTAGCCAATCAATGCTAATAGAGAACGACCATATTGAAGGACAAGACAGATGGGTGCAGTATTGTCAGCTGTGCCTCCCTATATTTAAAACATTAGTCTGCCTGCTATGATTGATGGATAGCTGTATTCAGGTAATACCCCACTCTTGCCATTTTCCACACAAGCAGTAATCGGTTATGGTGAGATATCTAGCCTGCCCTACCCGCACAATTCCACTGCATGTTTCTGTCAGAATGAATAACATAAATTGTATTTAAAATATTGCTCCCTATATTAAAACTGATGTAAACTGATGGTTCTCGCTCCTCTACTGATTCACATTGACAACTAGATCCATTTACCAACATGTCAAAAGTTATGACAAGTCCACAAGTTTTGATTGCATTGAAGTGGATATGACTGCAACACAGCGTGATCAGTCAGACCTGTGATCTATCGTTCCCTTCCTTGACAGTCGGCGTCTTTTCTCTTCCTCCCTGATCAATTTCGTGACTTATGGGTTTAACTAAAAGCCCATCCACAACCTAATCCTCTTCTTAATTATCTTTCAACTGCTCTGCTCTTATTTGATTCGGTTCAATCACAGTGCAATTAACCCAATCAAAGACAGGGATAATATCTTTACATGGAGATTCATTAACACAAACCCGCTTTGTGTCATTTGGGTGATTTGAGACATTATGTAGGACAGAGAAGTCAGAAAATCAGACGGTACAGCACAGCAATGGCATGGATGTTTACAAAGTCCAGTTTGGGTTGTATATTATCACGCTTCGGTTCCAAATATGGTTGGCTCTCCAGGATCATTTAAACCTACATGATGGTCTGACTGCTATTGTTTCTTTCCCCACAGGACTTCTTTTGAGCACTGAACTGTACAAGATCTCAGCAATTATCCTGGTGACTACAATGTTTTTATTGCCAATATAAATGACGGCCAAAACTGTGCAATTGAGACCAAGTCGTAATAAACCAAAATTTATTTTTAAGTCAAGCGGTCTAGTACTCCTTATATCAGGGATCTCAAACTCATTTTGACTCCGGGCCACATCAGCATCATGGTCGCCCACAAAGGGCCGGTTGTAAATGTAACTACTCGTAACATATTGTTAAATAACTCTCTGCATTCACAGTTTAAAGTAGTCTTCAATGTACTCACAATACATTTCCATGTCAAATGTACAGTAACCAGCCAAAGAGCTGCTGAAGTATCTCATAATTTTGACTTTCAATCTCATAATTTTGACTTTCTATCTCATAATTTTGACTTTCTATCTCATAATTTTGACTTTCAATCTCAGAATTATGACTTTCTATCATAGTTATGACTTTTTTTTACTTTTTTTTTTTTTTTGCTGGCCGATTCGCTGGCCACATAAAATGACGTGGCAGGCCGGGAGTTTGAGACCCCTGCCTTATATGGTCTGGTGTGGATGGCCCCCAGCAGTTTAAAAAAGTATTTTTCTTAATGCTATTTCTATGCACATCTGGCACGTGTGAAGCAGACTGCATAGTCCCACTGCTTGCCCTTGGTGCACAGCGAGAAAATGGAGCACCATGAAATGCTCATCAAATTTTAGGAAAGCCAATTCTGAATTTTGAAAGACCTTATCCCACCCCATCCCCTTGACTCAGTATATGTGAAGTGTTATCAGTCCCTTGGGGGAAGCAAGGGAACTTTGGCCTGCACAAAAACGGAAGTCTTTTGGGGGGAAGGACAGCCACACACACAATGGACGCCGGCAGAAAGTAAAACAGGTCAGGACTCCAGTGGTCTGATAAGACAGAGGACTCATGAATTAAAGAGTGGTGGAGGAAATATGACATTTTTCTTTTCCATTCGGTCTATCGGGACTAGTCGCTTGCCAGTGAAATTACCTGGAGAGAAGCTGGTCCGATAATGGACTGCCAGAGACGAGATTCACTCTAGTAATTTCTCTCTGCTCGTAAGGGCAGATTGGCATTGGAAATTCAACACTTTTATTCCCTTTTGGGAAATTTGAGAGACAGGGGACTAACATTATCATAATAGATCATGCGCATCCGCTTAAATACCTATTTCTCTATTGTGTAATGGAAGCCATTCTTCCACAAATCATTCCCCATTGGATGAATATTGGATTTGCAAGGCTCATTGTGCTTAATTAAAGCAGCCAGCGGGAGCCTTCATCATTCCCAAAGTTACATATGTCCACTCATATTTAGGTTCCACAGTAACGTAGTACATCAGTTTATATTCTGAGCAGCAGTGCTTTGCAGCTCCACGGCTCCAACGGGCTTACTCATGCAGATAAAAGGCCAAAAGATCCCTGTTCTGTTGTTTTGGGGGTAAATGATGACCTTTGTTCTTCTTTGCTCCTCCTGCAGAGAAGTGGATGATTAATATGGGGGTGGTAATGGCAGAGGAGGGCAAGGATGCAATGGGTCTACTTTTTCTAATGATTGGTTTAAGTGAGTGCTGTAATGGGCTGTGGTGCCGGGGCCAGTGATTTACGGGACTCCCTCCGGTCGTCGTGTCATTGGAGAAACCTGGATGGGTGAGTTCAGCCATTCTTTCGTAATACCTTTCAAAAAATAATATTTATTTACCCAAGATCTATGTATATTAATCTTTCCTGAAAACCAAAGGGTGATTCTGCATATTTATCGCAGAGAGAAAATGGAGCTGGGTGGCCTTGTTCCAAGTTAACCTTTAACTGAGAGCGTGGGTGCTGCCATGGAGGTGTGTGATGGCAAAATGATGAATGGCGCTCACAGAGAGAAATGTCGGATGCAATTTCTTGCCATAAGCCCCAAAGTTGATACTTTAATACTGTAGCGGTACCTTCAAACAGAACTCCAGAGTCCTGCTTTTATAAGGCCTTTGGAGCAACATACACAAAGCAGCTATTTCTCACTTTGAAAAAGGTTATCATGTCCTCCATAGGGTCTTTTGGTGGGCAAACAAAGTGAAGGGGAGCCCGAGGGGAGGAAAGGTGGGTAAATAGCTTCTCTAATGGAGTCCTAATCTGTGGAAGCAATCTGCAGAGAGCTGCCCCTGGCTGTGCCAGTTGGAATGATGAGACAGAGGTGACAGCGTGGCAGTTATTATTAGTGGTATCATTGATCAGACAGCCGCATTCGGCAGAGTTGGAGAGGGATGATGCATCCAGCCCAGCTACGACATGAAGGCTGTCAGGAGCCAGTCAGGGAGGGGCCATGTGGAAAAAACAAAAAGGATGAGGACTTGGGGTTTTTGTTCTGTACTTTCATGTAAAAGCAGGTGAGGTCTTGGCCATAGTTCAGAGATGGGTTAGCTGTATTTGACAGAAGTCATCCATCTCAGGCAGTGAAATGTTCCTCATGAAAGAGTTTGGTTTAAATTTGGGTACACACAATTTGCACCGTATGATGATTGGAGGAAAAGCATGAATCATCATTCAATTTCTCTGTACTTTCTCTGAAATGGAAAGACAATGTTTGAATACATTCTTTTTCCATCTGACCTGTCTTTCCCCTCTGTTGTTGTTGGTAATGAACTGAACTGATTGAACTTTTGGTATCGTCAGTGCATCTAAACTGCCTCCTGAAGTCCGGAATAGAAAATGTAATTGGGCCCATGTTGGGATGATTATCTATCATTGGGTGTTTTATAATTTCATGTCAATAATCCTCACCTACTCGTGATTCCGAGGGCTTCCAAAAGGGTAAGAAAGAGAACAAATAGTCTTAAGATTATTTTTGCAAACTTGCTCACAAAGACAATGATAACATACTTGTGTTTAACAGGTATTGTTTCCCATCTGCGTATAGAGTGCTAACATTTGCTAATAAGCACTTGACACAAGGTACAGCTGGGGCTGATGGGGATGTCATTACATTTGCAGGTATTTGGTGATATACCAAAGTATTGGACAAATGAAAATGTGTACCTGATGAAGTGATAACTAAAGTGACTACAATTCAGGCAGATGGGGAGATGAAAGTCTGACACAAATGTCATAGCAATCCATCCAATATGTGTTGAGACATTTCACTAAAAATCACAAATGTTCAGCTCATGGTGGTAGAGGAAAACTCAGAGACTCACCAAAGTCATTCGTATTCATCATCTGGGAACAATGAATGTCTGCACTGAATATAATAGCAATCCAACTCGTAGTTTCTGTTTGGTCTGGAATAAAGTGGTAGACCAACCCACTGAACAACACTGCCATCCAAAATCAAGAACCTAAAACAAGAAAAATAAAATCTGAATTATCATAAAGATTATGAGAGCAAGAGATAGAAGACCTGACCATCTCTGAAACTGGTGTACATCATATTTTAAACTTTATAATGCCTTTATTTTTGATAGAATATGTGCCTGCATGATTTATTTGATCACAGATCCAAACAGCAGCGCCACGTTATACAATCTAATTTCATAAACTTACAGCTTCATGGAACATCGCTGTCTCTGAGATTTTCATCTGTTGTTTAAGTTTGGAAAACTATTTTTCTAGGATTGATATTTATACAGAATAATACCTCTTTCTACCTGGAAGACATCTAATGTCATTGCTGGGGCAATGAGTCAGTGGCAGTTTGTCAATATCCAAGTATGAAATATTTGACATCAACAGGTGTGCATATATATTACAAATAATATAAATGAGGATACAATGAATAAATAAATGAATCAATCAATAGTGAAACAATTAAAACAATTGTGCAAACTCAACCCATTGCAGTACTATGAGATGATATTCATGGGGTCAGCATGGACACTGTGGAGGACAAAAAGTACTTGGGAGTATGCATTGATAATAAACTCAATAAAAGACTGGGTTAAGAACATTGAAGCCCGACAAGAAGGGCTAGATCCATTTCCATTTTCTGAGGAGGCTGAGGTCCTTCAACATCTGCTGTTTGCTGTTATGAGCTGGGGCAGCAAATTGAGGGTAACGGACGCCAACAGACTCAGTAGACTAATCCGAAAGGCCAGTGACGTTGTGGGGGTGGAGCTGGACTCCCTGAAGGCAGTTTCAGAAAGGCGGATGCTTGTCCAAGCTGTCATGTTGGACAATGTCTCCCACCCACTCCATGAAGTGCTGGTCAAACACAGGAGCACATTCGGTGCATGGCTCATTCCGCCAATATGCAGCACAGTGCGCCACAGGAAGTCATTCCCGCCTGTGGCTATCAAACTGTTCAACTCCTCCCTCAGAGTTTCAAACACGCTGAGTCAATAGAATGGCCCTTGGACTTATTTGACTTCAACTGTGCAATACTTTGCCTTCAATACCGCATTCATATTCCACATATCAAAACATTTTGTAATGTTCGTTTTGCTATTCTTACATTTATATATATGAACACACAGATCCCGCTTCTAACCCTTTTGACACTCTGGTTGTATGTTGTGTGTGTTTGATGAACATGTTTGCATATTATTTCTCTTTTCTTTGTTTCTTGCTTTTTACTTAGACGCCTCTGTGTCCTCAATTAACCCTCCGTACCTCCAACTATCCCCTGCGTGTTCTTCCTAAGCCGCTCCTTGCCATTTAAGCTTTACACCCTTCTTTCTAAGTCCGTTGGAATTGTTTTCTCCTCTATGTAGAGCTTTTTTACGTGATAGTTTTCTGTTAACAAGAGGAAGAGAAACAAAGACTCTCTTCATTAAACTTGACTAAGAGTTTGGGAAAGGCTCAGGCTGAGATCCAAAGGTCCAATTCACATCCAGTGCTCACCCAGTTTGTAACCTTTTGTACACGATTCTGCATATGATAAGATTTAATCACATACGCCCAACTCGGTGGAAGGTGCAACTATCACTGTAGCCTTTTACCCCCTTAAACCCACTATGGTGCACTACTGATCGCTGGAGGGGAAATTGTTCAGTCTGTCATGATGCCTATCTGCAGACGCTGCCCTTCTGTACTGAACTCTGCTGTTGTGATGAACATTTGAATATTTTAAAAAATATGCTCTGCCTTTATGCATTTTACTGAAAAGTCCAAACCTCCCACAAGAAGTTATGTGATACTCAGCCGAAGGCATTGGCAAGTTTCACCAGTGCATGACGCGGAGGTCTCTTTCCTTCACTTTGGATGATATGATTTGAAGCAAAACTATGCTTTATGTGTCAATATAAAATCCTGGAAAATAATCCTCTTTCATTTTCTGCATTGTTCAATGAACTAAATTATATTAAGGAGTGCCCCTGCACCACAATACATCATCTCATATTATCATCAAGTCAGCAAAGTGCCTTCTGCTCTTCACCATGAACTTAACTAAACTGAATAAACCACTTATTATGATAATCTTAGTCTTCCATAAAAATGTTTCTGCTTTACTTTACTAGCACAGGACTCTATTAGATTAGGGGTTGATGATGCACCTTTATATGATGATGACATTTATACCTTTTCTTCACTTGAGTGGGTTTCACGCATATGGTAACTTTCCTTTGGTGGGATATTTGAAGGAAAGGCATCCTTCTGCACAGAAAATGTTGAGTCACAATTAACTTTCAATCTCAATGGGTGTAATATAATTGTATATGTAAATAAAGCACAAGTTTTCTGTAGATAAGAAAATTGAACTTTCCAAGCAATAGTATTCATTAGTCATTGGTTGTCTTCATTTTTTTCTTTGAATTCTGCAGGAGCAGCTCTGAATGTTTCTTTATCTACTGTGTCTTGGTATCGTTGAGACTAACTTTGGACAAATATATGCATGGTACTATTTTGCCTTGCAACAGATTATAGATCCCTGCAATTCAAAAATCCTTGTGAAAAATATGTTCGGGTTTGAAGTGTGCAAACATATATTATATATATATTTACACAATTTAGAACAAAAATTAGACTTTTTATTCAGAAGCCAATTTCAAAACCGTCACCCAAGGACAATGTACAAATCATAATTAAAGGTCAACAAATTCATACAAGCAGCGGAAACCATCGAAAATGATAATGAAAAACACAGAAAACAAGACAAGTGGAGCAGTCAAGGATAGCCAGCCGCATTTTATGTATGCAGATTAAAAAGCCTGGGGGAGAGCTTATTTAAAAAGATGAGTTTTCAGTTTTGTCTTAAAAAAAGCAACAGATGTGCATTGTTGCAAGATACAGAACTGATGAAATGCTTGGAGCCCTAAAAGCCGTGTCCCCATACAGGAAAGGCTACACCGAATGTTATGAGGCAGTGTCTACAGCCATGCTAGTAACTCTGTGAGCCAGTTCTTTGGCAAAGCATTGAGCTAAATGTTAATGTCGGCATGCTAACATGCTCACACAAACAATGCTAACATCCTGATGTCAAGCAGGTATAATGTCCGCCATGTTGACGTTTTGAATTTAGCATGTTAGCGTGCTAACATTTGCTAATTAGCACAAACCGCAAAGTACACCTGAGGATGATAGGAATGTTATTTGTTTGGCAGGCATTTGGTCATCAAAAGTATTACACAAATTGTAATGTTGAACTGAAATTTGTGCAAAATCAAAACTCAGAGGATCACCAGAGTTATTACAATTGATCCTCTGCACAGCTGTCATTTGTCCTCAGGTAACATTGCTGAGATAGGTGTGAAAGAGAGATTTTTAGAATTAGAGGATGTCACAGAGAAAAAAAAGACCCAATAATCTGACTGCTTTTGTACTCGAGGTGTTGGAAGGCTATAATTGCAAAACAAAGTTAGTGGCACAGTGCTATGAAGGAGCACAACTTTCAGGGGAAGAGCCCAATAACGTTTACAATTTTATTTTATTTTTTGAGGAGCACGGAGCTCCCAAAAACGACTCAACAACAACGTTATGCCCTCACATGCTTGATCCCAACAATACCAGTGTCTCCAGCCTCGTTTAAGGGATCTTTCTCTGTTCTCAATCGCATCAAAGACATATGCACGGAACACAACCGGACAAACATGAAGCACGGCACTGGCATCTATCTCTATTGAGAGGGAGCGGCTCATTCATTTTAAGCAGGAGGCACAACTGGATGGTAGAACATTTCATCAGAAAGGATCGAAGGATGAATTTCATTTACAAGTTGTGTGTGAGTTCTACTTTGTACTCTGTTTAAAAGACGTAAAGTTAGTGCTGTGGTTTATACACGTTGCTTATTGTGAAGGTTGTGTATATTTAGCATTTCAACTGAACTGGCTCAGTATTCAAGCAGCTATAGTGAATGTTTTGGCAAACAGACCTAACTTACATGTTTCATTTTTCTAATTGAACTGAAGGCATGTGCACTGTTGATATTTTGCCAATACTTTATTCAATTTGTTGCAGGAGTGAACACTGTTGAAACCTGCTTGTTGTTTTTGTGCCCTGTGCTTTGCGTTTGCAATCTGGTCGCTGAGGAAGATGTGATGGTGATCCTAGCTGCTATAGTGCACAGAGATGTGCGTTGCGGTTGTTGAAGCTCGTCTGTCTTGTTGGTGATGATGCATTGTTGCACATGGTGCTATTAGCGATGTGTATATATGTGGCGTTGTTGGCTGTATCTGCGCTCATATGAGAAGGTCCTGACTGAAACTCCACGGTATACTCCTGGACATTACCGTCCCCCGAGCCATACCACTAGCATGGCTAACATTGCCACACTAGTCAGTGGAGAACAGTTATGGCTCCATATCCAAAAGTAAAAAGTGCCAGGTTGCACGTGAACAAGACAATTTCTTGCAGGACATAAACCGTCATCAGTCAAGACTTTATTCGTGTATTAGCTTTAGCGTTGAAGACTCCTGAATTGTAAGGAATTATGGTGAATAATTCGAATTAGCATCTAAAAGCCCTCATCAGCTTAATACTAGTTCACGACATGATACTATTTCAGTGTACGAATATTATACAATAGTGGTACGTAATTAATGACATTTGATATGCTTTGTACTCCGATAATTAAATGTTTTATCAAGAATGTATAAAGGTGGATAAATCCATACGTTAGTACACAAACTGAAATAATTGAAAAGAGGCAGTGAAAGATGAAGTGTTGCCAGTAAAGATAATTGCACGGGCTGATGAATAAACTGTCTGATTAAATCTTGCTTTTGTGTTTGTGGCAGTCTAAAGCAGGCAACCTGTTTCATCTTCCTCCCCCAAGAGCCTCTCCTTACTCTTCATCAGGATGCTCTTCGTAATGAATGAGACTCTTAATTGCCCTGAGTCCTCCACAGCCAAATGAATCATAAAATACATCCATATGTGATTGTGTCACCACTGTGCTGACTGAACAATAGGCTGGGTTGGCTGCATTTATGTCATGGTGAGTGGTTGCATTGTAATGAAGGTTACAATATTGTAACTCTAGTTTTATAAGCCGTCTTCTGGACTCATATGGGTGAAACTCTCTTTCAATCACAAGCATTCATTAGCACTGAAAAATTGCATAAGCGTAGCCTGCCAATCAGGACATGCCTGCGCAAATACGCACTGACCCACAGTATATAAGGCATCACACAACGCTGTATACCATCCTACACTATCTTAGGAGTGACAGGGCCCCCTTGTTAGGGGTTTTGTCTGTGCTTATAGAACTATGGTTACAATATCGTAACCTTCGTTCTAACTCACACAGGCTGTGTAGGTGGAGCCTGACGAATGCATGCCCTGCAAAGACATAACATCGGCCCAGCCATATTGATCCTGACCGGCTAGACGTTAGTAGCTGCAGCCCACCTACTTCTCTTTAACCAACCACAACCGACACACACCCAACCCTTCTCATTAGTCCAGTGTTGTTTCAGTGATCACACATCCTAAAGAGCCCGAAATGTCCAAGAGATAGAATCCTATGAACAAACAAGACACTGACCGCAAGGTTGGGCAGAGATTGTGTGAATTTCAGTACAGTACTCGTAGGTACATAGACGCTGTACATAGATTTTTTTTATCCTGGTTAAAGTGGAAAAAGGACGATTAAGCTGAGTGTGTTATCAGGTGATATTTAGGTTACAAAAGCTTTGATCGATGAGCTAATATGAACTAATATTTCAGTTGTTTTACTCAAGAACTACTAGAACTACTTAAAATCATAGAAACTGCCTTATTTATTTCATAGACAATTGACTTGATCTTAAACTTAAACTCTGACAGCTCTACTGCAGTATTTCTTGATGGTGTTACCTTATTCTAAACTGTGACAAAACTAGCCCCCAAAAGCAAAAGCCAATGCATATAACTAGCCCCCAAAAGCAAAAGCCAATGCATATTTGTTTCGCAGCTCAAGCATGACTGTATCAAAGTAATTTACATTTGTATCTGGCGAGATGAGAGACGCACTTAAAATCTGTAACATCAAAAATCTCTGTTCATCCTCTTTTTCTTCACGCCAGAAAAAGAAGAAAGATATGTAATGTTTATTAAGCTAAACCTGGATTATGTACATTGATGATGTACATTGGTCTTTGGTTGAAGGATAGTGCGCTCCTGGCGAATGTGATTAGCCGGCGGGCTTTATTACCCTCTGTAAAACACCCCACACTTTAATGTTCTTTCTTTATGTTGCTGCAGTGCTCCCTCTTCTCTTCTCATTACAAACATGCTGCTCCTGCATTTGAACACCTCTTCAACCTCATCTTCAGTAGCCCCGCTGCCTCCTTGAGTTTAAGCACTTTCATACGTCACTATGACATATCCATGGGCTGGAGGGTAAGCACTTTGGCAGGCTATTGCTTCCCCCGTTAGACATTCCATCAGATGTCATGTTTAGTGTGGTGGACAGCGGGCATTCTATCAACCTGTCTAGACAAAGTGACACAAACATGGCAACACCATTTTTCCCAATAACTTCTCCTTTTGGGAGTATTTGTGGTTCAGGACACATTTTGTATCTCTGCCCTGTTGATGCAGCTCCATACGGTTGTTTGAATGTTCTCAGCCAACGGTTATGAGGGTATGTGTGAATTTAGAAGCCATTAACATGCATCTCAGGTGACTGGTCTGAAGTCAGCACGTGACCACATCATAAAAAAAAGACAAACTGTAAGTCCACCCAAGACACAGATTGTGATCTCACTGCACGAAACAAGCAGATGGTCAGGAACACATATGACCACATTGATCATATGCGCACGTGCAAATACCAATTCACATGCAAAAGCTATAAACACTTAACGGGCCGTCTCTGTTGTCTCCAGCATGTATCTGTGTGGGCCTCTTGCTCTGTTTCAAGATGCAAGTGTAATGCCCACTCAAGGACACCTCCACCAATAACATAGCTGTCTCGAAATGGTCTCTTTGAGTTGATGTTTTGTAGATCTACTTGAGTAAACATCACCTGATCGGATTGTGTCAGCTATCTTTCAATGGTGTTGCACAGGGGTCAGAAGAGAACACTCGTGTTGTATGTGGCTGTCGTTGGGATTGGATCAGTGCAACGGCGATGCAAAATGTCAATAGGCATAGAAGGCCCAGAAAACCTGTTTTGTCTATTAACAACTATGAGCAATGGGGTCCTATATGTTTTTGTTATTGGTTTTATTGGCTGTTATTGGTTATTGGTTTTGAGTGGGAAGGACTCATTTGGAAAAAAGGTGATGTCACATATTTTCATGTGCTTATCAGTGGCCTGTGATCACTATTTACAATATTTGAAGCCATGTTTTAAGGGGCTTTAAAGGGGTCTTAGGGGTGTCCTAACGTGGCTCTGAGGCTTCACCATGATCTTGGTTTATAAAGAAAAAAAGAATACATCTAAATGAAATTTTAAAAAGCAAACACAATAAACATAATCAAATAAAATTAAATAAAATTAAATAAAATACTTCTAGTTGTCACAAATAAATCCATTTCGCAGTCCATGCATGCATGAATTGTAATCATGCTCTCAGGAATCAAAGTGCCCCTTGTAATATCAGAGATAATGTTTACCAATTGCCCCTGTAGTAATTGAAAAAGTAATTGATACATTTTTTGGAAGGTTACAGGCAAAGTGTGTAGCAGTTAGCCTTCTAAACAGCTCTGAGTGGATCACAGAGGCCTTGAGTATAGTAAATGGGCCGCATGACAATCTGTTGCTGTCTATCCCACTTAGCCAGGGACTGCAATGGGGACTGCTAATGTTTGGCGATGCTGCAAAGGGTGGGATTTGCAGAGACAATAAAGGGGCTTTAGCCACCTGGGAGAATAACAGTGCTATTCTCTATGTCACAAGGCTGAAAAAGGAAATCTCTTGGCTCTGGGAGAATCCTCCCACCATGTTGATCTATGACCAGATGTGTCAGCAGGTTCTTTTCCCATTTTCCCATGTTGTGTGATCAGAAAACAATCAGTATCCCTTCCTGTGCAGGGACTAGCACTTCCATATTACTGTCAGGCTGTTGAAACAGTATTACCTTACATTCCAGGTAGCTTACCACCCACTGTAGTTGCAGTAACACTGTCAGTGTGTCTGACTGGCCCTGCATACAAATCACATACAGATGATTATCCCCGTCTGTCTGACGTTATAAAGTGTTACGTTTCCTTTTATGACTTTGAATAACTTCATGACAATGATTCATCAAGCACTTTTTAATTGACGCCGACAATTGTTTCCGTCTCAAGGTGTTTGGAATCAGGAGATGTAATTTACTGGCTGGAAGATTTTACATTAATTCAAAAGATGATTCAAAATTATACCCTTGCTCATCTATTTAATTAATGCAGTTTTTCATTCATTTCTTTGCACAAAGCTTGGTGCACCCCCAGTGAATATACATTAAATTGAAATGTGGAGATTTCATTGTGAAGTCACCAAAGGTTCATTATGTTGTTCTTTGCTATTACATTGCTGTATATCAAAGTTCTGCACGAACTTGTGGGAGTCTGTGGAAAAACAATAAAACCAACATTAATAATGATCACACTCCTACACATTATGTTTTGTTATTTTTAACAATGTTACAATGTGAGAGTGTTGAACTGACCTTTTCATTCTCATTAACCAGCAACAGATATTATCATTCTGAAAGCATTCAGCTTTGTCAAAAAAGCTTTCCATGCTTTTCCAAGTAAAGTCAGAAGTACTGTCTTAATGGGCTTCACACCATGACGTGCAACATGAAGATTATACCATGTTGCATGCATTACGTATGAGACATTGGGATGATACATGGAAAGTTGTAACATACAGTAATTGCCATTATGCATGGTCAATCAGAGGTGTAACTCTCTGTTGTACTTTGCATCTGATTGCCTAACAAGAGGCGGCATGCCAGTGGGCCAGTCATTACAAACTCACACTGCGCAAAAATAGTTCAAACCCATAGCACCCCATCTAAATATCTCGTAAAGATATGCACTATGTCGGGCTAACTGTTAGTCGGAAAGACGCAACTGAAGCACAAGACATCCAGAATATTTCCATTTGATGAATTAGTGCATACAAAACATGGAGTCTTGGGTTTTAATGTTTCATACTGTGTAACTATTGTGACATAGAGCAAACTGGAGCTGTCAGAGAGTGTGGAATAAGATAATTATAGACCCTATTTTCGTAATGAAATTCTTACTTTGAGCAGTGGGATCCGACACACTTTTCTGGCAAAGTTGATAAAGAAGTTGAAAAACATGATTTTTTTCTGTGTCTGTGCTCCTCTCACAGGTTTGAAGTGGACAGGGCTTAGTTTGAAAAGGGTGATGTCACATAATACCGTGCACCAGCTATAGGATTTAGCAACATTTGAGTAACGATTTGGTGGCAGTTGTTTGCTCATGCAATAATCTTTGCAGATGATGTGGTTCTGTTGGCCAGACCGTGACCTTCAGCACACACAGGGGCGGTTTGTGTGAAGCCGTTTAGGGCAAAAAACGTAAATTACAAAATAATAACGTACATCAACATTTGGAACTGTAAAAATAACAAAGATATTCATAAAGTCAGCCCCGTCCACTGGCCCAATACCTCCAAGTCTGAAGACATGGTTCTCTGCCAGAAAACGATGTATTGGACCATTGCGGTGAAGAGGGAGCATAGCCGGCAGGCAAAGCTCTCGATTTACCACTACATTAACATTCAGACCCTCACCTATGAGCAATGCTAGTGAACGAAAGAATGAGATTACGCATTCAAGCGGCCCAGTTTGGAGTAGATCTGCTGTTCTTTCGGGTCGAAAGGGGCCAGCTGAGGTGGTTTGGACATCTGATCAGAATGACTCCTGGACACCTCCCTTTTGAGGTTTTCTGGGCACATCCAACTGGTAAGAAACCAAAGGTAGACCCAGAACAGGCTGGAGGGATTATATATCTAATCTGGCCTGTGAACTCTCTGGAAAACGTTGCTGTGGAGAGGAACGTCTGGAATACCCTGCTAAGCCTGCTGCCCCCGCAACCCAGCCCTGGATAAACGGAAAAGATCATGGATGGACTGGTAAACCATTCATAAACAATGACGTAGTGTGTATTGTTCCTTAACTTTGTTGCTTATGTAGTCGTGAATGTTTAATGCTCTAGAGAAGTTCTTCAAATTTAAAATCATGTTTTCAGGGGCTTTAAAGCAACTGCATGACCTTTGAGGCCAAATATTGCTTGGTAGACGTTTGGAGGCTGTGTGGTCTTAGTTTTTGGTTATCGATTCAATTATTTATCATTATCCTGACTGTACAGTGGATTGGCCATGCGTGTGTGAAGAAGAATGAAAGACAACATGAACGGAACAAACGCAAGTATCATGAGACTGTGGTTACTATTGAAAACAAGGCACGGCCATACCACACCCAATTAGCAGGAAAATATGTAGTTCATTATGTTGTAACACTGAATATTTCTAGCCACAGTGCACCAAACGTGGTAAACCCATTAACTGTGCTTATAGATGAGCATAAAGTCAGTTATTGTCTTTTTATTCAGGAATGGTAATGATCTTTTCTTTTCTCCAACATATCATTTCTTATGTGGGTGCACATTCGATCTAATGGCTATATCGCTGGTCGTGAACTTTGCAAGTTGAGTCTGCCACAATAAATTGGCCGGTCACTCAGTATTACCAGCTCTACAGCATATAAGGGCAGCTGATGACAGTTCGGCCTTGATCGGAGCTCTTTCCCTGACTGCCTGTTGTTGGTAATGGCTGAGGGAGCCGTGCAGTGGGCAAGTAATGACCATTGCAGGTAACACATCATTATCCCCTTGTTGGGGGAAAGGTCTCTTTTTGAGACTGATAAATGTTAATTACTCCACCCTGACATCAGACGGAGAACGCAGCTGGAGCAGCAAGAAGAGGGCCTCATGATGTAATTACTGTTGAGCATACGCTTGTTTTTGCAGTTGTGACTGTATAGTTTGTACATCAATGTATGTGTATGTTCTTATTTGTGTCATTTTCTGGGACTAAAGACACATCAAACGTGCTGGACCAGTAGAGTAAAGCATTTGCTTGTATCTTGCTATCTGTTTCACTGCTGATTTCCTTCTATCTCAAAGCTGTGGGGAATATTGACATCACAAACCCAGAAGCTTTCAAAAAATGAATGATGAACCATGGACAAGACAACGCAAGAAGCATCTATTTGGAGTAGCAGCATATCCTCCATACATTTGTCCTCATTAATCAATACAGATCAGCTAGCAGCCTCGCTTCAAGTCTGCCCAATGGCAGCGGCAAAGGATGTAATACAGATAATCAATGCAGCAGTGATTTTGCCTTGAAGAGAACGCACACTCTGTGTGTGAACCAGCTGACGTATCCTCGAAAAATACTAATAAGAGAAAAGCTGGAATCACAAGAGGAGAAATGTTTTCTTCAAATTATCTCACAACCTTATGCAGCCAGACTGTGTGTGTGTGTGTGTGTGTGTGTGAGAGAGAGAAAGAAGTTGAGAGAATTATAGTAAATAAACAGAAAGAGAGACAAAGCGATGAGCCCTTATTAGAGACATTTATGATTGTTGATATAAAATATATATATCATCAGGGCAAAATTGTGTTTATGGTGTCAATCAGGTTGTCATCAGCACTTTGTGATTTAAATGGTATACCATTTATAAATGGACTGTACAGCATTTTTCTAGTCTTCCACTCAAAGCACTTTACTCTACATTCAACCATTCACACCCATTCATACACTGATGGCAGGGACTACCATGCAAGGTGCCACCTGCCCATCAGGACTCTAACGCACATACACCTGCGGGAGCAATTTGGGGTTAAGTGTCTTGCCCAAGAACACATCGACATGGACTAGTGGAGCCGGGGATCGAACCGCCGATCCTCTGATTGAAGGATGACCCTGCTTTACCACTGAGCCACAGTCGCCCCTATCTTTACTATGTGAGTTATAATAAACAACACATGGTTCTGATATATGGAAATAATTGAAGAGGTGGAGGTGAAAAACTCAACATTTCGAAGCAATAAGACTTAAGAAATATTGAAGTTTAACCAGAGTTCCTCCAGTGAGAGATACACTACATTCACTAATATGGCATGAAGCAGATGTGCTGTTGCTATGGTTTCCTGTAGTTTAACATGGAGGTGGATGAGTTAATGGAATATCCTATCTGAAAGTAAATGTCCTATTAATTTCCTGCACTGTTGGAGCACTTGAAAGGCTTGAATGGGGAGGAAACTCTCAGCTGAATTATCATTACAAAAGATTTTCAACTGTTTGAAAACTGCTGGTTCTTTGATGAAAAAGACAAAGGTGGAAGCCCGTGTACGTTAAAAATGTGAAGAAAGATGTCAACTATGATGCAGGACTTCAGTCGGAAACATCCAATCATTGAGCCGAAATTGAGTGACACTGATGCCGAGCAGAAGCTAAGTGTTACACTGATAATGATATGCTCTGACTCCACTTCTCGCTGGCTTCTTCTCTATGGTAATGGCTGGCAGCTGAGTGATGGCTATTGCTGTGGTACTCGGAGCCATCCGCTCTACCAAACTGACAGAAGAATCAATATTTCTCAAAAACAGATTTGAAATGGCTAAAACTGAAAACTGAAGTGTTAAATTATCCAGAAAACTCCTGTGTTTCCATGTCGAGGAACATTAAAGCTATAATTGTAAAGAAATCTGAAATCAAACCACATACTTGATACTTTTTATACTCCATTTGCATTCAGTCTGTATCTTCCTCTCTACGTCGTAGATTTAATTGTTAGTGACGGAGTCCGCCAGTTTAGCACTGTATTCAAATTGCCCTCACACGCACAAGGGGATATGCAGGAAATGATGCATGAACATAATCGAGCATGACTGTTTTTCCCATTTATATCTGATTTACTTTCCTACAGCAATATCACAGCTGTATTAAGTTACAGCCAATGTAGACCCAAACATTTCCTACTGTTGCTGCTTCCAATGGAACGCATATAAACCGCCGAAACACAGGGTGGCTTTTTTATTGTTGTTTGATGACCACAACCGCCATCAAAAACGTGCCCACAAAACAAGACTACAGCCATTTGTGATCAGTTTAACGTATTGAATGAGGTAATGGAACAAGAAGGAGCAGCTACAGCGAGCTTTCAGGTGAAGAGCAGCAGGCGGCAGGCTGCACACCTCGAACTCCTCAGCAAGGCAACCAGCTCCTTTCGCTGTTCCCGCTGTCGTGTGGAAAACTATACTCGCACCGTGCTCAACAAGAAATCAGTTTTCAGTTGCTGATGGCATCATGGGAAAAAAAGCAAATTATTGTTGCTTGGCTGCGCTGTAAATAGATAGACTGATTGCTCTTCTGTCCTATTTCCGACAGAGTATACAACAGACCCAGGATTCTTAGACCCGTATTAAACCACCTGTGTCAACCTGGTCTGACATTTTTAAGGATGAGAACTTCAGGATATAATTAAAAGAAAACTACTTCTGAAACTGAATGTCATCTACTTCATAACTCCACAGACAGTGCACACGATTTAGATAAAATGTTGACCAGAACTGTGTTTGAGATGTCCTGTTATGCTACGACATAACATAAACCTGCAGTCCGGATTTTCCATGTTCATGCTGAAAGCAAGCAACAACCGTGTGGCTTCGTTGGTCATGCCAATGTGCATGTCGACAAGAAGCACACGATAACTTCCCAGCAGAGCTTTACAGCGGTACCTTACAGATAAATTGCATGTGCTGCGCTAATAGAAACCTTTGCGATGAGATGAATCAGGGCGCTTGACAACACGCTTACTTCACTAACGGTCCTCTCCAAGTGTTCCCGTTTCTCCGTGAATTTCAGTGACACTCTTTGTCTCTAACCTCTCTGGTCCCTCATGTGCGTTGAAGAATATCTAAAAAGGTGGCTCGCATTGAGAAAGATGATCTGCTTCACAGCAGCGTCTGATCTTTTATTCATCACATTATCATTGTGCGTCTGCCTCTCTACTCTGATTCATCAGCACATTATGATATTGTTTTTGTTTGTGTCGCTCCTAATGTGAGAAGGGCATACAGCTATTTTCTTTTTAAATCTTGTCATCAGGTCAGCGTCTGGCAATGACCCCTTAATTAAAAAGCACGAGTGTTTACAGTATATGTGTGTGTGTGTGTGCGCGTTATATCAGTGATGCATCCTCTGACTCATTCCTCCGCTCTCTTTTCTACTCTCTACGTAGGTGAGTTCAATATCTACTGCATTATGAAGAAATCAGTTTAACAGCTAACTCTTTTTGTTGTTAACTTAAAAGTGAACAGTGCAGCCGGGCCTCCAGCTAACCTGCTCAATGAAAGATTTATAGAGAGAGGAAGATGCGATTAATACTTCACTCAGCCCTTTAAGATTCCCTGCGTGTTAGCACTTGTGTTGCCGTTGTTAGATCCTGGGGTACTTCTGGCCCGATACGGGGCTACTTACTGCCTCAGCTCTCTATTAAAAGATTGTCGAGCTGGTGTTCTTGCGAGGGAACTCGCCAGGCTCTTCTAACTGCCGTTACTCCCGACGTCTACCCTGCTTCCTCCGGTCTGAGTGCGCTCAGCTGAGGGGCCAGCCTCGCCCCGGGCGCTCCCACCAGTCGCGTCGGTTATGGCAGCTTCCCTCTTCTGGATCCGTGCTCTTGGTAAATGCCAGGTTAGGTTTTAACGGCTAGGATTACTTCTAAAACCGTAAGGGATTGTTAAGTGGATTCGGTCTCTAGGATAACCTTACAGAACTCAGTTGTTAGACATACAATGGATTTAACTTTTTACTGCCACGAGGAACTTTTACTACCTAATCAAATAAATGCACTTGAGAATTTTACTTTAAATGCAGATTAGATATTTATTGCAGGTTATATTTGGTTAGTTAGCAAGGGTTAAGCTACAGCTCACATAAAATATTACTACACTTGATTCGTTACTTTAATTTTCTTCTTAGATTATACTCATTCGTTTTAGATGCCGAGACGGTTCGGTGGAGCTGGATTGTCGATGTGATAAAATATCCTTTTGGGGTTTTTAGGAGCGAAGGTTCGGCCAGACCCCCCAGGCTCCTCCTGCGCGGCAAACGAAGTCCGTTCAGCGATCCTCAAGGCTCAGTACAAAGTCTTTAAGGCGGCTGTGTCCATCCGTTGTCCAGTTGTTAAAGTCAAGCAGGGGGGAGAGGTGATTCTCCGTCTTTCAATTTTTGTCCACGAACGGCGGTCTTCTTTCCGTGAACAGAGACGAAGTCCTCCGACGCGGCTGTCGAACGAGGTCCAGTGTTTCTCCATGGATGGCTCGGTCGGCGTCCCATCGTGAATTCCCGTCTTGCTGTTTGCAAGTTACTTCTTTTATAACACTTTTGGGCTGCGTCTCTCCCCCCTCTTCCTCAACACGGCCTCCCTCAGCCCATGATTAACATGACATCATTGATTTGGTGCATGTGCTTCGAAAAGTACCTAACTTTTGTGTGTGTGTGCATGAGGAAATCACCCCAACTTCCCTGTCTGGGCGCTTACTTAATCAAGCTCTGCGCGTGTCTGGGTGTTCAACATCTGTTGCACTTCCCCTTTTCCTACACTCACACATTTCTAACACAGATTAGTTATCATAATCACAGTTACAGTTGTTATAATCAGTTACAGTTGTTATAATCAGTTTACTTAGTACACATTTGCTTATAAAATGATTATTGATCTCATCCTTCATCATTATTGTGCTTTGTGTCTTTTCTTCTCAACCACCATTATTTCCCCATCCCTTGAAGCCAACACCCTGCTTACTTCCTCTTTCTCCGTACTTTCTACACTCAGACTGCACTATACTCAGATACACATATTATTATTATTATTATTATCAGGTTTACATTTGTTAAATCACTCTATGTATTAAACATTTGTTATGTAACGATCATACACTTTATCTTTCGATTACACTTTAACTATTGATTTCTGAGTATATGCTTTATGCTTTTTATATCCTGACCTTCCCCTGAACGTGTATGCATGTATCCGAGGCGGCTTTCTCTGTGAGCTCAACTCTTCTCGACACCGTGTTATGATGTAAGGGTCGCTGGCGGAGGAGATACTGACCGGGCAAGCTCAACTGGCAGCGCTACGTCACCCAAGCAACAACATGGGCTGTTTACCAACAGAGCTCTGTGCACAGGCCCTTTAATGCCAGCAGTACCCGGCAAACAGATCGAACATGACGCGGTATCCAAGGCTCGCAAACACTCGTGTCCTCACTGTGACTCGAAACAACACAAACAGTCATTTAATCCATTGTTTTCATGAAAGATATTGATCATAGCTGCGTTAAATAAATCCATTTGAAGGAGGCGTGACCCCTTTAAAATAAACTCAGATATTAATGAAGTTTCAAACGTTTAACATTGATCTAGAGGTGGATGATTCGGTGGATGAGACCAAAATGGCAAGATAGCGGATGAGTAAAAGAACCATGTTAGTAAGGTTTCCTGCATATTCACTTCCAATGCAGAGGACATCAACCATCCTTAACTTGAAGCCTGTTTGAAGAAAGAAAACAACACATGAATCTCAGACCGTGTGTGAATTAATTGGCACCATAGACACAGTGTAGTTATGCCACATTTATTACACATATGTAACTCTTGACCTGACCCTAGTTTCCGCACGTGACTACTGTTGGAATTGTCACTGCCCGTGACATCATGTTGTTCAGCTCTCCGGTCATGCCTTTTTACAAGACCCCTTATCCAATTAAAGGAATGGAAGATTGGGAGATTTCTTTTATGTGAGCGATTCCTACAAACTCAAGCTCATTCTATAAACCTCTCACCATTTTGCAAACTGAACTGCTGCCATGAAGCTCGCAGCTTTAACGGCCCGTCCCCGAGCGAAAGCAAGAGCCGCTCAGAGCCAACAGAGTGACATCCCATGGGACTCACCTCAGGAGGTAGACGCCTGTTCAAATTCCACAGCCCAGGATGTGTGTCTGCGAGGGGTCACGACGAGTCTTTCCCCTCCTCTCACACTTCCATCAGATAATCTGTTTTAAGTCTATTTTTGCCTCTTTCATCATAGCTTATTAAACAGTCACTGTGGGAACTAATGCTTGAAACAGGCAGAATTACTTCAGTCCTGTGAAATAAACTGCAGGGCATGTCTTTTACTGTATATTAAATAAGTAAGCTGAATTGGACATATATTTACAGACCAGGAATCAAAAATGATTTAAAATAAATGAATAAAGTAGGTAAAAAGAGTCTTGGGTATTGTAAAAAAAATGTAAAATAAAAAAATGATAAGTAAGGCACAGAAAAGAGAAAGATTTCCTTTAATGTCGCCCAAGACAGAGATTTAACGTTTTGTATTTTGGGCACGAATCTAATGTTCTCAACAGTGAAACTTATACTGACTGCAATAAAGTTAAGTTCTTAGATGACCAACATTACAAGCAGCTAGGGAGGATGGTAAAGGTCAGAGCCATGGCGTCCTGAGAATATTTATACGACTGGAGAACATAGTTAGAGATAAGCTTTGGGGGGGGAAGTCAGAGTGGGTAGGAGCAAAGGCGATATCCTGATGATGCAAAAATGTATTCAAAAAAGAAAAAAAAGCGTTTCAACATGAATATTACAAACCACTTTTAGGTAATAACATGTTGTGGGACACATATTTGGGTTAAATGAATAACGTGCAGAAAACAATACAATTCAATGTTTGGATTTTTTATGGCGAGTGACAAGCCAAGATCCAAGAAAGCAGCTGAAGTCAGATGTTATCATGGAAGTCAGAACTGTAAATAAAACAGCAACAATAACACGCACAATCCTTATTTCATGTCAACTCATATATACGAATCGGCCATGTGTCATGGGAAGCCTGCCTCGAATGCTGTAATTCGACAATTCAGAATTTTCTTCTTTGATATCTCATTCTACTTGAATGGTGCTGGTGCAGCAGGAGGCCGGATGAAGAGGGGAGGATGAAGGAAGGAGCTCTCTCTTTCTTCCAAACCCACAGGGTCCCTCCTCTCCGCCGCTGATGGCCTGTAATTGGTGTTTAGCGCTGTTGTGGAGAGGCCTGAGCTGCCGGGTGGCTCCTCCGGCTGCCTTTTAACGTGGCACTGGTTTGTGTGTCCCATTGTGGCTTGTTCACTCTTCACTCGGGGAATAGCGAGCATGTATACACGGGAAACTCTGGCTTTTCACCCAGCAGGGTGCAGGTGAAGCAAACCCACCAACAGCTGTGCTCCATCGTTCTTTGAAGGAATGCAGGGATAGATGGGTAAAGACAGATTATTTCATCGAGTACACTAACTATTTTTTATATACCATTATTATCTTTGTTTTTTATTTACTGTCCTTAATGGTTGGTATGTAAGTTAGTAAGTATGTAAATGTCAGTACATTTACTCAAGTATTGTACTTAAGTACAATTGTAAAGTTCTTTTTTTGTTTTTCTATTTTATACTACTTTATACTACATTATTTGACCACAGTTACTAGTTTCTTACATATTATTAATACAAAATTTAAATATACAAATTATTAAAAATATATATCATATAAATCACCAATTATAATCCAGTGACACAATATATATTATTCTGAGGTCATTCTGTATAATGAGTACTTCTACTTTAGGTACTTTTGATGTTAGCTCTGTACCTTTACTGAAAGTAAATTCTGAATGCAGGACTTTTACTTGTAACAGAGTCATTTTAAACCATACTGCTATTTACCTAAGTAAAAGGGCATTTCTTTCCCCACTGCTACTCAGCCGGTGAAAACAGTTGATAGTTTTATCAGAGTTATCTTAACTTGGGCTAATATACAGTAGGATAACTAAACGGGTCTAATGGGCACAGGCCCAGGGGCCCAACGTGTCAGTGACCCCCCCTGGCCTTCATCTACAAAATGTCACTCAAAGAGAAAAGTACCAACCTGGTAGAGATCAAAACAAATACAACAAGATGCAAATCAGCTGTAAAGAGACCTCATAGTGACTTACAACAACTATGAAAAGGGGCAAAACAACCACAAAGAGATTAGAAAAAATGACTACAAAGAGACATACAATAACCACAAAGACAACACAATACAACTACAAAGACACGCAAAATGACTACAAAAGGTGCAAAACAACCACAGAGAAAAATGTATTGAACAAAAAAGACCAAAACAATCACAAAGTGACACAAACTCACAGAGATGTGTAAAGAATACAAAGAGACACAAAACAACAAAAAAAAGAGGCTACGACTAAAACGTCTGTGTGTATTGCTCTGATGGATGAAAATAGATCCTTTTGCATGTCTGTGCCCAGGGGCCCAATGTCTCATAATCCACCCACGCTTGGGCTCGAGACTTCATATGTTGTACTTGAAAGTATTGGGCATGTATGGTGGGGAGGGTTCAATGAAAGACGCCATTGAGCAGCATCATGACATTTGCAGGATCCATTGTTTTTGGAGGTTGACAGAGCTAAAAGTCAGGATATCTCGGCCCCTGTTGCATCACCTTTTACCATTTCTTAAAACAATCTGACTCTTCTGAGTCCCTTTGTGCCACTTAAGGAGTGACTGCTCCTTTTGCGTACATCACTATTTTCAGCCCACACTTGTTCTAAAGACGACTCATATTTATGCACCACTTGCACAAGTCTGAGGCATGAAGCTCACTGAGGGCAGCAGCTTTCAGTCAAGAGGTGCCCCATAGGTGGCACTGTTGGCTCTCATGAACGACCCGTGGCACAACAGGTTGCACCACTCCACTGCTCTCCTCACTGAATGGACACTAACGATCCATCCAGCAGGTTATGGGAGAGGTAAAATAAAAATGTAATGTGGGCTGGTTTATGTCATTCATAACCACTTTCCCCTTAGTTTGGAGCAATTTATTGCATATCACGCAAGCTCAGATTTCTGTTATGTATATTGTGGATGGAGTAAATGCCAAGCCTCTCCTTATTATTTGATGATTTAAAACAGTGTTAAAATAGTCCCGCCTTCATACCATATGAAATAAATACCCGATGAAGTGTCTGTTTTATATTGTTTAAACTGTGATTATTGTCTACCTCTCCCAGTCTCATGCTCATTTTCACCATTCAACATAAAATATATTGCTGATCAAAAAAGATGAGGTCCAGAGCCCCGTTCTAATTCTCCACCAACCCTTTTTTCCCCCAACGGTTCGAAAACTATACATAAAAACGCAATTCCCATGTGATGCGAGGCGGGAATTGAATGGCATAATACTTGCTGACGTGACGCCTTCAAACCCTCTAATTTGCCAATCCAGCCCTGAGTGCGCGTCCCCATACCCCCCCCCCCCCACCCACCCCCGCTCCGTTCTGCACCAGCACTCTCTGAGTGCACAGCCACAGGGTGCAGAGCGGCCACGGCTCCTGATCCAGCTCACCTGCACGCCACCACCGCGCTTCTCCATCTTCGTGGAAAGTTGGAGGACTAATTTGTCAGATATAGCGCTTATAGTGATTTGTATCGCGGTAAATCCGCCACTCTATGAAGAAGAAGAAGAAAACCAGATAGCTGCGCCTGTCACGAGATCTCTTTGAAAAGCAGAGATTGTTGAGGACTTTTTTTTACCAGTTGGCTCGTTGAAGAAATGATTCCAGCCTGATAAAGAGGAGACGGTTGTATTTTGATGTCAGTATTGGATGAGACCGCAGCGCTCTATCAGAGAAATATGGTAAGAAGCAAAGCAAAGAAAAAAAACACTGCATCAATTTCTGAGACTTATTCTTATTTCTATTCAATGATGTTTACGTTGCTTTTTTGTAGCCTAGTGCTTGTTTTTACAAGTGTGCAAACAGACAGAGAGATGAATAGGGAATCCACGACACGTTCACCACGCATTTGTCAAATATTACACATCCTGGGTGCTGTAGGGTGAGCTTGGTGACAGAAGCACCCCGGGGGCACCTGTTTCATCTTCAGAGAAAAACAAAGTTATACCGTGAAGAATGAGATCAGTCCATTCATTATGTGTGCCGTGTGACTGTTGGGAGTGCATTCGACAAATGTGGGGCTGTCACTGTGTTTTCAGGGGACGATGCTGACCGTGCGTTCGTGTCTGTGATGGCAGGTGGTGTCGCATGGAATACAGCTGATTTGTTCTAAATGGAGAACTGCTCAAAGAGGATAAATTGCGTGCAAAGTTGTGCGGCTTTCTGCTGAGGGAGTTATCCAGCGCCCCCTCCCACCCCCCACGAATAAACATGAGTCCACGGCGAGACATGGGGCCGCTCCGCTGCGTGGGACTCACCGCGTTTCTCCTGTGCACAGGTAAGACCCCCAGAGACACCTAAGCTAATGCCAATGAGCACTTGTGTTCATACAGCTGCAACACGAATTATGGAAATGAAAGGTAATCGTCACATAATAAGAGCCACTGTAAATGCATCAACCTTCATCGAGTGGTTTTTATTCAGTTTGGAACATTTAATGAAACGCAAATGATTTCATTTCTGCCAAGAGGACATATATGATTTATGAGACACATAATTAGCTGTAAGCTGCTGCAGCAGAATGCAAAATGACTTGTGATATTAACATGAATGAACTGTGACAGTTGCCTATGGGAGGGTGTAGTTTGGGGGTTGTAGCAGCACTTAAATGGGATGCGGTGTGTGAGAGTATGGCACTGCAGAGCACCAGGCACAACAACAGGCTGCAGAGCAGACACAGCCCAGAAAAAAGAGGAGTGCATCCTTTCACTAAGTTTAAGCAGTTCTGCTATTGTAAAAAAAACAACAACTTGTGTGTGGGTGAAATCTCTGTATCTATATGTGTTTTTGAGTGTGTGCATCGGCATGTTTTTGGGTGTGCCAGTGCATATATTTGCCTGTGAGAGTGTGGCTGTTTGGGTGTTATGTGTGTTTTTGTAAGACGTGTGGGATTGTGCAGACCTGTGGTCACCAAAAAAAATGAATATAGGAAAAATCATTTGTTTTCATCCTCACTGTTTATCTGCCAATCACAAGGCGTATGTAAAAAAAAACTCTTTCTCAGTCAGCTGTCACTACCAGAAGACAGATATCTTTGTCACAGTTAGATGATGGAGAAATACTGTACAGCGTGTATTTATAGGACATTTAATTATTTTATTTGTGTGGTTTTGTTTGTCCTTCCATTCTGGTCACATTTCATTTTCAAATGTCAATGCGGTAATCTTGGGATGCGGCAGCCTCTCTAAACCTGGGTCCATTAGCAACAAGAGCAGTCAGATTATTTGACGGACTGAAGCACTTATAATAAGTGCTTTAGATGGCTGAACAATTAAGTGACATATTTGCAGAAGTAGGTGAAGAAGCCAAACACTGTGCTTCAATAAAAGTACAGTTCCTTTATAATAACCAGCGGCATACAAGATTCTTTACTTTTATCCTGAAAACCTCACGGTGACGGCACAATAGTCCTGCATATAATACCACATACAAAGGGTGAACTTCTGTTATTACACTTCTGTTTTTGTACGGATTAAACAAACAAGATACAATGTTATGATACAGTCTTAATTAGTGAGCTTTGGTTTAGTTTACAATGTTCATTAACCTTTGGACAGAGACAAGCTACTGTGGAAGTTTGAGTCTGTTCCACAGCGAGGAGGCCAGAGCACGTGTCCGGCTGCTTTGTACAGTGGACACGCTGCAATAAGAAATCTACCAAGACTGGTTTACAATGAACAGGAATTTAATCCCACTGATGCAAGTACAGTATTTACAGTGAAGTACACTATTTCCATGAAATATTAAATCAATAAAACCCCGTTTGCAAAAAACTCAACTCAGCTCCTCAGGTATAAAACCCGTCCGTCCTCTGAGAGCCATCACGCGAGAGAGAAAAAGACTTGAAATGAAACCACCCACATCCGTTCGAAACACCTCCTCTTCCGTTTATCCCGATTCCTATTGGCTAACTTCCAGGAGTGTATTCGCTTGTCTGCCTTTCTGTCCCTGAGTTTACTAACACATTCAATGACAGTTATGGTTTAATCCCTCTATGATAAACATTCCATATAATAGATAAGACTTTGCAACTTTTGGCAAAAGCTTCATGTCTCAAATTCTCCATCTAGCTACTAATCCTAAAACACTTTATGCTTATCTTAATTATGCATTTCCAAAACCCTTATGTTGATGACTAATTATGAATTCTTAAATATGAATCATTGAACACTTTTATTGTAGCTACTAAACACAGTTCTATGCTCAAATTTCTTACACTACCAGTTTACTCTTTCCCGTCTTTGAGCTAAGCTACGCTAAGCTCTCCTGCCTGTAGATTTGACAGAGAGACGTGAGTCTTGAGTTATCAGTGTTCTAATTAGTTAATTACAATATTCCTCAAAATATGTATTGGAAAACAAAAAAAATCTGACCAGTTGAAAGCCACTCCACAAACATAAATAAAGGTTGGCTGAAGATTCATCCGTATTATGCTGGTTCTAGTCAGCCACTTAATCTTTGCGGGTGAAAGTGGAGAGGAAGGGCAAAAAAAAAAACAAGACTCCCTCCTGTCAGTCAAACCCCCTGGTGTGCAGTCTCAGAGGATGTTATAACTCTCCAGCCATCTGATTGCTTTCACCGAGAGGTTCTAGGTTGTCTCTTTAAGACACACGTACTGACAGGCACATACTGAGAAGGATGCCTACACACACGCACATACTGTCAAACTGGCCATCAGGACATTTGGAAGTTCTTCATATCGCCTGGCATGCTGTAGGATGTGATGGAGTTGTTTTTTTTTTAAACATGACAGATTGGAGGATTGCCATCTCTTAGTCATAGAAAAAGTTTCAGGGGTGAAAAATTGCCTTGCTCACACTTAACATTGAAGCTGCCACATACAAGTTGCAGGAACAACTTTGTGACGTTATTAATACCACACCTACCACACCGACCATTGTCTGCATGCTGTGTAGTTTTCATCACCTGTTCACAAGTATTTGTGGATGAAAGGGCGCTGTGCTTAACAAGAGTGGGAGGATTCTCACTCAGAGCTTTGCCTGCTCTTTTGTATATGTGTGGGCCCAGCCACGGTGGATGGGGATGGAAAGTTGAAAAGTTACAAAACCAAAAGCCTTTAGCCTGAATTTAATAATAGCTCTCTTAGTCTCTCTTTCTCACACACACTCACACTCACACACACCCAAAGACACATCGAACTCCAACCAAAATAACATGAGCACCCAAGGCACCACTGGTCATTTCAGATGTCTGATCACCACTACCTGTTTTGCTATTTTTGCTGACCAGAGAATGACTGCTGTAGGGAGCCCAGGGTGGTAATATAATCACTATTTATCAAGCCTGCTTGAATGCTGTTATTGCACAATAAGTTGTAAACGTGCAATGTCAACAATTTTCACATGCTGCTTTCCAAAATATCTGTGCGTGACAATTATGTATGGCTGAGGTTAGGGGGCAAAAAAACTGCCAAATTGTTAAATTAAACGATTAAATGGATAGTTTGGATTCGTCAAAGTGGGCTTGTATGAGTTACTTATCCTAAGTCTGGGTATTACTTGCAGTAGATAGCGCTCGGCATGCCCCCAGTTTGGAGAAACAGACAGGAGAGCCAGCACAGAAGCAAAGCAATGTGCTGCTGTGGACAGGTGCAGCAGCGAAACATAGTTTAGCCACCTGGAGAAAAAAAAGCCCACCTAAAAAAGAAAAAGTCAATGCCAGTTTAAGTGTAGGCCTGCTCTATATTTTGAATATTTTCACTACTTTACCATGCCGGGGAACTGAAGCTGTGTTGTGGGACTTTGGTGTTTTAAAGGGCAAGTTTGGATTCTATTGTGGTAGAACAGCAAATCCTGTGTTCTGCAAAGTAAAATGACCATATTATGGGACCATCATTTACTAACTGAACATCATGCTGTATTGAAGAACACTTTAAACTCGCGATCGAGACCATAAAGTTGTAGGGTCATTTTCTCATAGAGTTCCATACAATCAGACTTCTTTTTGCAAGTTTAAGGCAAATTCTCGTTGGCTTCACTTTTCAGAACTGGAGGTTGTCGCCTGGTTAGGATTAGGCAACTAAATCCTCAAGGTTAGGGAAAGATAGCGGTTAGAAATAATAGAAATGATGTGATGGGTTGAACTCTGGTCGCCTGCATGAAAGTCAAACATGCTACACGCTTATCGAGCACCCCAACCTCCACACCCTCACGTTCTGCCTCTTTATATTAAACACACACTACAACTTGCATCAGAAGTAAATGTGGGCAAATCACGAGCTCTAGTGTGAAAGTAATTCCTAGGACACGGGGCTGGGCTTTTTAATGTTATAATATTCAACGAAGAAGAAACAGGCAGAGAAACTGGAGCAACTTTACACTGTTGAATAGTCAGACTTCAGTTATTATACATTAAATATGGGGAAACACAGAGCCATTTGTTTTCTCTTAGGTAGCCAGTTGGCCACAGGTTTGTGTTACTGTAAGACAGAAAGGCTCCGCAGGCAAAATGTGAAAGCTATGCACCTGTATTACAAACAGTGGAACAGTTATATCTGGTGCAGGATTCTTGGATCCTGTAGCTCAGTAAGCTTTGATGCAATGTCCAAAATATCTTCCATCAGTCCTTTTAGTCAATTCAGCCATCTCATCAACTATCATGATTGTGCTGTTCGAGCTTGTTGAGTGTGATTGACTGGTCTTAGTTCGGAGATGTTTTTCTGTCCCGGTCTGTCCCTGTTACCAACAAACCAAGTAAATTCATTGTTCCTGTTCACCATGTCAGTTTCATTCCTTGTTATTCTGATTTATTTGATTTGACTTGACAGGCAATGCTCTTGCAATGATTGCAACATGTAAATGCATGATTCATTGCATCAGGTTGAATGTTTTCCCACAATGTTTTTAACATTTTTCACCCTCCTTTCTGACCAACATCTGAACATTCAACTCATATTACGAAATGCATTCAGTTTAGTTTCTTTCAGTTGAGAAACATTGCTAAAAAATCAAACCTATATGTTCAACAAATAATGTTGAAAATGCCTCTTTTACTCTCCACATGGACTGTTTACCTGTATTAAAACAGAGCCTGCTGAAACGTGGTTGGTTAATACTGCTTGGACTCCAACGAAGACCAGAACACTTCTGATACCAAAATCCTGTCCTACAGATTCTATATGAATGCAGAACATGTTAAAGGGACACTGTGTAACATTTAGGCATGTTTATTTTTAGAGATTGAATATAATATTCATAACTATGTTTTAATCAGTGTATAATCACCCAGAACTAAGAATCATGATGTTTTCTTCAGCTTAGAAGAAGCCATTTATATCTACGTAGGGAGCAGGTCGTCTTCCACGGAGTCCGCCATCTTGCACCGCAATGTTTTTACAGCAGCCCAGAACGGACACTGGCTCTAGCGTTTTAGGGATGCGTTCCAAAACCCGTTATTAATCAGGCCCTGGTGCATAGCAATTAAAGTTTGTAATATTGATAAGTCCCAATGTTACTGCTGCTTTTTATTAGTAGGGCCTACTTTTTAATGTTTTGATGTCATTTATTATCATGCTGCTGCAGCATTTTCTCTGCTTTCTCTTTCGGGTTGAGCTCCTTCAACTACAAACACACATAGAAGCAAACACACATGAAGCGCGAGCAGAGAGGCCGCTGTGGTGAAGTAAACCAGGGGAAGTGAAGGACACCGGAGGTGACGGCAACTACACTTGTTACTGTACGTGCAATAAAATATTTGCAAGTAAAAAGCCAATCCTTTATCAATACATCTGTGAACATGTAAACAAAAGTAAAAAACCGAATTCAATCGGCCACCGCTATTTACACAAACACTGCGTGAATGATCGGCCAAAATCTTCTTTCAGTAAACTTCTCTGCCGGCTGAGACCAAGCAGCCAGGAGGACAGAAGACAGAAGGAATGACTGACACTGACTGATGTCTGTGTTCTTCATTCTTTATAAACTTCACTCAGAAAGTTCATTTATTGAATTGGCATTTTACATTTGTTTCCAGTGAGATATTAATAATAAATAACTTCTAATTCTGCTCTGAATTCACTGGTTTTTAAAATCTTATACATCTTTTTTTAAAACAATTATTTTGTCATGTAGAAGAACACTACAATTCTAAAGATACCTATCCCTACCTGGAGGCAACCGTAGATCTCCGACACACTTGGAAAGGGAGGGGGTGAGCTCAGGGGTATTTAGTTGGTTGCAACCTACCAAAAACGACTAGATGCAACTAAAACTTAAACACTGTCCCTTTAATCGAGATTACACATCACCCCAATTCTTGCCTTCCTCAATCGGCTTCCAGTAAAACACAGAATGGACAAAATTGTACGAACTACACAGTCAGCCTTGCATAGCCTGTCCCTGCATATACAGCAAAGTTGTCCCTATTCTACCAGTCCTCACTGATCAAGGACTTTTATCTGTCCCTCGGTCCTAATTCAAATGTGTTGAATGCTTATGTATGCATGTATGTATGTATCTATAGATGCATGTGTGTTTGGATGTGTGTATCTACATCTGTCTGTATGTCTGTATGTTTATTATGTATGCATTCAGACTGGGAACAGGTCAGACATATTTTTCAAAAGAACAGATTACCAAAGATCCTTTTATATAATTACCAGTGTTGCCGTGACCGGCATCTGTTCACGTTTAGCTGCAGTGGATTTAACACGACTAAGGCTCATTCTGTGGTGTGTTCTACCTAAGTTTCCACAGCAAGTGTTTATCAGTCGACTGACGAACCGGGCAAAAAAAAGAAAGAAAAAAGGAAGACTTGAAACAGATTATCTCATGTCAATGTTAGGTGAGAGGAAGCACACGCACTGTACACACATTAAGTCTGTTAAATCCATAATGGCTTCTACCACCTGGAGAGCAAAGTGTCGTGCTTTGAGCATCTCCTGGTTTCATCGTAGGAGGAGATTGTCAGGGCTGAGAGCTGGTCCACAATTCTGCTTCAAGAAAAAGAAGAGGCCAACAGAATAAGCTGACTTTGTAGGAACCCCATATGAAAATTGTCTCCCACTCTCTTCTTTTTTTCACTCTTGGTTCTACTTAAATGCTTCAAAAGGCTTTCCTATGAGCTGCAATGTTCATTACCATAAAACGAGAACGAGGATACTTCTCACTGGAGGCCTCGACCGGAAAGCTAAAATTGAATCTGTCTGGTCTTTCCCGCAGCAGAAGAAAGCGTTTGACTTAGTTTATCACACTGAAAAGAACACGTTTTGTCTGTAGAGCAAAAGCCCTATAGATAAATACACATTTAATAATAATTTGCCAAATCCAGTGCAAAAATGTATCGTCACTGAATGAAATGCTGTATTATAAAGTGATAGATGGAGACTGGCTTGCCCCGTATGGCACTGTATTTTACACAAGTCTCTAGAGAGCAGAGGGAAACGCTGCACCAGGGAGCCATATGTCATATTATATGGGTCATAACACACAAATGACAAACGCCATGAAGTGAAAGGTCGTGTAAAGAACACTGTTGAGTAGAATTTGTAGTACAAACCCAACATTTTGGTATGCTTAAAAAAGCTGCCATGAACTGGGGTCTGTAACAAAGCCAACTGAATCCCACTGAACAATTTTAAGTGAGCCACTAGTTCTAAGAGAAATGACAGCCGGGTTAGTATGGAAGCAGCTTTATTGTCCTGTTTAAAGTTGAGCTGTAGTACAGCCTACTGTTGTTTGTTGTATCTCCATCTATCGGACAATTTTACAAATCACATTGAGGCTACTTAAGCACTGACTAACCTAAGTATTGTTACTTACATGCTCTCTTTAATTTAAGATTCTCCATATGGATTAAGAATTCCTTAGAAAAAAATAAAACATTAATTACACATATTTAACTCACACTTATTGTGTTTAAACTTGTGTTTAAAGCTGCAATAATTTATTTCATGGGCTACTTGGGGGCGCAGGAACAAGTTGTAAAAGCCACACTGACATATAAAGTTGTCACAACAGTTGTGTTTGGATGTAACTGCCTAAACACAACACATACAGACCAATATCAGCAGCCATTGGGAGTCATTTTCCTGTCCACCTGTAAAAGCCAATATTTACTCTCCCTTTAGCTGTTTTGGCTCCACCAACTCCATGAGAGTAATATGTGAGTTTGTAGCTCGCCAGATGTACGACTTTTCTCCTAAACGTTTTCTGTCTGCAATGTGGTGATGAGCATGCAGGGTTTCTCAGAGTTTCTTTTCTATGAAAACAAAATGCAGAATTTGAGATTGATGAGCCGGACATTGCGGAGCAGAAAACCCAAAGAATGTGTAAAAAGATCGTAAAAAGCTTTTTTCGTAGTAAGAGGTACTGCATATTTGTGTGATAATTGTCTGTTTTTCCCGACGAGCAACACCTTTGCCTACAGTCATGTGATCCAATCCGACTCACAAATCTAATGTGCACTTTCGTCAAACATTTATATGATCCTTCGTACAGCTGGATAACAATATTGATGGATTAGTGCAGCTTGAAAATCGGCAATGACTCTCATCCAGCCACTGAACTACAATTTGGCAAATAGTATATTTTTATTGAGGAAAACAATGAAAATATACCAAGGAGAGAAATCTCAATGTGTATTTTCTAGTCTACAGCTACTGTAATTACAGATTAGCATTTTCCTACCAGCTGTGATGCAGCTATTAATCCACTCAACTGCTATTTCTTCAGACGATGAAAGTGGATTCGTTTTCCTCTGAGGTCCACAGCTCTAGACTACTTGCGCGAGGGCTTGTTGTCCCTGCAGACCTTTTTCAGATGGACCTCATGGTGAGAAGTGATGAGCTACAGCAGCAATCATTCCTCCTTGAAGGTTCAACTTGAGTTTCCATGCATTTGCCTAGCAGCAATAGCTGATTGTCTTCACTTCAGTTTTGTGTAATGCTTTGCTTCCTGAATTATGTTCACGTGCAACATTTTTCACCGGTACAGGAGGCAACAAAGTGCAGGACTTACACACCACCAGAGACCGGGGTTCACAGTCCTGAGTGTGGTTTGGTTGAGGCAACAAAAGCTTGTTTAAGGTGAGGGGGAAATTGTGGTTTTGATTAAATTGATTAGAATATATTTAAATAAATACATATTGAAGTAAATCGGTGATATATACTTCAAGGACGACGATCTTTCTGCTATGTGTGAGTTAAACAACCATACAAATCGAGAAATCAATTGGGTTGAAATGCTTTCTCCCCTGACGGCAGGAGGCGGATGTAAATAACCTTACCATGGCAACTGTGGACCTAGTAGAGGGAGAAAAGCTCAGTATTTGATTTAATATAAGGAATATTCAGTTGTTTATTACATCCTAAAATCCAAAGTGAAATGTTCATCAGAAAAAAAGTTTATTTCAAACACATACTGTATATGAGCTATGCCTGGATGACCCAGATAAGCAGCTCTTCGTGGGGCTGCTGACACTAAAGGCCTTATTGGCATTAAACAATTCTGAATGATTCAGTGGATTTGAGGCAAATCTTGCCCCTTGCTGATATACCCTTTTCATCCACCTGGCAGACCTTATGATTTGTGGCGAAATGCTCAGAGCATCCAGAGTTCAAATACAAGCATATCACACCACCAAGGCATTTTACGTTCTATTTAATTCGATACAGAAGGCGGCCTCTGTTGTTTCTTTGTGTGGCTAAATGTATAATACTGTGGGAAAGATGTCTGTTTCATCAGCAGAGCATGTCACGAACAGAGTCAGGCTTGGTGAGTAAGTGAAATGGATGGTGAAGTTTTTTGCCCCCCCCCCCTCCTTAGTCAGCTAATGGCATTAGCTGATGTCATTAGCTGTGCAACCTAAGTGATTGACAGGAAATGGCTTTAATCTTGCACACTGATTGTACTGTACAAAGACGGTGCAGCGATTCTCTCTTTGCAGGGAATTCAAATTACAGGCGTAACGGTGGACATAAGTGTGTAGAGTGTATAGTCACCAGGCAGGTCCCC